>NC_143561.1:35567500-36226428 GCF_054136105.1 Typopeltis vanoorti | reverse complement strand
GATAACATCCAAATGAACACATCCTGTTTCCACAAAAAAATTCCACCATAAAAAAAAAAAGTTTTCTTTTCCAAAAGATGAACAGTAAAGTACGTCAATTTAAGGCATTGAATGGTATACTTATTGTTTACTATGAGGCGATTATGTAATGATTTTAACATTCCCGATTTACAGATCCAGAAGATTTTTCGATTCGTTATTTCGAAAATTTGAGGCTAAAAATAAAAGTTTAATGGTTTATAAGAAATCAGCAAATAATATTGATAAATCTAAAGTGGTTCCAAATTAGATTTTAATTGAAGTCTCGGTTTAAAAACGTTCAAATAACTTTGATTTTGTCCATCCTTCAAGAGAAGTAGCGCACTGCAACTAAATCGTGAAGCACGCCATGAATAATCTTTTCCAACTGCAAAATCTCATCCTTTAACAAGATCTCCTAACGCTGCTCCTCTAAAGCTTTTTCCAAGTCTATTTTTGATCCATTCTGAAATTCTTTTTTGAAAGATTTAAAAAAAAAAACCCTGTTGTCGAACGACGTCGAGATTACGATCGAAGGTACTCCTTTCGGCTGGCTAAAGTAAGGAGAAGTACTATATGTTTAGTTTCTGTCCAATTCTCTTTAAACATTGTTACTCGTAATATCCACGCAGCTACAAAGAATCAGCACTGCAACTACTACAATAAACTTGAGTTCGAAGACCTCGCAATATAATCAACTTTCTTAAAACTGGAAGAAGGAACGATGTATACGCAATGAATTAAATTAGAATTTGTAATAATAAACCTCTTGTTTTGATAATTCTTTATTAAGCTGAGACTAACTTGGGTGGAGTCTGAAGGAACGATCTAAAATATGGGAAGTTAAGAACTATTTGGAATTTGTACAAAAGCAATATATGTACAGGAAAAATATAATCTAGAGTGGAAAAAAAAGTTCCATTGAATGACGCAACAACTATAAATTAACATAAGTAATGACTAACAAATCCATGGCGCCAACATACTATAAGTTGACCAAAGGAAAACTTGTGCATGGGATGAACATTGAAAAAAAAAAATAATAATAATAATAAATTGAAAACAGAACTTTAACTACTTCTATGTATACATTCGAAACAACTCGATCCAACTCAATCCAACCTGGAGATATACCATGAACCGAAGGTATATCTCCACGATCAAGCTAGTTAGTTTGACCAACCGCTGTAAAACAATCTGACAAGCTCTTATGAAATCTAAAGCTAAAATATAAATAAAAGCCTTAAAGATATCGCTGCACACGTGATGTGCTGGCAGGAAATAATCTATAGCTTAAACTGAGTTGCAAAAAATAATGCTATGGAGCATCTTCTTTCCGAAAGATGCTCCATAGCATTCATTTCAGGATTCAGGCCAGTCTAATCTGTACAGTCCATTTACTAAAAAAACATGTCATCAAATTCCTTGAAGTAGGAAACAGTGTATTATTGAACTGGTACTTAACTGGATCATTTCCATATGCTATACAGCATAAGAAGTACTAAATTGTTAAGAAAGATGACATTAAGTTGGGTGTTCATTTTTGCGAGCAACCAGACAAAATGTCCACGTCCAAACGAAAAGTACTCCTTTTCATTTGGCCTTCGCCACGTTTAACAGATAGTGCAGTGCACGATGATGAATAGCATTCCCTCTGGAAACCATCCTATGCACCCATATAATTTTAAGTGTGCGTATTAGTATTGGTCACTGTATTCCAGAACACTGCGAAATGAACCTCATGGCCTCAATAAAGACTCGAGTACGTACTGTAGAGTCAATTGCATACTATATTAGCACAAATTCTACAGCTGAGGAAAAGCCTTAAATTCCTAGTTGGAATCCGCTGATGCATGATGAGAGGTGACTTAAAACCCTTTCAGTATTATCCTATTCCTTTACGATTTTTGCGATTTCCTCCCACTTTTTCACGAGTTTCTCTTCACCTTCATATTTTCCTCTTTTAATCACGCCAGCTATAGATTTACATTTATCTTATTCCCGCTACACAGAATCGCTAACTTAAATTTGTTTACCGTAAAATATATTGATTTTTTTTTTTGTTTTGTGCTATTACAATCTTGAAGCAATATATATCAAATATCATAAAAATTCGGGGGAAAAAAGGTATCCACGTAATAATTTAAATCCATAATATTCTGATATCCTTTTTTTTTATATAAAAGTTAAAAACTATGATCACTTTAACCAAAATATGGATTTTTCTCTTAATTTGATATTTTCGATAAGGTATTTTTATTAGTGTGTTAAAAAAAAAAACCTAGCAGCTAACCCTATCCTAAAAAGAAAAACAGTTTTGTCTAGTGGAAATCTTGAACAAGATTAAGGAATATGGCATAAAGAAAATAAATAAAAATATAAAGATGAATAAATACGCTCATAAAGGCTGCAGAGCTGACTGTTCATTTAAGGCTCAAAAATCTATTCATAAGAGATTGATCAGGACATCAGTAAAAAAAAAAAAAAAAAAAAAAAACTTATACACGGAATGCAAGATGGTTAATAAACAAACTGTGATGAAATTTTACTCAATTCAATACGAAATAATTACCTTTCAAATATCGCAAAACACAAATTTGAAATGTATAGAATGTAAAACATTGCCTACACAGTTTGTACAATATTCTAATTTAGGCCATGTACCAATTTCTATTCAGCCATTCTCTCTTCGAACACCTACACTACCGCAGGCTTTGTATTCAAGAGGGCGGAGTAGCATAACTACAATTGGCCAAGAAGCCAACACTCAGGAACACGTTAGCCATCCTGGACGGTCTGAGGTAATTGGCTTTAATAGGGCCGTGCAGAGATACTCACAACTAGTTATTTAATTTGAGGTCAAGAATGATTTCATAAGGATTTTCAACGGTCTGGCAGTGCGCACCGAACTTAAAGTAAGGCAATTGATGTCAAAGGTCCGCTCACTTAATTATAACGACAAAAACGGGAAGTATCAAAGTAGAAGACAGAAAAAAAAGCAACTATTATTTATTGGTATTGTTCCAGTGTCAGGCGACTGTGACAAGGAAATGTCAGAGGATAACGTAATAACATAACGAGCAAAATGCCATTATTAATGGAAAGGACGACAGCACGAATTGAGGATTAAAAGCCACGGTTCGATATCATAAAAGCCGCAGAATAAGAATTTCGATGTGGTCGTGAAAGAATCACTTACCTGCAAGAAGAAATAGCGATGGAGGGTTTAAAGAGTTTTAAAGGAATGAAAACAGGATGAAAAGACAATTTACGGAAAGAGTATACACATTTCAAGTGGTGCTTTTAGTGGCAGGGAAAGTTAAGTAAAAGGTAATATGCTATTCTTTAGCATTCTGCAGTGGTTAAATTCTAAACGAATAAGCTCCAGAGCCGTTAAAATATTGATCATACTGAGGCTGCTGCTAGATTGTCGCACATTTTTTTTTTTATTTATTAATTAAATCTTCGTCCTAACAATATAATCAGTTGTATTTACCTTTGAATGCTATCCACTGGTCGAGTGTCCAGCAAGTCGGCAAATCTTTCCTTTCGTTCAATGTATTAATATTATCGCATTGCAACTGATGGGAATCCTGTTTCTGTGGATTCGTTACAGACTTCTTTCTCTTCAGAAACTACACACAAACTGTCATGTAGGCATAATTACCGTAAAGGGAGAAAAGTCACAAAACAGAAAAACGTTCCGGGGCCAGGCCCCAGATGAATTTAACCACTGGCATTCTGGCATGCGCAATAATTAGGAGATCAGATAATTATTGGAAAATGGTTGCAGTATAATCTAAACTGAGAAAAAATAAATAAATAAAGAAAGAAATGGAAACACATGCAACTGCTAATTTACGGTGCACAGAAGAAATCGCTGTTTAATAAAGTATAATTAAAATCAGTACTGCTATCTTTTCCGCATATGATTTCATTACGATCTCGGGAAGGAAGAAATCACTAGTTTAGAAGGTAGTACATTTGAGTACCATTTTAAAACTTAAGCTAATAAGTTTTTTTTTTTAATAATTTTATAATACTAAATGCACCCGACACTGAATCCATCTACTATAAGATTTATCATAACATGAGAAAGCCAATACATTCAAGTGTTTCAGAAAGAAGTATATATCCATTAGGCAGGACACACGCCTCTTGATTCGATTCATGTCAAGGATGCGAACTTCTATCCCTTCCATCCGAGACCAGCTAATTCATCTACGGGAGAAAAGCCCTAGTAAGGTTTCTCACGTTCTAGATGGGACTAGAAGTAAGGTCCTTCCCACCGAAGAGTAAACGTTGACAATTAAGAAATGGGCTGCCGAGTTTAAATGGCCGTACCCAGCCTTGAAGATGATCCACGTGAAGGACGTCCAAAAAATGTGTAACGACATCAGAAATCATTGATCAAGTGCACGATACAGTATTGGATGACCGGCGAGTCAAAGTGCATGAAATTGCTGAGACTATAGGCATTTCAAAAGAACATGTAGGATATATTTTGCATGAAGAATTGCAAATGAAAAAGCTTTGCGCAAGATGGATGCCGCGCTTGCTCACAGCAGATCAAAAACGCACTCGCATGAAAATCTCTGAACAGTGCTTGGAGCGTTTTAACAAGAATAAAACTGATTTTGTGCATCGATTTATTAATATGGATAAGACTTGGATTCACCATTACACACCAGAATCCAAACAGTGGACATAAGCTGGTTGTTCAACGCCAAAGAAGACAAAGTCGGTTCCATGAGCAGGAAAGATCATGGCATCGTGTTTCGGTATGCTAAAGGCATTTTGTTTATTAATTATCTTGAAAAGAGTAAAACAATAACCGGAGAATATTATTCCGCTGTTTTAACCAGACTAAACGAAAAAATTCGCGAGAAAATACCTGGTTTGCAGAAGAAAAAAAAACCATCTTTCATCAGGACAAAAAAAGTGTTTTGGCAATGGGAAAATTAAGGGATCTGCACTATGAATTGTTGGAACATCCACGCTATTCCCCAGATTTGGCCCCCTCTGACTTCTATCTCTTCTAAAAATCTACCTCGCTGGTCAGCGTTTTTTTTTTTCTTCGAATCAAGAGGTGATTGCAGCTGTAGAGGGGTATTTTTCAGATCTTACTGAGAACCACTGCAGGGACAGGATAATGGCGCTAGAGCATCACTAAAATAAATGTCTTAAGGGAGATTATGTTGAAAAATAGTTTTGAAATTATAAATTCCTTTTTTCGTTGTTAGGCCGAGAGCTTTTCAGACCATCCTCGTATTTCCATTCATCATAGGGATGTCTTTCATGGAATGACCATACATAAATGTGATTATATATCTAATACTATTTCAAATGAAAAATATGGATAGATGGGGAAGCATGGATACTTGTGTGCAGTAATTTGTTTCAATCGAAATTTTTTGAGAATTATGTCGCCTGTCCCAGATGGCTTTAGAGAAGCATATAAAAGAAAATAAGTGAATTTAATTTTCTAACACCTTTTTATTCGTCCTAAATTTTGGAAATCGGTGGATAACTACCCTTGATCTTTACAGGTAGTCGAGTACATGATTACCGACGGATTACAGTTACAACGAGAGTACGACAATTCCAGCAGATTCATGCTCCTAATTTTACTAGGATTGTGTGAATACTACGGCTGACTTCTCTGAACTGTGGAGTTAAAAATTCGAGTTTCTGGAAGAGTAAAGCCTAGAAAAAAATTTCTGTAGTTGCTGACTAGAATCGAACGCAAGACGGTGTCTCTTTTGCCAGTTTAGCGTAATGAAAGCACAAGTCTAATCAAGCAACCAGCTTATTTAATAAATGACGTAGGAGAATTAATGCTGTCTATCAAGAATTTTAATAGTAACATCGAGTTTGTGAATCTTGACTAAACGATATAATGAGAATAACAGGATGTTCGAATTCCATTCATTTCTAATTTATTACATTTAATAAAGTGGTGTCCAAATCCTAAGGATGAATACTATTTCTGAAGATTACAAAGCAAATTCAGACGAATCAACTGGTGGCAATTTGGATAACTGACGATTTCGAGTAGAAAGCGGGTATACACTCAAATTTTCGAATCGCGCGCAAAGCGGTCATGTTCCTCAAAAGGATGAAAGGCAAAAAGCTATGCTAAGTGAATTATGTTTGAAGAAAGCTCTTTTAGTGAAGGAAAGGGAGATTGTTGCAAAGTTGCAAACTTGGATGTCTTTTCTTTCAAAGACATCATCTAGATCAGGGGTTCTCAACCTTTTCCAGTGGCGTACCACTATATTTAATTCAAGGTATTAGATGTACCAGTAAGCAAATCTGTTTTCGTACCACCAGTGGTACGCATACCATAGGTTGAGAATCCCTGATCTAGATGATTTCATGCGGAGAATTATTGGAAAGCTTCAAATAGGTCGCAGAATTACTGATATTGCCAGAGTTTAGAATCGCACATAGCGTTGTATCCATGCTCTGGGCACCGTTTCAAACCAATGGATTGAAATTTCCAGACGTTTGCTAAGAGGTCGCCCTCGCTCTACCACCGAGCATTAAGACAGATTGTTGGTTGTAACAGCAAAACGTAATCGACCCACCACGACAGGTCAGCTTGTAAGTCGGCTCCATTCAAGCACCAGTATGGCATATCTCGACAAACTGTGGAAAGACGTCTGCGACAAGTAGGCCTATACGCCAGAAGGCCTGTAGTCATGTCACTTTATCCAGAATCGGAGGAAAGACTAATGTTCTCTTTACAGGTGAGAGTCGTTTTAGTCTTTCCTCCGATTCTGGACGACACTTGATCTAGCGTGAAAGTGGTACTGCTTACAATCGTGAGAATGTTCTTGAAAGAGATAGATAGTGTGTCTATTAAACATAATTAAACTATTAAGTATAATGTCTCAGCAGTGCTTGGAGACATTATGGACGCACCGAGCTACAAGTGCTGGAAAAAGGGACTATGACTGATGAACGATATTGCATCGAAGTTCTTCAACGTTACGTTCAATTGTTCCGTGGTGCTGTAGGCTAAGAATTTATTTTTATGGATGACAATGCCACACCACATCGTACACGAGCAGCAGAGATGCTTCTGGAGACCGAGGATATTAATCGAATCGGCTGGCCAGTACGCTCCCCAGATCTCAACTCCTCCCCCCCCATGAACACGTTTGGCGCAATTTTACTGCTCGAAATTTCCCTCCAGAAAATAAATAAGGTGTTATCCTTGCTCTGAAGGAAGGGTGGGCCAGTTTGCCTGAACTCCTGAATCACTTGGTGCTAAGCATCGCACGACGTCGTGAGAGCTGAATCGGAGTTTTGGGTGGACATGTTCCATACCGAAATGTCTCTCTCCGCATAAGTTTCTGTAAGCATTGTACATTAATTCCTTAACTACGCCCTTAGGACATTTGTAACTTTTGCCAAAAATATTGCAATTTCATTGTACGAAATTTATAACACATTTTTTGTATAATATAATTTATTAGCATCTTGGCGATAAATTTGTCCATATTTGGCTGTAGTCATGAACATTTTTTCATATAGAGGTAAAAATGTAGTTCGTCATTAGCTTTTGGACGCCAGTGTATGTAATTCAGGTGATGATTTCACCACTGTTATCGTCTACTGTGGAGATATATAATCGCCCGACTTCCTCTTTCGTATTAGGCTCAAGAGATTATAACTTGGATCTTTGAAACCTTAATACTGTTTATGGTAAAGGATTTAATATCTAAATTGTGAGCTATCTCTGCAATTTGCGTGTGTTCTTCTGGTCAGTTTGCCTATTTTGCAGGGTGGAAAACACGAGTTTCCGAAGGAAGGGTTTTCCTTCCTTCGGAAACTCTCGACCTCCGTATGAGATCGGCTAATTCACCTTCCCTTGAAGAAGCCCCGATAAAGGTTCTTTGCATCCTAGAAATGATTAGAACCCAGTTCTTTCCAACCGAAGGGCACTGTCGATACTAACTGAACTACGGGGGCTCCTACACACACACATGATGATTTGAGATCATCAACAATGCCAAGCTTAACACCAAGATCCAGAGATGAGTAGATTTCTTTATTGACAGAAGATACAAAATCCGATCCACATTCTTTGCACATGTGAATTACTGTACGTCGGCAAAATCCGACGCTTTCTCATTCCCGCAAAGTGTAAAACTGTGTGTCAACATCGTCCAGCCCCTGCATGTTTAGCGGACTATGCACTACACAATTAAGCCGACAATCTTTCTCCATTGTTCCAGGTGGTAATTCAACCAACCTTAAGAGGCACGGTAAGGTGAAAGGTGATTACTAATATGAATGAGGACTTCATTTGTGCAAGACATCTGGTGGAGAATTTTGGTTTCCAATGGTCCTGTATATAGATTAAACATTAACTATATACGCCAAACTGGCTTATCATCTATTGCATCTGACGAAGCATGCAATAACCGAAATGTTTTTCTCTGTATTATTAAACTCATCAATAACGAAATTGATTGAATGATATCTATGTCACCCGCAAATAGTTCAGTCTGTTAATGCGGATTAACATAGAAGTTAATATACCGTAATAGGTAAACGCCAAGGTTTTGAAAGAAAACAATAGTATTCAATGATAAGAAGCTTAAATATCAAAAAGCACTTAAATATAAAGAGCCAACAGGCTTCATTTCGGCGATATAAACATCATTCAAATTAAGGGGATATTAAATCCCAGATTGTTTTAAAACCGAATAAAAAACTCAAAGATTGGAATCAGAGAGTTTCATGCCGAATATAGTAAACTATAAAAGTATTGGCGGTTACTAGCGTGAGCTAATGCAAGTAGTCCTAGTCCGTAGTACAAGGCAACTCAGGCAACTCGTTGCCTGAGATTGTACTACGTACTAGGACTACTTGCATTAGCTCACGCTAGTAACCGCCGATACTTTTATAGTTGGCATGAAACTCTCCGATTCCAATCTTTGAGTTTTTTATTCGGTTTTAAAACAATGTGGGATTTAATATCCCCTTAATTTGAATAATCACAAAGCACAATTGCATTGCACATGTTACGATTAACAGTGATACAATCGGATAGTACAACAGATATCAATGAAGATTGTGCAAATACTAAAAAAAAAAATCTGTGAAATGTCAAGGATATTACTGACTTTTGTCTGCTTTATATAAACTGTAATCGATTTTGATAAATGTGTTAAATCTGATAAATATCATAACTGGAGTTTTTTCTGAGTTTTCTTAAAACCTCGGTTTAGTCATTATTTTCTTTTTACTTGCATTTTATAGAACAAGTGTTTAACCTTATTTATTTTATTTCACTATGATCTTGAGATATGCTTCTTCGTATACTTCTGATAGTCGGTTAGCTCAATGAAACGCGATTCTACGATGACAACGTAGAAACCAATGTTAGTTTGGCCATAAACAGTTCCGTGGGCATGCATAAAAGTATGCCGACACTTTATTTTATCCCACGAAACTTCTTTACCAACTGTCTTGTGCACGTTAAGTCAGAAAGGGACTATTAACAAATTTGGCGCAAATTTTAACCTAGCTTGATATTTTTTTTTTTTTTTTTTTTTTTTTTTTTTTGAGTTGTGGGAAAAAAAAAAAAAAAAAAAACCCGATAAGCTCAACTTGCACGATTGCGTGTGCCCCCTGTGGCCGGTTTGCCTCTTTTGCTGAATGAAAAAAAAAAAAAAAATTTCCGGTAGGAAAAATTCTCCATCATATGATGACCGGTCAAGTCACCCTTAGTTGAAAAGCCTTTAAAAGATTCTTAGTGCACCAGACGGAATTCAGAATTACGTTTTTCAAACAAACGGCATCAACGTTATCGACTAAGCTACCGAGGTTCCGCTGATATGTAAACCTAATATTAGTGTTAGGATAAAGAATAAGAAAGAGCAGCATTTTTTTTATCGTATTCCGTTACCACTCATCTAGCACACCGGCAGAAATGTACTCGGAGGTAGCGAAGGAAGGCGAGCCATCTACCGATTTCCAAAAATTAGAGCTAAAAGAATGCCGCCTATTTCTTTCGGATAATAAAAAGGAAATTAATAGGTAAATTATATCAATGGTAATTGATCACTGAAAACCTATTGAGATTTTTAATGAAAAACTGTTCTTACTGGAAGCACTGGTGAATACCGCACTGCCTATTAAAATTTCGATTTAGGCCTATCTGATCTAAACGAAATAAAATTTCTAACTTTAGAGACTGTGGAAAAGAGCAAGCTTCCTTCAAATCATAAGTTTATCGATGCCATAAAAACGAATCATATTTTATAAATAAAACTTTAATTTTTTAACTCTCCTATTTATATTTTCGCATTCAGAAGTCTACTGCACGATTCCTTTTTTGTAAAGTTCGGTAGCCGAAGACTCCTCGTGATGTTTGCATTTCAATGTATTATAAAATATAAACATGCAAAACTCAGCGTAATAGCTGTTCTAAGATTACAATTTGAGTGTCCATTTGATAGTGAATAACTATACGATTTGCAGATTTCTAGGAAATTGGATGGGAAATTATGAACAATAATTGTCCACTCAATCAAGAGCTGATAAAAACTGGGTTAGAAGCACACGATGTCGCCCTTCAGCTAAAGAAGTTTTTTTTTTTTTTTTTTTTAGTTGCAGTTGATTGTTGTTATACATGGTAGTTATTACTGGAAATCGCCGCGTATCATAGGAGATATAAGGCATATAATAATAAATGAACACAAAAACAGTGACGCCGTAACGGGAATTCGTAAGATCAGGCACATTTTTTTCAACTCAAGCAGTTGTAGTATTTAGCAATATGGCCAAATCAAATAAAGCTTTGAGGGCATTTTTATTTCTGTAAGTTAATCGTGTTCCTCTGATCGGTTTGTCTGTTTTGCAAGATGGGAAAAAAAAAATCTGTGTGTTCTAGACAGGGGAATCATCGATACTGGTTAAGCTATAGAGGTTTCTGCGGAGATGGAAGCTAAGATGAAGTGTGAATGTCGACATGAACTGAAGATTGCTTAAAAAATGAGGACTTAAACTCAAGTGCCCATCGATAAGTTTTAAGTTTATTTGTTCGTATTACACTCTCAAATGATGAAGACTAACACTTCATCAAGTGTTCTCAAATGATGAAGACGCATTTTTTGAGTCCCTTCATGTTCGAAGAGCGCATGGGCACTGCCGTTCAATAAGAGCCTCAGACGGGATCATCGTTGAGTATTCTAAACAGGTTCAATTTGTAATTTGTTTAAGGCTTATCTCCACTTCACCTCTTGCTTTCATCCAGAGTCAGAAGACATTCGTTGTTCAGTTAAGAACTGAGCACATTAGCAACTTAGCTACGAATTTTTCAACTCTGTCACCAAGTCAACTACTGTGTAAAATCAAATGGTTTAAAATATAAAACTGCGCAATAAGCGACAACAGAACTTAACTCGACAATCGACGTTCACGTGAAGAGATTTATATGCCACAGCACAAATTAGCGCCTTGTTATCTGGTTCGTAGGAAAGGAAAACTACATCACAATTTATCGTGGAAAAGGACATCACAGCTTTTTTTTCTCCCCAACCTTTCAAACAGCAGAGCGGAACTTACGGATGAATCTAGTATCTTTAGGGTTTTACAAATAACCTACGATTAGTAGACGCTACTTCGTAAGATCAGAATAAGTCTAGTAGTAAGGATATGATCTTTATATTTTTCAACAGGCGGTCGATTTTCTCATTCCTGTGACTCTTAACATATGAGATGGGATTATCTCAATCTTTAGAAAGTGACAAAAGGCACCAACTTTCTGACCGAGCGGAATGGTAATTGATTGAATGAAAAGCCTAGAAAACTAATCGGAAGTGATTCATTCGGGTACATAAAGCTTATAACATCGACGACGTTTGGATTAATATATTTATTGGGGAGAGCGGGTACATTTCATGACCTTTAATTCTTTCTTTGCTAAGGCATGAGTCCTATGCACAAAATTTTGATAAGAGTGACTGCAGTGATGACATTAATATCACAACTTATGGTGGATATTTTCGTACACCGAAAATTACATATGACTGTCTTAAAGGATATTGAGATCCAGAAAAGATCATCATTTTTAATTTCTAAAACTGCATTTTGGAATAAATAGCACTGATTATCTGAAGAAAACCTTTAAACCAAAGTTAAATTACTGCCAGTCAGCAAAAATATCATCCCCTTCAGAATGCAGATGGATTTTCATGAAAAAATGTTTTCATACTTTACCATGCAACTGGCCATTTTAGATTTTAGAGGAAAGCCTGCTAACAAGGAATTTCTCCCAAAATCTATATAAAAGATTTACAACGATTTATTGTGTAAAACTTGATACTGTAATAACTTGATTTTTTTTTTTCTTCTTAAGTACGAATCCCATCGATGAAAAGTTACGCAGTTCAGAAACACTACACTCGAGAGCAGTATGAAACTTTTTCAAAACTCTAATCTTACAATTTTTAACATTCTTTCTACAAAATAGAAAAACAGCCAGATGAACACACACACAATTAACAGACATAATACACTGGCCTTGTAGCATTAGATGCTTTGGTTGTAATTCCAAAACAGCAACAACATTAAGCCATCGATAAGTTGGGTGGTCTCAACACTGCAAGTACGCAAATAAACACGGTGGGCTTTTTAAATATATACATATACAGACGTGAAAAAAGAGACGTTCGTATGAACACATCCCATGGTTAATGTAAACAATAAGATAACCGAATAAATTACATCCTGCCTGAAGTTTCAAATAAAAAAAAAATTCTAGAACTAGAAAATCCAGTTTTGAAAAGAAATTATTACTTTTCTTCATATGAAGATTTTTAGTCAAAGTTGTATTTTTGTATTATCAACAGCTCCAGGCGTGTATCATTCTAGATATTTTTAGCTTTATACTAAGTTAAAAATGTAGGCATAATTAGTCGAACGCATTATTTTATTCAATGATTTTTTTTTTAAATGTCAACTCCACCCACGAAAAATTGCAAACCTTATTAGAATCATAATACTGCACATCAAATAACCAGGAAATCCAACTGTCAAACTTGGAACTTCTTCAGAGCACTTCAAGCCTCCGATATATTAGGAGAGTAGTGGTCACACACAAGGCGGTAAACTTCATCTATCAGCTAAAGACATTCACAAACATCGACATTACAGTGGGATACGAAAGCACGATTTACTGCTGAACAGCCTTCACGTA
Organism: Typopeltis vanoorti; assembly: GCF_054136105.1. Lineage (NCBI taxonomy): Eukaryota > Metazoa > Arthropoda > Arachnida > Uropygi > Thelyphonidae > Typopeltis > Typopeltis vanoorti. The sequence continues at coordinate 36,213,191 of NC_143561.1, read as the reverse complement.
ATTCTACTTCGGCTCGGCAACACAGAACTACACGAAAGAGCTGTGTTGCATACATAAAAATTAAACAATAATTCTTTTTTTATATATATATATAATTGTTCTTGTTTTATTACACATTTTTAAATTACGGCAGAAGCAGTTAAGGCTACGAAAGCCTTAACTGCTTCGAAGCCTGTCCGAAGTTTATATGTCTGTAAACGCTTCCATCTCCGTATGAGTTAACTTGAATTTAGTTGAACAATTCTCATAAAAGGTTCTCGCGTCCTAGACGTTATTCTCCAGGTTTTTCACACCCAATGGGCATGGTTGATGCCAACTGAGCAACGGAGGCTCCACATGTTTTGCCACTTTCTTAAACTGCGATGGTCACTTTCCCCTTGGTCCTTAATTAAAAGCACAAATGATCTCGCTCGAAAACAAGCAAACTACTTGTGTTTTTCATGTTATTTCAACTATGTAATAATTTCTAAGCATATTTCAATTGCATATTCAGAGGAGCCTTAAGTAGATATTGATATAATAAAATCCGAAAATTATTGGCGTTTTCATGAATAATTCCTTGGCCTTACACAAAGCAGATGCACAAATAAACAACGCAGTATATATATTAAAAAAAAAATCACAATTTTTACGATGTGCCACTTTAACACTGATTTTTTTTTTTAATATAAAAGTATAGACTCCTCATGAGTTTCTTTTTGAGGGGGGAGGATTTTTGCATGCCGAATTAATTCAATTCGTCATTATATAATTTTACGAGTGAATAAAACACTTTTTTTTTCTGCATTTAATTCGTTTATTTCTTTGCAAGACTTCGCTTCTAGAAGACTCTGATTTCCTCTTGATCACTGCCTGTCCGAAGTTCCTGGCATCTTCCAATGAAACCACTAAATAAACGGGGAGGGGGGGGGGGGAAGGATTTCAAAGTCCACAGTCCACACACTACAGCAGGTGTATCTGTCCACAAAGAGGTATGGAAGAACAAAGGTTTTCTAAGATCGGCCTTGTGCTACTTACGCAAGGTAGGGTAAACAAGCAGTTTCTAGTTTCAGATGCCACCTGCCGGTAGCCCTAACACATTCAGGCAGCTGGAGATGAGTTTGCTCTTCACCGGAAACTGATTTACTTACGTGTTATCACTGCACCAGTAGTCTTCGCGCATTCCGACATAATCGATCATTGTAATTAGAAAATTCGTTTTTAGGTTGTTGATTGTGTGCAAGATCACCAAATGAGAATTTTTAACTTTCAAAGTAATGATACATCTACAAAAAATCGATTTGTGTTGAAACAGAATACGTTTTACAAGTGACAGAAGATTTCGGTGATTTTCATATTTTAATTACCTCTCAGCATAGAATTCTGTAGATCACGATTATTTATTATTATTATTATTATTATTATATTTTATTCTTGAGAGGATGAATGGCTAGGCTAGATTCATTCTCAGTAGCCTGTCCGATGATTTAAAAAAATTGCATATACAGAAATAATTCTAAATTCTTGCTGGATTTATCCAAATCTCTCAAACTGGAAACCAATCTTCAAGAAACTTTGCAGGAATATCAAAGCACCAGAATCTACCTTTACCTACTGTTTGGATGTTTTTTTTAAATTTTTTTTTTATAACACTCATTAGGAATCAATTCAATTACAAGTAACGAGTGTTGAATATAAAGAGAAGTCTGTTTTAGGGGGATTTTGTACGCACACTATATGAATGTCCGCGCGGTTAGCCGAGTGGCTATGCGCTTTGCAACCATCATCATGTATATCAAGGATTTAGGCCTAGCATGGCCTGTTCCGGCCTTATGCCTGAGAAAGGAGTGCCCTAGGTTCGATTCCCGTCGACGACGTTAGGAGCTTAAGGATCTTCCTCAGCCATAACCAAGTTAGCCGGTCTTGGGCAAGGTTTTTTACCCCAGTTTATCCTGGGGAGTTTCCCTCCCGCAAAGCAGGCAAACCGGCCCCGTGAACACACGCTTCGACAGACATGGGATACTATCGGGAGGAATAAGGAGAAATCAACCTATTCCGCGGGATTATCGGTTACGGAAGTTCACCGGTAAAATGTGTAGGCCTGCGCGAAAGCGTAACATACGACGACTATATGAATATTTTCAGTTTGAATTAGATTATAATAAGCATAATTGGTCGTTTTCTCTAATTTTGCTAATGCAGACTCATTTGTTGTTAATTGTAAGATAAATAAGTGCATCATGTTTATTTTTGACTATTATCAGTTTTATTGATGGCGTTTGTTCATGTGTAAAGCATCAAACATAAACAATCCATTTTTCTTTGGTTTTTACAGACCATAAAAGACGTACGTACTAGGTTTCAGACAAGTTTAAGGATTATCCAGAAAAAAAAAAAATCCTTTGTTTTTACTTATAATAAAACCTACACTCTGAAGAACAAGAAAGCAACATTCGTAAATCAATAACAAAGGAAAGACCAACTAGGCATATAGTCCAACAGATGAAAGTTACAATGGCAGCAGCCAAAGAATAAACACTGGCTGACGGAGTAGTTGGCGCATCAGCTCTCCAACCAAATAAAGCCGTGAGTTCAAATCTCGCTGTGGACATGGATGTTTGTGATTGTAGGTGGGAGATGAATTTCATCGCCCACAGTCCTGTTTATTGCCCCCCCCCCCCCCCACAAAAGTAGCTTGAAAAATTTCCATGTTTGGTCTCTAGAGCAGGGCTTCTGGATTATGTAAAAAATACAATATATATATATATATATATATATATACACATACTATTTCAGTATATATATATATATACTGAAAAAATCCTTAGCCCACTCATCGAGCGATGTACTATAAGTATATAGAAGCCTTTCGTGGGTAGGATCCACATAATTTTTTTTTTTTTTTTTGGAATACACTTATTTGACTAAAGTGTCATTCGTTTTATAATCGCTTCGAACGCACCACTCGCATTTTCTGATTACCAAAACCTCCTTATCCAAATTATGACTCCCCTCTCCCCACACACAATGTGGGGAAAGGGTGGGAGTCGGGTGTTCTGTTTACACGTTACCTTCTCTATTTTCAGCCGATCAATATATCACTATTCACCACTTGAAGTCGGCAGTGAAAATAGGCGTGAATTCTAGGACAATCAAGAAATTTTTGTTTAATATATTTTTAATTAAATAATTTATTCAATTTTTACCGGTAATATTTTGGACTTTTAATTTTCGTTATAATTCAAAAAGTATATACATATACTTAGGTTTCTATTTGTTATTTACTTGAAAATTTACAATATTATTTTGCTGTGATTTATTGAACAGAATGAATTTATTGAATTGATAACCCTATTGCCTCTCCCTCCGATACACGCTGAAATTTGCAATTCCTAGGTTTTTCTTTAAATATTCTATGAAATGCATTTTGTAATAAGCGAAATATTTTATTTCGTTTAAAAATAAAAACGGGGAGTAAAAGGCTTACACTTGATTTGAGAAATCATACGTAATTTAAAGGATTTACTTTATGCAGCAAAGATAGTTAGGTCAAGTCGAGATTTGTTCTTTTTTGTTATAATTTATTTATTTTAATTTGGTAAACTCTTTCATTTTGATGAGTATGTAAGAACGACTGTAATTTATATTTATCTCTCCTCCATCCATTTCAGAATACGATAGGATAGTTTGGATTCTCAGGGAATGCAATTTGATGTTGTTTCTTATGGGAAATTAAACTTGGAATGACGTTTTTGAATAATATTCATATTTTCAGTAACGTGATCCCCGTGTTATTCAAAATACGGCAGTGTATACTAACTCAATCAAGGAGAAACGAACAGGATATACTCTGAACATTTATGTAAACAATCTGTAGGAAATGCAAGGATAATATTTACCTATTCACAACTTGAATGGGAAAAGAAAACTCTCCAAAGATTGAAAATGACATGGCTGATTAGGTGTACATTTAAAATAACAAAACAGGATTAAAAAAAAAAAAAAATACATTGGAACAGATATCTCAAAAAATACCAAGTTAAACGTTTCTTATTGCACATTAAATAAGTCGCTTAATATTAAGAATTAAAATGATTTGCTGATGTTCAGAATCACGGTCGAAGCAACTGTTGTAATGGGTGAAAAACACAAGTTTCCGAGGGGAAAAAAAAAAAAAAAAAACCTGCCATGTCCGTATGAGATCGCCCACTTCAACTAAGAGCCCATTTTAAAGATTTTTTCACTCTCTAGACGGAATTTGAATCCAGGTCTTTTCAAAGATCATCTAAAAGTCACTCACTTCCTATACGGGATGTTCATTGATATAAATAACATTTATTTTATTCATTGCTTCCTATTTCTTCAAACCACTTTGCTCAAACGTTTATGATCAATTGGTAGTATTCTCCAACGTTTCTTACTGATTTCTGGAATAACTGACTTTCTCTTCAATAAATAAACATCAAATTATGCACTTTCGTTTGTTAAAATATAAGGGAAAGTTAACTATCTCCATTCGGAGAAACGGAAAGCAGACTAATTTCATGCAAAGTTATTTTAGAAAGCATTGTTCGGAATTTTACAAAACTTTTGTGCCATATTGTAGTATAACCGGACTAAACAAGAATTCTCTGGCGTGTCTTTGTTTAATTTAAACGATGTTATTCATTCATAATCACACAACTTATTTTAAAAGAAATGTTTGGAAAGTATAATGAATTTATTTAATTTAAATATAATTTAAAGCAGCTGCTTGATATATAGGTATCTTGAGAGTACATATATATATATATATACACTCTCAAGAAGTGTACCATACGAACTAGTTTGAATTACACCTAACTATGGCTATCATGCCAGTGTATATGCCTGTTAATTGCATGCATTTCGCTATAGGGTTAGCCTGTTTGGTGGGATGAAAAGGGCAAATTTCAGGGAGGAAACTGTCACCTCCGTATGATACCAGCTGACTAACCTTCAATTGAAAGGTCCTGAATAAAGTTCTTTATATCCTACCAGATATTCGGAGAGCTAAATAAATTAATATTTTGAATAGTTCGTAATCGTGAAATTTCTTCTAAACGGGTCTGTTATTTGTCAATTCTTTGATATGATCAACCCTTACATTTCAACCTTCCAAAATGTTCCTAATTGCATCAACTCATCTATATTTCAGCTTAACCTCAATCTCCTGTAATTTTTTTCCGCAAGCATCCGTTTTGTTAATCTTTCATTTCCTATTATATTTAAGTGATAATACCAACTTAGATTACCCGGGCTTACTATCCTTGTTTTAAATATGATTTTTTCTATTGATGTCATTTGTTCACTCCCTTATTCCTCAGAATTCAAATATCTGTGATTTTCAATCTTTGATCGACGTCTTAATTCTAACCGAATTCTCAGAACAATAAAATAAAATTGTTCTGAATAGTTTGGAATATACTGTTAACTTGATACTTTTGGATTTATTTTTTGTTCAACATGTATGCCTAAATAGCTAAAAAGTGCAATTTCTATAAGTTCACTATTGAGGATACAATTGTTATTTCAGATTTTCCTGTCTATTTTTTTTATTTATTTTTTTTATCATATTCATATCCAATTTGTCACATTAATTACTTCTAAAAAATCTACGCGACTTGAAGCAGACTTACTTCATAACTTCATCTGCATAAAGAACCTGAGCTGAACATTTCCTATATTAATATCAGGTTTAATACTATTTTCTTAATAATGTGATCCACATATACTGTATGTGTTTCACATTATAGGATTTACCTTGTCTGAACAAGAACTGGATGAGAAGACGAGTGCTAAGCGATCTGATACACTTTTAGGGGATGTAGCCATTGTTCCATTAGGATGAGAGAGAGGTGTAAATATAATAGGGCAGAAGTTTTTCTGATTTTTTTCTCCCCCAGCTGATACAAGTAGTGTAAAATGAGTGAAGGACTGGAGTTTTTAACTTGGAAATGGATCAGGGATTTGGAGGAGGAGGAGGAATAAATGCATTTATCCTGGCAAAAACAATTTCAGTAATTTTATCAGAGAAAATGCTTAGATCAGGGAAACGAAAGCAATAATCAGACCATGGAAAAGAGGCACATAAATCACAGTCATTCCCACTGGCACCAGTGTAGCATCATAGGATACGATGCTGAGAATGGCTGAAAGGACGATCTGTGTAAAAGCTTGTATAAAAAGAATGATAAGGACTACCTGCAATTTTGGTAGGTGGGTTAACAATTTGCGCTAGATCATTATTGTCACCAAATAATTCAGCTTCTCTTCCATTTTGGTCTGTGAAGTCAGAGAAGAGTGAGCCAGTCGAAATTGTGAATGATGAAATCTCCAAGGAAGTTCATCTCGCTGTTTGGGTAATTAGACTACGCGTAGTTAATTTTCTCAAAATGAGAGCAACTAAGAAGAATAAATGAAGGAAGGCAAGAAAATCTTAAGCCAAAGCAAATAATATAAAGGAAATTAAGATCTAATTACCTTTATCATGGGATATCAGATCTGACAAAAGCGCATGTTCCACCTTTCGTAAGAAAGTCATCATGCACGATGCACAGGAGAAAGTTGAGTTGAGTTGAGTTGTTGTTGTAGTAGTAGAGGATACCCAGCTGAAGTCCAGTGATGAATGGCTGACCGAGTCTTAGATGTGCATGTGGTGACACGCATCGTTTATGATATTAAGTCTCCAATGTTTTGTTTAAGTCCGGAGGTAAATAGAAGTTTGTTTTCTTGGATTTTTGGGTATATTTTATTTTATTTGTAATTTTTGACATTTTTTGAAAACTTTTTGTACTTTTTTGTGAGTTTTTTTAACTGCAGTAATACCATAATTTTTATGCTGTTTTTCATGTTAGTACATTGGGAAAACTTACAGAACAGGCAGCAGTGATGTAGGATTTGTGCACATCAGCACTCCCACACAATGAGTGACCACACTCCAATCCAAATGAGACTTCGCCAGTGTTCTGCCCCCCCCAAAAAAAAAAAACAGTAATCAGGTTGAAAATAAACACTTATCAAAATATAAAATATAACCATTACTGAGCAAAGTTTTGAATTAGGAACTGACAAGATGGACAGCAGCCCAAGGCTGGCTCCGCGCTTAGCACAAAAATTTGTTTCAATGCATTTCAGATTAAGCAACAAATTACAGAGAAATCCTATTGTAGCAAATGAAGCAAGTAGTCTTAACCGTGGGTGTAATTTAAACAAACGAATTTCAGCTATCAGTTTGATTGAGTTTAGTCTGAATTAGGTTAGAAGCATTTAATTCGAAACTAAATTGGAAAGATTTAATTCGAAACTAAATCTTTCCAACCAAAAGGCAAGTACCCAGTCTACAGTAGTGAAGTGCAATTTACTAATACGTTAAGCAGTCATTTATCATCGTTTAATTTCTTTTACTCAAAGAACAGAATAACTTCATAGCATAATTTATTGTCGAAGTATTCAAACAATCTTTTGTGTCAGCATACGAAATGGATGTGAAGTATTTTCTCTATGTTGAAAGTAGAGTTCAATTACTAAACAAATGTTTACAATGCATTATTAAGGAAAATAATTTCTTTGTGAGTGACCAATTCATCACCAAACGGCGCGGTCTATAAAAACCACAAGTAATAATTACAATCGAGTAAGGACGACGACAAGAAGAGAGAGAAAAAAAACCATATTCTTCAAACATCTATTGACTGTTCAAAATATTATTCGATACTGTAAAGGATATATACCTCTCACACACACACACACACACACACACACACACACACACACACACACACACACACACACACACACACACACACACACACACACACACACACAGTTTACAGACTTATCAAAAGACATAGATGACCGCGGACTGAAAATCTTTGAGCTGTATTTAACAGAAATGCAGAATAGAAGATGCTCTTCCTCTCGAAAAGCTGGAAAGATTTCAGATAGTGCTGAGAATGATTTTCCCTTTCAGTCGTTTCCGACAGTAGGTGGCTTTGCCAACAAAATATTCCTGGTGAGATTTTTACAGGGTAGTTCACCATTGCTTTCTCCAACCCCCCAATTTTATCCGGGCTCGGGACCGGCATATGGCTGGGACGTATTCATGACTAATCCATGTGTGTTCACTGGGCCGGTTTGCCTGCTCTGGGGGGACGAAAAACCCTACCACCGTATGAGACTGGCTAACTCACCTTTCGCCGAAAAAGACCAGATAAAGGTTCTTCACGTCACTGACGGGAGTCGAACCCAGGTCTTCGTCTATACTGACTGAGCTACGGAGGCTCTAATAGTGTTGAGTGATTACTGCAAATTAACAAGTAAAAAAAAAAAAAAACGCACTCCTCAAATTGTAGACAAATGGAACACATCACTGCAGGCCGCTGATAAATCTGTGAATAATCAAATGTGTTCTAATGTGACCTAGAAACTAGCTCAGATTAGAACTAACTGTGACATCTTCAACATGTACCGACAGCGCTATAAATGTTTTTTTTTTTTTTTTTTTCTAAGTATCAATGCTCCTTTTAGATCACCAGACCGTGCAACTTTTACTACAGCGTCTATATAAAACACTAGGCTCCTCAAAATCTGCAGTCAAGATTATATATAAATTTTCGCTGGTGACCTATGGCGAATCTTTTCATTCTCGTCGTAAGTGAATAACATTACTTTTTTTTCCTTTAGGTTCATATCGATTTGACGCACAATAAAAAGATTTTTTAAAAGAAATTATAACGTGGAAATGGTAGATACTTATTTTCGAACATCTTTCTGTATATTTGACTCTTTCGCCCTCAACATTCTCCACGCATTCTCGTCCTCAACTGTTGGGCTGGAGGTTTTACAGTCGAGGGTTCCACCTTCCACAAATCTTTTCAATATCTTGGTTTCATCCTATTCCACCAACAGAAACTGAAACGCACTAATATACCTAGGAAAGTCGCTTTTAAATCAGCCTATCTTTCAACTCCTTAAAATGATATAAAGGGGGTGCTCCTTCCATAGATTTTCTAGATCTCACGTTTTAGTTTCCTGTGTACAAGACAACTACACGTGATACTAAATCCTATAGTTGACAATAACAGGAAAAATTCAAGCAGAAAATGCTTTATCATAGCTATTAAAATGCATTCATTTCAATGGCTATGTTTATACAGCTATTTATATTTTGAAGTAAATAAAATAAATAAAAGAGGAGCAAAAATGAAATAATTTCAGTTATGGGATGTACCACAAAAGATTGTTAGTGTGTATATTTCACTTATGAAGTTACACTCCATTTGAATATTATTAAGCCGATATGTATTACCTATTACCTTGCATCGAATTTTTTAAAGGAAAACAAACAAAAAACATCACGGCTATACAGTAGGATTTATGTTAGTATTTTACTGGCTTACTTCTTTTTTTTTTTTTTTTCTAATGAGGTTAACTATGTATGCGTTCTGCCGTCTGTAACATCCGATATATACATTCTAGCAATCCAGTGTGCACAATTCATACACAAGTTAATTCATAAGTAATTTTTGATCAACAACTTTCTTCCAAACGATCTATTATTTTCAAGTCTCTGATCTGATCAGATCTTACATTTCAAATTTCTAAAGTTCTGTCAACTCAACCCAACTATATCTTGATCTTCACCAGCTTCTTTTCCCTGCCATTTTTACTTCAAACACTTCATTTGCTAATCTTTCTTACTTTCTCTTTTTAGATCACCTCCAGCTACTCATTCTTGAATAGTAATCATGTCGTTTATATTCAAATATCTTCACATTTAATATAATTTTGCCACTGATGCCATCTGGTGGCTAATTTCGTTTAGAACCCTGATATCTGTGATTCCTAGTCTACGATCAACTGTTTAAATTCAATTCTGTGATCCACATGCTAAAACTGGCTTGAACATTGTCCGATATATAATGCTAGATCCATCTTTTGGTATTCAACCTAAATTTATTCAACTGATCTTCCACTATACCATCCTTAACTGTTTCCATAATTTAATTTGCTATCTTCACTCAAAATTGTGCACTGTTTTATACTTCACTACTGAGAATACGGCTGAAGTTATTTCTCATTCCTATTTTCATACCAAATATGTTAAATGCAGTTAAATATTCTGTAAATTTCATTCGCTTAAGACATCCGTTTTAGGGACATATCGGATGACATGTACAAACAATTCAATAGGAATTTCATAAAGTGATTAGTGGTGTTGCAGCGTGGTTGGAGAAGTTTTTTTTTTTTTAATGAATAAAAAATATTATATTTTTGTTCAAGCCCGCAGCTACTCGCCAGCCAGTAAAATCTGCTAGCCATGTGCGAATGGACGAGCGTACTTGTCAAGCTCTGATTTTTTGATGTTGGATTGCATTCGTTCAAATTGAACACACCAGTGAGGAGTAACGATTTTGAATTAGTATTCCCGTACATTAAAGTATACATATATTTAATTTACGGCTCACTTCTCAAAGCCGCTCAAATTTGATTCTTTTCAAAACTTGCGTACACATTATTCTTTTAATTGGGATACTCATTTGAACCTGGTAGAAACTAGATGGCGATCCCTTCTTATCTGAAATTCCCTGTATACTCTATCCTGCCTGAAACAATCTAAAGATTGGTTTAGGATATGAGGATCGCCAACAACAACAGAATAATCAAGACTTTCTCTGCGTATGTTCTCTAGATGTCAATTTATTCAGAGATTTATGGGCGAGCATACTATTAGTAATGACTATTCTATCCTGAGCAAAAATCCAGCAGATTCATACCATTAGTCCAATTTTTTTCTCTAAAATTTCCCCATAACATTTCTGCAAGTTTAAGATTCTTTCCTTACTCTGTTGTTCAGTTCTCCACCAAGAATTAGTTTTATGTCAGTCGCTCTCGCTCTTTAATGACTCCGCTATACAGTGGGAAGAAATCTGGTATGTGTCGGTTTGGCCACAGTCGTGATTATTCATGTAAAAATAATCCACGTACTGTTCGATTTTTTTTCCTTCAGTACTAAGTTAGTCGATCTATCGGGCTGTGAATTAGTTTTCTTCCAGGTATTCCGGTTTTCCTCACAAACAAAAAACTAACCTCGAACATACGATAGTGGTGCTGCACTGTACTATATACAGGGTGTTCGGGATAAATTTGACATATTTATAATTAATTATATTTTTCAGTAAGTTACATGTATTAACACACACTTCTCTTCATTTAAAAGTTTGGACCCTTCTTCATTCATATACAAGATGTCAGAAAGGATGGATAGCTGGAACCCACCTGAATCATGGAAGAGAATAACTTGTATCATGATGATTCGTGCCCGCCATCAAAATAAGGATATTACGACTGCTGCCCAATGCTCCCTGAATACAGTAAAAACAATCAGGCATGAACTAGAGACTTGCAATGGTGACTACGAGGATGTAGCAAGAAGAAAGATCCCTAGCAGACGATCTGATTGCGTTCGTACAGCAGAATTCCTCGCAAATCTGCAGGAACAGGTGTTGAAGAACCCTGGCATTGGAATTCGGGCTTTGTTCGTGGAGTTGCTAACTGTAGTCAAGCCCTGGATAACAAGGGTAGCCAATGGTAGGCCGTATGTATGGCAGCAGGATTCGGCCCCTTGCCACACCTCTGGGAAAAGTCAAAAATGGTTGTCTGAAAATTTCTACGACTTCACCAGTCCAAATGTTTGGCCTCCAAACTCCCCAGACCTTAACCCCATGGATTATTTTGTATGGGGCGCAGTTGAAAAAGACACCAATCGCACTTCCAGTAATACAAAAGCCCAGTTAATGGATAAAATTAAAACAGTTTTTGCGGCCCTTCCCAGGGAGACTGTAGCATCAGCTTGTTCGAGGTTCCGAAGCAGAATTGAAGCTGTGATCGATGCTAATGGTGGTTATTTCGAGTAAATCTTGTTGATAGTATTGTAATTAACTCTGCCTGTAATGTTTTTTTGTCAATTCATTAAATTTAATAGATACAAAGAAGATTTTCTTTTTCCTTACGAAACTGTCAAATTTATCCCGAACACCCTGTATATATATATATATATATATATATATATATATATAATGAAAAAGGCAGCTTAAAAATTTGCAAAATATACATTCAAATCCTAGCAAGCATAATATTTCGCAGAATCATCACATACTACGTCACGATGCAAAATACTAGGAAACAATTCCATAATATTAAGCTGGTTCTAATGTAACCGAAACAGCTAACCCTCTAAGTGGAAGATTACGCTGAACACAGCTCAGAATAATTGAGAATTAAAACTTGGAAAAAAGGGCAAAGAGTTTTCACTACTATGCCTTTCCCTCTCTGCAAGGTTAGTGGGACGATCTTTCTATTCCACTCGTTATAAGCAGAATGAAAGAACCATGTTTGAAAATGCGAGAAGTAAAAAAAATCACTTCCTAGATGGGCAGAATTAAATTATAAAACCTAAAACTCGGCAAATTTATAGCACCTGCAGTCAATGAAGAATCGTCATTCTTCCCCATGCTTATTGAAGGGCTTTTTCGTGAACGTAGTGTCAGAGGTTGCGATCGAGATCGATTATAAATCGCTTCGTCATCAATAGTATCCGGGGAAGAGATCACCGCTTCGGGCTTAAAGTGGAGACGGTTTCTGACGAGGGCGAAGCAAGAGACGTGAGAAAGGGCTTCGAAGAGATGACCTCAACCTGCATACCAGCGTGGAGGCCGTTATTAGCAGGTCTTTGCTCGCTTGTGCGGACCTCGGGTGTGCCCCGGAATGGTCACATCGTGAGTGGGGCTATGCCGGCAATCAGGGTTCGGACTGCATTATATCACAGTCTCCGCCTTTACATAACAAGGTTCCGCAGAAATGGCGGCAGCCATTTAAGTACTTTCGTATAAACACGGGTTACGGAGCACAAAGGGTTAATATTGGAAGGTGCGCTTGCATACGGTGATGACGTCTGAAACCGCAATTTATCGCATTCTCCACACATCCACGATTACCTAAATGTAATTAACACTTAACTTATCCACGACTTGTTAACAAATGCGTCCACTTTCTCTTCTGTCTGGACAACTAAGTCGAAATAGTTCTTTCTGAACGATAAAACTTTCGAGTCAATTTTTAGCGCCCAACTTACGGTGCGATGAATTAAGAATAATCTTTATTTTCCAATAGTGTGCGTAGTAGGCTGACCACACTCGCAAAAGTGTTTATTCTTGACATGTAAGGGGAAGAAATCATTTTAGTTCCAACACCATTTAAAAAGGAGCAAACAGAGTGAAATGAGTCGCTGTATTAAAAACTTCAAGCATTTTGATTAGTGGAAATAATAAATATAATAAAATAATATTTAATGGAACTTAAAAATACTCTAAAAAAGTTTAAGCCTGATCTCGTTGTCCCCCCCCCCCCTTAAGCATAAAGAATGCACTACGCAAAATGTATTTCGCTTTGGCTAAAAACTGATGAGCTGGGGCATTTGAGATCGTTATTCAAATTTGTCGAGTAACCTTATTTGGTTTCAACAGGGCCATTTTAAATGCTAAAATCTAGCAAAACAATTCGGAATAAACAATTTTCTTTCTGCGAAAGAATGAATAAAACTGTATATTCAGGATCTCTGCTACAAAAGTGTCATGCCATCTTAATTCTTCGATCAAACCCTTTTTAATGGCAGTATTCGAATCAGGCAAAACTTCACGCCAAAGAGTGGGCAGTAGTCGTCTCTAGTTCCACCAGTAGGTGGCGCTGTGCCCGATTACATGAGCACTCAGTAATTATAGATCTACGTACGAATGTATGGAATAGTTACTAAATTTCTTACTAGGAAGATGCGAACCCGATGGAAATTCGCCTACCTGAAAAATGTATACGGAGACGATATTGTTGACGTGAGCACAGCCACTGGGTGAAATATGTAATCATGCCTGCGGATTTTTTTTTTTTTTTTTGGCGAGGCATCATGTTCAATTCAGAACCATATGATTCTTCTCCATAACAATGCGGGACCTCACACCAGTTTGCGAACAAGAAAGAGGCAACTGCAACACTTTTCTGAAAACCGAACCCCATCCCGCTCACAGCTCAGATCTGATACCAACCTGTTTTCATTTTCTGAAGAGCTCAGATGCCGGAGTAAAGGGTTGCGCTCAGCGATGGCAAAGGTGTATACAATGACGGAAGTTTTGTTAAAATAACAGAATTAGTCGATATAAAAGCGAACGTTCAATAAAATTATACTTTCTGAGAAAAATAATAGGATGCTTTATCTTCGTATCCTTGCTAAGAATATGATATAGTATTATACTGCAGAGTTTATTAATTTAATGTAATTCTTATTTTTCTTTAATTATTGAGAATCGCTGATGTCTACAGTACCAGTCATGAAACAGCTACCACGGATTTTGAAAAACAAATGCATTAATAACAGTACGAGGTTACTTTTAGAAATTTGTTGTTTTGGATTTAAGGCCGAGGAAATTCGGGCTATGAGGCAATGTTACTAGGTTAAGTGTGTGTGTTCTTCTTCCCGGTTTGTGGGATGAAAAATCCGAGTTTATGGAGGTGGAGTAAAAACCCTTCTAACTTCGTATGAACTTTTAGAAAAGCCTACCAAAATTGTAGGAACAATTTTCTTTCTTTCTTTTCTTTTTTTTAAACTCAGGTGTTGTATGTAAGAGTCATGCATGTGAGAATTTACTCGATCCTGACAATGAGAATGAACTTGCATTTTCCAATTCAACTCCGAATAAAGTCTTGAGTATACTATTATGGTACTGCTTTCAACATTAAGGATAAATGTCCATAGCAACTCATGTTAAAAACGGAAACTGTTTCCTAAATCCAGCCAACTTTAGAATATTGTTCTATCATTTGGAGCGGTGCTCTAAAAAGTCCCTAAAAATGCTTGATGCTAGAAAAGGACAACTCGGTTGAAAGATGATTCTATCTTTCTCTCCATCTTACTTGTTCCAATCACTTTCCCACAGACGTTCAGTTCCGACTTTTGTTAAGTATTTTCCGAGAGCTATTCTGCTAACATGATCCCCCATTATTCCTCCACTTTATTTTAAGAGAATATAAACACGTGCATTCACAGTCGAACTTCAAATTCACTGAACGAAGTTCTCATCGTCCTTTTTCATTATATTTACATCTGTCCTCTAAATCAGTCCTATTCAAATTATTTTTCC
Source organism: Typopeltis vanoorti (assembly GCF_054136105.1). Classification (NCBI taxonomy): domain Eukaryota; kingdom Metazoa; phylum Arthropoda; class Arachnida; order Uropygi; family Thelyphonidae; genus Typopeltis; species Typopeltis vanoorti. Next base: position 36,198,003 of record NC_143561.1, on the reverse strand, counting down.
AAAGGACAACTTCTAGATGTTCAAGAAATATCAATAGGTTTTCCCTAGTCTAATAATGTTAATGTATTTTAAAATTTCAAAAAAATTAAATAAAGAAAATAATGTACGCATTTGTTTATTTTGAGAGAAACTCTTTTATTTAAAAAAATGCATCAAAAGAAATATTGAAGCAATTATTTGGTGGCCGTATTTCTTAGATGAAAGTAATGACTGAATTATCACCAGTTATCGCTGTGCAACTTCTACGGAATTTGTACAGGACAACTAATCCGTCACGCTCTGTCTGCTTCTTGAGAAATTAGACAAATATGGCGTTCTGCAGCTCCTAACTTGGAAGCTCTTCCCCCCCCCTTCTTTAAAAATCTGTCATGTTCTAATGTAATGATTATTTTAATTAATTACCTATAAATCGAAATCAGTTATCGTTGTTAGTGTTGGTAGTTTTCTGGTTTCATTGCATAACTTTTCAGTGAAAAAGAATGAAAGTTAATTTATTTTGACAGATCACTTCTTTTTTTTTTTTTGTAGTAAACAATTTCATCACTTATCACCCTTCTATAAAAATTAATGTGAAAACTGTGTGAGGGACGTAACTCTGCAAGGCTGTACGTTAATTATGAACACTTAACACAATTAAAAAAAAAAAACTCAAGGATTAATTTCTTTCCAAACTAAAATTAAAGAATGGAGATCTCTTAAGTAGGATTGCCACATTCTCTCTCTGTCTTCATATACGAGGCGTGTTCAAAACAAGCCGAACTTTTTAAATAGTGCGCCAACGGCACTGAGAGCACCTAGCGGCGTATTTTGACAAAAAACTGCCATTTGCCTCGTTCTGCTATGTTCGTTAGTCGAGTTACATCCGTTGAAGTGAGCACGTGCACAAGCTGTCCGTCCGCTTAGTGACAATGAAAGAGCTTGAAGAACAACGTGTGTGTGTGTGTGTGAAATTTTGCTACAAACTTGGTAAAAATTTTACAGAGACATTTCAATTGCTCAACCAAGCATACGGGAGGCCTGTATGAACCGAACGCAGTGCTATGAGTGGTTTCAACATCGATGGATGAGTCGGTCAAAGATCAAGGTGATGTTGGTTGTGTTTTTTGATTGGAAAGGCATTGCCCATTATGAATTTGTACCACTAGGTCAGATGGTAAAAAGAGTTGTACCAGGAAGTTTCGGCGTTTGAGAGATGCTGTGCGCAGGAAGAGGCCTGAACTGTGAGAAAATTAGACTTGGATGTTGCACCACGACAATGGGCCGGCAAAACATCACACATCCATTGTGCCCCATCCACCCTATTCTCTGGACTTATCCCCAGCAGACTTTTCCTTGTTTTCTAAACTTAAAACCACTTTCATAGGGCCTCGTATCCAAACCATAGAGGAGATTCAGGAGAATGCGATAAGAGAACTGCGCGCCATCACAGAAAGTGCGTTCCAGGAAGTATTCCAACAATAAAAGAAACGTTGGGAACGGTGTATATCGCCAGTAGAGGGGGACTACTTTGAAGGGGACGTGCTTAAAATATTGTAAAATGAGCAATAAAGTCTTTATAGCAAAAATTCGTTTTTTTTATTATTATTTTTTATTTATTTATTTTTTTTTATGAACACGCCTTGTATATATTTGGAAGACGAGGAGAGGACTGGTATATGAAATCCTCAAGTTACTAGAAAATTTTAAAACAAGGGCGATAACATGTATTATTTCTTGCGCGAAAAATATCTGCACACAATTGTTTCATAACTGCAACACTAATTTCAATAAATATGTCGCATATATATTTTGATAAATATGGTGTACCATGTATGTGAATATTTGCAAATATTATATGATTAATTTTATTATTATAAAAACTTGGAGTCAAATAAAACGGATTTAAGAAAAAGAAATAAGAATAACAATACCCCCCCAGTGGGGAAAAAAGTTTATGCATCATTCTAGTGCTTTTCGAGAAAGCTGCAGGAGCGGGCTTCTTCTAAATACTTCTCCGTATTACATAGTAAAAAAAATATGATCAACGACCCTAACACTTGACGTCCATTTGCAAGAAGCAATCGAAGCAATGACTGCGGACAGCATACCAAAACAGCAAACAGTCTGGCGAAAACCAAACACAAACTAAATCCCTTAATCTGTTGCTAGCGGAACGCAATAGTCACATGAAAAGTTAACCACGCCTAGAATACTGGGAAACTTTAATCAACAACGTCAACGAACGTTAGTAAAATCTGCCAAGTAAGTCAGGTGCGGCTAATGGAAAATGAATAATTCCAACATGCTCTAAAAATTAAGATGTATATTCGTTCCATAACCAGTGCAGAGAAGCCTTACTCCCAAACAGGATACGTTACAGAATAGATTTTTGTGCTTCCAAACGGCACACAAAAAAATTCAACGCAATTTCGAAACGTGCAGAATTTTCGTATATATTTTAATACAAAAGAATCGAGCATCTCTTTTTTTTTTTTCTGTGGATGCGCTGGCATAGGTGACTGACGAAAAATCAGTACTGGAGAGAAAAGCATTCATGGGAATATTTTACTCCAGGGCCATTAGAAATTCTCTTATAGATTACTTCTCATTCTAATCTTCATCGCCGAGATGTAGTAGATCCAAAGATGGATCATTCTCTCCAAAATCTGCGTAGACCGCACTGGAGGTTTTTTTTTTTTTTTTTTTAAGAAGTCTGGTTGCGAATGTCCTTTAACCCCCCCCCCCCCAAATTCTCGAGAACATAAACATATTACAATAACAGTGAGTATTGTAAACATATTACAATAACAGTGACTTTTTATGCAATGTAAAATGGCGTATACTAAATACTAACAGTCGAGTACTGAAGTATTTAGAGCCGTTTTCCATCAACACATATTTATGTTACTATTTCTTCCAGCCACTTTAAAATCTGAATAAATTCAAAATACAGAAACGACCTGAATATTGCACCAGACCCACATCTGGAAAAAATAAATCTGTCAACAAAATCGACAACAATCATCTCATTGAATTCAATGTTTGCGATTTACATAGTAGATGCCGATATTGGCGTCTATTTTTTTTTTTTTTTTAAATTAAAATCCTATCCAGAAAAGGTTATAAACCAATAGTACGGAGTACACAGCAAGCATCACACCAAAAAAAATATTCGGTGTGACTTGCATGCAGAATTTGCCGTGATTAGAAAGTAAAAGGGTTTTATTTCGCCTCATTAGCAAATAGTTGAATATTTACTTTCAGGTTATTTCCAATATCATTTATGTACACATTAACCAGTAATGGTCCTATCACTGAACCTTGCGGCACATCACTAGTCACCTCCTGTGTCCAGTTAATAATCTTGTAGAACTAGAAAATACCACCGCGGAATGTATACACGCTACTATAATTGCTACTTTAAATTCATATGGATTTTCTGGTAACTATTTAAAAAATCATCTCATTGCATTTTGTTCTGATGGAGCTAGTGTAATGTTAGGAGACAAATCAGGTGTTGCAATCAAACTTCTACAAAAATTTCCCAACATTGTGATTTGGCACTGCATTGTTTACAACTAGCATTAGATGATTCGATAAAAAACATTAAAAGAAATAAATCATTTTGAAATATTTATGGATAAATTATATGCTTTTTATCATCAATCACCAAAAAATCAACGAGAATTAAATGCGATTGCAAAAAGACCTTGGTATCGAAATTTTAAAGATCGGCCGTGTGTTTGGTCGAACGATAAATATAAGGGCTTTTTAAACCAACATCTCAATTTGGAATTTTTAAAAGATCTAGCATTAATGATTGATATCCTAAAGGAATTATATCATATCTGTCAGAAGCTCGACGAAGTCGCGATATAGTATTATAAGGGCTAGTTAGCCCTTTTTTTTTTTCTCGACGATGCGAGCCCTTTGTTAAAATTTCCATAGCTCACCACTGTGTACACCCCTGAGGGTATATATCAGGAATTTGATTATGACGAAAGGGTTTTATAGGATTGATGCAGGGGAAATGCTTCAGCACTTGGCTAGAGGGGCCAGAACAAGAGGTCATCCCAGGAAGTTGAATAAAGGTGTAGCTAGTAGGGGTGTGAGAAGTAGATTTCCCTTCCCTTGGATGGTTGTGGAATGGGTTGCCAGAGTCAGTTGTGAGTGCTTTGCCTGTCGATGGATTCAAGGAGAGGTATGTTAGATTGTGTGGATAGTTTTGGTCTCCCGCAATGAGCTTTCGGACTCCATCGAGGCACCCGTACAATAATAATAAAGCCTTGGAAAGTTGTGATATGGGGTTGCAACACGATACACATTTTCCAAACCAGATTAGTGTGTTTGAGGTGGGCAGCTGCCAGAAGGACGTTTACAGGAGTGTCGTACCAACAGCGACCTAGGAAACTCGAGTTTTTCATCTCGCAAAACAGCTAGAAAAGCACACAACTTAGACATAATACACTGCCCATCACAACGTAGTTGCTTCGGCCGTAAATCTAAAACAAGCAACCATCAGCAACTTGTTTAGTTTAAGACAATCACAGAGAAGCGATATACTCCTGTAAGCAACATTCTCTGGTACTCGTCCAATCTAAATTCGTGTGCGAAATGTGGTGATGCTTTCTACTAGTTTGAATTAGAACTCGTAATGCTGCAAGGGAATTAAAACAGAACGTTTTATTGCCATTTCCGGACAATTCTGTCTTGAGTTGGGATTCTATGGAAACAAGGCTTGTGATGACATGATGTGAGGAAAAGGGATTGCATTTAGACCAACTCGCACTAATCTGAACCCGATAAAGTATCTTCCAGGAAGAGCCAGCACATCGGTTGAGGAAAAAACCTTCAAGTCCAGCTTTTCTACGGAACTTACTGATTTCATAGTGCAAAAAGGGACCTGTGTCCATTTATCAAAATGGGCACATTTTTCGGAAAGTCTACTCAGGGAATGGCATCCTGATCGCTATGAAAGATGAATTAATGATTTGCGAAACGCTCAGATGTCCGTATAATTTTTTTGTAATAATATAACTATAGATTCATCCTTCCTTCACATCTGGCGTTCCATGACCTTGTAACTTTTCATAATTGGTATTTTAGCTTTACATTTGATAATAATGATTCAGATTGTTTTGCAAAATCTTGTTAAACTAATCGGCATGAATCTTGAAGTGTTCTATAAATTAGAGTGCCATTAAACATACGGAATCTTCCATCTAAATAGATGGAATAAGAGTTGCAAAAAGACGGCTGGGTTGTTGTTTCAAAGTTAACGTTTAGAGACAGCTAAGATTCATGAGTTGTCATTTGTTGAGCTAACATCTGTGATATGCTAACTTAAATTCTGAAAAATTCCAGATCCTTGCTTGGCAGCGTTTCTGCAAATTTAATACCATTTTGTTTAGTATCAGACTATTTCAGAATTAAAAAAAAAAAAAAAAGAGGGGAAAGAGAAAAATAAAACAGTAGCGCAGCATTTGTCATATTCAGGATCGACGGTGGGTTTTTATTAGGGATTGATGTTATTGCTTTCAATTATTTTGTAATTGATCATAATCACAGACTTCATAAATAGTAATTATAAAAATTAAGAAAACTGTTCACGATTAATTTGAAAAAGAGATAAAGGTCTACGATCGGCTGGTTATCGACCCCTAAATTAAAATGTTTTCGTGAAATTTGCCACACGCTTTCTATCGACTGCTAGACAGTTGAGTCCCGAACTTGTATCCTCCCAAGGTGGGAAATGAGATCATTTTGTAAGCATGTTATATTTTTATTTGCAGTGCACGACGAACAATTTCTTAGTGATCTACTAATTAAAAAAAAAAAGAAAAGAGAAATTAGTAAACCTTCGAGCACCCTTTCTACTTAAGTAAAATAACAAAAACAGGCAGATGTTTTTTTTTTTTTTTTTTTTTTTTTTTTTTTTTGGATGGGAAGAGAATTTAGATAGGCCCTCGGCGTGTGAGAAATAATGCACTGAACGTCTACAAGAAAATAGTCGCCCACGTGAACTTCGGCAGCCTCAATGTGCCAGAGGATAATGGATTAATGGGCAGCCAGAGGTCACTCCATTGATGCATATTCGTTTCAAACGTCAAACACAATGGAAAATGACGGGGAAAGAACTTCAGATTAATCAGGTCACCGCGTTCAATACGAATAACCTGCCTGATAGCTATGAAGATAGGAAAGAGAAATATAAGATGACCAAAATTGCTATAATTTCCGTAACAAATATAACATCGATACTATTTAAGAAGTATTGCTCCCACCTTGGAGGGCAACAGAAAAAAAAAAAAAAAGAACAGCCATGCTATGAAGAATTAAATGTGGTTGATATTGCATCTTTATTTATAAGAATATATATATATATATATTTTATTATTTTTTTTAAAAATTCTATATGTTCTCCAAGGACATTCAATGTCTTTACTTTGTCGATTTTATCTCTTTTTTACTCCTCTGAACTAGCTGAATTGAAGGGAATATATCCCCTTTGATTATCGTTTAATTCTCTCTTTACCGACTAGATGACAATTTTATTGTCATAACAGTAAACTGAAATAGTAGTTGAACTACCATAGCTATCACTTCTAATTTTTTTTTTATCCTACAATTATTAAATGATTATACAAATTGCATCCCAGCACAGCTAAGCTATATGACAGACTATGAATCCATCTTTTTTTTCAAATTACTTTATCGATTATACATCTGAGAGATAGGGGAAGGAAAAGCGAATAAGTTTTCGCAAAACAACCACTGACATTCGATTTCATATCCGTCCAAACATTTGAACTTCGCATGAATATCCATCTTTGTGTGTCTCCAAAGGCAAGCCAGAATACATACGAATTTGCGCATCGAATTACACTGATGACAGCGCCTCTACACTACGCATAAAAGTTCGATAGAAGTCCTTAAGGCACGTATTCTATATGGAAAACTATTCACAACTGTTATCTCGAGTTTTTAGTTATAAACGTTGTCACTTTCTAGATGGCCACAAAAGGGCACTAGACCCTTCATATGCGAGTTTGACATTAAACACACACAAATAGAAAATGATGACTTGGTTAATGAATTAACTCAGGGTATATTCATGGGTTTTCACAGCTAACTGATCGGATCGAAACAATCCGCGCTGGTGAGTGAAATATTCCACAAGGCTCTGACATGTAAGACGATATCAGTTATCAATAAATGAAGTGCTTGTGAGTACGGCTGTCATTCATTCTTGAAAATGAAGCAATGTTAAGAATGTGATTGCACTTGTCAATATGCGATTGCCTTAGCTGGTTTGGGATGAAAATAAGGATTAAAAAATAAATAAATCCAAAAAATCTAAGTAACGAAAGGCTGCAAATCTCTCATATATTATATTAGTATTGGGATGGGCTAAGAGACCAAACATAATTTTTGTTCAAGCCATTTCACCTTCCAATATGAAAGTGGTGGTCTCACATCTGCGGTGAAAATCATCTGCCACCTAAATAAGTTGTCATTATTAACAACCCAAAAAAAAAAAAAAAAACACCAGATAAATAAATACAACGAGCTATTTGATAGTAGTTAACATAGCATATTAACAAAGTATTAATTTCAGTAAATTAAGGCGAGTTAATGTAATTGCCTTCATAGATGGAAGTCTCCTGATGGAAGATTGATTACATGTTGTTTTGTACTGGGTGCCTACGTAGACTAGCTGTCGATGAATCCAGATAAGCAAAAAGAAAGACCGTTATAGGATATTCTAGTCACCAAGCAGAGGAGCTTTATATAAGTCCCTTTTTTTTTTCTTTTTTTTTTTTCAGTCTGTTCTTGAGATTTTAATTCTGCAACTCATAAAAATCGACCGTAGAACTCGCGCTATTTCACATAGTAATACCAATTAGGATTAGGAAAGAAATGGTACAAGTATCTGTTGTATCCTCACGCGCTTTCGTCTATCTAGAGAAAGATCGCATCAATCTTTGGGCGGTGCTGAAGTTGGAGACTAGCGCTAACTCTTTTCCAAATAATAATAAAAAAAAAAAAGTTAAGTCCGAGAGCCACTACTCCTTTTGAGCAACAGAAGGATGTAGAGAAAGAGAATGCCTTGTATTTTGTTTGTATCAAGTTTCATGAGTAACAGCTTTAAAGTGCATAGAACAATAAAAGTTAAAAATCATTTTGGAGTAAAAATAAGAGTATTAAATTATTAAGAGTAAATAATTTAAACTTTCAGGCTTTATGCCAAAGAAGAATACGATTTCAAAATATAAAATTTCTAATCCGCGTATACTTGGAGGCTCGGAGAAATAAGCTATAACATTTTACTTGAATTTTTTCTGAGTTACTCGATTTCTGAAGAACAGTTTCAGTTAACACGGTACATATCTAGAGTGGCTCGCACTGGTTTTACATTCCGAGCATACAATAAAAAAGTACACATAAGCACATATTTCACTATTTTAAAAAATTATCATTATGGTTTTGTTTATCTATTTAATCAATCTTTTTTTAATAAAAAATAATTTTGTGTAAGTCATAATTTTATTGTTTTGATAAAAAAGTTTAATTTCAAATAATTTTATTTTATTATTTGCTTATCATAATAAGTAAATAATACATACCCACTTATAGGTCAAGATATTGTAGACGGACAAGCAAAGCAGAATTCCTTAAGAACAAATGAAGCTAAATAAATCATTGATAAAGAAGGGTGCAATTTAACTTTTGCCCGAGGCATTTATTTGTCACCGAGTTGATAATTCCAAAAAAAAAAAAAAAAAAGTGTTTAAAACCTGCTCTCTCTCTCTCTTTTTTTTTTTTTTACAATCATTCTAATTTTTCACTGGGAAATATTATTGCTCAACTTTGACCTACAACCTTTTCGCCGCATTTTTAAATACTACTGTGAATAAAGTTAGCTACTAAAAGCCATTTCAGATATTCCGACTGCAGTATAATTGTAATGCATTCGTATACCATTCTACCTTATAATTAACCACAATTATTTTACATTCGTTTCAATCCATTCTCATTGATATCAGGTAATGGCGACAAATTAGTCCCACTCGACCAGCACCAAATTAATAAAGAGCATCAGACAGTTTTATACTGGAGAAAATAGCTTAAAGATATAGTGACGTTATCCAGATATCGTAACTAAGCAAATTACATCCTGGTTGTATATACATATAAAGCACTGTAAAAGAAAACAATCTCTATTTATTGGGAATAGCATGAATTTTTAAATTCCTATTAAAAAAAAAAAAAAAAGAAGAAGACATCGTTTGAAAGAGAAATACAGAGATAACTATGGCATCTAAAAAAGTAGATAAATGCTGAAGGCTTGGTATGAATTAACATGGCTACAAGGCTTGATATTAAATTTTTCATTGTATGTATTATACAAAGTTTACTATCTCTCTCCCTCCCTCTACCTATGTTCATTCATTCATTTCGTATGGTGATTCAACGGCCGTGAGCCCCTTTTACGGGGAAGTACGGCACCACCTCAATCCCCTCTATTTTTATCCGGGCTCGGGACCGGCATAGCTGACAATTCAGACCTATTGCTGGAGGGATTGTTTTAAGTATTCCTGACTGTGTCCGTGTATGTTCACGAGACCGGTTTGCCTGCTTATGGGATGAAAAACCCCAGATAAACTGAGGGAAAAACCCTGCTGTCCACGCCCAAGACTGGCTAACTTGGCTATGGCTAAAGAAGATCCTTAAGCTCCTCACGTCGTCGACGGGAATCGAACTCAGGACACTCCTTCCTCAGGCATATGGTTGCGACGCGCATAGCCACTAGGCTAACCGCGCGGACTCTATCTGTGTGTTCGCGCGCGACGTTTGCCAATAAGGACGGATGTAATGTAAAGTTCCCACGACAACCATGTTTTCGCACTCAACAGGTGAGTGGTACGATATGCGCTTAGTGTCAAAAACTCTGCGTTCTACTTGCGTCACAAAATCTCTTTTGACTAGGAATAGAAAAGGAAAATAGGCGCTTTAGATAAGGGTGGATTAGCAATGTGACGAGCGTGATCTTCATGACGTTTGTATATAATATATACAAACGTCATGAAGATCACGCTCGTCTATTTAAGTTCTATCCACTGACGCATATGCTACATAAACTAAGCCTAAAAATGTGTTCATTACTCCAGAAAAATAAAGTAGCATATCGAAAATCAAAATACAATTATAAGCGAAGCACAGCAAAAGCACTATATACATAAACAGAATCAAACACACACACGTGACAGAATTAATTCCACAATCACGATATTTTACAAGCGTTTTAAAATAGTCTGCATGTTTTCGTTTTTTTTTTTTTTTGTTTTAAATATATTTAAAGGACATCATTTAGTTTTACAACAACTTCTTTTCCATTTAAACTCATGCAGCGTGAACGCACTTTTAGCACAAAAATGTCACCCGAACAAATTAAGTTGGCCGTCTGCTGTGTGCACTGCAAATGCGAAAATGAAAGTCTCCGAGATGCATACACAGCTGTCAAAATACCTTCGGTATTAATTTTGTACCTGAGGTTAAAATATGAGGTACCGCACACCGTACAAAAGCGACGGGAGAGAAGTAAATACGAGCACGCGGACACGCACGCGTGAAAACCGTATTGATCTGCCGAGCACTCACTCTAGTTACCTGCTTAACATGAGCGCCGCGATTTGGAATTAATCTTATCGTACTATATGCTGCGCGTGAGCTTGCATAAGGAACTACTCCTGTGAAACTCGAGTACAAGATTAGTTTTAACTGTATACGCAAGTGAATTTTCTGTTTTAACTTAAACCTGCCGTTTTTTTTGCTCTAGGAAATACGGCGGGTGATGTTCAAACAACTGAACTCCACAGTAACGTAGAACTGAATTCACTTGCTACGACAGTATTGCTCCCGCACCTATTCAGGTAACAAAACGCCGGGCTTCACCTCCGGGAAACTCGATATCCAGAAAATAATAATAATAAATTATTATTTTCTGGATATCGAACAGTGTATGTGTGCTCTTAGGGAACGTCGGTAGCAGGTCCGCTAATTTTTTGTGTTGTAAAAACAAGAAATTAATCTAATTTAGTCCGTTTACTCATATCGGTAAATAAAATTAATAAATACTCGCAGTGAAGAAACTTATATTAAAGAATTTTCACTGCGTCCTAATAACTGGTGAATCCACGTCCCCCTAACAACGACAGAAATCATACCGGCCACGTGCGTGCACAGACATCATTTCGGTAGACAGCATTTTCGCCATTCACATTTTTCAGAAATTGTACAAGTCATAAATGTCTATGTGCTCTAGGAAACCAACTCCTAAAAGTTTTGGTGAAACCCTAGGGTTCTGCGGATCACAGTGTAATAAACACCACTATAAACCACCACAGTATTTCACTATCTATTAATTGCGTATTCTCTGGCTGCTTTGCTGAGGAAAAACCCGGCTACCCCACCCCCAAATGAAAATGTCGCATAAAGATTTCTTGAGTCATGACGAAAATCGAACCCACTCATTCCACTCAACATTAAATTAGTTAAGAATTTTAATAAGCAAACGCGACATCTTTATTTAGTATCTAAACGTCCACATATAAAAGTCAGAAATTAAAGCAAAACAGCAGTCAAACAAAAAACATCAGTAGAAAATTCATCTTAATTTTCTTTCATACTGAATAACGAACAAAGCACACTTAAATGTTCAAGAGTCCGTATATTTATATGTGGTACTCGCTTTTGTGCACATACTTAAAACGGCGAAGCATTGAGAATAAGCTTCGCACTTAACACTGTGAAGTTCTTGTACTGTATACAGATCTTTAAGGAGCGTTTTGTATTATATTCAAAATAGAACCTACAAATTCTACACAGAATATATTAATAGGATTAAACAACAGTATTATGAAATAAACAGATAATTATAAAATATTTTTTAGCAAATAAGCTTGCTGAGGTAAAAGTAATTCCTTCATACACAACAATATAAAAAATGATGTACTAGAGCACTGAATGAAATAGATTAAAAAAAAAAAATTCAAATGCGCATGTGTTAATTTCAAGATCATTCAAGCATGAGATGAGCTTGAATGACATGAACGAGATTGACGTCAATTAGCAACTCGGGACTTAGCATTTTTGGTTGCTGCTTCACTAAAAGCGTTTAAACAATCACGAATGTTTGAGTGACATATCAAAATAAATCTAATCGAACTCGGTTTCGACCATTTAATCAAACAACTCCGCGTTTCTCGTTCGTTGTTCACACGATAATTAAGATGAGTCTCTCGTCATCAAAATTAAAGTATTTAAATTAGGTTTGGCGTAAGGGCGAGAACAATCATTAACTTTGAAACATTATGCAGAACTTGGCCACACCCGATACTACACAGGACTATTCTAGCCGCATCAGTTATAATATATACACCTCATTACGGAATTTATTCATAAAATATATTAATAGCCAATTACAGAGGCAAAGACTGCATTTTATGAAATATTAACTAAGGAAGCTTTATGACACAAACACGCAAGTCATTCGTTCTTCTTCTTTTTTTTCACTTGAACAATTCAGTTCCATTCTATTCAATGAATGTTAATGTCAAAACGCGCATATTTTATACTGTAAAACAGTAGAATAAATCCTAACAGAGGAGTCAGTAAACAAGTTTATAACAATGGAGTATATATATATACAGTATATAGCCTGCAATTAAAATTTTCACTACGACATAACTTCATTATTAAAATCTCTAAAACAGTGGCAACTATATCTGCAGATGTTACTACAGAAGGTACTTGAATCGCGACTTACTAATCGATCAGTAGACTACTTTCATAGCGGAGGAGAGAGCGAAAGGAATAAGGTCAGCTTCTTTTGTTTTCAGCTGATGATACAGGTGCTGCCATCTAGTCATTGTTCTAAGCGTTTCTAAACGATGCTTTACGACAATAAGCAGCAAATTCTATATATTTTAATGCATGGATACTTCAGTGTTCACTGCAAGAACATGAACTCGTGTTTAAGCAAAGTAGGTAGATCTTGACTTTTTTTGAGGGGAGGAAATGAAAAGTATTATTTTTAACACTTATTTTATTAATATAATTTATTTCAATTTTAAATTTGTATTCGAATTAAAAAAACATAATTGTGGAACTTAAAAGAGACCAAAACTCTTCAATTTGGTGTAAAGCTATTAGATAAAACATAGGTGGCCAACAGCAGGCCCGTAACGTGATTTTGTGCGGCCCGCGGCAGGATAAAAACTATATTCAATTATATGTATCAATTTAGCTATTAGTTTCGACCGCAAATTTTCTGATTGATATATTAGTTATATTCATTATTTCTGATGACGGAAACAATTTATATTCTCAACACGGAATCAAAATTGCATTAAAAAGATTACTCAATATGTGAATGCGGCTTCAGGATTTGTTACGAATATCGTCATCATCGTTGAAAATCGACTTTGATGAACTTGTTGCCGCACATGAACGCCCACAGTGTTCTCATTAAGTTATGTTACATGTAAAAAAAAAACAAAAAAAACCCCAGAAATATGTAATTAAATTTAATTTAACAACTTATATTTAAACCAATCAAGTATTTTATATTGTTCTCCCAGTAGTAAAATGATTTAACAAATATAGTAATTCAATACATACAACTATTGCCTTGAAAAAATGCAGAGTTTATTTTTATTTAAGTTCTGTCTAAAAGTGTGCGGCCCGTGACGCTACCACTCATCATATATTGGCCCTCGTATAGAATGAAGTTGGCCACGCTTGAGATAAAATATTAAATAATTTTTTCTTATGTAAGTTTCATCCGTTATTTAAATTTTATTATTTTGTTGTTCGCTTAAGTCTCGATTTTTAAATCTATTGGATGAAAGGATATTAAAAATACATTACTCTTTCATAGCCAGATATTTTGAAACAAAGGTTTCAAAGTTGACCACAGAGCTTCTAATAATACAACCTTTGGCATCGGGGTTGCCTTGGAGTTTTTGACTAATCTAGTCTTTTTTATTTATTTATTTATTTTTATTAGTGAAATTCCAATACAACGCAATCCGCTCTGTGGTCAATTTCGAAACTTTATATATTAAGCTTTAATTGAAATATTTAAATTACTATCTGACTGCATAATAATTCTATTTTTATAATTAACAAAGGAATCAGAACTCTTTGGTCAGAAGCCGGCCTGGTTGGCCGGGTGGTTATCGTATCCGATCTCCGAGGACATGGATGTTTGGAATCGTCCTACTAACGGCTTACCATTATGTACTGCTGTAACCTGTGTCCTGGACCATAAAAATCAAAAATAACTAACTTTGGTCAGAAAAAAAACCTGGGGTCGACTAAAATTCTTCAGGTAAGTTAGCCGGTCTCGTACGCGATGAGGAGTTTACTCTTGGAAACTCGGCTTTATCATCTCGCAATCAGAAAAACCAGCGACAACAACATATACAATTTACAGATGAGAATACATATTTGGGTATAAGATTAGCCTTATCCTAAAATTATGGTTACTGACAAAGACAATCTGTGGAAGTAGTGAGCATTAAGGTACATTAATATTATTACTAGCTAAAAATTTCCTCGATGTTTTTATGTGAGAAGCAATCGTTCATCTATCTTCCTTTCCTCTATATTTACCAACTTGAAAATGGGGGATTCGGCTGGGTGACGATACTGTTCACTTGTCAGCAGCGAGCAAGAATTCCCAGTGTTGATCGACTTGAAAGAGGGATCGATATTCTAAGGGACTGATTGGCAGATGATATTATGATAAATGTGATTTAAAAATACAACTATAAACATTGTCATGTAAATAAATCAGGCACACCTATTCTATTAAAAGAGACGTAACGTTCTGCGATTTTACGAGACTAACACAAGAGTTACCCTTTCGGATGAGGGGGATCAATGAGAGAGAAATGATTTTTTGAGGCGGGGGGTGGGTCGGCAGGTAAAAAGCTCAGAATTCCTGGTATAGAAAAAGACAGTAAATGTTTTGCATTTTCTTGTTTGCTTTCTCCTTGCTTTTCTTGAGATTTTCCCTGTAATTTTAGTAATTGTCATGGTCTCAAAAAGCGTTTTTTCTTTTTAGTTTTTTAAAAGTAATAAGTTGGGCTTACTGAATGATACTTAAGTTACAGTGACAAACTTATAAAAGCCGTACATACTAAAACAAAATCGGACTGCAATAAATAATATTAATTCTTTGGTAGGAAATTTAGCACGATTGGTATTTTTCATCTTCCACCATTAAACGTTTGTGTTGACCTCTTGGCTATATTTAGGATGAAGGATATTGAACACAAACCCAAAGGAGAAGATAATGGCAAATATTGTGATCACTTTTCAGTTCCAAAGCAAGTCTCACAGTTGCTCAAATTCTGATCGGACCAGATTTGTTTTGAAATTTGTAGCTCATAAATATGGATAATTAAATTACTTTTAGAGCACAATAATGTGTCAGAAACAAGCTCAAAATTAGTATCGCTATGCATACTACAGTTTTATAATGAAGTGAGTTTCGTATCAAAATCTCTCCTATGCAGTATTTTTGGCATGAGTGGGGTTTTCATTTATTCCTTACTACGGAGCTACATTCATTTAACTCACAGGTTGCGACAATTATTTAAACTCAGCAAACACGTAAATTTGGTATTTCATGGTTTTACAAATTTCTGGAAAGGAAAAGTTATGAGCAAATATTGTTAACTAAATATCAGATTCCCGCAATCGTTCTTCTAGATCAGTATAGTTTTTAAAGAAATATTTATTTATTTCGGTTGTAATGCTTTTGAAGTGATCTGCATTAAAAACTATAATCAATAGAGGAAAAACTTATTACAGTATTCTTGTTTATTAATTATAAAAAGAGTACTCAGACTTGTCAATCAAGCTGTCGATTTACAAAACTAAGTTTAAGCATAAATAAAGAAATAAAAGAAGGCTTTAAGATGCAAATACAAGTAGAAGTTTCTTGTAGCTCAAGCATTAAGCTGTTATATTTCAATCAATCAGCACTAAGTTCACATAATCGCTGCACACTTTATTGAAATCTTAAGCAGTGAATTGCCACTATAGTTAGCCAACCTGTTTCACTGAGGAGAGGAAGTCACAATTACTGTTGCCAAATGAAAATCACTAAAAACAGCTAAATCTTAAAGAGAGTTAAAAAGAGCTAAAAAAGGAGTTAAAAATAAAAATTTGAAGCTAAAATTTTAGAAGTAGTAGCTGATACTTTTTAGTTACTTTATTCAAGTTAAAGTCATACTTGCATATAAGTGACTAAAGGCATCTTCCAAAGTGGTCTTCTGTGCTTAATTCACCCACGTTCTCACTTAGATTTTCAGCTTTATTATACGTGGCCATCGTTCCAATATTACACAGTGTAGATGCTGGTAAATCTAAGTTGAGAACGTGGGTGAATTAAGCACAGAAGGCCACTTGGAAGATGCCTTTAGTCACTTATATGCAAGTATGACTTTAACTTGAATAAAGTAAGTAACTGTACAGCATTTGTTGTTACGCCTGAGGCCATACTTGACTGACAAAACAGCTGTCAGCATTAGCAATTCCATCTTGTTTCTTAATTCAGTTTTAACTATTGTACATTCATGGAACTAAAAATTCGTTCAATTTCCGCATTAGAATTTTGCAGTATTAATAAATTGACTGCACACTGAGCAATTTCTTTAAATGGATTCATTCCAGATGCACCTCTTTGTATTCTCGTACTTCAGTCCAGAATAGCTCAGTGTTTTCTATATTTGTCCATTTATTTAAGTGGATAGTAGTGTACTGGTATTCAGCAGCAGCAACATCTTTTTCTGTTTTCAGCATTCTTTCTAAGATGGGAGTAACAGGTTCTTTTATATGTTTTAGGATATTGTCAACAGAAAAAGAAGAGATCATTCTTAAAATATTCAAGTTTTGAGGCAACATTTGCTTAACACTTTCATTGCCAAGCTGAAAATTGGAATTTCGTGTGGTGGCCAATTTTTTTTTATTTTTTTATTTAGTTAGCGACGTCAACGCGATAACGCGTGATCGGCCGTTCGGTGAGAACTCGCATCGCGCGATATCGCGTGATTGGCAATGAACGTGTAGCTGTTTGAAGAGACCAAGAAGAAACTATTTTCTTTTGTATTATCGACTCTGAAATTTTTCTTTCCGATCTATAACCAAGATTTAGTTTGGGATCCAAATAGTCATCAATCTCTGACTCTAGAGGATCGACTGTGGATGATGGTAGCACTAACATATTAGAAATAGAGCGAATCAAACGAGAAAGGTTCTTCAAATAATCTCGTCTTATCCGCACGATTCGAAAATTTTGTTAACTTGCTGAACTTGAATAGGATGCAAAAATAAAAGGTACAACAGATTCCTTTCATCTTTGTACATCTCTCACAAAATTTGAGCTTTGTAAAATTTCTCAGTCACACTCGGACTTCAAAGTGAGTTTTTAATTCCAACCACTGGCTGAGAATTCTGTCTACTGCAGGTTCAATGGAGAGCCACCTCGTTGCACAGTTGCTTACAATTTTAAGAGGAGCATCGTTTTCGTTGACGAGAAATATAGCTGGATATATATAACAGAACTATAAGCGTAATATGTAATGCAGTGGAGGTGAAAGTGGGGAAGGAAAGTAGGATTTGAATGCATTGGTACAGCTCTTTGTATTCTACTTGTCTTGAAAAAGAATGTGAAAACCACTTATACGTTTCGGCAACTAAAAATTCTAATTTTTCTTGGGAGAGATTCTGCACAAGTGCGAGACATTGCCAGTTGCAATGAATGGCATACACATCTAATTAAAATTAAGGAGGGAATATATGCTTTCAGTTGTTCATAAACGCCATTATTGACACCAACCATAACACTGGCTTTGACTGTACCAATTGCAATGAGATTTTTCATGTCCAGTTTCTTGGCCAAGAGCTTTTTTTTTTTCAATGCAGTCACAATATCACTAGCATCACACTTTTCTAGAACCGCCATGCTCAGAAATGTGTGCATAATTTTGTTGAATTTCTTGCTATAATAAATGATGGCCATTCCTAAAATCTTAATTGTATTGTACATTTGGTGCGACTCGCACCAAATGTACAATACAATTCTTTATCAAATGCGAACAACTGGAAACTTTTAAAACAATTTTTTTTTTAAGAGTAGGTTATAAAAACGACTAAAAAGAGCTGAAACAAGTTCTGAAGGAGCTAGATGCTAGATTAAAATTTTTGGAGCTAGGAAAGAAAAAAAAACGCGAATTTAGCTCCAAAAGAGCTAAATTGGCAACACTAGTCACAATGCTCATAAACTATTTGGAACTCTACTAGCACAGATCATGTTAATTCCATTCCTAATAGTGGATGTCACTTAACTGCAATAAGATTCTATAGGGCAGATTTCCTAACAAGACTGTCGTGAACAAAGAATGAAGAAATATATCATGTGGACAACTTATATTAAAAAAGGATCGGAAATGCAATCCTTTGGCCCTTCACATTATGGCAGTTCATCTGCTGTTGTAATACCTGTTCTTCAGGAGATTACGTTTCAAATCTTTCACAGCATTATAAATATTCCTTGCATTTAAGCATTCTTTTAGAAATATCAAACACAAATGATCTCTTGACTAAAGCGATCGTTATTATGCAGTGCATGCCATCCATAAAGATTGTTAACCTTTATGACATGCATATAAAGATTGTACATTAGCACCGAGGGACTAAGCGTTATTATCTAGCCCTTGGAAGGATGGTGGTCTCACACAGGAAGAAAAAAATCATCTATCACTTAAAGGCATTGAGAAACAGACTGTTTCTCAACTGTTTCAAACAGTGCATGCAATGGGATTTGGCTGAAGAAAAGAGATGCCATCCACTTGGTAAACCAACCATCAAAGAAAGGACTTTTATTCAATTTTTTTTCCTGCACCTTCCTAACCAATAAAGTGCACGCAACCCTTCAGTTCTACGTTGTACATTACGTGGAATAATGTTAAGTTGGTAGGGAGGATGACAAGAAGGGAAATTATGGTGTATTTGAATAGACTTCAAATTCTCTAGCACAAAAAACGATATGTGAATGAGGTTTAATACAAGCTGATTTCTTTTTTTTTTTTTTAATAATAAACTCAAGGAACTATATACAAGTTCGTCCAGAGCGGACTATTATAAACATCCATGACCACGGAAGGATTTGAACCAGACCTGCTCTTAGACCTACTGAAGAGCAAGTCTGCTATCCACTCTACCAATGAGAAAGGCATTTTGAAATGTATAATTGGAAGGCTACGTACTTTGTTGCGAGAACCATGCTACTAAAGGTGAAGAAGACAAAGGATTTTAGGGATAACAGCACACGGTTTCGAAGTTTATGTTGCATATAATGCCTGTAAAGAGAACAGAGATCTGAAACAATTGGGAGATTGCATGAACAGTGGATGGAACAGACTTTTTAACACAAAACTTGTAGCAAGTACCTATAAGTGTACTTACACACACAAGTACTTATGTGTATATTTTATTGTGTTAAAATTAAAGCCTTATCAGAGACAGAATTCCGTAAATTATTTGTCTACATCAGTGGTAGAGTTTACAAGAGAGAGGCCAGTGGTTGACTGTATAGTGAGATTTTGAGAAAACACATTCTACCGATAACAAGAGCCTGTTGTTAGCACTGACTTTCGTGATTTAGAAAGGAAGTGGCAGGAAGAGATTGCATAACGGAGATAAATTACTTCTCAGTACAGATTCCACAGTAACCTATGCGAGGAAGTGACAGTTTTGCAAGTTCAGGATGTTAGATTTCATTTTTATGTTTCCAGAGATGAACAGCTGCATTACTTCTGGAATGGTTCAAGTAAACTAAATCACAGGTGTATTGGGGATGCTTTCCTTCACAGAAACTAAAAAAAAAAATTTCGAAAAGGGGAACTCTAACTAATGTTAGCAGATATCAGCATCCAATGATGAGCTTAAGGATGACTTGAACATAAAGGATGATAACATAACCAATTGAAGATTGAGGGAACCCTCTATTCTCTTAACTTATTATGCTTTTATTCCACTTTCGTATTGTAAGCGACTATTATACAGCGTGCGAAAATGTTATAAATAATAATAATAAAGGATGAATTCATGTAATTATTATTCATCTATCTCATAATATGTTCTGCAGTTCTTGTCATCTTTTCTTAGTGGCTGTATTCCAACCTTGGGAAGTTCTATTACAGCTACAAGGTTCTCATAATCTGATAAACATGCAAATGTTAGCTGTGCCCAGAGCCACTAATGGAAGGATTGCAGAATTCTGTAGGCAGTGAGAGTATGCAGAAGTTGTAACAGTATTTATGGCAAGAGTGTGTATACAAATATAACATAACTGCAAATAGCATCATAAAGCATATGTCACCTATAAAGTTTTAATGTGATTACTGTATTAATTTCTAATGTTAGTAACAAGTATCTTAACACTTTCATTTATATTTCAGATAATTTACTGATGGAAATGAAAGCAGTGGGAGAGAAAGTTAACAGTCCAGCAGAATTCAAGTGAATAACAGCTGTGAGAGAAGAAATTCTATTTTCAAATACATTAATAAGTTGGAAAGATGGTGGTTATATAACTTTTGGAAATAAACACAGTAATTTGTATGTCATTTATAGCTGGTGACTGTCTCTAGCACATGTAAATAACTTCTTTAAATTTAAAAGTGTTCAGACTGGCATAACCAGAATTATCATTATGCCAGCCTATAGATGTAACTACTACTCTTCAACAAATAAGCTGTCTAATGCCAGGTCAAATCCACTGTGAATTTAACCTGGCATGGACATCCAAGAAAGTTTTTAGACAGCAGACGATTTTCATTGTCCTGTGTGAATCACACTGCTTATTTTGGAGAGCTGAAATAAACTCCATGTTTTTTCTCTTTTGTGAATGAAATTCATATTAAAAAAATTCAGCTGGAAAATGTTGCTCAGCAGTGGCATAGCAACACTAACTGCAGAACAGTTGACAAGGACACCAGTATCAGAAGTATACCAGTGACAGGATATTTTACAATTATTGAAATTATCACACCAAAAAAAAAGGATAAATAGCTGCAAATTTGCCAAGGGCACTAAAAACCTAGCTAAGTTTCTGATGCTTAGCAACATAAGTACGATATGGATTACTAGCATAACCCTAGAAAAATCTGACTGCAGAGTACTACAAGAACTTGATGTCTGGAATGATGTTAAGTACCATCTGTTATATAAATATCGTACTCCTGTTTCAAAGAAATCACAAAATCTCTGGTTACGGTGGAACACAGAGAAACATGATTGGGGGGGGGGAAACATGAGCAATTCTGCATTTGTCTTGTCAGCACTAGAAGTAACCACATTACACAGTTTAATGAAAATGAATCCATGTCTTTCTGCTAACAAAAGAAGGCGGAGTAATAGTATGACAAGTTCAACATTACACCAAGGATTTTTTTTTTTTTATGTTTTGTACACAGCCAAGACCAATGGAACCTTTTCTTCAAAGTGATGATTATTCCTTTTCACTTTTCTCAAGTGACAGAATGCTATGATATTTTTCTGATGTTTTTCTTCGTGCTTCCCATACATGAAAGACTATAAATCTTAACACAGTGAGTTCTGCTGACCATAATTAAATGGGACCAACTAAAATATCATAGTAAGCAAATTTCATGATCAACAAGCAATGGGAACCATTTTTTTCTTTTCACCAAAAAGTCCTTAAATTGTTGCATTATGTTGTGATTATAAAGAGAAAATAGAAACCCAGATATATTCATAACCTTTCCTTTTCAAAGAAAACATATATGTAAAAATACACAACAGATCATTTGTAGCTCAATCAGTATAGTCAGAGTCCTTTGGTGCAAAGATCTGACTCTGAATCCCAACCTTGGATGCCAAGAACGATCAGGTCATCTCAATGAGTTAGCCAATTTCATATGGAGGTGGCAGAGTTTTCCCTCCCAGAAATTTGGTATTTCATTCTGCAAAACAAGCAAACTGTTTTGCAGAATGAACAGGCAAACTTCTATATGAAATGAACTTAAACTAAGTTCATTTCATATAGAAGCAAGAGTGTTCTCCCTTCAAGATTCTCAAGTTTTTTATCCTTCAAAATATGCAAGCAAACCAGGAATACCTGCAATTTGCAGATATAATACACTTGCTTCCACAGATAACCTTAGTCACTATGGCATAATTTAATTTCTCTATAATCTAACTCAGTCCTGGATAAAGATAAAAATCCAAACTGAGGGAATCATTGAATATTCTAGAGAGAATGCTACAAAAGTAACAATCTGCTATTCTTGGCAGACCTGTACATGATCCTCCTGGGCAAAATCACAACAAGCATCTGTACTCGCATTTTACATTAAATGACTTAATTGTGTCATTACAGGAAAAGGTAACTCAAACCCAGTATTATTTCCTTCTCTACTTGCTAGGTAAATATGTACATGTATATATATGTATGCATACAGGATGTGTTCTATGCACCAATTCAATTTATGCATATCCATTTTTATCAAGACCAAGACTGTATAACAAAGAGATAAATATATGTCTTATATATTTAAAAAAGACAGGTTGTTTCTTTCCATATATACCTCAAGGTAGCTCAATCAGTTTCAATGCTGCCCTTTTGCTAGTAAGACTTGAGTTCAAATCCTGTCTAGGACATCAAAAGTTTTATCAGGGCTTTTCAAACGAACTGAGTTAGCTGGTCTCATATGAAAGGGAGGGGTTTCCCCTCCTGGAAATTTGGGTTTTATATTCTGGAAAAAAACAAAACAAAACAAGCAAACCATTCAAAAAGAACAGGTGCGTGCATATGCACACACACAACCATAATGCACTGTGAAGATAGGATTAACCACCTTATCAGAGAAAATGATGTCTCAAAGAAGCCAAATTACTTGGCCATGAGAGGCCAATGAGCTTAACACAGAAGGAGAAATATATCTCTTTCATTTAAAAAGTCATTACAATTATGCCAAATATTGTTTGGTATTAAATTTGTGTGCTTATATTCTTACATCTGATGGCACCACACCCCTTTTCAACACATTTTTCACAATAATGAAAAAATGTTTCACTCGGTTATAAATTAAAGAAGCCAAGAAATTATGTTCTTGTTTAATCCTTTATCCAAGTGTAAGCAAAGTTTGCACATGAAGTTTCTTCACGACTAGCCTACTTGTATACAGTGGCTAATGACTTCATATTAATTAGTGTAGTATCCCATAATGCAAAGTGAGCGCACATGCACACCCTTTCAGGTGCGTATTATGAAAGGGCTACTACCCAGACTAGTTCCAACCTTTATTGAGTTGTTAAGATACTTCATGTACAAACTTTGTTTGCTTACACTTGGATAAAGAATTGATGGATGTTCCAACAATTCATAGTGTGAATCCCTTAATTTTCCCATTGCCAAAACATCGTTGTGGGCAGGTGCATTGTCCTGATGAAAGATGATTTTTTTATTCTGCAAACCAGGTCTTTTCTCACGAATTTTTTCTTCTAGTCTGGTTAAAACATTGGAATAATATTCCCTGGTTATTGTTTTACCCTTTTCAAGATAATTAATAAACAAAATGCCTTTAGCATCCCAAAACACCGATGCCATGACCCTTCCTGCTGATGGAACCGACTTTGTCTTCTTTGGCACTGAACAACCAGTTTCTGTCCACTGTTTTGACTGCTGTTTGGATTCTGGCGTGTAATGTTGAATCCAAGTCTCATCCATAGTAATAAATCGATGCACAAAATCAGTTTTATTCTTGTTAAAACGCTCCAAGCACTGTTCAGAGATTTTCATGTGAGTGTGTTTTTGATCTGCTGTGAGCAAGCACGGCACCCACCTTGCGCAAATCTTTTTCTTATGCAATTCTTCAGCAAAATATATCCTATACGTTCTTTTGAAATGCCTATAGTCTCAGCAATTTCATGCAATTTGACTCGCTGGCCATTCAATACCATATCATGCACTTGATCAATGATTTCTGGTGTTGTTGCGCTTTTTGGACATCCTTCACATGGATCATCTTAAAGCTGGTACGGCAACGTTTAAACTCGGCAGCTCATTTATTAATTGTCGAAAATGAAGGAGAAGAGTGCCCATAAACTTTTATGAACTTCTAATGAATTTCTTTTGCCGTTAAACCTTCTTTTACAAAGAATTTTATAACTGCAAGATACTCAATTTTATCCATTTCAAGGGATACAGACAACACTTTTGCTTCAGACAGCTGTATAAAATAAACTACTTGATAGAATGACTTGCAATTTCACATGGATGCTTATGACAGAAGTACCAACTTAGAAAAAAAAATCTTGCCCATAGTGTTGCAATCTATGGTCGAGGCTGAGAACTTTTTCGGACCACCTTCGTATATTAAAAATTATGGCTATAGAGAATATATTTCAAAACTTTTTTAATATATATTTAATTTATGTTTGAGATTTATCAAATGTGTCCTTGGTAGGTGAGAAAAGCAATGTGGAACCAGTGGATGACAAATACCTAAAGTGATGGTATCATCCTACATCTACCAAATTTTGAACAACATTTCCATTTAACTATGAATTTATCTTCCATCTAAAGACACAAGCTTCCCTGTCTGTGGGGAGGAGAAGAAAGAGAGAGAGAGAGAGATGTGCACATAAAAACTCATAACCCACTGGTTAGAGAAAGGAAGAGTGCTATTCTCTCAATCAATCACAAAAGCTTGTAACATAAGAGCCAATTTGTCTGCCCAAATTTTGTGTGCTTGCTCAATTTCAATATGGAAAGACAGCAGTCTCTGTATGGACACCAATTTAAAATCAGCATGAAAATCTTTTTTTTGACTACCTTGGGTAATTTACTTATCACCTCTCCTATTTAATTAGGTTTATTTTTTGGCTTTAACATAAAAGTTGCTTGCTTTAAAGGTAATTCTTTTATCTTGGTCAATATTTATTATCAATAAAGAATATATCAGAAAATAGAAAATTACTTCATGTGGATGCTTTTGTTATTTTCAAAATGGAATTCTAAATAATATATATATATTATAACATGACAGTTCCACAGAATCTTAGGACTCATCATTGGAAGGCCACTCCATACCACTATATACTTTGTGAATGCATAATTTGTATGGTTAATTTTTTTTTTCTTTCTCTCTCTCTCTGTGTGTGTGTGTGTGCGTGTGAAAATTAAAATTTTCTCATTGATATGAAAAATGGAATATGATACACAATATAAGTATTTGCATTCATCTTCATATTTTTTCATAAAAATTTCTTGAAAATTCAGGCAGGCACTGCTGTAGATTTTTTTTTTTTTTTTTTTTCAAAAAAAAATTTTATCCATTTCAAGATAAACGAAATCTTGTTTCGTTTGTTTTGAGAAACGAAATGAGAAGAATCAAACAAAACAAGCAAAGTAATTTTTGGTACTTTTTTGAAAAAGAATTAATTCCTGAAGAATTGCAAGACTTGAAAACTGAGCGTTAATTATATAAAAAAAAAAAGAAGACGTAACTAAATTAGGAATCTGAGCAATTTCAGGTTATTTGCTAGTAAAGTAAATTGCACATTATTTGGCTAGTGAATAGCTCGCACACTACAAACCAGAGATGATATCGCTGCATGACAGGTTTGTAGTGTGAACTCAGCACTAAGTTGTTAGTGAGTGGCCAGATAATGTGTAGTTTATTATATTATGTTATATATATAAGGGGTGAATATTCTAGGTGTGCAGTGCACATTCATGGAATATCAATATCACCAATATTATATTTTTGCATTTATTTCCGTTAAAGACTCCCCTAATTGTTTCCTGGCTTCATGTGATTCCTATAATTAAACATAATATACTAATGCTTCATGAAGAGGACACTTTTCGACATAAACATTGCATCACATTTGCATTAATAGCCTATGCGTGCATTCAAAATACATACACCTCTGAGCCCTTTGATCAGATGTAAAGATGGTACAGTGGGTCAAATTCTAATTCTAAAGCATTGCAATAGTTTTAAACTGCCCAGAAGGAAGCAGGATGAGTGCTGAGACAACAGCAACTAGAAATCCGTGGTTATTGATTGGTTATCGTATCAACGAATCCAACTGAATGTTCTCATTTGTCATGAGTTGCTGTTTTAGTTTCTGAATGTCATCTATTTTGTGTGTGTGAAGTGTGAACTGATGTGGTAAGCAAGTTTTTATATAATATAGACAATACAGATAATATATTGTCTATATTATAATTATAATATAGACACTTGTCAATATTATAAATATTATATACTATATTATAATATAAACACTTGTCTATATTAGAAAATTATATATAATATCGACAAGTGTTCATAGTATACCTTTTTTTTTTTGCCCATATTTACAGTGGAAAACAATGTTGACAATCTAATGAATGTTCCATTTTCTGCCAGAACTTTTGCGGATTGTATGACTGTGGTCAAAGGAGGTAAGCCTCGCCCTCCTCTCCCAACTTTACTGAACAAGCACAGTAAATTTGGGAGATGCAAAAACTGAGAACATGAAACATTTCTCTATTTCACAATACAATGCAGTAGAATGGTTAACTGGATGTGAAATGCAATCAAGACTTTTTTGTTGGCCTTGTTTATTATTCTCCAGACAGAAAGGCATTTGGAATATGAACGTATATTTCGATCTTAATCATTTAACAGCCGCAGTGCAAAAACATGAGTACTCCCAATCACGTGTTCAGTCATTTTTAAATCTTAAGGGATTTGGAAAACAAAGAATTGGTACTCTCATTGACAAGCAAAGAAAAATTGAAGTTATCCATCATAACAAACAGGTAAAGAAAAATAGAGGCATTTTATAAAGATTAATTGATGCTGTATGCTGTTTCACTAAGCAAGAGCTTTCTTTGATGATGAGTCTGAAGAATTGAGCTAATCAAGGAAATTATATAGATTTTTAAAGGCATTTAAAGGATTAGACTGTATTTCAAGGAACTTCTGCCACAGTTCAAAATGATATCATTAGTGCTCAATCTGGTGTCATCAAAGACATTATATGGCATGTTAGTTACACCTCTTTCAGTAGAATTTTATTTCTAAAATTAGCATTTGTTAAGTGTCTGGATGATATCGAATATCTCAAATGCAATTCAAACAGATTTATATATATATAAATCAGTTTGATAAATATTTTTTATTTATTTATATATATATATTTTGCTTTTCACAAATTGAGCGCATTCTGCATCCAATGACTGTATTATAAAACAGCTGTTGCAAATATTTCCTGTAACTGAAAGTTTGAAAGTGGATGTTAGGACAAATGTTTTAGTTAGCTGCTATATGTACTGCTACAATAAATTATTCTGTTTGCAATGATACAGCAGTCTGCAGGAGTAGAGTGTTTTTCCATATTAAGAGTGTCATTCAATCTGTCTCTAATTACACTAACTGTTCCTAAATATAGTACACAGATGTTAAATGTCTATTTTTTTTCCTTGTGAAGTTTAGCATCTATTGAGGTTGGAAAGTTTTTTTTAACAGTATAGGGACATATTTATTCTAGTCTTCGGAAACAAGACGTGGCAAAAATTTATTCATGAATAAAAGTGAAAAGTGAAACGGTGTATTATAAGCAGTTGTTTATTTACAACAAAATACTAGCATGCATGAGATATCTATTATTGATAAGACAGAAGAGCTGCTAACACTAAATAAAAAATAATAATAATAATAAAAACAACAACTAATGAATGCAGGATTCCCGAAAGTGTGGATAATTCTGATAATGATCAGATATTATGTATCGTATTATTATGTAAAATGTATACTTAGTCTCAGTAAACAAAGAAAATTCTTAGAAAACGAAGTGAAATACACATAAATCATAGAAAGACACATAATATCACAATAAATTTTATTTGCTGCTCCATCAAGCCACATGTATTCTTGCCATGCCTAAATGAATCACCTGATCAACATTAGTTTATTAGATTAGCCTCTCCCTATAGTTTTTAACTGAACTACAAAATATATATAGCAGCTGTTTATTATTGGTTCGTTATTTATACTTTGCAAACAAATCTTTTTCTCTCTCCTTGTAAGTTTTTTTTTTTTTTTTTTTTAATTATGCCTTATAAATTCACTCATTCGTGTCTAGACTTTATAGGATCACAAGCTATTTGCTCTATCCAGCAACTTATAGGACACACATATCACGAATGTTAATTATTAATAATTAGTTTTCCATTAATTAAAGCATTTTATTCTTTCCTTTAGATTTCCAATTCTCACATGGCTTATAAATGATGGTTCACATACTGCTCAAAACAATTAGGGGAATATTTTGATTTTCTTGTAAATTATATAGTTATAAAAATAATTTACAAATGCAATACATTTATTTTAAATTATTCTCAATATACAACAGTGTAGAACACACAACTGCATACAAAATCATGTTAAGACGTGTCTAAACGTTTCTTAACCATATTAGCATGTGGGGAGGGGGTTATAAAAGCATGGCTTGTTGCACTCACTTCCATGGTGCATAATTATCACTTCAATTGTAAACTTGTGTCACCTACCACCCATTATTTTTGTTAAAAATGGCAGAGCAACATGATATCCCGGAATCCATGGATTTGAGCGCCATTGGTGGATTAGAAGCTGGACAAACACAGCAAGTTGTCGCTCAAGCGCGTCATGTATCTCAAAGTGTAATTTTGTGACTTTGGAATCGCTTTCTGCAGACGGGAAATGTTTGCTGAAGGCAAGGTCAAGGTTGCCCATCTTCAACAACTCCAAAAGAAGATCAGCATTTGTCATTACTTGCCTGAAGAAATCGAACATTTCACGCAACACAACTTCGAAGCGAACTTGCCTCAGCAACAGAGAGGCTGGTATCGACACAGGCAGTACGAAATCATCTTCATGCCATAAGTTTATGTGCTTGAAGACCAATGGTTTGCATTCCACTTACTGCAAATCACAAAAGGTCCGGAGAATTTGGGAACATCGCAATTGGACAAATGAAGATTGGGCTCATGTACTTTTTAGTGACGAGTCCAGGTTCAGTCTGCAACCAGATAGCTGACATACCTTGATAATATGGCATGAAAGTGGAACAAGAAATAATCTACAGTTTGTTCATGAAAAACCCCAACATCAAGGTGGTAGTTTGATGGTATGGGCTGGAATAAGTATAGGTAGCCATACTGATCTCTATTTTATCAGAAACAGTTCCTTAACAGCCCAAAGGTATCGTGATGAGATTTTGGAACCTACAGTTCATCCATATGCTGCTTTATCTAGATGCGTTTCTGCTCAATGGTGCCACCATGATCGCTTCAAGAGCTCGAAATTGCTCTCACAGAAGAGTGGAGAAATATCCAATAAAAATTGTTTGATCATCTTATCCGATCCATGCAATCAAGATGTACCACTGTTTTGGCTGTTAATGGAGACCATATGCCCTATTAAAAATGAACAAAAGCGTTTTTGGCTAATCATGTTGTTATTCTTGTTAAAATTATTTCACGCTAAAATGTATAATTTGTTAAATTTGTAATAAATATCGATTATTTAAACAATATCTCATCAATTACACCCTATCCATAAATAAGAAATACTTACTCATGTATAAAGTACCCAATAGTTATAATTATTTGCAGAAATTTATAATTATCCAAAAGAAACTAAAATATCTCCTAATTGTTTTGAGCAGTGTACTTACACCTTTGAGTAATTCAAATATACCAACCAAACAAAGTATTCTCCTTCATTATTGTTTTCTAATATATCTTAAAACACACACACATTGTCCCTCACGCTATATAGATTTGACTACAATTAATTGATAAATTAAAGCATTCAAATTTATTCTACAATGAATTGCACAGGACCAATTAAAATGAGCGCTAATGCACCATGCACTCATAATTCATACATCAATAAAAATGCAATCAAATTGATGTGAATTTTGTAGCGTGGGTTGCATAGGCCACACGACAGCACACCCAACCGAAATGGGTACGTGATGCCACTAATATATATGTGTGTGTGCACTCAACTGGATGTTATATAACCACTCACTCGGTATTGAGGCTCATACCATAAACTTATTATAAGACCTCATGAATTTTTCAACAAAATGCTATAAGTCATCAGCAGGATAATTTTTTTTAATACCAATAAAAGCTCCATTAGGATTCTACAGTACTGCCTCTTATAATTTAAATTTAATTAATTACAAATTTCATTATAAATATCTTATAATTAAATAAATTAAAAGTTTCTATTAATTAGGAATATTAATTTTAATTATTCAACGAACTCTGCCTACTACTCCCTTTGCAGAATAAAAGGTATGAAAGGAACTATTTTGTTTTCTATGTAATTAAAAAATGTTAATAATATATAGTTATAATTTTAATAATTATTAATGGAAGAAGGGGATAACACAAGACCACTGATTCATGGTGGTGCCAGTTGATAAGTTTGAGAGGCTCTGTCCTTTGTGAAAATCACTTTGAATTTACCACCAAGGATCGTGAGGATTATCCTCGGTATCGCATCAGTGGTATAAATAATGCTTCATGATATATATATTATGGTAATACAAACACAAAAGACTGTTAGAATAAATAAAATGGCAACAGCAACAAGGATAGTATAGTTGCAGTTGGGCTGCAAACTGATGAGAATCAGTTCTCAATGAGCCTCAACAGTTCTGAAAGTGGCAATTACAGTTGCCATTTCCGAAGAGACAGGTTAGTTGGTGAGAATTACAGCCGAGGTAACTATGAGGACAGTATATAATGTCCATTAATTGTGCATGTTCTCTGGCTAGTCTATCTGTTTTGTGAGTTGAAAAACCTTGCCACCTCCATATGAGACAAAACCAACTCACCTTCAGTTAAAGTCCCTACAGAGGTCAGGGGCGCACCAGTAGTGTCCGGCACCTGTGTGCAAAACTTTAGTTGGTGCCTCTATACCCAATAGCATGCCAGCAGTGTCCGACGGCTGTGTGCAAAACTTTAGTTGGTGCCCCTATCCCCCCCCCCTCCAATAAAAAAATCACTTTAAAAAAAAAACGTTTTTTTTTAAGTATTTCCTTCTTTTTGGCACATTTACTATCCTGGTGCCTGTGTGCATTGCACACATTGCACATATGGCCGGCGTGCCCCTGATAGAGGTTCTTGACATCCTAGATGGGATCCAAACACCAATTCTGAAGGGCAATGAACATGAATACCCACAAAAAAAATGCAATCAAAAGAAACTCAATACCTGCAAGATAGAAAGCATTCATTGATTAACCGATTATTCTATTCAGAACAGAGAAAAAAAAAAAAAATTCCCCTGTGGAATACCTCCATGGAACAACTGTATAACACTATTCCCTATTATAAATTTAGTTTAATCCTTTATCCAAGTGTGTGCAAACAAAGTTTGTGTCTGAGAGTATCTTCAGGACTGGGGTAAAGTGGTACAACACTGGGCGACTCCTTGCAAAGGTGGAGCAAGCTACCAACACTCCTATCTCAGTATCTCCCATAATGCAAAACACATCTCCTTGGGGATATGTATAATGTTATGCTTTAAGGGAAGGGCCACTACCCTTATTGAGGTCTCTTCAGTGGGAGCCAGGCCCAAGTGGAGATACCAAGGCAGAAGCATTAGCAAGGTCATCTCCTCCTATAGAAGCTGCCAAGCAGTGTGCCACCTTTTTATTAAATTACTCTGGATTTAGAGAAAGATGTTGAAAGTTTATTTTTCACTTGGTCAGACTATAATAAATTTAGTTTAATTAATTTTAACTAATTAATTAATGCATAACATTATACATATCCCCAAGGAGATGTATTTTGCATTATGGGAGATACTGAGATAGGAGTGTTGGTAGCTTGCTCCACCTTTGCATGGAGTCGCCCGGTGTTGTACCACTTTACCCCAGTCTTGAAGATACTTTCAGGCGCAAACTTTGTTTGCACACACTTGGATAAAGGATTAAACTAAATTTATTATAGTCTGACCAAGTAAAAAATAAACTTTCAACATCTTTCTCTAAATCCAGAGTAATTTAATAAAAAGGTGGCACACCATTTGGCAGCTCCTATAGGAGGAGATGACCTTGCTAATGCTTCTGCCTTGGTATCTCCACTTGGGCCTGGCTCCCACTGAAGAGACCTCAATAAAGGTCAAAACTAGTCTGGGTAGTGGCCCTTCCCTTAATGCATAACATTATACATATCCTCAAGATGTTTTGCGTTATGGGAGATACTGAGATAGGAGTGTTGGTAGCTTGCTCCACCTTTGCAAGGAGTCGCCCAGTGTTGTACCACTTTACCCCAGTCCTGAAGATACTTTCAGGCGCAAACTTTGTTTGCGCACACTTGGATAAATGATTAAACTAAATTTATTATAGTCTGACCAAGTGAAAAATAAACTTTCAACTATTCCCTATTATAAAAACAGTTTCCAATTATTCTATTCAGAACAGAGAAAAAAAAAATTCCCCTGTGGAATACCTCCATGGAACAACTGTGTAACACTATTTCCTATTATAAAAACAGTTTATATAAAATAATATATATATATATATATATACACACACACATATATGTTAAAGATACCAAGTAAT
The DNA here is from genome assembly GCF_054136105.1 of Typopeltis vanoorti. NCBI lineage: Eukaryota > Metazoa > Arthropoda > Arachnida > Uropygi > Thelyphonidae > Typopeltis > Typopeltis vanoorti. The sequence goes on along the minus strand of NC_143561.1, from coordinate 36,165,297 downwards.
TTTATAACCTTGGTTTTAATCCATTTTCCCAAGTAAGCAAACAGACAAGTAAGTCAAGTTTGCATCTTAATGTGGTTCAAGACTTATGGGGTGGTGCAACACCATATATTACACCCAAGGTAAAATACTTTTCACATATACATATATAAAAGGTACTACCCAGAAGTTTGGGGAATTGAAATAATGTGTATGAACTAGCTGTAGTATGGCCTTCTGCTGCTACAAGGGGAAAACAGTGAATCAGTATGCAAACAGCTGGCAAAGCTGAGAAGCTGCATTCTTGGGTTATATGTGTTTCTGTAACGTCGTGTTTTAGGGCTCAGCAATTTTCTTCTCTAATTGAAATAGTGGATTTTAAGAAGCAAAAAATATGCATTTCGTATTGAAAAGAATAACATGTAAGAAAGTTTTAAAGCAAATAAAAGTTGAGCAGCTCTCAGATGTGAACTGTAGACTAAAATACACAAAAGTTATTGAAGAAAAAATGAAAGAGTTTGAGAACAGGAACCAAACCTTGGAGATTCAGTGGCAAGCCTTGAAGAAAACCCTGATTGATTCAGCCAGCCAGAGAGGCATGTGGTGAGGATGTCTGCAAGGATAGAAAAATCAGAACTCCATGGTGGACACAGGAAGTTAAAGAGTCAGCAAAGGAAAAGAAGAAAGCATATCAAAAGTATCTGGCAAATAAGTCAGTTTGTGCTCTTAGAGAATACAGAGACAAATGTAAGAAAGCTAAACACTGTGTAAAACTAGCTAAACAAAAGTCATGGGAGGACTTTGGCAAGAACATAGAAAATAAATATCAAGAAGGTGGTAAGATATTCTGGAGGTTGTTGAAGAAGCTTAGAAATGGAGGAAAGAGTGATGTAAAAGGAGATAGAGATGATAAAGGTTACATGAAAACAGAAGAAAAAGATATCCTTGAAGTATGGAGTAATTACTTCGAAAAATTGCTAAATGAAACAAGCAGTGATAGCACAGTGGTAAAAAACACACAATATGCATACAGTCAGGAATACATATCCATACTTGAAGTAGAAAAAGCCATCAAAGGCTTGAAATGTGGAAAGGCAGCAGGAGTAGATGATATTTGACCAGAAATGCTCAAATATGGTAGTATAAAAGTCTTACAGTGGCTGCACTGCATAGTTCAGAAAGCCTGGACAGAGGGACGAATTCCCGACTATTAGAGCTTTACTCCAATCATCGGGAATTCGTATATAATGGTACCCATATATAAAAAGGGAAATAAAACTGAATGTGAGAATTACAGAGGTATTTCCCTACTGAGTGTTCCTGGCAAAATCTATGCAAGCATACTTGAGAAATGGTTGAGAAGAATTGTGGAAGAAAAGCTTGGTGAAGAACAAGCTGGATTCAGGTCAAATAGAGGCTGTCAGGATCAGATCTTCACTTTACGACAAATAGTTGAGAAATCATGGGAATATAACAAAGATCTGTATTTCAGTTTTGTCGATCTGGAAAAGGCATATGACAAGGTGCCAAGAGAAAAGCTATTCAATATGCTACAGTTATATGGTTCAATGGGGCATTATATAAAGCAATACTTAGTCTGTATTTGAGTTGTAAGTCGGCAGTTAGAAATGAAGGAAGTACAGGAAGATGATTTAATGTTAAATCTGGTGTGAGACAAGGATGTACATTATCCCCTCTGTTATTCATTATCTATATGGATCACATTATGAAGGAAAGTAGTATTAAACATGATATCAGAATTGGAGATGTTAATGTCAGCTCTTTGCTTTATGCGGACAATGTTATACTTCTAAATAAATCCGCTACAAGTTTGCAAGAGTCCCTGACTAAATTGAACAACTGTTGTAATAGATATGGTATGAAGGTGAGCATTAAAAAGACAAAGACAATGAAAATAGGTAGAATCGTTGAAAATGTCAACTGTGTTTTGAATGGGGAACCTGTGGAACAAGTAAAACTTTCAGCTACTTAGGCATGATTTTTAATGAAGATGGTAAATTAAATATGGAAACAGACAACAGAATCAACAAAGCTGGTATGGTAGGAAGTCAATTGAATAAATTCATATGGAATAAAAGAGAAATTAGTCGGAACACTAAATTAGCTGTATACAAGACAGTGTTCAAACCAGTTTTAACTTATGGATCTGAGAGCTGGATCAGAAGTAAAACACTTGACCAAAGACTAGACACCGCAGATATGAGAGTCCTGAGAAAGATTAGAGGCGTGAATAGATGGCATCAATGGCAATATCATATTAAAAACAAGGATATTAGGAAAGAACTTGACATTGTCGGCATCCAGGAATGCATTAGCAGAGCTAATTTCAGGTGGTATGGTCACTTAAACAGAATGGGCAAGGAAAGATTAGCAAAGCAAGCGTTCTCTGCCAGGTTGGCAGGAAAACAACCCAGAGGAAGACCAAGATATAGGTGGAGTGATACGGTACAATGTGCCATAGACGATAGAAATATAAGATCTGGTAATGATAATACTGGAGTCTTGACAAGTGACAGACTGATTTGGAGGAAAATTGTACATAGGAAGTTAGTAATTACGTAAATTTTTCATGTAGTACTATCATATCCTGTACACCCCTTGAGGGTACATGTCAGGAATTTGATGATGATGATGATGAAAAATATGCATTAAATTTTGCTTCAACCTAAAAAAATTCCTGCAGAAACCCAACAAATCCTTAGGAAGCATTTGGTGATAATGCTATGAGCTAAAGCGAAATTTTTTGTAGTGCAAATACTTCAAGGACAGGTGAATACCAACAAGTGCAAAACTAGAAAACATCATAAAAGTGCAAGAGGCTATCACTGCAGATCAAAGGTGAACTATCCGTGATGATGGTGAGATCATAGGACTGTTCAATGCATTGCTACAAATGTTGTCTCACTGTTCGATAGTTCCTAGCTTCCAAAAATATGAGTCCTTCCCTATCTCCTCTATTTGCCTGACTTTTTCCTGTTCACCAAGATGAAATTCCAGCTGAAAGGCTGTTGCTTTGACAGGACTGAGAAGATCTAGGGAGAATTACCTCAACACAATCACACTTGAGAGCTTCCAGGGATGCAAGAAATCATTGAAAAACTGCTGGGATTGTTGTACATGTGCCCAAGTAGACTGCTTCAAAAGATATGGTGGAAACTAGGAGTTAGAGTAAGTAATTTTTTTCATGGTCAAATTCCACAAACTTTTCAGTAGCACCTCACCTCACCTAGTATATTTTTTTTATAAAATGTAACAAATAGCAGAATTAAATTTTATCAAAGTCTTAAGAAAAGCATTTGTTATTTTTAACAGTATAAACTCATAACATCATATTAGAACAAAATATCACATCCAGTGATGTTTCTTTGGGAATGCTGGAAGTACTAGGTGAGAAAACCATGAGAGTAACAACTGTGTACAGTGAAACTATTCAAATTGTTATGAAATTTCCATATATCTGAAGTATGATTTGTTTATGAAATGCAGAGTGTCAAATGAAAAATAATGTTTGACATTTATTCACCAAACCTGTAAATTGGATCAGCAATCAAATGAAGATGACTGATACAAGAAATATTAAATGAAAGAACATAATGAGGCAATCAAGCATCAACCTAAGTTAGAGGATAAAAATCTATTCACCATCTCAAGCAATGACAGAGAGAAATCTAATTACCTCACCATAAACTGCAGAAGGATCAAAAAATCAATGTCAATGAAGAGTTACTCAGAAGACAAGTAATCTGAAAGTTTACGTCACATTTGGTCAAAAATAATTATTACTCGCCCACTTTGAAAGTGAAGGACTATATGCTTACCAAGTGCTTCTAGAGTGCAATTAAAAGGATGACAGGACATTGGACCCTTCAACTGGAAAAGACCAGAGACTGATTTTCATTGTGACAAGAGGAATCTCTTTACAATAAAAAAAACCTCCAACCAGTTAAACCCAGTTTATATGTGTTTTTGTATATAATCAGTGGTCGAAAAGAACATTACAATGAAGAGGAATCTCTATATGGGCTATTTAAAATGAAGATCATTAGCCAATCTCACATAAAAATAGAAGGGCTTTTTTGTAAAAAAACACCAATCTGTTTTTTCATCCTGCATATAGGAATATTGGCTGAAAGCACCTGCAATTTACTGACAAACAATATCATTAGTGGGTGGAAGTACAGCATTGGTTATGGATGAAGGATAGTGATGTAGTTGTGGATGGAGTATTAAGTAGTGTAGATGGTTTTCTGTATGGAATGTGGAGTGTCTCCTGCAATGATTCTTTGCAGGTATCATGTAATGATAGCAAAGTAAAAGCAACATTTATCATCTAAGGAATTACTTTGGAATCTGATCCTAATAGATCCCCCCCCCCCCAATATCTCACTCACTCGCACACACGCACACAGCTCATGACACCATGCCTATTCTCCATGCAAAAAAACATGTTTCTCACTCCTTTACACACCCTCCTTATACAGCTTCCAGGAATGACTTATTGTTGTTCTACCATTTTGTGAAACCTCTTTAATGTCAATCCTATAACAATCCCTTACCAAGTTGTCTTTATCACTATTACCCCCCCCCTATCTACTAGACTGTAAATTGCATCTTCTCAACTTCTCTTCATTCTCAACATTCCAGAGACCATAAACTAACTTAGTCAAGTGCTTTTGGACCGTTCCAATATCTCTTCATCCTTTTGAAAACCAGGTGACCACATCTGTGGTCAGTAGTCAATATGTGGCATAATCAAGGCCTTATACAATGGAACCAGAATCTCTTTACTTCTGCAAGTCGTATCCTCTGCATTGTTGTCAGAATTTGTTGCATTATCCTCACAATTCTGGCAATGTGTACTCTAAATTTTAGGTCCTTATCCACAATCTATGAAGAATATTATTTAAGTTATTCACGATACTGAAGCTTTATTTGCAAATTCAAAATTAAATAACAATAACTGCAATGACATTTCTGCCTCATCGCACATCTTCATATCTAGTCTTTATGTTAGTGGCTTGTCATTTTACTTTTATATATTTATAGAAGATGCTTTCCTCTTATTCTGATTTTGTCCTTTTTTTTTGTTAAAAATGTTTAGTAATTATAATAATAATAATAAATATTATTCTAAGAGTATTCTAAAAGGTCTTCTATTTATGCATGTAATCACAAATTTAAAATGTTAGCTGTGTACAGTGTGACCAGCTCTCAGAGCATTTTAGCATATCACCCAGAGGAAAATATTTGCATACCTGTGATCTAGACAGTGAATGATAAAATTCAATAAAAATAATTATGGATTATTTTTATAAGGAGAAATAATTAGTTCGGTTGAACGTTATATTGCATTCTCACTAACATTTGGTCTTTAGAAGCAATTTTCCATGATACTCTCTCTCATCGCTAATTGATTTTTGTGTGGATATAAAGAAGAACACTGGTTGGATGGAATGCTAATGTTGTTGGAATAGACATGCTGTCTTTAAAAGTAGTTCTGTTTAATTCTGGGAATATATATATATAATACAGAACTTATGACGAAATTATCCTGTAAGAAGATATTTACTCAATACTTTATTTTGGGCATATCTGAATAGGCAGCTGAAATGAAGATAAAAGGATTCAAGATCATGATGTAGTTTCAAGTAGAGCTTTATCAATATTATTTAGTAATATTCTAACAACAGAATATTCTCCTAAAGCCAGGCATGTGCTTTCGCACTGTTAATAAGCAAAGAAAGAATAAAATCATGTGACACTCCCAAAAATTATAATATATGTTGTACTTTGCTAACTTTTGAGTTAGCAAATGTAGCCACATTTCTGCAATACCATATTTCACATTAAGGTGAGAATGTATAAATGAATGAGTTTCCAAAGAAAGTTTCATAATTTGTAATATTTTTTGTAAATAAATAATTCATATGCCTTTTCCTAAAAAGAATAAGAGTTCATATTTGGAAGTTTGCTGAATATTTAATACATCTCCTAACATTGCAAACCTATATGTCATATTAAGATTCTATATACTAGCAACTGTTCCAGGGAAAAAGCACATATACTCCTCACTAATTTCACAGAAGTTATCAGAATAAGATATATTCTTTTCAAGTAAGAAACAAAACAGACACATTAATAATAATAATAAATGAACAAAAAAAAAAAAAAAAAGGAGTAACAGAGGTTTTGTGGGGATGTAATGTACAATTATAAGAATTTGTGTTTTTGAACTACAAAATACATTAAATTATCCACATAAATGAAAATTCTTATAATGATACAAATAGTACTCAATAAGCATACATTATCCAAACACCAAAATCCAATTGTATTTGATACCTGTTAAATTCTCCAATGCCATATTATATATTTTTGCTACCAGCAAGTCAAATGATATTAACTCAGCAGTGTGATGCCAACTAAAATATGGTTATTTGTCAATGCAGCAATCTTCAAGTTATATGCTTTCTGATAATAAATGGGATGTAATATTTTGTGCTAAACAACATCATAGTGGATACAAGCTAAAATTCAGTTATAAGATATGTTTATATGAATAAAATAATTTTTTTCCAAATTTAATTAGTCCATAAATTATAAATGTAGTTCTATTTTCAGACTTAAATTATAATACAAAAAACACTATCCTGAATATTATAACATATGAATAAGAGCAAACATCTGATGTGCTACAAGGGATTTATCTAAAGAATAGTCAATAACAGATCATAAGAGGATAGGCTAACCCTTTGGAATGAATTCAACCAAACTGCACTGCAAATAGTGAAAAATCAACTACCCGATCACTGAAATTCAAAAGTACTAAAAGTGGATTCTATCAATGTGTAAAGTGGAAATAAATAGAGTTGGCATGGAAGAAATACCCAATAATAATCTCAACAGAAATTCAATGTTAACACCGATAGTGTAATAAAAAAAAAGAAGGGGGGGGGGATTCTTTTAAATCATAGAAAGGAATCAGTAGCCAAGGTATTTAACATCAAACTTTCTGAACAGAAATGGAAGACAATTTCAAGTAGAATGATCAGATAAATTTCAAAATGAAAAATAAATTTGTATGACTTATTTGAATTTGACTCCACAGAAGATTCCAGAAATGAAAATGTAAAGGAATTCATTGAGTAATTAGAAATGGCAGCTGGTGAATAAAAAGAAGAAACTGGTTCTTGTTGGGGACAAACAGAGTAGGAAATAAATCCCAGAAAATTAGGAGAAAAGGCTATGAGATTTCATCACCAGGCCTTTATGGAATATGGTGACAATACACATATGGCTCAATAATATCAACTCTCCTCTTTCACCTACTTACCAGATTCTGTGAATGGCATTCTCTCAATCTGTCCTCATACTCAACATTCCAGATACTGTATATGATAACCACAGCAATTAACTTTAATTAAATGAAAGCACAGATATTCATCATCATCATCATCATCAAATTCCTGCCATGTACCCTCAAGGGGTGTACAGGATATGACAGTACTACATGAAAAAATTACATCATTACTAACTTCCTATCTACAATTTTCCTCCAAATCAGTCTGTTACTTGTCAAGACTCCAACATTATCAGATCTTATATTTCTATCGTCTAAGGCACTTTGTACCGTATCAATCCACCTATATCTTGGTCTTCCTCTGGGTCGTTTTCCTGCCAACCTGGTAGAGAACACTTGTTTTGCTAATCTTTCCTCTCCCATTCTATTTAAGTGACCATACCATCTGAGATTAGCTCTGCTAACACATTCCTGGATGCTGACAATGTCAAGTTCTTTCCTAATATCCTCATTTTTAATATGATATTGCCATTGATGCCATCTGTTCACGCCTCTAATCTTTCTCAGGACTCTCATATCTGCGGTCTCTAGTCTTTGGTCAAGTGTTTTACTTCTGACCCAGCTCTCAGATCCATAAGTTAAAATTGGTTTGAACACAGTCTTGTATACAGCTAATTTAGTGTTCCGACTAATTTCTTTCTTATTCCATATGAATTTATTCAATTGACTTCCCACGATACCAGCTTTGCTGATTCTGTTGTCTATTTCTATATTTAGTTTACCATCTTCAGTAAAAATTGTGCCTAAGTAGCTGAAATGTTTTACTTGTTCCACAGGTTCTCCATTCACAACACAATTGACATTTTCAATGATTCTGCCTATTTTCATTGTCTTTGTCTTTTTATTGCTGACCTTCATACCATATCTATTACAACAGTTATTCAATTTAGTCAGAGAATCTTGCAGACTTGTAGCGGATTTATTTAGAAGTATAACATCATCCGCATAAAGCAAAGAGCTGACATTAACATCTCCAATTTTGATATCAGGTTTAATACCACATTCCTTCATAATGTGATCCATATAGATAATGAATAACAGAGGGGATAATGTACATCCTTGTCTCACACCAGATTTAACATTAAACCATCTTCCTGTACTTCCTTCAATTCTAACTGCTGACTCACAACTCAAATAAAGACTAAGTATTGCTTGATATAGTGCTCCATTGACACCATATAACTGCAGCGTATTGAATAGCTTCTCTCTTGGCACCTTGTCATATGTCTTTTCCAAATCAACAAAACTTAAATACAGATCTTTGTTATATTCCCATGCTTTCTCGACTATTTGTCGTAAAGTGAAGATCTGATCCTGACAGCCTCTATTTGGCCTGAATCCAGCTTGTTCTTCACCAAGCTTTTCTTCCACAATTCTTCTCAACCGTTTCTCAAGTATACTTGCATAGATCTTGCCAGGAACACTCAGTAGGGAAATACCTCTGTAATTCTCACATTCAGTTTTATTTCCCTTTTTATATATGGGTACTATGAGAGCTTTACTCCAATCATCGGGAATTCGTCCCTCTGTCCAGGCTTTCTGAACTATGCAGTGCAGCCACTGTAAGACTCTTATACCACCATACTTCAGCATTTCTGGTCGAATATCATCTACTCCTGCTGCCTTTCCACATTTCAAGCCTTTGATGGCTTTTTCTACTTCAAGTATGGATATGTATTCCTGACTGCATGCCTGGTCAGTGTTTTTTATCACTGTGCTGTCATCACTGCTTGTTTCATTTAGCAGTTTTTCAAAGTAATTACTCCATACTTCAAGGATATCTTTTTCTCCTGTTTTCATTTCACCTTTATCATCTCTAATTCCTTTTACAGCACTCTTTCCTCCATTCCTAAGCTTCTTCAACAACCTCCAGAATATTTTGCCACCTTCTTGATATTTATTTTCTATATTCTTGCCAAAGTCCTCCCATGACTTTTGTTTAGCTAGTTTTACACACTGTTTAGCTTTCTTACATTTGTCTCTGTATTCTGTAAGAGTAAAAGCTGACTTATTTGCCAGGAACTTTTGATATGCTTTCTTCTTTTCCTTCACTGCCTCTTTAACTTCCTGTGTCCACCAGGGAGTTCTGATTTTTTTATCCTTGCACACAACCTCACCACATGCCTCTCTGGCAGAATCAATCAATGTTTCCTTCAGAGTTTGCCACTGAATCTCCAAGGTTTGATTCCTGTTCTCAAACTCTTTCATTTTCTTTTCAATAATATTTCTGTATTTTAGTCTACAGTTCATATCTGAGAGCTGCTCAACTTTTATTCGCTTTAAAACTTTCTTACATGTTATTCTTTTCAATATGATATTTAATTTTATCCTGCTCAAGACTAAATAGTGATCACTTCCAATTTCAAATCCTCTGTACACTCTGGTGTCCTGCACCAGGGAGAAAACATCACTATCAACAATAACATAGTCAATGAGACTTTTCTTATTCCTAGCCTCTTCTCTCCATGTGAATTTGTGCACATTTTTATGTTGGAACATGGTGTTAGTAATAACCAGTCCATGTCCTGAGCAGAAATCCAACAGATATTTGCCATTATTATTAGCTTTGCTCTTTTCTCCAAATTTTCCCAAAATATTTTTGTATGTCTCACAATCATTTCCTACTCTACTATTTAGATCCCCAACAAGGACCAACTTTTCCTTTTTCATTGTGTCAGTTGCTTTTTCTAAAGCCTCAAAAAATTCCTCCACTTCTACCTTAGTAGAACCTTCTGTGGGACCATAGGCACAAATAAGTCTCATTGTCCAGTTCCCCATTCTCATATTTGCCCACATTACTCTACTTGAGACTGACTGCCATTCAAGAAGATTAGCCTCGTATTTTGTGTTGAATACTATGGCTACTCCTTCTTTTCCTTGATTGTCATTGCCTGAATATAACATTTTGTATTTATTGCTCAGAAAGATCTCACCAGTTTTGGTCTTTTTTGTTTCAGTCACCCCTATTATGTCGATCTGGTACTTATCTAATTCCTCAGCTAGCTCCATTTCTTTGCCATTCAGGCTTCTTACGTTGATAGTACCGATCTTTAACTCTGGTGATGTTGAGTTGGGGTTTGTTTTCAGATTTGTTCCAGTAGCTGACTTTTCGCTGTTCGCCCTGGTTCCCTGGCGAAAACAACGGGGGCCTTGTTTAACCGGGCGACGCCCCAGCCGGCATGAAATTTTGTCATGTTGTACCATCATTTTTTATTTTGGTTTAACCAATAAGAATACAATTTGGTCGGCTAAATCCCAAATTGCCAGCCCATCCTCGTTCGTTCAGTATCAAAGTAGATACCCAACAGGGTGCACCACGAGAAGGTGAGGATTGGACATTAGGTCAGAAGCCCTGGTCGGTTCTCCGCATTCCTTTAAAGGCTATGTGGAGGTCTCCTCTCAGTTATACAGCTTTGACCCTTAAGCACCCCAGCACAGATATTTCGTACTGAAAATAACAGTACATCATCAGTGAGTAGAAACAAGTAAATCAAAGAAACAGGAATACAAGGTACACACAGCAGTCAGTGGTGTGCCAATTAAAAACTGTTGTTGCATACTAGAAATTAATATTAATAAATAATATTATTAAAAACTGTTTTTAATGGTTACCTAAAATAAGAATCTCCCAAACTTTAAAAGGTCTTCCCAACTTTCTTTCAAAGAAAGTTGCAAAGCTCTTTTACATTGGTCAAATCTGAATCGGAACAATTCTCTCTCACTCAAAAGTTTGGAAGATTCTTATTTTATGTAACCATCAAAAATAGTTTTTAATAATATTATTTATTAATATTAATCTCTAGCACATGGCAATAGTTTTTAATCGGTAAACCACCGATTGCTGTATGTACCGTGTGTTCCCATTTCTTTGATTTGCTTGTTTCTACACACTGATGATGTACTGTTATTTTCAATACGAAATATCTGTACTTTAATTTCATTAAAGTTAATTACTGTGGTTATCGTGTAATTTATTGTTTATAGTCATGCCACAGGTAAATTTAAAGATTAGACTTATATTAGCCACTTTACTCTGGATAAATTCCAAAATCTCTTCACATCTCAAAAAAGATAATAGAAGTGCAGAAAAATTAGCAGAACTTGGTGTTAAGAAGACGTGGAAATCAATCACACTTGAAAAGAAGATGGAGATGATTCGAAGAATGGAAGATGGGCAGACACGTGCTAGTCTGTAGAAGTATGAACTTACCTCCATCAACTGTTACTACAATTATGAAAAATGAAGATAGAATAAAATAGTCTGCGCAACAATCTATGGCTGCACTAAATGCAAAACATGTACATTATAGCAGTAAACTTCATGAAAAAATGGAAAAATTATTATCATTATGGGTGGATAACTTGAATCAGAAAAACATTCCTCTGACGCAGGCTGTTATAAATGAGAAAGCAAAAACAATTTTTGAGGATCTTAAAAAGACAGATGGAGGCGAAGAAACGTTTTTAGGAAACAAAGGTTGGTTCATGAGATTTAAGTCTCGAAGTAAGTGCCACAGTGTCAAATTATGTGGTGAGGTGGCAAGTGCAGATGTTGCAGCAATGGCTACTTTTCCTAAAGAATTTCAAGACTGTGTAGAACAAGGAAGTTATTCTCCTGATCTCATTTTTAATGTTGATGAGACTCTCTACTGCAAAAAATTGTCATCACGCACCTTCATTTCCTGTGAAGAACATTCTGCTCCAGGTTTTAAAGCTGCAAAAGATAGACTTACGCTTTTGTTGGGTGCAAATGTCTCCGGAACTTTGAAGCTTAAACCAATGTTGGTGTACCATTCACAGACACCACGCACCTTCAAGGGTTTAAAAGCCATGCTGCCAGTTTATTGGAAATGGAACAAGAAAGCTTGGGTTACACAATTTGTGGTACACAAATTATTTTTGTCCTACCGTGCTTCGCTTCTGTAAAGAAAATGATTTTCCAGCCAAGGCATTGCTTCTCTTGGATAATACCCCTGGACATCCTCAAAACCTTGCTGAAGTAAGAACACCATTGGATGTCAAGGTTGTTTACATGCCCCCAAACACAACATTGCTTTTGCAACTGATGGATCAGGGGGGGATTATATCAATCTTCAAAGCCTATTACCTCCATATAACATTTATAAAAATGGTAAGAGCCTTGGACACTTCAGGAAAAACTATTAAAGACTATTGGTAGTCATTCGATATTTTGAAGGGCATTAACAGCATCGAGGTAGCTTGGAACAGCATGTCAGCAAAGTGTTTAAAAGGAGCATGGCAAAAACTTCTTCCAGTATTTATGCATGACTTCGAGGAATTAGAGCAAGAGAAGAATGTTACTGAAGATGTTACCAAGCTTGGCGAGAGGTGGGACTGTACAATATTACAGCTGAAGATGTGACAGAAGTCTTAGAGAGCCATGATAAGCTGCTTTCCAATGAAGACTTAAAAGAATTAGTCGAACAAAGTCAACATCCAAAGCAGGAGAAAGAAAACGAAGGTCCTCTGAGAGATATGAAAACGGCCGATTTACAGCATATCCTTGCAAGAATAGTGACATTGACTGATGAACTCTGTGAAATGAACCACGATTGGGAACGAAGTGCGAACGTAAAAAGGAGTGTAATCGCATCTGTTCAACCTTACACTAAAAACCTTAAAGAAAGAAAAAGAAAATCTAGGCAGTTAACACTGGATACTTTTTTTTAAAAAAATGCAGGTGATCTGAAACCAGGAACTTCAACACAGAAATATGTAATATCTTTTCGAAGTTTCATATTTTTGTATATAATTTTGTTTTGTTTTCATTATTCATAATTTTATTTTAACAAATATATATGTATGTATTATCAAAGCTTTAAATATAATAATGTTACACATACTTCATGTGCATATTTTTCGAGTGCGCAGAATATAACTTCATACCTCCCATTAAAATTGGGTTCGTTTTACGCCCGTTTTTTTCAGGAATGGAACTGAGGCGTAAACCAAGGGCTGCCTGTATTTTAGAGTTAGAGAGAATTAAATTACTACATATCTCAAGGAAAGATTTATGCAAGAACATCATCACTGAGGTCAACATGGTAAGAAAAATTGGTTGAAGAAGCCAGATAAACAATGATTGCTGGGACCTATAATTTATCTTCTGACAAATAAAAATGGAAATATAACTAGAATCTCTATCCAGATCTTACAGATTTTACAGATCTTGAAAGGACGTATGATTAAGATGCCAAAGGAAAACCTGTTGAAACACAATAAACAAAATCCACATATATAGTTTAGTAAGACATCAGTAATTAGAACCGAAGAATGTATATATCCAAAATCTAGGTTGTCATTCTGTTCTAGGTCATCACAATCTTCTTTAATTTGATATTTGCTACCAAAGCAGCATATTTTTGGCATTTTATCATTTGGCACTCGAAGGAAGTCTGCAGCAAGTAGTGGATAGAATCTAGGATGAACTGCCTTCAAGAAAGTGCCCTCCCTTCTAAGAATCACTAGCACTTACTGATTTTGATTTTGTCAAAAAATCAAAATGGTTCACTTTAATAGCATTACTTATGTAATTTTATCATTCTTCTTTTTTGTATTTTCTTGTACTTTGTATAAATGAAATACAACAGTATTTAATTATTTAATTTTAATGTTTATTCTTACCATGGGTCACATAGATAATGTCACTAAAGCTAACCTTGGTTATAGCCAAGTTTAAGAATTACTGTTACATTAGAAGACAATGAAATCTAAAAAAATATGTATCCCAGTTTGTATGGCTAAAATCTTTGAGATATTAACTTAATTAAATAACTACTATAACAAATTTGCTATGAAAATCAATAACAAAACGATGAAAAGATATTCAGGAAAACAGAAAATGTTAACTACATTATGTAAATATTAACTGCATTATAGTTTTCCATAGAAAACCATAATCATTCCTGCACAGAATAACAAAAAACATAACTGATGCATTCTATTAAACAAATATATTAATATCAATATCATTTTATTATCATTATGCTTCAGTATTTTTGCTACAAAATTAAGTGGTTTGTTTTGTTTTGAAAATTTCCTGCTATAATAGTAATTTTCAACTTCTGAAAATATATTACAGGGATATAAGGATCAATATACATAGTTATAGTAATATCTTTGCATGTCTTTCAATGAAGAATCACAGCATTATTTACTTTTTCTTACATATATGAATTAAATAACACAGCAAAAATTGCATTAAAAATATTTCATCAACTTAGAGAATCTCTCCATTTTCATAATAACAGTTCATAAAGAAGAAAAATTATCATAATATTTGAAAAAATTATCAATAATATCAATCAATATATATATATATATATATGACCACAGATGCAAGACCCGCCGACACTTCTGCGCAAGGCAGAAGGCGAATCCATTCCGATAATAGGGTAATCGATGAGTTTCGTGGGATAAGTGTTTATTATTATACGTCAGAAACTTAGCTTTTCTTTTATGAAAATTCTAGTTTTTAAAGTGGCTATTTTGCTCTTGTACAATGGTTGAAAAATTTTATGTGTAAAGCACATGATTTCGTGTGTTGGTGGCAAATTCGTACATCATCTTATTCCTTTCTCCCTTTCAACATGAATTGATTCTTCTTGGCAATCTCCCAGCAACAGCTCTCACTTCTGTGGTCGCACAATACACACACACACACACAGCAATTAAACAGTTGGAGAAATTTCGTAATTTCCAATAAATTGTTTGATGAAACAGTTTTACCAGGCTAAAATTGTTATTACTCATAAGTATGAATGTAATATTTTTAGACATTGTTCCTGTGAAGAACAGCACCAGAGACAGCTATATAAAGGTGTTTGCTTTGAAAAGTGAGGGTAGTAAGAAATTCTGAAAAAAAAAAAAAATAACAGATATAGAAGGGTTTAGTTTTATTTTACTGAGAGAGAAAGAGAGCATGTTTTAAGAGAAAAAAGAAAGAAATGTTCTAAATGATGTAGAATGATTACCAAATGAAGGAAGGGGAAAAATAAACAACAACTGAAGACAGACAGTGACATCAATTGATAACATAATACCATGATTTTTTAATTTTAATTTTGTGCGAGTTATATTTGAGTAAATATGATAATTTTTTTAGTTTTCAAATTCTTAAGTATGGATCATTGGTTGAAGATTGGATTTATAAAATCCACAAAAGAAAGCAATATAGCAAATACAAGCAGCTGTAAGCAACAAGAAAACATTGATTTTGCATCTGGATCAAATGAAATTGATAAGGGTGTGTCGTCTGACATCTCTAGAGAACCAACTAGGAAGAAGATGAAAAATCTTCGTAAGTATGATATGAATTACTTGAAATGTGGATTTTCGTGGACGGGAAATGAAGAGGAACTTATTCCAAATTTTGTTTGGAAAATTCAAATAAAATAGACATTTACAATGAAATATACTTTATTCACTTATTATTTGATAAGGGGATACTTGGTAATAATGAAAATTTAAGAAGGGGTACGCAGATATCTGAAGTTTGAGAAACACTGCTCTACATTATCTACTATAGCAACGTCCCACTAAATATCTGGTCTTCTTCATCTCACAACATACACTCTCAAGAGCTATCAGTCATTTCCCTCCTAGTTCGCTATTGTAAATGGCACAGCTCATTAGCTACCACAAGTTACAGTCCACCATCCCATTTCTCCTTCTTATCCTGCTCAAAAACATTATACCTTTCCGTTGCCATTCCCATCAAGACATCTTCCTCTATCAGCCTTTTTTCACTAATACCAATAACTTATGCACAGATTGTATCAAAGAATACAACTCATTACCTGATACTCCTGGAATTCGTATACACGAAAAACTGTGCATTGCAAGCTTTTCCCATATACACACTAGCTGTACCAGTATCTATTATTTTCCTCACAAGCCTCCACTGTACTCCCAAGATGTGCCATCTTTTAAACCACCCTTCCCATGAAGCCATCTCTGCCGTCCTCCAACCTACCAATTAGTTTTCTCTGCTCCAACACTCCCACTGTGTCAGAGAACAGAAACCTAAACCTCTCCGAACACCTGATTTATTTCATATTAAGATGTAATCTATTTGCATGCAGTTCACTTTTGCCATTAAGTGCACTCCAAAACATTCACATATTCAAAACCTTTTCCTGCACATCGTTGCTATCATGTCACACTTTTTTTGCTACACAATCTCTAACATTAATCTTAGATCTTTTGCTACATGATTATACTGCCTCTCAGGTCATCTGTACCAACCATCACTACCACATGATCCATATTTTGTTTCTCTCTTCATTGATATAGTCACCCTCTCATGCCCCCTGCACTCCCACCTGTAATATTCTAGTCTGTACACTCCAAATCATTGAATTTCCATAAAATTACATTCTTCATAACTTCATTTGCTCCTCTTCCCTCCCCTCCTGCACCTTCACTCTTTCTTCTCCCGCAGTCTCTCACATTGCTCACAAACTCATAACATCAATTCATTTCTCTTTACCTTACTACTGGCATCTTGGCATTTCCTCTCATTCCCCTATTTTCATTTTCTTGACCTTTTGTCCCATCCAATCTCCTTTTTGTTCCCTTGACTCGTGTTTGCTCTCTCACTTCTATTCTTGTTTTTCTTGCACTAACCTCATCTTAAGATTCTAAACTCTTTATTCACCATCTTCAACACAGTTCTCACCTTCTACCTCTTTACTGATCACCTCAATTTTCTTCTCCAAAGATTGGAACATAGACAGTCTAGAGCCAGAATCTGCAATAAAAATTTGAGAATTAATGACATAAGTACTGAATGGTTTACTACATTTTCCATTTCAGACCAGCCAGTGGAACAGAAATGAGGCTGTCAATAATCAAGTTCTAACACCAATTCTTTCACCTTGCAAGCATCTGGCTCTTTCCAAATGTCTTTCAGTGAAAATTGTCATCTGGAATGAGAGGCTCATCAAATGATACTAGGAAAGGCACATAGTTTGATATCCTGTATTATATTTTTAGTAAAATGACTACACAGGAGGACTCAACCAGAGAATAAGAAACCAATGCTCAAGTATCTTCTTGAGACCACAACACTATAAGGTGAATCTCAAGATCGACTAATCAAACAATGGCAGGGATTAGTATCTCGTCCCAGATGGCTCTATTTTGAATTAAGTACCCTCATGATTCTTCTATAGTCACCAAACCCCATACAAATGGAAGTGATGTCTGAGTTATACTGGATTGAGCAATGAGAACCTGAATTTGTTAATGATTTGGTAATAATAAACTCTGCCTCACTCCATGTGTCTGACACCAGCACAAGTAATTCTGGGGAATCAGGTTTTCTGCTTTCTGATGGCACTTTGATCCTCTGTGTCACTAAGAAATATTCTCGGAGGCTTCAAACTTATTTGTGGCACATCTGCTTTGCACTGTTGGTGAATCCCACTAAAAGACAAACCCCAAGTACTTAAGTTTTGTTGATTCTTATTCTCTTGTGTAATATCCAAAGTACTCTGATACTTACCTATGACATCTACTAAAGCACTACATTTTAGGTTTGCTGATATTTTTAGGAATGCAGAAAATTGATAGAATGAAACAATCACTTGACTGCAATACATAACGTTTACAATTGCTTTCAGATAAGCTTATTCCATGTCTTTAAGGATCACAATTAAATGTTTACTAAGATTTTCAAGAAATAAGTTGCAAAAGAGCAGATTACAGGCAGATAGCACCATTTCATGAGCCTTTAGGGTCAAGTCATCAAAGCTAACAAGAAAACAATTGAATGAAAAGTGTTAACATAGTGGCCAGGTGAGTATTCCATTTTAAATAAAGCAGCCGAGTTTAATGGATTAAAACTAGCTATTTATTTCATATACTTTCATCCAATCTTCTTTTAGCACAATAACAAAGCACTGAGAATCCTTGCCAGACTGCACCAATATTGTAATGCCCACTATAATTAAAGCAAGGTGACAGGGTCAAACACTAAAACCCAGAAACAATCATTGCAGTTAATTGAAATTACCCACCACATCCAAAGATACTTCTCATTAGTCAACAGCTCACACACACACACACACACACACACACACACACACACACACACACACACACACACACACACACACACACACACACACACACACACATCACACACATTAGAGAATACCACAAACTTTTCAAAGAATCACCAAACATGTATGCTGTGAAAAAATGCAACCTGTGACACATATATAAACCATAAGCAGACAACCACTGTATATATGAAAAAACAAGTGATTGATGAAATGATAACAAAAAAGCTGGATTTGGAAGTTGAGAGAGAAAGAAAACCATATCCAAACTCAATTCATTTCTGGTCCTTTACCACTAATTCATCTATTAATTAACTAAATATTTACAAATAATAATAATAATAAATAAATAAATAATCTCAAACTTTGAATATTCTAAACATGAGTTTTATGTAGTTCCCTAGATGTCAGATAATAAATAAAAGCTCAGTTTTATTGTCAATGGAGCTGCCCCTCTTTTTTTACAATCAGTAGGTTTTACATTTATAGGTTATTTAACATTTAAAGTTTAAATTTGAAAGAAAACGTACTGTGTCAATTGGAAAACTGATATTTCTGTTTCATCCAACGGCTGAGCGATGATATAAAATTCATCTATGACTTATCTATAAGAAGTTCACACTGGGTGACCACATTCTCATTCTCTACTAGTTACACATCTTAAGTTTTAATATGTTCAAATTGAATATGTGATTAATTTATTATAGTTTTTATGTGAATCCAGCCAAAGAAGGATTATAGACCTAGAGTGAATTAGTACGATGAGTGGGCTATGGATTACATTTTCCAGAAACCCTGCTCTAGAGCAAAAATGGTACTTTCTTCAATCCTCTTTAGGCCTCCAAAAAGCAAAATGATGATCTCACACTAGACAATGAACTTCATCCACTGCTTAAAGAAATTCACAAACACCCAGATGCTTGCATAGTATGTGAACCCACAATGTACATTGCAGATGTGCTATCTGCTATGCCAACCAACCTGTAAGTGTATTTATCATACATACACACTACTACTACAGTACATACACACACACACACGTGCGCACGCGCACACACACCATATACATATATATACTGTAGTCATGGCCAAGTGGTTAAAGTGAGGCAAACTGAAATCCACTGAAGTTTCCCCACATAGGCTTGAATCCTGTCTGCTGCAAAAATACCTTTGATATCTTTGTAATGTAACTAAAATGGTGATGTAATATTCTGCCCTTCTGGAAACGACCCGAGTTCGATTCTCATCATGATGAGAGTTTATATACGCTTTTTCATCAATTGAAGGCAAGTTAGCTAATCTCATACCGAGGAGAGGTTTCATCTCACATATTAGCAAATCAGTCAAGGCATTCACACAATTTATAGACAAGAAATTAGAAATACTACTGGTGAGCAGTATGGCATGTACTGATGGTGGTAAGTGTTACTGTGTGTAGATGCTAAATAGTGTGCCATTGTGTACAGATGGAGGAACAAGTAGTGGAGAAAGTGGTTGCATGGAGTTCAGTACCCTCTCATGATTAGTTCTTGAACTCCTTGGAGGAAGATTCATGTAATAATAATAATAATAATAATATGTATAATGGTTTTAAAATTCAAGATCCCACAAGCTCTCTGTGTTGTAACACTAATTAGTAATTTATACCTAAGTTAGAAAGGACAATCATATTGTGTTTGCTCAGCCAAATATAATAGGATCTGTTGAGCTGATTGATCATATGATAACTGTGTGCTATATTTATACTAACATGAATCAACTAGTTGATAAGGCAGTGCTCTCTTGACTGTGTGTAAAAATCTTTGCTGACCCCATTTTAAATAAGTGTGATTACCTGGAAAAGAAATACATCTAAATATATTGTATCCAACAAGAGGGAGGGGAAGAGAATGAAGGAGACCCATCCAGCTGGCAAGACTGGGTTTTCTGTTGAGTCTGTCAACAGTATGCTTTTAATTTTCAAAATAATAATCTCACCCACAAAGGGTGTGAGATACGTGTATTAGTGCTAGGTAAGCTAAAGTCTGATAATCTGGGAAATCTACTCCAGAGAATAGACATGGTAATTTTTCAAGACACTTCTATCTTGTAAGCAGAATGAAACCAGGCAATGAAAATCACTTATCACCTAAATAAAAAATATACAAAATAAAAAACAGACCTTCACTCACTCTGTACTGCACTCAAAATTAGAATGCACTGCTTGATGGCAGCAAAGAAGAGCTGGTATCCACTCAGCTCTCTAAGCTGACATAAATATGTAGCTTCAGTTCAATCTCATAGTGATAATTTGTATTTCTAAATACCAATGAATTATAGGATTAAAAAAAAAAACTTCTCTGTGATGTATGTGAAATCGTGCATTAAACAGAAGTGTTTTCTCTCTAACCTTACTGACAAAACTACTTACCTGGAATAGGATATATCAGCCAGCAAACAACAAAACAAGGGGGTATTTGATTTTTAGTTCCACCTGCCAGCTAAATAAGGCTCAAAAAACATTTATTTCAGCCATTCACAGAAATAGTTTGGGATAAAAGGCTTTAGTTGTGATTATGTTTGATTTATGGTAGAAAGACTACTACAGTATTTTTTTAATTCCTCAAAAAAAAT
Organism: Typopeltis vanoorti; assembly: GCF_054136105.1. Taxonomy (NCBI): domain Eukaryota; kingdom Metazoa; phylum Arthropoda; class Arachnida; order Uropygi; family Thelyphonidae; genus Typopeltis; species Typopeltis vanoorti. The sequence continues at coordinate 36,144,240 of NC_143561.1, read as the reverse complement.
TAAATATCATAAAGAATACTAAGTCATTAAAAAAATAAAAGGGTAGCATTCAATAAGCATTTTGCAAAATCAGCTGGTTTATGTTATGCTTGCTAAAGAGTAAAAAAAAAAGTTTAAAAATGCATTTTCCAGATGATATGCAAAGGATGTGGCTTTATTTGTGTTTACACACACTTATCAAATACTTTTAGTTTATCAAAAGAAATTGTCAATTATATATTACACTATGGTGTCCATTGACTTCTTTCCAAGCAGTGTGTGTGTATATATATTAACTAATGTAATAATATTATTATCTGCTTTCAGATGCATTACTAAACAGTACAGAGAATTATCTCATGACAGCTATAAATAATACCCCATCATTCCAATGATCAAGTGTAACAGAGTCAGCATGTCTGACGTTATTTATGATAAAAATAATTACTTTACATTAAACAAACTATGCATGTTTAACAGTCAAAATACAAAATTGACTCTCAATAAACCAATATTAAAAATATCATAACTGAAATGGATTAAAAATTAAAAAAAATGCTTATTGAGGGGTTTATGCTTAATAAATATTGCTATAAATTTAGTCCAAACCAGATAGATAAAGATCCATTTTTTTAACCACATCAGAGCAGCAAAAGGCTAAACTAAGAAACACTATAGGCAGTATATTATTCTCTTAGAACACAAGAACTTCTTACATTTCTGCTGCAAGTTTACTTAAACAATCATAAAAAGTGCAAAAATATGGTTCCCAAAAGAATATCATTCAAGCATATGGATAGATTACCAAGAAACTTGTAATAAAGCATACGTTACCCTACCATAAGCAAGGGTTCCTATTGCATACATATTAAATGCTATCAGAATCTTTGGTTTCTTAACACAAATACTCATTTAGCTTGACTTGGTTAAAAAATATAGATTACAATCTGTTGTTCCTTGGATATAACATAAAAGAGTAAGCTTCTGTCTGTTTCTCATACAGGGTAACACATAACATGTTTCTCAAAAAATTTACTTGGCAAATGTCACAAATATTATGTATCTGATGCTCAGTTCTTCAGAAAATATTTTTATATAACAAATTTTTTCCAAAAAAAAAATCTAACAACATTTTGAAGGCATATTACTAATGCTTGTAATGACTACAATATATGTCAGTGTCATGAAATAACTGAACAAATGCGACTCTCAAGTCCATGAGATTAGTATGTTCCTTCAATAAATCCTATGGAAAAAAAAAAAGTCGCAAGTTCACAGGATTAAGAGGAAATCAAAAATTCACAGTTTTGGCATTAAGGATAATGATGTGTGAGCTGAATATAAGGTGCAAAAATCCAACTTGGTATTTGCTGTATATGATGTGGTACTATTCCATACATAACTAGATATTCAAAGGCAGGTTAACTGCCTTGAGTTGCAATAACAAATCATTTTGCAGCTGGCTGAGTGATTACCATACCTACTCTCCATTCAATAGGCTGTGGGTTTGAATCTGACAGAGAGATGTTTTGTGAACGTCTTTAGGGGAGTGGAAGATTTTCTTCCCTGGTGCGAGACTCCTCCCTGGCTGATGGCCTGAAGTGACTTGAAAAGTTCTGTTTGGTCTCTACAGTAGATAATATTTTTGGATATCTAACCCTTGGTTCCACTCATAATACTAATTCTAATAAGTACCACAGGATAAAAGCTTTTTGCAGGTGTGATTCACCTGCAAAAATAATAAATAAATAGGTACTTGTGGGAATTCAGTTTTGCCCAAAAAGCACATTTTGAACCAAAAGTTCACAAGGCTATCCATATAGTCAACTTTCAAGTTGACTGTATGGATAGATCATGAATCTGTCAACTGCTAGGTTAGTTGGTTGGTTTATGGTTTATTGATGAAAGGACAGCAACTGTCATACTGCACAATAGCAAAGGCATGTATGTACAAAAATTAAGTTAAGCAAAGCAGTATTTACATATAAATAAAACTAATGATTGAATGTGTTTGTATAAATTCATGCAATCTGTCTAAGTCTGATAACATCTGTCTGAGTGTATATGGCTCTGCTAGATAGGTAAAAATTTCATTGCTCTCTCATATGAAGTACTGGCACTCCACTAGAATATGACAAATTGTAATATGCGTGTTGCATTTTTCACATGCAAGTGGGTCATTATCCCTCAGTAAATAAGAATGTGTAAGATGACTGTGACTTATGCAGAGCCTAGCAAAAACAACTTCCTCTCTTTTGTTTCTATACTGACTAGAGCGCCAATGGTTAATTTCATGCTTGAGATCATGTAATTTGTTTGTCAGTGCTTCCTGCTATGATAACTGCCATCTGCAGTCTCATTTCTCTTAATTCCAATGTGGCTTAGGATCCAGCACAATCAAACATCAAAATTAAGAGTCTTCATTTCATACAACAGGTGTAACATCTCACACAGCACTAGCATCTCACACAGCACTAACATCTCACACACAGGAGAGAACATATAGAGAACTCAATGACTGTATAAATCACACTTTTGATAGAAGTTCTTTTATATGCACAAGTGCAAGCTGCATGGCAAGTAAATCTGCAATTACTGCAATCACGTGGAATCTAAAATCTAACACAGCCAACAGATCTCTGTGATCTTGAACCATCAGTATAGATGGGCAAGAAATCAGATTGGGATTCTCTATGTGCATTAAATAATTGCAAGTAGACAGATAGGGTATGAGACTTCTATAGCTGACAAAGAGGTAGCATGTGCATGAATGTTGACATTCATGCAACAGCTTGAATAGTCGCTTCAACGCCACATACCAAAAGGATATACGGAAGTCTGATGTGTGATAGTGAGCTTCCCAATGCAAAGAAAAGAGACTAGTCCACACAAAATGCTCTGGAAGAGACTGTTTTATAAGGCATAATTAAGAGACAACTGTTCCCATCTAAGTGATAGTTAGTTCATTTGCTCAACATAAAGACTCTGAGTAGGCAATGTGCAAAAGGCATAAGTAGTTATTTGTATAGACTGAGGAGGAATGATGGGATCAAACCATTGCAGGTTATTCTGCCTTGCAGAACCATATACTTTAGATGATCGATAATCCAGCTTCGAGCATATAATTGCATGATAAAGATGAAGCTTAATCCACACCCCATTCAGTAGAGGATAAAGTGTGAAGGAGATTCAATGCACTCTTGCACTTTGTCATAGTTGATAGCAAGCAAGGAATGTAAGTTTTATGCCAAAAGATGAGTTCCAAGAACTTGACTTCTGTTGCTACTGAAATAATAGTTTGTCCCATTCTTAATTCAGGATCTGGGTGAAGAATTTTTTGAGAGAGGTAAACAGAGACTTTTTTTTTCTGAAAACCTGAACCCATTATTAAGAGCCCATATAGAGAAGTTGTTTTTGACTGCGCGGTTAGCCTAGTGGCTTTGCGCTTCGCAACCATATGCCTGGGGAAGGAGTTTCCCAGGTTCGATTCCCGTTCTAGACAGGAGGAATTTGAGGATCTTCCTCAGGCATAGCCAAGTTAGCCGGTCTTGGGCACGGTCAGTAGGGTTTTTTCCGCCAGTTTATCTGGCGTTTTTCATCCCGCAAGCAGGCAAACCGGCCCCGTGAACATACGCCTCTACAGTCAAAAATATATCCCCCCCCCCCAGCGGCAGACCAGGCGACGGGTCGGTTGGGAGTAGTACTAACAAGAAGTCGCATCTAAATAACACGCGGACCCTGCACAGGAAGCGGGAATAACGCGTAGAAGAAGAAGAAGATAGAGAAGTTGTTTTTCAATTAACCTCACATTACGAGAGCGACAGTAAATTGTGAAGTTATCAATATACAGAATATTGCCTACAGTGAAAGGAAGCTGTTCAGTGACTGAATTAACTTTGATAGGAAAAAGTGTCACACTTCAGATTAATCCTTGGGGAACACCCTGTTCTGCTCTTGATGATATGGCCGAGATAGCATACTTGCCACTTTTACTTGGAAAACTCGCCTGGACAGAATGTTTTTAATAAACATAAGGTTTCCTCTGAGACCTAGGTTATAGATCTCCTAATATGCCATATCTCCAGTCTCTGTCATAAGCTTTTTCCATGTCAAAGACCACTGAAATGAAATGAAATGAACTGAAATGAAATGTCTATAAAAGCCACACTGTGTATTGGAGAGAAGTTTGTTGCTTTATAAATAACAGAAAAGTCTGGCATTAACCATTTTCTGTAATATCTTATAAAGGCAGCTGATCAGAGTAATAAGTCGATAATTATTTGCTGGTCCTTTCCTGGTTTTGGGATAGCAATGACAACTGACTTATGCCAAGAATCCGGAAACTCTTCCTATGCAAGTATTCTGTTATATGTTACGAGAGAGATCCAGAGAACTGGATTTACAGTAGATGAGACAGTAAAAGAGATCTTTTTAGCTCCTCCTTAAAAATAGCTGATTGTATGGCTCAAACCCATTGGCAGAAAAATTTACAATTTTGTTTCTCTTGCTGCTGTTTCAATATTAAAAATTCAGGAAGATGTGAAGCTATTGCTGATATTCCAGCAAAGTTTTCTCCCAATGTCTGCAACAACAACACATCCATTATGGTCTAAGGTATACAAATTGTGTGTTCTCTATTTTCCTTTTATTTTGTTTGATAAATCGAGTAGGTAAACTGGATCCAAGATTGTGTTTGACTCTGACATTTCACATAATGTGTTTTGGCACAAGCATGCTTAAAAGATATTAAGTTTGATATGGTGGGGGGGGGGGTATCTACAAAATATACCCCATGCTCTATGTTGATCTTTTTTTGGATGCCTTAAACTCTGGGTTCAACCACGACTTTGGATAGAGTGGAGATGACGTTTTTGAAAATGAGGCTGTTGCTGCCTGGACAATGCAGTCTGTTACATACATACTGCTTCATTGATAGCTGCTCGACTGTATCAGCATTAAATTTTGCAAGATGGGAAAAATAATTCCAGTCAGTTTGATCTATTTTTCATATGAGAATTCATGTAGGAGAACATGGTTCATGTGAATACATTGTTCAAATACCAGAAAAATTATTACTTCTGCAGATGCTGTCTTCAAAATCCCACGTGAGCAGTGAAAAAATGGCAGGACGAGCAGATTGTAAAATCGACAGCAGAATATGAGCAGGTCGGCACATGAAAGAAAGTACTGAGTCTATTATCCAAAAGGCACCGTGGGCATGGATGTTTGTGATTGTCTGTGAAACTACTAGTGGTGATGGTCGGTGGTAGATGGCGTAGATGATGAAAGCAGTTGTGGTTGGTGGAGACGAAGAGTTGTAGAGTAGGAGTATAATAGAAATTTCCCTATATTTGTCTTAGTAATCAACATCATCATCATCATCATCATCAAATTCCTGCCATGTACCCTCAAGGGGTGTACAGGATATGACAGTACTACATGAAAAAATTACATCATTACTAACTTCCTATCTACAATTTTCCTCCAAATCAGTCTGTTACTTGTCAAGACTCCAACATTATCAGATCTTATATTTCTATCGTCCAAGGCACTTTGTACCGTATCAATCCATCTATATCTTGGTCTTCCTCTGGGTCGTTTTCCTGCCAACCTGGCAGAGAACACTTGTTTTGCTAATCTTTCCTCTCCCATTCTATTTAAGTGACCATACCATCTGAGATTAGCTCTGCTAACGCATTCCTGGATGCTGACAATGTCAAGTTCTTTCCTAATATCCTCATTTTTAATATGATATTGCCATTGATGCCATCTGTTCACGCCTCTAATCTTTCTCAGGACTCTCATATCTGCGGTCTCTAGTCTTTGGTCAAGTGTTTTACTTCTGACCCAGCTCTCAGATCCATAAGTTAATATTGGTTTGAACACAGTCTTGTATACAGCTAATTTAGTGTTCCGACTAATTTCTTTCTTATGCCATATGAATTTATTCAATTGACTGCCCACGATACCAGCTTTGCTGATTCTGTTGTCTATTTCTATATTTAGTTTACCATCTTCAGTAAAAATTGTGCCTAAGTAGCTGAAATGTTTTACTTGTTCCACAGGTTCTCCATTCACAACACAGTTGACATTTTCAATGATTCTGCCTATTTTCATTGTCTTTGTCTTTTTATTGCTGACCTTCATACCATATCTATTACAACAGCTATTCAATTTAGTCAGAGAATCTTGCAGACTTGTAGCAGATTTATTTAGATCAACATACAATTAATTAACCTTAATAAGAACAATGTTAAAACAAGATGGCAGATCAAAAGACAGGATGTACTATTACTACTATGGAAGGACGATCCAACATCAGTTTCTCAGAATAAGAGGATCTCGAAACAGGTGTAGTGGTTGCTAACTTCCTTTTTGCATCCTGACAATGTATTTTATTCTGTTTTAATTTTTTGTATTTCTTTTTTATCTTTCAACTTCTGATATGCATGGGGGTAAGCTGAATGAGCTCCCTGATAGTCGACACATTTACCTTTCTTCGGAGAGCAAAATTTGTTATCATGATCTTTACTACCACCGAGCACAGGTGGTACAGCCACAACAGGCAGTTTAGGCATGCTTATATTTTTGCCATTTATAGCATCTTAGTGGATTAGGAATGTACAATCTGATAGGACAATTGAGACACCCTGCTTTTAGAGAGTAAGCATGATGTTCCTGGTCAGAACTAGGTGACCACCCCTATGTATCAATATGCACCTCACACCTGTCACTACCTGATCTTTAAGCGCTGAATATATCTCCTTATAAAGAACATCAAGCAGAGTCCATTTTGATATCACTCCTCTACAAGAATTGAGTGTTTTGTTCAATTAAGGTGTTACTGTGTACTCAGCAGTTTCTCAGAATGTTGCTGACATTATGTTTCCACAAGGATATCACCAGAACATAGTTTCTTAACAGTTTTGGGAGATCCTGCCAGACATTCTAAACCCTTTTGAATAAAGAAGGGTGACATTTTCCCTACTGGCTTTACATGTGTTGCATGGATGCTGTATCTGTGGTGTCAGTACTGAGGGTTGAGACCTTGTTAGGGTCCCTGAAACATTTGAGGATGAAGAATTTGTGCTCAAGAGACTTTTGGTTCAACACCAGATCTCCCCACCTACCATGAACGCATACGTCAACACTCACTAACTTGCAAGCAATGACTGTGTTTGGGAGTCAAATTTTGGGAGGCTACCCTGGATGCTATACCAGCACTGCAGCATGCCTTGGGTCCTGATTCCAGACCATGGGATGAGAGACTTACTACAGCACTGTTGACCCTTGCAGGTAAGGCCACTAGCTGACTAATCCTGGCCAGGCCATCCAGGACTGCCTGTCTTGCCAAAGCAAAGGCTAAAATAGTGCAATTCCACCAGGATCCCCTTTTTTGGATGTCCACAGGTTGCATTGGACAGTAAACACAACAGCAAGGCATTGGATCCCAGTGATAGTGGTCTGGAAGAAAGGATAGTAAAAAGTGACTCAGGAGTAAAGCAAAGAATACAGGAGAAAAGCAAAGAAAAAGAGGAAGAATGAAAAGGGCCAGTATCATCACTGGGATGTCCCCTCCACCACAAACAGGTGCCACACAGGGAGGGGGTCTGCTAGGAATAAATGAAGTATACTATGCAGGTGTCCAATGAATTCCAAATAAAGTCTGCAATTTCCCCATACCAGTCATGTTATTTCTTTCTTTTGGCAAACAAAAGCATAACTTTCCTCTTCTGCTTGACTGTCCAAATGCATGTATTAGCCATTACTTTATTAAGTTAGAAGATTTAACATTTAATAAACTTTCATTTTAATTTGAAAATCATTTTATGTACCACCCTGCATTACTTAAAAGAAATTGAAATCAATAATATTTCAATGGATAAAACTTACAAAATTTTTTAGGAAAATGTTTGGCCAAGTCTCATAGTCACCATTTAAGGAAGCAAGAAAAGATCCCTGAACAAAAATGAAATGGGAAATTAAATTTAGATTGATGTATCATCATGTGGCATAAAGTTTCAACTGAGTATTTAATCTGATCTACCTTAATGTCCAACAGAACAAATATGGAAAAGGATAATTAAACATACTGTCAGAATGCAGAAAGATAAGGTAAAATAATTCATTGTTTCAGCTAGCACCAATGACCCAAAAGGTGAGAAGTATTATATAAGGGAGATGTGAAACAGTTACTGGAAGAAGCTCTTACATGGCAGCACTTACAGGTTTGTAAGTGCTGCCATGCTATGATACAGGGGAACTGAGGAGGAGAGCAACAACACTGGCCAACACAATTTTTGCTGACTTTTATATGAGACTTGTTTTTTACTAATTTGGGTGCGCTGATTTCAAATATCAAACCCATTTTTCTCTATCACGTCAGGTTTTTCCTCTATGGCATTTTCTTTTTGCTAATTTGTAAGTTTTTGATAGTTTTAAGGAGGCAGTACTATTTAGAGGATCAAAAAAATCGATTTTTAATATTATTTTCTGAAAGTACGTACTTTTAAAAATCTGTTCCTAACTTTTTATCAAGAAATTTGAAAAATTCCCGAAGATATAGCCTATCATTCAAAGCGGTGCGCAGATCAGAATTGGAGCGCTCACCGCTCTCGCTTGTTAGTAAACGTCCTTTATAAATTGGCATGGCTATTTCATTGGAATGAGCAACTGGCCGAATTGCTGAGTCGAGATTTGGATACACAATTTTTTTCTTATTCTTCTTATTATAACCAGAAGTCTGAACTAAACAAAAATAGTAATATCTACGTGATTTTTTGGTTCACGCCAAATCATTGGAATGCCAAAAGCTAATTTTTGGCGTTTTCCCTTGCTCCACTGTCATAAATTTTCTACACATGACTTACACACTTTATTTGGAGCCCATGACTTGTCCCGATCTACAATTTTTACGTCAAATTATGCAAAGTACACTTTCTTAACGAAATCAGTGATATTTATCCTTTGACTGGGAAGTAAAGCTGCCACAAATGTAGCAGAAGGAATCTACGCTATTGACACAATTTCGAGTAGTAGACATGATGTATTTTCTTCACTGCCGACTAACATGCAATTAACAAGACAAAAAAAACCAGAGACTTTATTGAAACGTTATAAGAGCTCATCATACTTTCATGATCGATTAATGATTGACTGATTTCGATCGTTCTTTGTCCGCTATGACGCATATAGCATTCATTTGTTTTAGGCAATTGTCATCACCTACTTTTCATCACCTAAATGTATTAGGTCAGTTATCGGCCTCTCTCGCATTCAAAGCGCCAGTATGTGCCGTTGCAGGTTCTTATGCATTTATTCGTTTACTAACAAGCGAGAGCGGTGAGCGCTCCAATTCTGATCTGCGCACCGCTTTGAATGATAGGCTATATCTTCGGGAATTTTTCGAATTTCTTGATAAAAAGTTAGGAACAGATTTTTAAAAGTACGTACTTTCAGAAAATAATATTAAAAAATCGATTTTTTTGATCCTCTAAATAGTACTGCCTCCTTAAAACTATCAAAAACTTACAAATTAGCAAAAAGAAAATGCCATAGAGGAAAAACCTGACATGATAGAGAAAAATGGGTTTGATATTTGAAATCAGCGCACCCAAATTAGTAAAAAACAAGTGTCAGATCATAATCAGCAGAAAAAAATTTTTTTTTTGTTGGCCAGTGTAATAGTTAATCAATCACTATGCAGGTTGCGTAGAAGGAATAATGTACAGTTTGTGGATTTATGGTCTGAGTTTGATAGATGGAAGGATGCGTATAATGTTGATGGACTGCACTTGAATGGATTTGGAGTTAGGCGTCTAGAGAGGTTTGTTCACCGAGAGTGTGGAAGTGCAAAGTCAGAGAAACTAAAGAAATTAGGGTGGATGCATGCAAGTGTGTGAATGAACGAAAAAAAAATGTGGAGTATAGTCGCTCATCAACAATATCAAATGTAGTAGTCAATTCAGTATGTAAAGGTAGTTGGAAGCCTAGGGAATGCTACAGTTTCTATCTACTAATGCTAGAAGTATCAGGAATAAGAGTCAGGAGTTTTTGGCATTGGTAACTTCACCAAGTGTTATCCAAAGTTATAGGATAGCACTTGGATAAGACTTAGATAACAGCAGATGGTATAGTTAAGAATAGAATGTGATAGGTTTAGGAGGATAGAGTAGATAGCATAGAGGTGGGATACTGTGATTATAAAAGATGAATTGCAGCTAACAAGAGTAGGAGTCAGTCAGGCAGATGGAAGTTCTTTTGAGGCAATCTGGTGTAATATTGAGGTCAATAGGACAAAATATCAAATTAGCTGCTGCTATAGGCCAGGGATGATGTGGAAGACATGCATCAGCAGATTAGTATGAGTGCAAGTTGAGTAATTATTATTGGAGACTTCAGAGACATAGACTGGAAGGAGGAAAGAACACATGGCAGCAAGAAACGGAATTTATACACTTACTGAGAGATAATTACTTGAAGCAGCATGTGATGGAGGGAACTGAGGGTATGAGAGTGTTGAATCTGGCACAGGATCAGAAAACCTGTTCATAACTAAGGTAGCAATATTTCCTCCAACTGGGGAGAGCAATCATGTGAACTTGACTTGGAAGGTAACGAAATGTGGAAATTTCAGTTAAGCAATATATCTGGAACTCAGTGGCATAGAAAAGCTCAAGAGAGACCTGAATGGAGGACTTTGGAGGAGGCCTTAGTTCAGCAGTGGGCAGAAAATGGCTAATGATGATGATGATGATGATGATATAGAATTATAAGGCAGGTGATCGGTACTGTCGATAGGATGTAGCATAGAGGCAGCTTGCCTGACGGTGCGGCTTAATAAGGGTGCTTGTTCAGCCATATTGTGGTAGGCACCATCGCTACACTAACAATTCCTGTTAGTGTAGCTAGTGCGGAAAGAAGTTCTTCCAATCTTAAACTGTTTAAAAATTATTTGCAAACAGCAATGACCCAAGAAAGATTGGTTGGTCTAGCAACTATATCGATAGAGGCAGACATAGCTCATAATTTAAATTTAGAAGAGCTTATAAACAGTTTTGTGTGATATCCCCATAGAGCAAACATTTAATTAATATTATTATGTAATCGTTTTGCATTAATGTTTCTCTTGTAATAAAAACAAAATATTAATTGGAGATTTTCTTATATTTTTGTCTTATAATCCATCAGGGGTGATATTTAATTGTTTGCCTCAGGGCACAATATAATCTGGCGACGGCCCTGCAGGTGATTACGACAAGCTTAGGAGACAGCTTAAGCAGTACCATGGTATAAAGATCTGCAAGGGAAGGATGTTCACAGTGCATAGTGAATAGTCAAGGGCTATCTGGAGGAAGCAATATCAGACAGTATACCCAAGGTCAAAAGAGTAAATCAGGTAGGAGTTAGACAGCTAAGTAGTATCATTAAGCATGAGCTGCAAAACATGTGGAGAATATACAAGGAGAAACATGACCAGCATGGCAAAAGGCAAAATCAGACTATGAGAAGAAATTAGCCAAGCAAGCCAAAGAAAATCTCAGAGTTCTTTCATTATAAAGCAAGCAGGAGAAAAAATGACTATGGAATGGGGTATATCATACAAGTGAGGATACTGATGTGGCAGAGGTGACAGAGACTGAGAATAGAAGTTGATGAATTGGAGGTACTTAGGATACTGAAGAATCTCAGTACAAATACAGCTGTGGAATTAAATGAGATATGTAAGAATGTGCAAGGATACTGGTGATGCCATTGACTTTCATTGCCATTGAAGTCTCATCTATAGCAAAGTCCCAAAGGAGGAGGAGGGCAAAAATAATTCCTTAGCATAAAGGAGGTTCTAAGTCTGTGGTAGCAAATTATAGACCAATCAGTATATCAGGAGTAGCAGTAAAAGTACTCAAAAAGTTGGTCAAAAAGAGAATTAAGGATCGGGTGAATAAAAATATTCTGTATGAGGTCAGTCAGACCGAACTATTTATAATAAAGATTTTCACAAGTGAAGAGCTGTTTGACTGTCAAAATGATTGAATATATGTACCAGATGGCCGCACAGCATGTGCCATAGCAACCAGGATTCAGAGAGGTCATCACCCTGTGTCAGTGATGGTCTGGTGGGGAGTGACGTATCGGGTGGTATTGCATTTCTGTGAGAAAGGGGGTCAAAATTTACACAACATTGTGTGACACATTGTGCTTGAACCTGTAGTATGGCCCCTGCACAACACCTTGTTTCACGATAGGCAGTGGACCTTCCAACAGTGGTTGGAGGCAAATGTGCTCGACCACACATCACCATTTGGAAGTCCTGATCTGAATCTAATGGACTTCAAATTGTGGTTGGAGCTTGAGAGAAGCCTGCAAGAAACAACACCTCAGTATTGCCAGTCTGAAGGTGGATTTGGAGTAAGCAGTGGCAACGTTTCTGTTAGATGTTGTGCATGAAGGCAAAAGGGGAACAACGTTTTCAACATTGAGTGTTGCTATATGCATGCTATACATGTGGTTTATATGTGTTGAAAGCTGTAATAAAAGATTTACTGATAGATTAAAGGCTTATGTGCTATTCAAGTTGTAACAGTATTTATGGCTAGACTATGTACAGTTCATCTCTAAAAGCTGCTCGACATTAATGCTTTTAAAACTTTCTTAGATATTTTCCTTTTCAATATGATACTTATTTTTCGTCATCATCATCCAATTCCTGATATGTACCTTCAAGGAGTGTACAGGATATGATAGTACTACATGAAAAACGAACATCGTTATTAACTTCCTATCTACAATTTTCATCCAAATCAATCTGTTACCTGTCAAGACTCCAACATTATCAGATCTTATATTTCTATCATCTAAGGCACTTTGTACCATATCAATCCACCTATATCTTGGTCTTCCTCTGGGTCATTTTATCACATTAACATTATTTAACATTATCAGATCTTATATTTCTGTCTTTATCTAGGTCTTTTTCATGCCAACCTGGCAGATAACATTGTTTTGCTAATCATTCCTTTCCCATTCTGCCATACCACCTGAGATTACCTCTGCTAACACATTCCTGGATACTAACAATGTTAAGTTCTTTCCTAATATCTTTGTTTTTAATATGATATTGCCACTGATGCCATCTGTTCTGTTCATGCCTCCAATCTTTCTCAGGACTCTCAATATCTGTGGTCTCTAGTCTTTGGTCAAGCATTTTATTTCTAACCGTGCTCTCAGATCCATAAGTTAAAATTGGTTTGAACACAGCTAATTTAATGTTTTGACTAATTTCTCTCTTATTCCATATAAATTTAATCATTGACTTCCTACCATACCAGCTTTATTGATTCTGTTGTCTATTTTCATACTAAATTTACCATTTTCACTAAAAATCATGCCTAAGTAGCTGAAATATATTACTTGCACTGTAGGTTCTCCATTTGCAATGCAGTTGATATTTTCAATGCTTCTATTTTCATTTCTGTCTTGTTATTGCTGACCTTCATACCAAATCTATTACAACACTTATTCAATTTAGTCATGATATCTTGCAGACTTGTACTGGATTTATTTAGAAGAATAACATCATCTGCATAAAGTAAAGAGCTGAGATTAACATCTCCAATTTTGATATCAGGTTTAATACCACTTTCCTTCATAATGTGATCCATATAGATAATTAATAACAGTGGGGAATAATGTACATCCTTGTCTGACACCAGATTTAACATAAAACCATCTTTCTGTACTTCCTTCAATTCTAACTGCTGACTTACAACTCAAATAAAGACGAAGTATTGCTTGATATAATACCCCACTGACATCATATAACTGTAGCATTTTGAATAGCTTTTCTCTTGCCTAGAAAACTTAAATACAGATATTTGTTATATTCCAATGGTTTCTCAACTATTTGTCAATCTGAATCCTGACAGCTTCTATTTGGCCTGAATCCAGCTTGTTCTTCACAAAGCTTCCCTTCCATAATCCTTCTCAACTGTTTCTCAAGTATACTTGCATAAATCTTACCAGGAACACTCAGTAGGGAAATACCTCTGTAATTGTCACATTCAGTTTTATTGCCCTTTTTATATATGGGTACTATGAGAGCTCTACTCCAATCATCTGGAATACATCCCTCTGTCCAGGCCTTCTGAACTATGAAGTGCAGTCACTGTAAGACTTTTATACCTCCATATTTGAGCATTTGTGGTTGAATATCATCTACTCCTGCTGCCTTCCCACATTTCAGACGTTTGATGGCTTTTTCTACATCAGGTATGGATATGTATTCTTGATTGTATGTCTGTTGAGTGTTTTTTTACTACTGCGCTGTCACTGATTGTTTCATTTAGGAATTTTTCAAAGTAATTATTCGATACATCAAGGATATCTTTTTCACCAATTTTCATGTGACCTTTATCATGTCTAATTCCTTTTACAGCACTCTTTCTTCCATTTTTGAGCTTTTCTAACAGCCTCCAGAATATCTTGCTACCTTCTTGATATTTATTTTCTATGTTCTTACTAAAGTCTTCCCATTATTTTTGTTTAGCTAGTTTTACACAGTGTTTAGTTTTCTTACATTTGTCTCTGTATTCTCTAAGAGCAGATGCTGACTTATTTGCCAGGAACTTTTGATATCCTTTCTTCTTTTACTTCACTGCCTGTTTAACTTACTGTGTCCACCATGGAGTTCTGATTTTCTATCCTTGCAGACAACCTCACCACATGCCTCTGGCTGAATCAATCGATGTTTTCTTCAGGATTTGCCACTGGATCTCCATGGTTTGGTTCCTGTTCTCAAACACTTTCCTTTTTTATTCAATAATCTTTGTGTATTTTAGTCTACAGAGAGCTACTCAAGTTTTATTCGCTTTAAAATTTTCTTAAATGTTCTTCTTTTCAATATGAAATTCAATTTTATCCTGCTCAAGACTAAATGGTGATCACTTCCAATTTTAAATCCTCTGTACACTTTGGTGTCCTGCACCAGGGAGAAAACATCACTATCAACAATAACATAGTCAATGAGACTCTTCTCTCCATGTGAACTTGTGCCCATTTTTATGTTGGAACATTGTGTTAGTAATAACCAGTTCATGTCCTGAGCAGAAATCCAACAGGTATTTGCCATTATTATTAGCTTTGCTCTTTTCTCCAAATTTTCCCAAAATATTTCTGTATGTCTGACAGTCATTTCCTACTCTGCTGTTTAGATCTACAACAAGGACCAACTTTTCCTTTCTCATTGTGTCAGTTGCTTTCTCTAAAGCCTCAAAAAAATTCCTCCACTTCTACCTTAGTAGAATCTTCTGTGGACTATAGGCACAAATAAGTCTCATTGTCCAGTTCCCCATTCTGATATCTGCCAACATCATTCTACTTGAGACCGTCTGCCATTCAAGAAGATTAGCCTCGTATTTAGTGTTGAATACTATGGCTACTCCTTTTCCTTGATTGTCATTGCCTGAATATAACATTTTGTATTTATTGCTCAGAAAGATCTCGCCTGTTTTTGCTCTTTTTTTTTTTTTCAGTCCCCCCTATTATGTTGATCTGGTACTCATCTAATTCTGCAGTTATTTCATCCATTTCTTTGCCATTCATGCTTCTTATGTTGATAGTACAATCTTGAACTCTGGTGATGTTAAGTTGGAGTGTGTTTCAATATTTGTTCCAGCAGCTGACTTTTAACTGTTTGCCCTGATTCCCTGGCAAAAAAAAAAACAGGGGTTTTGTTTAATTGGGCGACTCCCAAGCCAGGATAAAATTCTGTCATCTGGCACCTTCATTTTATATTCTGGTTTAAGCCAATAAGAATACAATTTGGTCAGCTAAATCCCAAATTGCCAGCCCATGCTCATTCATTCGATATCCAGGTAGATACTTAGCAGGGTGCACCACGTGAAGGTGAGGATTGGATATTAGGTCAGAAGCCCTGATCGGTTCTTCACATTCCTTTAAAGACTATGTGGAGGTCTCTCTCAGTTATACAGCTTTGACTCTTAAGCACACCTTCTGCTTAAAACTAGATGATAATCACTTCTAATTTCAAATATTCTGTAACTCTTGTATCCTGAACTAGCATGAAGATATCACTATCACAGTCAATAAAAGTTTTCATTTTTCTTGTGTCATCTCTCCATGTGAATATCTTTATGTTTAAACATGATTAATGATGACGAGTCCATATCCTGAATGGAAATCCAGCAAGCACTTACCATCATTATTAGCTTTGCTTTTTTATTCAAATTTTCCCAAAATATTTTTATATACCTGGGATTCATGTTTAGATCTCAAGGACCAGCTTTTCCATCAGCTGCCTTCTCAAATTACTCTAAAAATTCCTCTACTTCTTCTTTAGGAGTATCTTCTGTGGGACCATATGCACAAAGAATTTTAGAAGTCCAATTCTCCATTTCAAAATTTGCCCACATAACTCCATTTCAAACTATCTGCTAATCAAGAAGCTTAACTTTGTGTTTAATGTTGAATGCTATTGATACCCCCCCCACCCTGTCTCTGAATCACTCCTGCTTGAATATAACATCTTATAATTATTACTTAGAAGAAACTCACCTGTTTTCATATTCCTTGTCTCAACAACATGAACTATGTCCCATGAGGCACTTTTCTAGTTTTGCCAGTTTGATTTCCTTTCTGTCGATGCTTCTTATATTGATAGTGCCTATCTTCAGTTCTTCTGACATCGTATTTGTTCCAATAACTAACTTTTTGCTGATAATTTTGTTACTAGTTCCCTGATGAAAACTGTGGGATGTTGTTTAACTGGGTGATTTCACAGGCAGCATGAAATTTCATGTTATCCCATGATGTTTGTTTCTGATTTAAGCCAATACAGTTTGGTCAGCTAAGTCACAAATTGCGAGACCATCCTTGTTCATTCAGTAGCAGTGATACCCACTAAAAGTGCACCACATAAAGTGAGGACTAGACATTAGGCGAAAAGCTCCAGTTTGTTGTCCACATTCCCAAATGGTTATGTGGAGGTAGATATTCTTCCAGTTATCCGGCTTTGACACTTAAGTACTCAATGACAACTAAATTATACTTGACAAGAAATTATTTCTTGTCAAGTATATTCTTGTTTTCATCCTTATTTTACCCCTTAGTAGAAGCAAACAAAAGCTTGTACAATAAATATCTTTGCGACTAGACTTCATATCGAGTCATGTTCAGCATTCCACAATGACAATACACTCCTTTCTTAGGCATGTAAAATGCATAACATTATTCATATGTTATGGGATACAAAGAGTAACTTGACAGAAATCTCACTACTCAAGTAGCCTGGCTGCAAAGGATATTTCATGCAAGCTTCTGTTTGCTTTTGAATGCGTAAAGTGAGATGTATTTTCTTGAATATATATTTTTTTATGAATATATTTTATCATTTAGTATAAATTACTTCCCAACCCAGCAAAATGACTCGGTAAAATCAGACGTTAACAGGTGAAAATGAAAGAGTTTGCAAACAAGAACCAAACCTTGGAGTTTCGATGGAAAATTCTGAAGAAAATATTGACACCTACAAACTTGTTAAAACTACACTAGAGCAGGTGTCTTATAGACAGATCTGAGAAGGTTGAATTCCATTACATAAATGGAGTACTGTTTTTAAATACAAATTATTCTATTGTTATATTTTTGAGTGTTTAATTCTTTTTGATAGTGTATTCTTGATTTTAAAAAAATTGGGCAGGTGAAATTGTTAAAAATATTATCTTTATAGATGAGCAGAAAGGTGAGGAGAAAGAAAAAAAAAACTTGTTAAACTTGGATTTGTAGATTAGACTATACTCTACACAGGAAATACACAAGAGGTGCAAAACAGAAAAAAGAATAAATGTAAAGGAAGAAAAATTTATTCTCCAAGTCTGAAGTTGAACTGCAAAGGGGTGTTGAATAGCTGCTGAGCATGTTTAACAGATTTAGAAAAGAGTAGATGAATTAATGATGCCATTAATCAACTTGATGGCTCTCTTCTGTACTGAGTTGAGTGTTTTTAGGGAGCTCATAGAGGCTCTGCCTCAAATCTGAGAACAGTATTCAATGGTTGAATGAATTTATGATTTATAAGGAGGTAACAGAGGTAAAGCAATGTCTTGAGCAAAAGAGAAAACCTAATTTTGTGGGTGCTGGAGATGCAATGGTTTTAATATGTTTATGCCAAGAGAGATGTGGGTGTTGTCAAAAATAAGACTGGAAGAAAACTTTTTCTTTTATTTTTTGTGAAATAAAACAGACCTGAGTTTTACTAATAAAGAAATTAATTGGCACTAGTAACAAAAATTATCATAGTGGTTTTACTAGTAACAAAAATTATCATAGTTTAGGGCTGTAGAAGTTCATATTCTGGAAGTTTTTGTGATTTGTGTAGCATGAGGTTTGTCAAATTAGAAAGAGGGGTGCAAAGTGCAAAATGTCAGTGATATATCAAAGAAAGGGAGGTGACTTTTGTGGAATACCATGATTAATTGCAAAGTCAGAAGATAAGGATCCATCTGCCATCTTAGCTAAGTTACTGAATGTTTTAACAATGTACACTGATCTACCATTTATCTGACCTTCAGAACAATGATCCTTGCATGTCAACTAACTTCTGGTATAGCATGTAATTGTATGTCAATTATCAGAAAGGCAACTGCCTTCCCAGTGTGATCAGATAAACAGTACATTACTGTATTCTAAAATCAGTACCCAAATAAAAGATTTATTATTCTTTAATAATAAATACATGATGAATTTAGACACAATTATAATAATAAACTTTAACAGCATAAGATATGCTCATTGCATAAATGCTCACAATATGATATGCATGCATGTACGCACACAAAAACATACACTTTAAAACTTTATTTTTTTTAATAAAAGAAATTAATCTTAACAGAAAGTCTTAGCAATTATTTTAATTGATAAAAATATGAAATTAATGTATCTGCGATACTTCTGGAAACTGTTCTCTCTCACTTTTTCTTTACACCTGTTATCAAGATAGCCAAATTATCTACTTGTAACCTTGAATGTGATGGAACAAGATGAGACAATTTTACTGTATTAAGAATTTTTAAATTTATAAAAAATCATCTTGAATCTGTTTTTCATTTCAGTTTTTGTCAACATTACATTTTTGTGAATATAGCCTTACTACTACTTGTATTATATATATATTTTCTTTCTTAAAATTAACTTGGTTAACATTAAGAAATCAGGAGTTCTCGCCATTGTTCTAAACATACATTTTTCTTCGAAGAAACAAACAAGGAAATGTTTATACTACCAAAATGAGAGAGAGTGAACAGGGCATCATTTTCAAAAGAAAAATATTTAAAAAAAAACCTAATGCTGTTCACCTAAATGAACGCTCAACATTAAAAATGTTATTTTTACATATCATTTATACAAAATGAACAGATTTTTATAGTTACTGAAAATAATCACTTACTCTTTGAAGCCAGGTTTTCTTTTCTTAATTCCTTTACTTGCATCTGTTCCTATGTACACAAAAATAATATTTTAATATATATCATAAAAATGAAATTTGAGATACAAATTTACATACTAAGAAATAAACAAAGTAAAATGGCCATGCAAGTTTATTTCTGCCAAAGAAATAAACTTGCATGGCCATTAACTTTTATTAATAATTATTAATAAAAATTATTAACTTTTATTAATAATATGAAAGTATTTTAGTTCTATCAATAAAGTTTCTTTAAATTTAAAATAAACGTACACAATTAATAATTCATCTCATATACCTAAATCTGTTATGACAGTAGTGCAGTAAATTCTAATTTATCTGGCCTTTCATTATCTGGAAATCTTTCATACATAATTAGGAGAATACGTAATATCTAGAGTTACACTGGTATTTTTTTGACAAGACCAGCATAATTCACAAAAACTCTCACCACATCAGAAAAATATTTCAGATTGAGAGTTTATTTCTAATTTAAAAAAGAAAAGTATTTTTAAAAAAGGAGAAAATATGAGGACTACATATAAATAGCTGTCTTTGTAAGAAAGATTTTCTCTTATTAAAACTTCCTGAAAATGCTATCAAACAACAGACAGCAAAACATATAATCTTCTTTATTCATATTAAAAATATACAAATATATTCCCATTATCTAACTTCTTTAAAGAAGAATGTAATTACAGTGAAAGAGTTGTTAATTAACTAAAGCTAGTTAACTATGGATACAATGCAATGTTCTGAGTATAGTAGTCTCGCCTTATCCACAGGGGATATGTTACAAGACCACCCCCCCCCAATGGATGCCTGAAACTGAGGATGGTACCGAACCCTATATATACTGTTTTTTCTTATACATACATGCCTATGATAAAGTTTAATTTATAAATTAGACATAGTAAGAGATTAACAACAATAATTAATAGTACAATTATCAATATACTGTAATAAAAGTTATGCAAATGGAATCTTTTCAACCGCAGCATACGATATTTTTCTTTCCTTATGAAGTTGAGAACTTTCACCTATCAACTTAAAGGAAGCACTTTATGGCTTCTCTTCGGCATATTCGAATTGCCAGCATCACTACTCTTGCACTTTGGGGCCATATTAAGTAAAATAAAGGTTACTTGAACACAAGCACTGCGATACCATGACATTCGATCTGATAACCGATACGGCTACTAAGAGATTAATGGGCAGGTAGCATATAGAGTACAACGTGGATACACTGAACAAAGAGATGATTCACATCCTCATGGATGTGAATCATCCCTTTGTCCATGCAATTTAAAACTTATGAATTGTTTATTTCTGGAATTTTCCATTTAATATTTTTGGACTAGGGTTGACCGTGGGTAACTGAAACCACAATTTAGGTGTTTTTTTTCAAAAAAACATTGTCAGAAATGATTTTTTGAAAAAAAAAAAACATTTCTGACAATGTAAAAAACTAAGAACAATGAGAAAATCAAATGCAAGTGATAATAACTGCATGCTTAAGTATGGCTATCTTTTTAAATGAAGGGGAACATTAAGTTTAAAATAAAACACTATTAGAAACTAACTGATTGAACATTAAAAAAACTTATTTTCACACAATTAGATACTACAATTTTCAAACTTTGGGAATAGAAAGTTCATCTAAGTAATTAAGAACACTGCAATGTAATTAAGCTTAAGAGCTTTCTTTGAATAAATATTCATAGTGAAGATACTTTTGATGTATAGTTTGGAATTACACCAATGAATCCTATGCTGTAATTCAAAAACCAGACATGTAGTTTTATAATCTGAATATATTTTACTACATGTTGAAAAGAAACATGAGCATTAAACACAGTATAATTTTTTAAAATAACGACTTCAAGCATGTACTAAAAAATTACAACTTATTACTCCTATTTATTTCACCCAAATATTCTTATCTATTTCACTCAAATATTCATGAGCTTTATTCAGGGAGAAAGCAAAACTGGTAACAACATTTACAATTTACATGTAGATTTTCCTGAAGACATCATCAAACAAATTATTCAACTTTACTTTCAATGTGTCAGTTATTTTACTTGGTGTATTAAATTATTTCAGCATATTAAAGGTACTGTTGATGGATAGTCTTTATCACCTGCTTTGAGTGATTATTTTATGGGGCATTTAGAGGATCTAATTTCTAACACTATTTCTCCTCGACCTCATACTTGGCTACATTTTATGGATGACATCTTTGCAATCTGGTTTCACCCTGAAACAGAACTACTTCAATTTCTGGAAAAAATTAACTCCTTATAACTTGCATCAAGTTCACTATAAAACATGAATCTAACAACAGTCTCTCCCCTTTTTGGATACTTCAATAAAGCATGACTCTGCTGGTAATATTCAATTTTCTATCTACAGGAAGCCATCCTCTACGGGCAGATATATCCATGCATCTTCACATCATCATCCTTCACAAAAAATAGGTATTATGAAAAGTGTGCACTCCCTGTGCACTGAGCATGCAAAATTTGTTCTTCTAAGTTTATTAGAAGAATTAAGTAAAACTTACTCTATTACTTAATGGATACAGCGATACCTTGATACAGAAAATATTTGATAAGTATCATCACTCTTCCAGATTGCAATCTTTCATGTTAAAAGGATCAGCATACGCTACCTTAATGGAACATCTGAACAAAAAATTGCCAGCAAAGGTTGGTCAATTGGTAGAGCTCCGCTATCAGAGGCTCTACCAATTAGTTCTAAAATCTAGTTCTCAATCTTGTTTAATGAAGTTCTCAATCTTGTCTAATCAAGTTTCTAGTTGTCTAATCAAGTTCTCAAACGTTTAACTTTTTGCGTGAGCAAAAAGTTAAACAAGTTTGAGTGCAGTTAGTAGTTGGAAGAGGATCAATCGTTCGATGCTGTTGGCACACTCTCCCTCAATGAGTCTTTGGACTCCCTGGAGGTGTCACATAATAATAATAATAAATATCAAGGACCCTTCGCAGATATAATTTGTATACCACCTTCAAACCAGCTCGCAAGCTGTCATCTTTCTTACCACTTATCAAAGGTACATTATCACCTCAATCCTTGCCTGGTATTTATCAAATACCTTGTTCTTGTCATTTTTATTACTTTGCATAGACTGGCCATTCTGCTTCTATTAGAATCCAAGAACATCAAGATTATATAAGGTTTTTTGGAATCTGAAAGTTCAGGCCTTTCTCCTCATGCCATTGACACTAGACATAGAGTTCACTGGAATCATACCAAGATGTCACACTATAGTAGGTTACAAATTTGTTCATCTATTCTTCGAATTGTGTTAAGACCAATGCCAGTATCCTAATCTTATTCAAACAGACTGTATGAATATCTCTAATTTTTGGGAAGTGATTGCCTGTTAATTGTTTATAATTTTTTAGAACTAATTAATTATACATCTATAATCTCACTTACATCTCTGTACTTTAATAGTGTTTCCTCCTACTGTACAACTGTGACCAAGAGACATATGATACTATATGCATGCTGTAAATTCTTGTATTCAGAATTTAAATGTTATCAGTTCTGCTTTCTCCTTGAATAAAGCTCATGACATATGGAGTGAAATATATGAATAATAAATTCCATTTAGTTTTCTCTTACATGTGTAAAGCCATTATTTAAAAATTATACTAAATATATGCCAGCCTGTTGGCCAAATGGTTAGCATATCTGCTGTGGGTTCGAATCCCACCATGGGCATGGACGTTTTGTGATTGTCTGTGAAAATACTAGTGGTGTTGGTCGGCAGTAGATGGCGTTGGTGTAGATGATGAAAGTAGTTGTGGTTGGTGAAGATGGAGAGTTGTAGAGTAGGTGCCCTCTCTCTCTCGATGAGTCTTTGGACTCCCTGGAGTTGTCATGTAATAATAATAATATATTCTAATGTTCAGAGATCTTCTCAGATGAACAGCTGACTGAAGTAAGATGCATGAAACTTGATAAATACTTGGTAGAGACAAAGGACAACTGTTATCTATTCCTAAAGACATGTTTATCTTTAGGAGTAAGCAGCAGTATCAGTTGGAATTTCTTGAAAATCATGGCCACATATCAGGAGACACCTTTGACATAATGAATAGGGATTCTACAAATTTCATCCGATGAATAAGGAAAGAAATAATCAATTTTTTCTGAGTCACTTCAAGATTGCAGTCATTTAAAAATAGTGTTAATATAATATTTTGCTTTCTTTCCACTCACACGGGACCTTCTCTATTGTAGATTCTCATTACACAATCAGGTCAAGGGCACAGTCAATTTTTTTCTTTTTTTCACATGCCCTAAAAAATACAGTCACTCAGCTCTATAACCTTATTAACATTGGCCTACTGGATGTTACCAGGCATCATTCACACCGGTACAAAAAATCAACACAAAGTGCTTATTAAATAATTCCACTACATCTTCTATAGCAGTCATTTTGCTAGCATCATCATCTACCGGTGTCACCTTCCTCAATTACTCTTCCTCCCGCTTTCCACATATGAAAAATCTTTTCGTTTTCCTTTGGCCAAGCTTTTTACATATTATGCTTTATCTTTCTGTACCATGCTTTTCCAGCCTACATTTGGCCATTGATTGTCATTCTATACCTCTTCAATAAAGCTATCTATCATAGTACCTGCTTGATTTCAGTGTTAATCCATTTTGAATTTGCCTTATTTATCCACCTGGTTCTTATCTACAGTACACTCTGAGAACAAGTTGTACATACACCATTTGTTCTCAGATTTGTCATAACTCTTGTTTCCTAACAACTCACCCAGCTGTATTAATGCAAGCTGACTACAGGAATTATATTCTTGTTTAATCCTTTACCTAAAACTAAGATAACCAAATTTGCACATGAAATATCTTCACATGATACTGAGGCAATCAAAGTGAAGTCAACAAGTGGACTAGTCATGAAAACACTTCACATGCTTTGCTTGTTTATACTTGAAAAGGATTAAATAAGAATATAATTTCTTGTCAAGTACAATACAGTTTATAACCCAGCAAAAAACTTTCTACATCTCTAAATCCACAGTATTTAATAATATAGTGATATACCATACAGCAGAGATAGGCTGCAAGTAGTTTATAATATTATAAGAGTTGATTTGTCTTGATTGTCTCTATACAAGAATTGGAAGAACAGACTTATGCCAAGAGGTCTGTCTTATCTTTGGGTAATATTACTATGGTACAATCAGGATGTGAAAGATGGAAAAGTACTGGCAGAAGTTATGTCCCATGATACTGATACATACATACATACATACAACAGTCTTGTCAAGGGACCAAGATAACTCAACTACCACTTGAGCAGAAGGTAAACTTATTGCATCTGGCATTTATGGTTGTGGTAAAGACTGAGTGATGGTACAGTTTTTGACTTGAGTCAGTGAATATATGCTGTATTTTTTATGTATTTATTTTTTTTTTATGATCAAGTATTGCAAAGTTACATTTTTTAGAGAAACAGGACTTGAAAAGAAGGCTTGCAAGGGAGTGGAGAATAATGGCACACAATACAGTAGAGATTATTTCAGTTATTTGATCACATGTGTTTGGATTAGCAGAGTTTGGATTACTATTACGTGTAGCATTCCTGGAGGTTATACTGATACTGATATCAGTATAACCTCTAGGAATTCTTGTTGTATGTATGTATCAGTATCCAGTAGATACTGATACATACATACATACAACAGTCTTGTCAAGGGACCAAGATAACTCAACTACCACTTGAGCAGAAGGTAAAGTTATTGCATCTGGCATTTATGAAGTCTGCCTAGGATTCACTGATCATCATACACTTGTTTCAGGTTGTGTGTAAAGACTGAGTGATGGTACAGTTTTTGACTTGAGTCAGTAAATATATGCTGTATTTTTTATGTATTTATTTTTTTTTTTTATCAAGTATTGCAAAGTTACATTTTTTAGAGGAACAGGACTTGAAAAGAAGGCTTGCAGGGGAGTGGAGAATAATGGCACACAATCCAGTAGAGATTATTTCAGTTATTTGATCACATGTGTTTGGATTAGCAGAGGGAAAAACAGTAATGGATGAAAATGACATGTAGAATTCCTGGAGGTTATCCCACTTGACACTAGTGTAGCGCCATAGAGTATGAGGCTGCAACTGGCTGAAAGGAGATCAATCTGTAGAACAGAACAAATCGATAAGGTTGTCTGATTTGTGATGAGGAGAGCAAATATCTATAGTGTATCTGGAAGAACTACTTAAGAACTATCATACTTGTTCTTGAATTCATTCACACTGTTTGCACACTAAGTTCCTGCACTGTACCAAAACCTGGTTTGAAAGAAAATTCAAAGAAGCTTGTGAAATGCTGAAACATCCGCATTTCCCAAGCAGTAATAACAAATCTGAACAAAGTTGATGGATTAATTATTCCAAGAATGTGGAGGATCCATCTTCAACTCACATAGCAACCAGAACAACCCAAGAGGAGAAAATCTCAAAATGAAAGGACTGCAGAAATTGTTTAATGTAGTTCCATTTTTTTTTAAAAAAAAAAAAAAACTAGAGGTCAGGCTAGGATAAATCATTAACAAACTTTTAGATTCATTTTACTTTGTACAGTGCAGCAGCATGTAGCTTGTATATTGTACAAATCTATGTTTTCCTAATGATGAACTCAATACAGAGGTCGAAATGTCGATTGTTACTTGCTTAATGTTAAGTAAAGTAATTATTCTAGCACATATGTTGTGTCTCCATAAATTCTTCACTATCTATCCCAATGGCTTTAACAGGCCTTTAAGGCCCACAACCTTCCAAGCATGCTTGGATTTCGTAACCGAAATACGAGGATAAAATGGTCACTCCTATGCCTCAAGGTATTCTTGGCTGTATCCCTGTGTGTTCACGGGGCCGGTTTGCCTGCTTGCGGGATGAAAAACACCAGATAACCTGGCAGAAAAAACCCTACTGCCCGCGCCCAAGACCGGCTAACTTGGCTATGGCTGAGGAAGACCCTTCAGCTCCTCACGTCTCCGACGGGAATCGAACCTAGGACACTTCTTCCCCAGGCATATGGTTGCTAAGCGCACAGCCACTAGGCTAACCGCGCGGACACAAATTCTTCACTATGAACTCTAATTATAATGCTTACACAACTTTCATATCTCAATTCTATAAAGCAAAACCAAAACCTATTGTAGAGTTTAAACTGTTTTTAATGATATGTCTTTCCACATTTTCCATAATACTTGAACACTCCTGATGACATCCTCAATCTTCTACTTGCACCATTCCTCATTTCACCAATTATCAGATGCACAGCTACGAAGATGCAAGAGACTTGTTCTATAGTACATCCTTTAAGAATGACAAAGGACTCATTTTTTCACTATTTTCATTACCTTTGTTTTCTCAATACTGATATCAATCCTAATTGACTCCTAGCATCATCAACTGCAGCATCAAACGAATTTGTTTCTTTCACATTATTTATGAATAAGGCAGAATCATGAGCATAATATATTCAGATATTTTACAATTCATAGATAATCCCCAATAGGTCCCATGTGGAGTCTTGTTCATCAAAAAATCAATTACAAGACTAAATAGAAAAGGTGACAGGACATGTTTGTCAGGTATTACATAAGCTCTTACAATCTTCTATAAATTTTGCCTATAAACTGAATGAAAAGCCTTTTTGAAGCAAACAAAATACATGATCACAAGTTTCTGAAATTCCAAGTTTCTCAAGGATCTGTTTAAGTGAAAATATTTGATCCATGCGGTTTCTTCCCTTTCTGATCTACCTTGCTCATCTCTAAGCTGCTTTTCAATCAAGCCCTTCATCCTGTTAAGTATAATAATGAACAGGACTTTACCTGGAATAGACAATAAGTGGATTCCTCTATAATTCTCTCTCTCTCTCTCTCTCTCTCTCTCTCTCTCTCACACACACACTGTACAATCTTCTTTCTTAAAAATGGGCACTATTATACTTCTAGTGAAGTCTCAGGGAATTTTACCCTACTTTGATAGAAAATGTTCAAGATCTCAGTCATCCAAGTTACTGTCCCTCCGCCACCTCCTTTTAGCATTTCTGCAATAATCTTGCCAGTAATACTAATCAATATAATGCACGACCTCAGTCCTGACCACAACCCAATTTTATTCCAATGGGCTCCCAACATGAAAATATTCCAGATGAGCTCCCACCCATCAACTGTACAAAAACTAATGATTTTCTTTACCTTTGTTTTCTCAATACTGATATCAATCCTAATTGACTCCTAGCATCATCAAAGGAATTTGTTTCTTTCACATAAATAATGAAGAGCTTATTTATGTGAAAATCAAGAGCTTCGTCCAATGCACATTGGACGAAGCTCTTGGTCCACTTCTAACTATAGACTCAAAGAAAAAAGTGATTTCCAGCTCGGCAAAGCAGATAACAACTGCATTAATAGCTACCACCATGGATGTGCCATGCACAAACTCTGACTGACTTCCAGCAGATATTAAAAATGTCATCTGTGAAAGGACACAGCCAAGTGCCAATAATAAAGAACATTGGCTCCAGAACACCAACAAGCACATAACAACACCACAAACAAAGTTCAATATGTGCTTAAAAACTATCAAAATCAATAATGGGAGAAAAAACTTCAGTCCTTAAATACAGAGGACCAGATGCGCTGGAAAATAATCAAATCTCTATGCACTGACCATACACTTGTCCCTCCAAACCACGGTGAATGTGGTCTGATTGACCGTGATGCAGACAAAGTTGAAGCTTCTGCTGATAACCTAGAGAAACAGTGTAGAACTACACCTATGCCAATTAAGACTTACCTCAGTAAAATATATGCCACGCTGTGTTGTATGCTACAATGCACAGACTACCAAAACCCCATCCAATCGACACCTGCTACTGAGGTACACAAAATCATCACCAAACTTAAGAATAGGAAAGCACCAGGCCCCAGATGGGATTTGTAACAAAATCATCAAATGCCTGCTGCATAAAACCATAATGCACATTGTTGTTATTATAATATATTAATACCACACAATGGAAAGTAGCTGATGTAATCTTAATCCCAAACCATAAAAAGCAGTACAATTTTCCCCTAAAACTATTGCCTGATCAGCCTGCTCTCCTATCTAGGAAAAATTTCTACAGAAAGTCACCAAAGGACTAAATAAAATCCCTGATGAGTAATTTGGATTCAGCCAGAATTACTCCATCAAACAACAAGTTCTAAGGGTTATGGAACACATCAGCTTAGGATACCAGTGGAAGCAGTACACATGGTTGATCTTCCTGGACATTGCCGAAGCATTTAACAAAATATGACACAATTGGCTCCTTTTCAAACTCTGGGAGGCCAAATTTAAACTTACCAAATTCCACCTCAGTGATTACAAACTGAATGAAGCTGCAGGAAATCATATTGCCTGAATGCAAAATCACAGCAGGTGTCCTCCTCTCCCACCCAGAGCTCAATGTTATCACTTCTGTCCTTTGTCATCTATATTGCTGACATCTCATTCAAAGTTGTCACCACTGTGGCCCTATATACAGACACTAGGACTGTTGTAGTGGTAACTGTGCATGGTATGTCAGCAACTGAATTACCACCAGCCAAACACAATCTTAAAACTAGAACAATTATTCAAAAAATGGCAAACTGAGTTCAATGCAGTGCTATCAATAAGAAGACAAGCCTCACCCTCTGGGGATACAACCAGAAGCCAAATAATTAGGGATCCTGTCCTGCCAGGTGTCTTCTCCCTGCAGGAGATTGACTACCATGTGTCTCCACCATGTCACCTCTCTGCTGCATTCCTCATATGAGAGATAGGTCCAGTCTTTTATATTTTTCATCTACTCCAGTCTTTGTCTTCCTCTCCTTCTTTTTCCCTCAACAGTTCCTTCGAGAAGTGTCCTTTGTAAGCAGTTATGTCTCAGAATATGTCCGAAATAGATGACTTTTCTCTTTTTAATTTCTTTTATCAGGCTCCTGTTTATGCCTACCATCTCTAGTACCTCTTCATTTGTTTTTTGTCTTTCCATGATATTTTCATAATTCTTTGCAGCATCCACATTTCAAAAGCCTCCAGTTTTTCCACACTCAGATTAGAGAGTGTCCATGTCTCTACTCCGTATAATAATGTGGGCCATATGTAACATTTGCTTAGTCTTGTTTTCAGATTTAATTCTCTAAATGTCAGTAGATTTTTCATATTGTTGAAAGTTGACCTTGCAATTTCAATCCTTTTTCTAATTTCATCTTCTGTCCTGCCTTTCTCTGTGATCAAGTGTCCGAAGTATGTGTATGTTTGCACCTGTTGTAATTTATTTCCTTTCATACTGATGTATATTTCTGGTATTTCCTTTTCTCTTGAAACTATTATGATTTTTGTCTTTTTAAAGTTGAAACTGAGGCCATACTGTTCACTGTACTTGAGGGTTTCCTCTATAAGAGTCTTGAGGTCATATTTGTTTTCAGCTAGAAGAACAGTGTCATCTGCATTTCTTAGGTTATTAATATTTCTGTCCCCCTACAGTGATTCCTTCGAGGTCACTAATTTTATTAAATATTTCTTCTGTGTACAGGTTAAAGAGAATCGGAGACAGACACAGCCTTGTGTCACACCCTTCTGAACTGGAATTCTTATCAGGTCTTGCTATTTATTCTCAAAGATGCAGTCTGTTCCCAGTAAAGATTAGTTACTAGCCTAATGTCTTTTCCATCTATGCCTATTTTTGAAAGATTTCAATTAATTGCTCATGTTGAACATTGTCGAATGCCTTTTTTGTAATCTATGAAGAAGAGGTATACATCTTTTTTTTTTCTAGATATCTTTCTATGATGGTTCTGATGTTGAAAATACATTCTCTTGTATACCTATATTTTCCTTGAAGCCACTTTGTGTATCATTTATTTCTATGTTTATTTTTCTCTTATTTCTTTCAAGAATAGCATATAGGAGGACTTTTGATACTTGACCGATGAGGCTAATTGTCCTGAACTCTTCACATCTTGTAGCTTTTGTTTTCTTGGGAATTAGAATGAAAATTGAGTGATTAATATCTTTGGGTAGAAATCCAGTCTCGTATATCTTATCGCATAAATTTGTTAGAAATTTTAGTCCTACTTCATCGACAGCCCTCAACCATTCTGCCAAGATATTATCTATTCCTGCAGCTTTATGTGGTTTTAGTTTTCTGACAGCATTTTCAACTTCACAAAGTAAAATGAGTGATCCTTCTAAATCAGTCTGTTTGGGAATATTATTTCTTTGTTGCTCATATAATTTCCTTGTGTAATCAATCCGTCTTTCCATGATTTCTTTTTTATCCATTAGAATATGGTCTCTTGAGTCTCTAATGACACTTGCATGATTTACTGTATTTGTCTTGCTTGTCATTTCTCTGATCTTTTCATACATTTCTCTGCTTCTGTTTTTTCTATCAAGGTTTTCTATGTCTGTGCATTTATTCTTAATCCATTCCTCTTTAGCTTTCCTGCATTTTTTTTTTATTTCTTTATTCATGCTTTCATATTCAGGTTTGTTCTTTAACTTGTTTCTTTGTTCCATGAACTTTAATATTTTTTCATTTATCCAAGGTTTATTCACTTTCCTTTTTAATTGTAGAAGTGTATTTTTGGCTGCTTCGTTGATGCTGTTCTTGAATGTTTGCCAGTTCATGTTAATTTCATCAATTGGTGTTCTATTTTCTGTGTGAGTTGTGGTGTCAGACTTGTTAAGGGATTTTGTGAATTCTTTTATAAAGCAGTCTTTAACTTCTTAGTTGTTAAGTGAGTCTGAATTATAAGTTTCTCTTATGAATGGTTGGCTTGGTATCTTGAGTTTTATTTTGATTTTTGCAATTACTCGGTTGTGGTCTGATCCTATGCCTGCTCCAGGATATGTTTTTGCTTGTGTTATTGCATTTCGGAATCTTTTGCTTATTAGTAGAGGCTAAGGATTTGGGAGTGTTGGTGGATAGGGAGTTGAAGTTTAGGGGACACATTGAAAAATGTGGCTAAATCAGCTCATCAAATCACTTGGTTGCTGAAAAATACTTTCACAAGCAGAGACAAACAGGTTATTGTTCCTCTGTGTCGAGCCTTGATAAGACCCCATCTAGACTACTATGCCCAGATATGGGTGCCAGGGTTTCTTCTCGATGGGGAGGAGGTGGAGAGGATCCAGAGACGAGTGACCAAGATAATAGCAAGACTATGGAATGAACCTTATGAGAACAGGTTGAAGATTTGTGGGCTGCAGAAATTGGTTGATAGGCAAAAAAGGGGTGATATGATTGAGACATTCAAATTACTGAAGGGTTTCTATAAGATTAATTCAGAAGATATTTTTGAGAATAGGACTGGTAGTGGGAGGACTAGGGGCCAGCCATGGAAGCTTGGTAAGAGTGTGGTTAGTAAGGGTGTTAGAGCTAGGTTTTTTACTTGGAGAGTGGTAAATGAGTGAAATAAGCTGCCAGAGTTTGTTGTGGGTGCCATGACTGTAAATGAATTCAAAGTGAAGTATGATAGATACTGTGTGAATGTTGAATAGTTGTTCTTGACACGATGTTGGGCCTCCCTCGATGAGTCTAAGGATTCCTTGGAGCTGCCCGTAATTAATAATAATAAATTACAGTAAATTTGGTTTCTATAGATGTCCCCAGGGCTTTTCCATGTATATAGTCTTCTGGGAGGATGTTTAAATAGTGTGCTGTTGGCAATTATTAGGTCATTGGTTTCACAGAATTTAATTAATCTTTCCACCTCTTTCATTTCTGGTTTCAAGCCCTTGGTTTCCCATGCAAAATGAAATTTTTCCTGAGTCCACTTTTGTATTTAGGTCGCCCATCATTATAATAATATCATCTGACTTAGCACTAGAGATTGCAGTTTGGATGTCTTCATAAAATTGTTCCAACTCTTCATCTGGGTGGTCTTGGGTTGGTGCATATGCTTGGATAATATACAAATTAAATGGTTGTGTAGTTATTTTGGCTGTTATGATTCTGCCATTTATAGTGTGATTTACTTAGGGGTACAACTACATAAAAGGCTTCATGACTCGAGTCAATCATGTTTGCTCAGAAGCAAATAGGGCAATAGGACAACTTTATCCACTACTCAACTGGCATAGATGGCTAAGCAAGAAACTTAAGTTGCTCCAATACAAGATGCTGATCAGGCTCGTTCTGATGTATGGCTCACCAGCCTGGAGTCAAACAGCAGTTTGACTCCAGGCAGGTTTGTTAGAGTCAACATTAACAAACTAATAATCTAAAACAAATGTTTGTGAATAGTATTCAATGCACTATGGTTCTTAAGAAATGTACAGCTTCACCAAGAAGCCAGTATCCCTGAGATCAAAATTTTCCTATGCGAAAGGGCTGCAAAATTCTTTGCAAATGCTGCCACACACACAATGGAAAGTAGCTGATGTAATCTTAATGTTCAACCTAACCCATTAATCTGCCAAGCAATAGACTACATTCAGAATAACCCTGCAAAACACAATTGTCCCCAAACCATATCAAACAAGTTTTAACTCACTGGCAGAAGCCCAAGGACATGCCAAAGGCTCAATAATATCTCAAGTCCATTGTGGTAGACAACCTAGAGGCAGGCTGCAACAAATAAATATCTCGTGACAAATGTCCAAGAACAGCATCGAACAGGTAGTTTAAAAAATTTACTGCCACTAACCAAAAATGGGTAAGCCAAATGCTCATTATCCTTAATTCAACAATTTCTTTGAACATCTGATAAATGGATAAGAGACCACAGGTCCAATCAATCTATTGTGTCAAAATAGTTATCAGTTAACCTTATTATATTCCTGGGTGTAGGTATCTTCCCTTTCTTAATGCACAGCATCACTTACTCCAAAAGAAAGTGTGCTTTGCATTATATGATAATAAGGCAACTGATGTGAAGTCATCAGCTTCTATAACAAGCAGCCTAGTCATGTATATACATCATATGCAAATTTTGTTTGGTTACACTTACAGGATTAAACAAGAATATAATTTCTTGGCAAGTATAAAATAACTTTCTAACCAAGCAAATAAAATTTTCTATGACAATTACCTATTTTCCAAGTCCCTTCAGCAAAAGACATAAACCAACTGTCAACAACACATAGATGAATGTCAGCTGATGCTTCCTGAAGCAGTGGAGTCCAGGCACCTGCAATGACCTCTGCACCAAATTAGTCACCAGCTGATATTGTGCATCTTCTGTATCAGTCTACCCAAGTCAGGCAGCCCAAGCCAACAGAAGGACAAAAACAGCTTCTTTTTCACAAGGGTCTACCAGTGCAGTAGTGTTTATTCTAATTCAAATTAAAAACCATAATCAAATCCAGGTGGTTTAAATGGTCCAGTTCAATCCCTGTGAAGATGACTACTCCTCAGCAGGGTGTACTAATAGTACAGTGATACTTGGCATTTCCTTCCAAGTTGTTATGCTTATATCAGCAATACTTAGCTATCATAGTCAAGTTTTTGACAAGTCATAGAAGGCAGGTTTCACAAATGGCAGAGAGAGAGAGAGACTATATTATTTTGCACTCCATCTGTTGTAATTATCACTCTTCAAATTCCAAAAATCACTGTGATCTCTTCACCTTCTCCATGAAGCTTGGAATCCAATTATCCAAATAATGAAGTTATCTTCCTATATTAGCTTAATGTCCACAACTTTAACTGGTTCCCCATTTCCAACGCTCCGATCAAGGTAAATTTTAATATGAAGCTTTTGCTATAAGCAATGACTTAACACAAATTGCACATCTACCTACCCAAATTCCTGATAACTCTCCATTCTCCCTATAACAGATTTTTTTTTTAAATCAATTCTTCTTCCAGATCAGGGGCGAATGCTGGTTTTGAAATTCACGCTTGCTCTTGTTATCATTCAGGGAGTGAGAGGTGTGATTGAAGTCTAATTAGCAGAATAATGAATCACTGACCATTTAAAACTATATATTTAGAAATTTATATACATTTAATCATACAAATACAACATTTATTTTACAAATGATATTCTATCTTTTTCAATTTAGCTACTTGAATATAAATTCTACCCTATGAACTGGTCAATAACATCGTCATAAAAAGTTGGTTGTAACTTAATTTTCCCAAGCAACACGCACACTTGTAAAGGCTGGCTGAAGCTCACTGGGTAGAGCTACTTTGACGGCGTAATGGCCTGTGTTTAAGACAACGTGAAGGGAGCAGAAATGGCTATGCGCATGCAAGAAATCACAGTGCTGCAGCGAGGACCTGGAAGCTCTGACAACCAAGCAAGCATCAGCCTTTGATACACAATGCAAAGCTCAATTATTGCTGTGCAAGCTTAAGACATCTTCTGTCTACAAAAATAAAAGCCTAAATGGAATGTTTATAAATGCATGCATTTATTAACAAATAAATATTACTTCTTTCTCAAGTAATGAGCTTGTGCAGCAAGCATGGAGAATTCGTCCCTGTTCCAGATACACTATAAAGGTCACCTCTCCTCTTGGAAATCTTGTACAAGTTTCCACTCACACAGAATGCCTTCCCTTCAACTGCTCCTAACCTAGTTTCCTTTGACCAAGTGGAACTACCACTATTCTTTTTCGTCTTCTGACTACAGTATTGCTTCCACTCTTCCAATTCTGACACTTGAACTGAACAAGTCACAGAAATTATCCTCACTGGCATGAAGGTCTTCATCCTTCTATCCATAATGCTGTACGAAAGCAGCTGAAGATAAAAACTTAACTTAATGAAGGGGGGGGGGGCTTAAAACAAGAACCCCAGATGAAGAAGGCAGAATCCATGCAGGACTACCTTTTACAAAAGGCAGTCCTGCCTTAGTAATTTACATTTTATAAGTGACATCAGCTTTAGTGGCTATGCTATGTTACTATGACTCAGCAAAAGCATTTGACAGAATACTGTATGGAAAACTGCATAAGTGGAGCAACTAGGAATGGATATAAAGTAGATGACATAGATAAGTTGCTGACAGACACTAGAGAATAGCATAAGGTGGGGTGGAATCAAGGTGAATAGGAATGCCTGAAGTCTCTGTACTAGGACTGCTAATGTTTAATTTGTATATTAACAAAACTGAAAAAAGCAATAGTTGATAAAGGTGAGATAGGAATCCTGCAGGATTTAAATAAACTGGCAGTGTTGCAAAATATAAGATTATGCACTATGAGATGAAAATATTACATACTACTGGAGTGCACGATATTCACCAAGATAGGGATCTGGGAGTGATGGTGGACAAAGAGTTGAAGTTCAGAAGGTTTATTGCAAAAGTTGACAAAATAGCTCCAAGGATTACTTGGATGTTGAAGAACATACTGAAAAACAAAGATAGGGAGGTTATAACCCATCTTTATAAGGCTATGATACAGTTGCATCTTTAGCTAGTGTGCACATATTTGGTTATTTGGGTTTCGTGGGGATGAGTTGGTGATGGAAAAGATATAGAGACAAATAACCAAGTGGTGATAGTAATTAGAATACTCCCTGTGAGGATCGAGCGAAGCTGAGGGAGCATATGACAGGCAGAAAAGAGGGGACATGATAGAAGCTTATAAATTACTTAAGAGGCTCTATAAGATTGACACAAAAGAATTTTTTCCATAGATGACAGGTAGAGAGAGAGAGAGAGAACTTGGTGGGGGGGGGGGAGAGGAGGAGGAAGGTCTTATAACCACAGGCTAGTATGGGTGTGCAGACTAAATTTCTAAAATGGCTGCCAGAAGTCGCAGTTGCGTGTGCATGACAATAAATGAGCTTAAGGAGGGGTACGATAGGTATTATGTGAATAATGGTTAGTGTGGGGTCTCCGACAATGACTCTTCTAATTCCATAAAGATAATAATCATAATAACAATAATATCAGAATTGGATATTTTGTTTGGAGAGTGGAGAAAAGTGGAATGGGTTACTATTGCGGCTATGAACTGTAACGGCACTATGGTTGTAACTGCAACAAACAACTTTTCATCCATAATGATTACTTGTTTGGTACATCAGGGTAATTTGACACATTTCACCATCCTCAGCAACTGAAACACAAGGTTGATAGTAACACCCCACCATATATTTCATCCTATTAGTCTCCACTTATATCAGACAGCGTCAAACACACTGCTACATGAAACATTATTACTATTATTGTTTTCAGGAGACCTTAACTGAACACATACCATCAGCTATCATTAGTAGTATTCTCTCCTTCCTTAAAATACTATATCCTTTATGCTTGATTTTGGTTACTAAAGGACTCTGAGAGACATAATTATTAATGCCAATAATCTTAAGCAGTGTATTCAACAAAGCAACAAATTCAATCCCATTGTTCCTGATAATGCTGGCATTTGTGTATAGGACAAGTTACCTGCTGTTTTTGTATACTTACATCTGCAGTCTGCTTGAGCCAGCTGGGAAAAGTTTCCTTTTCCCAACACACTCAAAAAGTCTTAACCTAAAATATTAATTTCCACCCTCTCACCGGATTCATAACCATGCTCACTGACATTTATACCATTATCATGTTTGCATATCTTAGATGCACTTAGACACACACATTCTCACCATTCTTTCTATTACGATCTAGTTTCCCTCACTCTGTGTTAGGTCACTGACCTGGTTGGCCAAGTGGTTAAGTGTACCCACTCTCCAACCAATAGGTCACAGGTTTGAATCCCACTGTGGGCATGGATGTTTGCAGTTGTCTTTAGATGTAAGATGAATTCACTGCCCAGTGTGAGACCACCAGCCTGCTAATATATTGGAGGCAGAAGTAGCTTGAAAAAGTTCCATGTTTGGTCTCTAGAGCAGGGTTTCCAGACTATGTAAAAAGTAAATAAAAATATTACAAAAAAATATATATATATATAAAATTGATAAAAACGGGGAAAAAAAATCCGTAGCCCACCCATGATACAAATGCACTATAGGTTTCCTAATAACCTTTCAGGGGTGGGAACCACATAAAAAAATAAAAAAGTCTCACCCCAATAAATAGTTTCTCTAGACTTCTGAAACCAAATCCATTCAAAGCATAGGCCATCCTTAGACAAGTATTTTCTACAATAAAACTCACATCCATTTCTTCTACAAGACCCATACACTGAATTAATTTGATGTCATAGACAAGTCTCAATTTTTGTCATCATGAGTTGCTAGCAACAACATCAATGAAATATCAGCAATACCTAATAAACTTGTTTTACGTTTTTTGTTCTGGTGTTTACTATTAATTACTATTCCTTCTAAGAAGACTTGATAAGCAACAGGATTCCAACTTTTCTTCAGAACAACAGCAATCTTCAATGGCTGTTAATCATTTCTATATTATGTAGGTATGCCAATGACTCTGTGAAATAGCTTTTTTTTTAGGATGCAGGAAACAAAGCAAAATTATATATTGAATGAAATTTCACAAAACAATGCAATAGTTTCAGGATAATTTTTTTGTCTGGTATTTTTATTTTATTTTTGCCAATTTCTAAAAGATTCTGACATAATTTTAATGCTAAAGCATTACTTTTTATCAAGTTTGCTTGCTTGTTTCAGTCCATATGATATGTATATTTTGATTGAAAGTAATGCTTTAGTATTAAAATTATATCAGACTCTTTTAGAAATTGGCAAAAATAAAATAAAAATACAAAACATAATAAAAAAAATATCCTGAAACTATTGCATTGTTTTGTGAAATTTCACAAAATAAGCAAGTAAACTTGCATTTTTTAAAGATCCACTCTTCTTCAAATTCACCTATGTGGATTTGTTAATACTTAATAAATTAAGATCATGCTGCTGTATTCATTCATGTATCTCATTCTGTGGGACTGTTTCTTTTGTAAAACAAGCACTTTTTGTTTTCAAATATTTGTTTCAGTACATATCATTATCATCGTGTTGTACCATCATTTTATATTGTGGTGGTACAACATGTTGATATGCAAGCAAACTTGCTTGTTTATCTGGAAGAGTAAAATATTTGCATTTTTTAAGCAAGCTAGCAAAGTTTTTGAAGTTAATGGCACTAAAAGAATAATTAAAATTTGACAAAATTAAATGTTCAAATAAATAAAGTATCTGATGTATTCAACATATCTGATTATCCAGAGTAATTAATTAGCCATTTGGTATGAAAATTTGATTTTCGACAAATTTAACTTTTTATATTTCTTTTATAGGACAAACTGCTTTAACAGCAATTTGTATACAGAAGGAGAAAAGAATGAAACATTTAAGTCAGAAAAGTGAGATTTGGGAGGGGAAAAAAAAAAGATTACATATTCTGCTTCATGGAAATTTATGACTTTATCATTGCAAACTGTTTTATAAATAAATCAGAAAATCAGTACAGATAAGAGTAAATTCAGAGCAGATAGAAGGATATAGGATGGATTACAAGAGATACAAGTGTTTTTTTTTTTTTTTTGGCATTAAAAAAACAAGAGCATGTCATATTGACAAGAAATTATATCCTTGTTTCATCGATATTTTATCCAAGTAGAAAAATTTTCATGTTGAATATCTTACAACTAAGCTACTTAGCATCAAGAACATAGTATGAATTTTAAATTATATAGGCGAAAGAAACAACTGGTCACAGTCTAAAACAGTGTTTCTCAACCTATGGTCACCAACGATGGGACAAGTGGTCTGCAGGCAGACT
Organism: Typopeltis vanoorti; assembly: GCF_054136105.1. Lineage (NCBI taxonomy): Eukaryota > Metazoa > Arthropoda > Arachnida > Uropygi > Thelyphonidae > Typopeltis > Typopeltis vanoorti. The sequence goes on along the minus strand of NC_143561.1, from coordinate 36,105,026 downwards.
TAAATTAATTAATTAAATATATATTTTTTAGTTATCAAAACAAATTAAAATTTAATAAGTAAGTAAAATTTATTGAAATCAAATGGAGACTTAAAAAAAACAACAACAACAAATAGCGTAAGAATGTTCAACGGCAGAAGCAATAAAAACTATATTGTTGTTCACTTAACTCCTCTTTTATTACTCGTCATTCTGGCACTACAATAATTTGTAACAGCAGAATGACGAATTATAAGAAGGGTGAAGTGAACAACGATATAGTTTTATTGTTTCTGCCTTCCCTTGCTGTTTTATCAGATTTCAAGTGAACATGTGTTATCCACATTTCAACCAATTGATTGTTGTTTATTGATTTTTATTACTGAAGATTTTCCTCCTTCAACCAAGGCTCAGTATACCTTCAGAAGTGCTAAATGATACTTGGACAAAGTGTGTCATGAGTTAATGCCAGTATTTATATATTTATATATTTTTGGAAACGTTTTTTAATAATGGAAAAGTGGCTTAGAACTAGGACTTTGAAAAGAAGAGCAAATGAAACAGGTGATGCTAACCCTAATTGTGATACACATGTTGTAACAGCAAGTAAATCTGATACTATTAAAGTAAAAGAAACAAGCAGTTCAAAGAAAAAATACAGTAGGAAATATAACAGTTCATATTTGGAATTCGGGTTTACTTGGTGTTTGCTGTTTTAAGGATTACTTGTGACATAAGACTGAATGATAAATGCACGTAAACACAAGAAAGATATTTAATTAATCAAATATTTCGGTCTGGAAATAGCAGATCATCTTCAGTGGTATCACAAGAACAGTTTTAAAAAATACAAGCTAGAATACTAACAATAGATCGTTAAAAATAGAACAAGCCACGTGATGTTATATCACTAAGTATTAAGTATAAAACGGAACATTTTGAAGTAGAGACATGATTGGAAAAAAAAAAAAAAATTTAATGAGTAATCTTGATTAGACTTTCCCAGATTTTTGATATAGATATACAGTCATTACAATTCAGGTTGGGACGATGGAGTAAGGCCCCACGCTTTCCTTGAACAAACGTTCAAGCCTATAACAGGATCTATGTAAGAGGTGAGTCCTGGGCCAAAAGATGCTGTGGTCAGTTTCAATCCCGTGTTGAGCCAATCCAGACTTTTCAGGTTTGTTGTGAAGAATGGAGGATTGATGTTCTTGGATTCTTTTTTCAAGAGAATGTCCAGTCTGTCCAAAATAGGAAAGATCACAGTTGCAAGGAATTTGATAAACTCAAGGAAGAGATAAAGTTGAGTGCTTGTCTTTAGGAGAAGGAAAATGAGATTACTTGGTGTGGAGATGAAAGTGAACAGAAACCTCAATGTGTTTTGTGTTATGAAGTGTTGTCGAACGAGTGCATGAAACCTGCGAAACTTCGACATTTAGAAAAAAAACATTGTGATGTGAAAAATAAGCAAATTGAAAAAAAAAAAAAAGAAAAAGAAAAAAAAGCCAATTTCAGTGATGCTTAGTGACATTAAATCATGTGAAAGATGTAGTTTCAGTCATGGGTTTGATTAATAGCAAGGCACAGGAAGCATCTATCGCTTAAGTTTGCACATATTGAAAACAGGGAAACCTCATTCTATTGGGAAAATTTACTACTTTCAGCTATAAAAGAAGTGGTAAAAACTATGTTCGGCAGCAATTTACTAAAAGATGTTGATTTGACTCCTCTTTCAATGACACTGTAGGTTGCAGAATTAATGATATGGCAGGTGACGTGGAATCTCAGTTAATCGAAAGAGTTAAGAAGAGCCCTTATTATGCATTACAAATAGACGCGACTACTGATGTTACAAATGATGCGCAGTTAATATACTACATAAGATATGCGCATGATAACAACATTCATGATGATATTCTGTTTTGTAGAACTTTGTCATTCCCAAACAACTAGAGTAGAAATATTTCACTCTCAATAATTACATAATACACAAAGGGATCCGGTGGGAAAATTACATGTGCTTCTGTTTGGATGGAGCTTGCACCCTTACAGGCAGGCATAGTTGGGGGTTGTTTCTATGGTCAAGGAAGTGGTTCCGAATTGGGTATATATTGTTTCATACATAGGGAAAGGTTGGCCTCCAAAGGAATGCCACCAGAATTTAAAACTGTGCTATACAACGCTGTAAAGCTAGTTAATTTTATTAACGCTCAACCGTTAAATAACAGGTTATTTTCAGTATTCTGCGATGAAATGGGTAGTGAATATATATACAACTTTTGCTTCATTCTGAAATTCGCCAGCTTTCCAGGGGCAAAGTACTAACAAGATTATTTCAATTAAGGCACAAAGTTTTATTGTTTATAAATGAATGTAATTCTAATTTTGCATCATTCCTTGTTGACGAAAAATGGTTATAAACATTTTTTTCGAAATTAAATGAACTAAATCTCTCCCTTCAGGGAAATTCTTTAACTGTTCTTGAGGCCTATGACAAAAATAAAGGCATACGAGGGAAAAAAAAAAAAAAAACTGGTGTTATGTAAAAGACAGATAATTTGCACCTTTTCCAACATTGGAATCCCTTTTAGTGGAAAATGTTCTTTTTGTTGATTCTGGGTTTCTGGAAAGGGTTTGTGACACCTCAAAATTCTGAAACAGAATTTTGAGACATATTTTCTGAATAAATTTTATAAGAAATTTCTGTGGATTCGAGACCTATTTCAGGCTTATAGTCACAAGAACGACATTTCATTGTCGAAAAAAGAACAGTAATTGAGCTTTCAAGTGACAGTGGCCTTAAAATGCAATTCCGTGATCTTGGTTTCGCTCAATTCTGGATCTCGCCTTCAGTGAGAAGTGCATTTCCTGAATTATCTGAAGAAGCACTGAAAATTGTCATGCAGATTTCTACAACCCATCTTTGTGAGAAAGGATTTTCATTGCTCCTTCAAATAAAATCAAAGTACAGAAATCGTTTTAGTGTGTGTGTCGATCTTCGACTGAAAGTTGACCAATATTGAGTCAGATATCCAGAAACTCTGCAAAGGCCGAGAAGCTGAACCATCTCATTAAAAATAAGCAATAACATAATTATATTGTTTATTTGGACTACAGTTTCCGATTATTCTCGTTACTGGTTTTGGAATTAATCCATTTCCAAAATCAGAAATGGATTAATTTTAAGGGATGAAACGAAGCCATGCAAAGTAATGTCACGGTGAGGCTCAGCTCTGCTCGCAAGGAGGATAGCTGCCCGAATCCCATTTAGCGAAGTTCTGTATCTTGTACGGTCACTTTTTCGTACGAGCACACTGAATCTGTCACATGCAGACAACAACAACATCCGTACGGTCATGGACTGTACAGAAACACACATCACAAGGTAACGAATACAAGCAGCACACAGGACAGCTATAAATAAAACCATCACACGGTTAATGAATCTGCCAGATTTACGATGACCACTGTTGTGCCTCTGGATAAAACAGCACGGATATAATTAAAACCACCATAATAACATGATTAGTAGAAATCACATGTATGGTATATACGGCATATGATCGCTGGCGGTAAAATACACCCAACCACATGGATGGCACACTGCAACTGACATCGTGGGTTGGACTGTTTATAGATATTGGGAAGGACCTCACATAACAGGATGTCTTAAATTTTTTGCTGGTCATGAAAACTGGTCGGGGAAATATGCGATTCGTATCAGCCAGAAGTCTGTGTGTGTGGATGGATGGATGGATTGGGGGGGGGGGGGGGGCATTAATGGCTTTGGGATATTCTAAGTGAAATTTTTGGGTATATGCAGGGGATGTCATCCATGATGGAATCCAAGGATGTCAAGTTCGTATTCAGTATTATGGTGAATGGAGTAAAATAAGAACAACATTTTCATTCATTTCACAATTCATTTAGCGAATGCAACTGTTTACATGTCGCAGGTCGAATCAGAGAGTGCGTGAAGATAATTGTTGTGGGGCTAGCTTCGTGAGTATGGGCAGATGAATGGGGATAACATATAAAATATAAAAGTTGCTGTACGTAGATGAATAGGAATTAAAGATAAACGTTGCTGTGGGCAGATGAATGAAGGTTTCAGAGGGATGGCACTGACATTCCCCATTCATTTTCCCATGGTAGCAACGGCACTAAAAACGTTGTGGGGGTGAGCTTAATGAGTGTGGATAGATGAATGGGGATAACACAAAATATAAAAGTTGTTGTGGGGATGTCAGCGGGACGGCGCTAACATACCCATTCATTTGCCTACAGCAAATCGGAAACTGATACCTTTATTTCTTTAATAAAAATTAAAACTTTGTTCAGTGATGATACATATGCTTTTAGATTTATGTTATTAAAGGCACAGTTTTTCCAAAATGTCAGTAATCCCCACATACATTGTAAAAAAAATTACATAACTTAGTGGGCCGTAAAATTGTTTCAGGCATTTTACTGGTCCTTGGGCTTAGAAAGGTTGAAAAACGCTGGTCTAAAATATATTAAAGGCCTAACTGCATAATTTTAAAATGAGATATTAAATCAAAAATATATAAATATATAAGCTAGTAGAAATGGTGGGCTGTATGAACTATTCCCCCATAAGAGAGATACCTGCAATAGGCCATTTCTGTTCAGATTCATTCACTGAAGCAAAGAGCTTTGCAACCTTGCTTTGTATGTTGCCATCTCTGTGAACAGTCAGTCATTTGAAATAAGACTAAATTTCTTCACAAAAGCAGTGTTTTCTTAGAACATTTATACAAAGAAAGTTATGAAACCTTGCTTCACTGACCAAATCTGAACAGAAATAATGGATCAAAGCTATTCTTCTTATAAAATCTTTAGTAGATTAATTATTTAATTAATTTAATTAGTTATTAAAGATTTAATAATATATCTCTTGTATAAAAATTATGCAGTTAGGACCTTAATACATAATCTGGTTGGGCACTCTCCAACAAACCGGCTGTGGATTTGAATCCCACTATCGACACGGATACTAGTGACTTTCTTACTAATTCTGTCTGTAAAGGGCATCTCAACTTATCATTTCTTCGAGCAAAGACATTACTCCAAAACCTTATGAGGATTGGGAGCGACTGTATGTAGTAGGACATCACTGTTACTGAAAGGAAAACTATCTGTAAGCAAGAATGTTTATTCATGTAATCATAAATTAAATCTAGCTTGATGTAATTTTTTTCTCCCACTAGAGGTCATGCTAGTGAGTAGCATGTGATCAAATCATTGTTTCTCTAGCTTTCAGTTTGAAATGTAACGCAGCTTGTCTTGTATATTTATGTATGCTCCAGATGATAATCTTGATAGGAATATCGAAACGTCGGGATAATAAAAAGAGTTATTTTAACACGATTGTAGAATCCATCGTTTCAAAAATGAATGCTGATCACCGTGTAACACTAAAAGAAAGGGAAAAAAAAATGAAAAATAAATGATTATGGAAGGATGACAATGATTGGAGAAAATGGTATAAGAACAACTGCTGCAGAGCATATAGTTGAGATATTTAATAAGAAGTTCATAAAGTTCTTTCATTCTTATGAATGTAGCATCATGGAGCAGATGATGAGGAGGAGAGACTAAATGTAAGTGAACAAGTGATGTTAATAAGGCTGTGAGATTAAGTCTGTGTGTCAGTTGTTGTAGTTAAAATGTTGGAGAAGCTAGTGAGAACCAGGATCCAGAATTGGGTTGACAACAGTGGTATTATCTTTTATGGACAGTATTAGACTAGTATATGGAAGTTTTTTCACTTGGCTAGGCTACCAATTATATATTGGGTTTGATCCGTTATCCAAGTGTAAGCAGACAAAGTTTGCACCTGAAGTCCTGAAAATACTAGGGCAACTCGTGGTAAAGCTGGTATAAGTTCTGATCACTTGCCTTAGTATCATAATGCAAAGCACATATCTTTATGGGTATGTATAATTCTATGCATTATGGAAAGGGTCACTATCCAGACCGGTTTTGACCTTTATTGAGGTCTTGTCAGTGGAAGCCAGACCCAGAGGTGGTGATACTATCTGGTGATATGACTTCTGCATTACTTCCACCTTCATATCACCACCTCTGGGTCTAGCTCCCACTGACGAGACCTCAATAAAGGTTAAAACCGGTCTGGGTAGTGACCCTTTCCATAATGCATAGAATTATACATACCCATAAAGATATGTGCTTTGCATTATGATACTAAGGCAAGTGATCAGAACTTATACCAGCTTTACCACGAGTTGCTCTAGTCCTGAAAATGCTTCAGGTGCAAACTTTGTTTGCTTACACTTGGATAAAGGATTAAACCAAATATATAGTTGTAGCATAGCCGAGTGAAAAAAATTCCATCAATTATCTCTAATGAAGAGAATTTTAATAATGTGTTGACACCTTTTCTCAAATGGTATATGGTGATATGACTTCTGCATTACTTCCACCTTAGTATCACCACCTCTGGGTCTGGGTCTCACTGACGACACTGGTCTGGGTAGTAACCCTTCCAATGCATAGCATTATACATATCCATAAGGATATGTGATTTGCATTATGGGATACTAAATCAAGCAATCAGAACTTATACCACCTTTACCACGAATTTCCCTAGTTCTAAAATACTTCAGGTGCAAACTTTGTTTGCACCTGAATAACTTAATAACCTGAACACTTGGATAAAGGATTAAACCAAATATATAATTAGACTAGTATATTTAATTGGAGATTGGCCTATTTGATAGGTATCAGTAAGTTGTGTCTAGGGGAGCAATATCCTGGAAGAAGAAGAAAGTCACTAGTGCTTCAGGGGGTGTGTTTAAGGGCCATTACTGTTTAATCTGAATGTAAATTCAGGTTAAACAGTAATGTTTAACCTGAATAAAAATGAAATCTAATCCCCATCCAAATCTTCCTCAATTAATATTGAGGAAGATTCGGATGGGGATATTCAGTTGTTTGCAGATGATGTAAAGTTGGAACGAACTATGAGGAGTAGAGCAGATGTTCTGGCCTTACAAGAAGAACTGAACAGATTGAGTGATTGGGCACGAGAGTGGAGACGTAGTTTAAGGTTGCAAAATGTAAGGTTTTAAAATTTGGGAAACAAAGATGGGATGTAGATTTACGTTTGGTGAGGATATATTGTTGGAGGTGGGGGAAAAAAGAGATCTTGGGGGTGAGGGTGGATAAGGATCTAAAATTTAAAGGACACATTGCCAAAATTGTGAGGACAACACAACAAATTCTGGGAATGATGCAGAGGACATGGACTTGTAGAAGTAATGAAATTCTTTTTCCATTGCATAATGCTCTGATTAGGCCACACATGGACTACTGTGCACAGATTTAGTCACCTGGTTTTCAAAAGGATGAGGAGATGTTGGAAAGGGTCCAGAGGCAACTGACTAAGGTAGTTTCTGATCTCTGGAATGTTGAATATGAGGAAGAGGTTGAGAAGATGCAATTTACAGAATCTAGTGGATAGGAGGAAGTGAGGTGATATGATAGAGACGTATAAGTTGGTAAGGGTTCGTTATAGGATCAATGATTAAGAGATTTTTCATACAATGGTGGGAGAACAAGAAGGAATCCTTGGAAGCTGTATAAGGAGAGTGTGAACAAGGGAGTGAGAAACAGATTTTTTTCATGCAGAGCAGTGAATGAATGGAATGGTTTGCCTGTGGGTGTGGTGTGTACAGAGAACTTGAATGTATTTAAGGCAAAATATGATAAGCTGAATGTATGATAAAGGAACCTCCTTCACGAGTCTTTGACTTCATGGGATCTTGGGATAATAACAATTCCATAGACCACTCACCATCTTGGTCACTTGCCTCTGAATACTCTCGACCACTTCCTGATCCTCAAGAAACCCAGGTGACCAGACCTGAATACAATAATCCAGATGTAATCATATCAAGGCTTTATAAAGAGGAATGATAATTCCCTTACATCTGCTTGTTAGTGTGTTCTTCACTGTCAGCTAGCCTGACTACTATTAGCAATATGCCCTCTAAACTTCAATTCTATCTTCTACTACCCCTAAATATATTAGAAATGATTTCTGACATCATAATAGCTCTCATATAAGAACAAATCTCAGTCCCACTGACAAGACCTAAATAATCATAGAATTCAGTCTAGGTAGTGACTCTTACCATGATGCATGCGTCTGGAGAAGGGATGTGGACTGAGCATTACTACATTACACATACAGCAAGTCGATGTGAAGCTAACTGCTCTTCTACATATAAAGGCTTAATCATGAAGACAGTTTTCTCTGCAAACTCCTGTTTCCTTAATATAAAATATGGATGAACACAACATCATTTCTTGTCAAGTATGATATACTTCCCAACTCAGTGAGAAAATTTTCTACCAAACAAGACTGCATTTGGTTGCAATGAAACTGGACAGAAGATTATATTCATCATAAATGACAAGATTGTTTATTAAGATACCACAAGGTTTATAAATACAAAGGAAGAATAAATTCTAATTACTATACAGAAGGTGGGCAGGTAGGTGAGAGAACAGAAACTTGGAACATTTTGGTATTAGTAGGAAAACCTGAAGAGAAGAAAGCCATCTACTATTGCACATGCTATACAATAGGCAAGGAAAATGCTAATTTGTTTGCAAACCAATAAAAAAAAAGTTGCTATGACAGACTGATCAAATGCCTATTAGGTGAATAAATCCGAGTGAGATTAATGGTTTTCCTCTTCATCTCTAGTTCATTACAAATATACACCTGCCAAATCTCTTTGGATATTATAGAAAGTGATAAGAGCCGAAAGGAGGTTTATTAGGAATTTCTTAAGGGAAGATGTTTACATCTTGAGACCAGGAGAAGTGGGATCTTGAATTTAAATCATCTTGCAAGATATCTACATCACCTTCATGAACTATTTTTCTTCTCATCTTTCCCTATGTCACTGATATAGAAATTAAAGAGTAGTGACCCCAGTACCAAAACCTAAGGTACTCCACAAGTCACCATCATTCTCCTAGACTCCAATCCACCATACAAGGGTGGTCTAAAAAAGTACTCGGCCTCGACCATAGATGGCAACACTATCGCAAGATTATTTTTTTCTTGTTGGTACATCTGACATAAGCATCCATGTGAAACTGCAAGTCATTCTATCAAGTAGTTTGTTTTAAACAGCTGTCAGAAGCAAAAGTGTAAAGTGTTGTCTGTATCCCTTGAAATGGATAAAATTGAGTATCGTGCAGTTATAAAATTCTTTGTAAAAGAAGGTTTGACGGCAAAAGAAATTCATTCGAAGTTCATAAAAGTTTATGAGCACTCTTCTCCTTTATTTTCGACAATTAAGAAATGAGCTGCAGTGTTTAAACGTGGCCATTCCAGCCTTGGAGATGATCCACGTGAAGGATGTCCAAAAAGTGTAACAACACCAGAAATCATTGATACAGTACACAATATGGTATTGGATGACCAGCGAGTCAAAGTACCTGAAATTGCTGAGACTATAGGCATTTCAAAAGAACGTAGGATATATTTTGCATGAAGAATTGCAAATGAAAAACCTTTGCGCAAGATGGGTGCCGTGCTTGCTCACGGCAAATCAAAAACGCACTCTCATGAAACTCTCTGAACAGTGTTTGGAGCATTTTAACAAGAATAAAACTGATTTTGTGCATCAATTTATTACTATGGATGAGACTTGGATTCACCATTACACACCAGAATCTAAACAGCAGTCAAAAGAATGGACAGAAGCCAGTTGTTCAGTGCCTAAAGAAGACAAAGTCGGTTTCATCAGCAGGAAAGTCAAGGCATCAATGTTTTGGGATGCTAAAGGCATTTTGTTTATTAATTATCTTGAAAAGGGTAAAACAATAACCAGGGAATATTATTCTGATCTTTTAACCAGACTAGACGAAAAAATTCATGAGAAAAGACCCGGCTTGCAGAAGAAAAAAATCATTAGGACAATGCACCTGCCCACAAAGGTATTTTGGCAATGGGAAAATTAAGGGATCTGCACTATGAATTGTTGGAACATCCACCCTATTCCCCAGATTTGGTTCCCTCTGACTTCTATCTCTTCCCAAAACTAAAACTCTTCCTTGCTGATCAGCATTTTTCTTCGAATCAAGAGGGTGATTGCAGCTGTAGAGGGATATTTTGCAAATCTTACTGAGAACCACTACAGGGACGGGATAAAGGCACTGGAGCATTGCTTAAATAAATGTATTAGTCTTAAGTGAGATTATGTTGAAAAAGAAAAATTATTTTGAAATTATATAGTCATTTTTCCATTGTTAGGCCAAGAACTTTTCAGACCATATACTACTCTCTGGTGTCTGTCCATCAGCCATCCCCCCTGTCCATACTACTCGCATCATATCCATTGTCACCTTCTCCAATTTTTGTAATAGTTTTCCATGAAGTATTCTGTCAAATGCCTTGGCAAAGTTGAGCAATATCATGGTGTAGCCATTACCTTTATCCAATTCTGCTATCACTTTATTATAAAATGTGAATAAGTTATTAAGACAGGACCTACCCTTTATAAAGCCATGCTGCCCACTATAGAGTATCGCATCCCTATCCACCCACTGTTGTATTTTACCTTTCACAGCTTTTCCAATACCGTAAAACTCCTGATATACTAAATAGTCTGTAGCTTGCTACCTCTGTCTTGGAGCAACCTTTATGCAATGGTACTATCTTACCCCTCTTTCCACTCGCTTAGAGCCTTGCCTGAGCTGAGACTTAGATTGATGAACAACTTCGTCAGTGGCAATATCAATTATCTTGCACATTCACACAGTACACAAAGTGATATGCCATCCAGTCCCACTGCTGCGTTCACATTCATATTTTTCAATATGCTGAACACCTCTTGTTCATCTACCTCAATGCTGATATGCATCTCAGTAACATCAGCAACTGTAATATCACCACTTGGATGATACACCTTTGCAAAATGATCACTCAGCAACTCAACTATTTCTTCTGGTTCCATCACATTCCTTGTATTAATGATTCTCTTTGTGGTTTTGTGCAGGGTTGTCATATCTTCATTGGTCAGTTTCCTATTAATATTCCTTAGAGCAACTCAAAAGGTTAGGACTATTATGGTGAGGAGATCTGATATCTGTTCCCAACCCCCCACTTGAAATCAATTGTTCAGATTTTATAATCCTTACCTTCAGTGATGCACAACGATGTGGTTCTTCTTCTCTTTTCAGAAAGATTATAATATTAGTGACAGGCTCTCTCTATTGTCGAGTTCCTCAAGAATGACTTCTACTTCTAAGACTTTGATGGTTTTGATAGGGCAATAAGTTGTTTGCAAGAACAACATGGTGCATTCCATCCACCTTCTTTTCCTGTAAAATCATTCATCAACTAACATCTCTAATGTTTTTCAGACAAATTTTAACAACAACATGGTGTTAAGATTTTTCTCTAGTTTGCAGTCTTTAACGGGTGGGGGAGGTAGCAAGAAACAAACTCAACAGTGTGGGCTAACTCAATTGGAGCAGAAAGTCCTAATCATCTCAGCACCAGTCACCTCTGTGATTTCAAATAAAAATCTTTCTGAAAACCCTGCAAACAGATGGAAAAAAAAAAAAAAAAACAGCTTTAAGCTGAACCCCACCACATGACTCTCCTACCCTCTTGCACTCTGTTTTACATTACTTTTAGGCCAATGATATGATCCTCTCCCTTTACGCTTTCATCTTTCTTTCTTGAGTGTCTCTATGTAATTGTGGTTATTAACACCATGAAAACTTAGATCTTTATCACTCTCTAACATCTTTTCTGGCTTGGTAAGTTGCTTCACTTTGTGATTACTTGAATAGTTACAGTGTCACAGATCAGGTGTCTTTTAAGCATTTTGTGCTCTTCCAGCTCCTCCCATCCTGGAGGTTGCTGGTAATTGCATGTTTACTCTCTCTCACTTCAGTTCACCTTCCAAGCAGAGAAAGGGAATTGGGGAACCATTCTTTGAGGGTTAATTCTCCCCTCTCTCTCTCTATCAGCTATACTTGTTGGATCATTCTTTGGTCAGGATTACTATTTCATACACAGGCAGTGGCATAGCTGGGGGGGGGGGGGGGTCCACCCTGGGTAGCACTTTGAACCTTACCTTATATGTCGATTTGTCTTTTTGTAGTATGTTTGGTGTGTATCGAGAGGGGCAGCAAACTCAAGGAATGCCCTAAGCAGCAAAAGCTCTAGCAACACAACTGTACGCAGGTAGTAATTTTTTTTTTTTAAATTCTGATGTGAACACTAATACTTAAGTACAGACTATCCTTTGCAGACAGGCACTAACTATAGTACAGGAATATTTTTCTTTCCTTGTGGGCAGTGACCTTATCTTTTGGTTTAAGCTAATGTGGAATACAATTTGACTGGCTAAACTCTAAATTGCCAGCTCATCCCCTTTTTGTTCAGTATCCAGATAAATACCTATTAATAGTATGTGCAATGAGAAGAAGAGGATGGACATTATATTAGGAGCTCCAATTGCTTTCCTGCATCCCTCAAAGGGAGTTTCTGCCTTGTTTTCTAAGTCTGACTCCTTAAGAAACAAAAATAAATACCAGATAATCCACATAATAACATAATCCTAATAGTGCCTTAACTTCCCTACCGGCCAAGGGGGATGAAATAATGAGGCCAAATTGCATTTCTTATCCATGCTATTCAATAGGTGTTATAGAATTCTATCTATATTTAGCTGGACGTCTATAGATGTCATGGCTGGCTGGGGGTGTTAACCAGCTTTCATTCCAAATACTCTGGATGCGTTTGTACTCCTTTGCAACTCCAACCATAAATAACCTTATCCATGTTGCCTTTTCTACAGATCAATCTTTTCTCCTAGCTAATTTCAGCCTTGTGCCTATGGGACCTTACTACAATACCTAAGTTGCCTCTGGTTGTCAAATGAGAAGACCACCAGGATTTCTACGCCTCTTTTTTATTGTATGATCACTATTTCTGCTGTCATGATCCAAACATTTGCACTAACAAAATAATTAAAATAATCCTTACTAGAATGAGGGCATTCATTCCTCATTCTACTCAAAACTTCCAACCATTATCCAAGTCCAGATTTTGCAACAAGTTTGCCAAAGAAGCCTAAGTTAAAAATGGAGCATACTTCAATGGCTCAGGATAAAAACAATAGCTTCTTCACCTACACTACACCCTAAAACAGCTGTAAGAAAATCAAAAAATCCAAAGCACGCTTTGTGAGGGCAAAATTCCAAAAGTTTGAATCATGATCAAATGGCAGTCAAGCTTTCAGCTCTCTCACTAAGGCTGTTGGGAGTAACTTCTGCCATTCCTTGTTTCCACCTCTCTCACATCCCAATAGTACCATCACCTAAAGATAAGGCAGACTTCTTTTGCATCAGTATTTTCCTTCAACCTATACAGATGACCAAGGCAAATCTCCTCCTATGCCACAAGCTATTCACAGCATATGTCCTCTGATTTTTTACCAGAAGACATCAAGAAAAACCTAAATATTAATAAATCTCTTGGACAAGATGGTACTCTTCTAAGTATAGTTAAAAGTTGCATTCCCAAATTAATACCCATCCTGTCTTGCCTACGAAAGCTGTCATACTTATCTGGCATTTACCTAACAACATGGAAACAACAAAAAGTTAGCAATCAACTATTGTTCCATTAACCTCACCTCAATATACTCTTGAAAGTAATGGTGGAAGTCATTAGTGATCAACTTTTTCACCACATGAGACCAATAAGTACCATGCTACAGTTTGGAGAAACTCCTGTGGTTGCCCTTGATATTCCCAAAACATTTGATCCAGTATGGCATTAAGGCCTTATAGTATTCTTATTGTCCTTTGTGAGTGGAGTGTGAGCTTCCTCTCTAGTCATTCGCTGTGTATCATGGTATTCAATGATTGAATTCCCCAGGGCTCTGTGCTCTTCCTTCTAAGCATCAATGACTTTCTCTCACTAACCTCAAATCTTCTCCATCATTTTTTGATGACCACACACTATTCCTCTTCCTATTTGAGAAACTTGTAGTGTTCAAATGATTCAAGCTTCAAGACCTTCCATAACCAATGTCTAAAATTCTGATCTAACTCAAGTAGGGTGAAGGGTAATCTACTGAATTCCTATGCTATCTTAACATAATACTATCTTATTTCTTGGAAGAAAGATCTTAGTTCACTCCCACTTAATTTTGGTGATGATCTTCAGATTGCTATAATAATTTTTTCTTCTTGGGTTGACTTTCACTTCTAGCATATTCTGGAATAAATGCATCACATCCACAGCCTCCAAAAAAATTGATATTTTTCACACAGAATAGTACTTATCTTCTGCACAACTAAAAATCTGTCAAATTTTCAGATGTTATTACCAAATCTTCCCTAAGTATGTCCAAGTGTATTCAAAAGTGAACAATCAAATTAATAAATGATCCCTCTCTCTCTCTCATAGACTCCCTCTAATTACTTTCTTACAGATGCTCTGTTTCTGCATTATATCTTTTTAAATCTGTGCAGAATTTAAAAATTCCTGTGAAGAAAAAAAAAATTCTGAGGACAATGTTATAAAAAAATGAAAGAAAAAAAAACAAGGAGAAAATATGAAATATGGCCATTAGGAATGTTTATTATAATAGACAAATTATATCCTTGTTTAATCCTCACCCAAGCATAAGCAAACAAAGTACTATTCTGTAGCAGAGACTGTTGACTTCACATCAATTGCTTTAGTATTCCATAATGCACAGTTTCTGACATGTCTATTGCTATGCATTATGGTAAGGGTCACTACCCAGTCCAGTTTTGCTATATAAGCATAGGAAATCATCTCTAAAAACTAGGTGATCCTCAGATCAAACTAACTGCAATGAGTGGAAGAAACTGAAAGAATTGCTCTAATTCATTACTCTTGACATGGATTACTCCAGGATATTCAGGGGTGGTGGTGGTGGTGGTGGTGGTTTTGCCAGATACACCTGCAGAAGCATTAGCTCCAGCCAATGACAGGCAAAAACCCTTCACCAAAGACCAGTCTCTGCAAACAGCCAACAAGAAAACTCAAAGGGTTCTGATCAAGTCCACTTCAGCAGGCACCATACCATATGCAAGCATCCAATAGAATGTAGTGATCAAGACCACTTCAAGGGGTGCCAGACACATGAAGATACCAAGATTAAATCATTAAAGTCATATATTTTCCAAACACAAATAGCAAAATGGTGTCTCATATTATCAAAATACTCTGGATCAGCAATATTTGTAGAAAGTTTTTTTTTTAGTTGGTTACAAAATAAACAGACAAGAAATTATATTCTTGTTCTAATCCATTTACCCCCAAGTGTAAACAAAGTTTGCGCATGAAATATCTTCACGATTACGCTACTGTATACAGATTATTGGAATACCAATATTATTCTCAGGGTATAGTGCAAACCATTGTTGAAGTCATGTCTCTGGAGAGTTTTTAGGTGGTTCAATGGTTGCTAGGAAGCTATGTCAGGATGTTAGTCTTTGGGGCACTGTAGTTTGGCCAAATAGTGGGTGGCACTCATGATTCATTTGTCTGCTTCTTTCATCAGCTGAGAATGCAGATCTTCGAATTGAAGGGGATGCAATCAGAGCCGGTGCTAGGGTCTTTGGCGCCCGCATGCAATTTCCATCTAAGCGCCCCTGTAACGATCCAGGAGAATGTGGTTCTTTTACGATAATAAAAATTATAATTATTTGAAATTTCTTAAATAAATTTTCACGGAACAGCCACACGTTGGTTCGCTAAATGTAATGACCGGGGGTGTTGGCTAGGCAGGATAATCATTAAAAACCAGAATATTCAAAAAATTCTCAAAAGTTAAAGCAAATTTTGACAAAGCAATTTACTTTAATCATTGAATATAATGATACAGGGATTATAGCCTTCTCACCGACCCGAATCGCTAACAAAATTAAAATGAATTTTAATTAAAGTTAAAATTTATTTGAACTAAAGTTTAAAATATTCTTGCATTTTACAAGTTATAAATTCTTAGTAACTTGTAAAATTTTTTGAATAATTTTTATAAGTGGAACTATCTTTTAGAAAAATAAAAGAAACTCAAAATAGATGAGAAAATAAGAAAAGAATTCAGAAATAATTAGAACATTTAATATAAGTATTCAAAAAATGACATCTTTACAGAATAACAGAAAATAAATTAAATTACATGAATATACTTGAAAATTTTTTTATTAAAATTTCAAGGTTTTTGATTTCATATTTACAAAATTAGAAATAATGGTGTTAACGTCTAATTCCGCACATATATCATTTTCAATAGCTATTAACGCCAAACTAGCAAGCCTTTTTTGTGACATACTTGTTCTTAAGTAGGTTTTAATCAATTTCAACTTGGAAAAGGAACGTTCACTGCTCGCTACACTAACAGGTAAAGTTAATTAGTATTCTTAAAACAATTGAAAAGTTAGGGAAAGATAAATTATTGGACACAATAAAATTAAGACTATCGAAAGGGCTTTTGAATATTTAAATTATCCTTCCGAAAAATATCCCAGAAAGCACATAACTCGTCATATAGTTCTATTGTATACGTTTTTATTGTCGCAGTCCTTCAAGAGAATCTCTATATCGTCACAATTGTTTCGTAAAACTTTGTTATTAATTTGTAGTAATCTATACAATAAACTGAAATTCTCATAATATGTTTTTAGTTGTTCAAAACGTTCTATTAACGAACACATTGCAACGTCTAGAAATGTATAAAACACATTCACTCTAAATTTATCTTCTGGCGATTGTGGTGTTTCATCATGATGCTCTTGGTCAAACTGTCGTGTCTTTTTTCGTCGTCGAACTTCTGTACCAGTTTTAAATTCTTGTTCTCCATCCACCTCTTCACGCAGTTCTTTTGCCGTTTTTAGAACTTCTTTAAAATTTGTATCTGATCGATACTCTTGTAAGAATATTTTAAAGTTTTCGATAGATTTTAAAGCAAGTGTAATGTTCATATTTTTGTCTGAAGCATTTTACTCACAGGGTTTATTCTGTTAAGTAAATCATGCCCAGTTATAAGAGAGCAAATAAATTTGTAGTCCTTTATTTTAGCACATAATGTTTGTGCTTCATGCTGAGTTTCTTTATTAAAATTTTCATTATTTAAAATTTCAAAAAGTGCATCATAAATTTCTCCTAACTGATATGGTAGAGGGCGGATTGCATTAATTTTACTTTCCCAATCGCGTTTCTGATGACTGTTTCAATGTTAGTTTTTTTTACGAACTTTAAAAGGATTGCCCAACGTTTGTAAGAGAATGAAAAGAAATTTTATATTTCTTGAATAATTGCAAAGAAACTAATTGTATCTGCATTCACTTTGGCTGCATCGTTAATGATTAAATTTAGAGTATGAGCAACACATGGCACGTAAAACGCTCGAGGAGTTTTGTTCAAAAGCAAATTCTGGAGCACATATTTTTTCCCTTTCATATTTGCCCCATTTTCATAGCCATTTATGGCTATGAAAATGAGGCAAATATGAAAGGGAAATGTTCCATTTTTCCAAATATAAAATGTTCCATTTTTCCAGTTGTTCCATTATTGTTGCACATAAACCACGTCTGTTCAAATCTGATATATCTGCAAAATCTAAAACGTTTTCCCTGATCTTGACAATTCCATTGTCACAGGAAACAAAGCCAATAATAATGGTCATTTGTTCTGTTTTACTTGCATCAGGTGTGCAGTCTAAAATTATGGAATAATATTTAGATTTTAGAATTTATAATAAAATTGTATCCCTGATTGCGTTACTTAAAGTTTCCAATATTTCATTTTGACTGTCTTTACTCAAATAGTGTACCCTATTGTATTCGTTGTAGGGCCCTTTCAACATGAGTTTCCATAATGGGATCAAACATAGCAAAAGAGTTCGACTAATTTTAAAAAACTGCCGTTACTCCTTTCATATAATTTATCAGATGATCCCCGAAAAGCTAAATTTCGACTACCAAGGAATTTTATAATTTCAATCAAGCGTTCTAAAACATTCATTCAATGTTTCTTTTCCATTTCATACATGCTTTGAGTCTGGAAATCAATAGTAGTTTTGTTTTTTTAAATTTTTATCAAGTTCCTTCCATTTAAAGAAATTTTTCATGTGAGTTAAACTAGTCTCATGTCTATGTAAAGTTGTACTTACATTTCTCCAATCGTTATAACCTTCAACAAGACTCAGTAGGTGATTCAGTTGATTTAGTAGGTGCAACAAGTTTGCAACAAAAGCAAAAAAACAGAATTTAAAGTTTCGGAATAAATGAGCCATGTTCTTGGCACGAGCTCCCGTTTTCCATTTTTCTATTATAATATGTGTTGCCCAATTTACGACCATATGTATCTCTGGGATATATTATATTTTTATTTTGAACAAGCTCCATTTTAATTAAAACAGCTCGTAATTTTTCATCAATATTTTCCCATTCACCTGGATCTTCTAAATTTACAGAGACTAGCAATGTGTTGGTTTCGTGGTCACCTACAACTAAATCTTGTTGTAGTTGACTAAATCCTAACTATTTTTCACTTAAATCATGTTCAATTATCTTGTTCAATAGTTGCAATAGTACCTTCAAGCAAACTGGATGATGTGCACGGTTCTTCAACTCTGATTTCTGATGTATCGAGTTGGTTACAATCTGCATCAGAATATTTTAATATTTTAACAAATTTATTAAGAGTCCCAGTTTGTTTCTTAATATCTGCTTCTTTCACAGCATGACGCTTACAATTTTGTGCACCGAATAACTTTTTTTAAAATTTTTGATTCCATTTCTATTTTATACCCACAAGAAATTATTACACAACACGACACAGAGACGAAATAATAGTCGGCACTGCGCTATTGTCAGTAGCCTACTGAGATGCGTACCATATGACTGGTCAACTAGCAACAAATGTTTTGTATGAAAATTTGTTTCTGCACATAAAAACTGTTCATCGTTACACTTTAGATAGATTGCAGTAGACAAAACATTCTGCAGGCAAGCATTTAGCCTACTCTAGCTGCAAATTGTAAACAGCCGGCTGATAAAGGTGGCAATATACATTTTTTTTTAAATTTTTATTCGGTGTATCCGGCCTTATTTATTTTAATATTGATCATTCTAAGAATTTTTTGTTTTTATGATAAAAATTTTGTTTCTTAAAAATTAACTTACGAACCGCTCCCTGGCGGCGGCGTCCCCATCATAGCGGTGCCCGCATGCTCTGCATGCCCGCTTCCACCGGCCCTGGATGCAATACTAATCAAAGTATACAGGTCTCTTAGTGGTGTTGGTTTCAGGCATTCTGTAATTAAGCTGCAGCTTTCTTTCAATGCTGAGTCAAGTTTTTCAGCATGGCAGGATCTGGACCATACAGGGCAGGCATATTCAGCAGAAGAATAGCAAAGGGCCAAGGCAGAAGATCTCAGTGTGGTAGGGACTGCACCCCATTTGGAGGAAGTAAACTTTCTTAGTATATTGTTTCTTGCATTAACTTTTGCCTTTGTTTTTTTTCTGTGTGTTTTATATGAAAGAGTGCGATCGAGTGTCACACCGAGGTAGACTCGGTTCAAGGAATGTTCTATATTAGAGCTTTCCCACGAAATCTGTAGCTTCCTATTGGCTTCCTTATTGTTAAGGTGGAAAAGGCCAGTCTGGATTTTCAAGGGGTTTGGTTTTAATTGATTACTGCAATAATATGTGGTTAGACTATTTAAGGCAAGTAACAGAGTAGTTTCAATGGATTTGAAATTTTTTGATTCAGTAGCTATGGCAAGGTCATCAGCATAGATAAAATTTCTAGTTCCTGGAAAGATGGAGAGATCGTTGATGTAGATGTTGAAAAGTAATGGTGATAACATATTTCCCTGGGGGGGGGGTGTTTTTTGTGGGGGGGATACCAGTGGCTCTTCCTACTCCCCCAGGTCCACAAAAAAAGTGTGTTTTCCAAGAGTGATTGGATCAGGAGGACAAGTGCGATTGAGAGTCACACCAAGGTAGACTGGGTTCCAGGAATGTTCTATATTAGAGCTTTCCCATGAAATCTGTAGCTGGTTTATGGTATCATATGCTGCAGTTAGGTCTACAAAGACTGCTCCTGTGGCTAGTTTTTGCTCATAACCATTTTCTATATATTGAGTGAGGTTGAGAATTTGTGATGTACAGGATTTGCCTGGTCTAAAACCAGCCTGCTCAGCAATAAGATGGGATTTGATTAACAGTTGTAGCATATTCAAAATAATCATTCATAGAGTTTAAAGAGATTGATGAGTAGTGATAGAGGTCTGTAATTTTTTGCTTAGATTGCAGTTTTCCCTGGCTTCACAAAGACCACCACTTAAGCATGCCTCTGGAGATAGTTGGTATCCTTAGGGTTCTGAGACAAGTGTTGTATAGGTTTAATAACCACTCTTTAGTCCTGGATTCAAAATGTTTAATTTGTTCATTATGGATATCATCAAGGCCTGCAGATTTTCTAGGTTTTAATAAGTTTATGGCAGTGTTGAGTTCAGTGATCTTGAAATCTGAGTTAATCATATTTTGTTATTCACTTGGGGTTCTAAATATCTTATTTTTTGGGTGCTTTATAGGGAATTTTCCATTCAGCAGCAGCTGGTGAGCAATCTGATTAGCTGTTACCTGTGGATGCTCATATGGTGTTCGTAATCAGGTGACTGTTGATATTGACTTTATATACACATTCAAAACCGTAAACAATATTATTGAATAATAACACAATAATGTAGGCATAATTACTGTAAAGGGTGAAAAGTCACAAAACACAAACATGTTCCTACAAAATAACCAATTGCATTTACCTTTGAATGCAATCCACTGGTCGAGTGTCAAGCAAGTCAGCAAATCTTTCCTTTCATTCAGCGTATTAATGTTATCGCATTGCAAATGATGGAAATTCTGTGTTTCTGTGGATTCATTACAGACTTCTTTCTCTTCAGAAACTACACATTACAAATTCGTTTTTATTATCACTGTCATCCAAGCTATTTTTCCTTTAAAGAAGGAACCAATGTACTTATCCATAGTTGAAATACTGTATTTACTCGAATATAACTCACCCTCACATATAACTCACACCCCTGATTTTACTTTTCGTAAAAAGAAATTAAAAAGTTTCACATATACCTCGCACATGAAAAAAGCTTAAACAAGTTCATGTCGGGGCGATAGTGACTTGCTCTGGCGGCAAGAAAAACAACTACCTTTATTATGTCAGTGAATAAAATACAAGCACTCCGTGTAATATATTTCTCAACAAATAGTGCAATTAGAGACAACTGGGATAAAAACAACACTAATGAATGAATCACATGTCACCTCATACAGAAATTATGCTGTATAGGCTCAAGCAAAATCATATGCTGCACCGGTAAACATAATATCTAACTAAAAACTATTGTTATTAATTAGATGTGTGTAAGTTTGTTCGCCGCAAAGCAGCAATAAAATTCAACCGAACGTATTAAAATTCGTAAATGTGTTAAAACTAAGAAATATATATATAGTGAATGTTGTTATGGCAGTTTCACATATTATTGGAATTTGGTTGAAGAGAGTTAGCATTTTGTGGGCTTGCTTTTATATTTCCATCACACAAACTTTTGTTAATACTGTATCAATCATATGCATGTCTTAATAACCTGCCATTGCTGTCTGTTTCGCATTAGGCTTAATTCCCGTAAAGGGAGAAAAGTCACAAAACAGAAAAATGTTTTGTGACTTTAACCGGCTGAATTTAACCACTGAAGGAGTGGTATGATAGACTTTGTGTTTCCTAGGAAGGACCTCCCACGATGAGTCTCTTGACTCCATGGAGGCCTGAATAATAATAATAATAATTTCAATACAGAAACTATTCTACTCATTCACTACTTTGTGGGACAAAAATGTAGCTTAACCCTTTATTAACTCTACATAAGCTTTGCTTTCACAAATGTTTTCTCCTTATCTTACATTCATTAACTGATATCCTGTCAGAAGTTTACAGAGATCTATCATATAACCCCTCTTTCTCCTGTCTACAAGCATGCAGTTTCTACATACTCTCAATCTGTTATCATAATCTCGATTCTATAATATCATCTTTGTAAATTTTTTTGTAGCCTTTCTACACTTCTTTATAGGCTCGATAAGTTTATATGTGATGTTAATAAATTATAAATTAATTATCATTTATCAAACATTTTTTCCTGTGCATATGTATTTTTTTTTTACTATACTTTCTATGGATGATGCTTATCTCTTCATCACTGAATGATAACTAATTTCAAACTAAAGTTCCAAACTTTACTTAGTGATAATCTCCATCTGAAATTAAATTCAATCAACATTAATTAAATTATTGTTGTTTATACTTGACAATTTCATGAACTGAATGAATGAGTTTGTTCTTTCAGATTTCTTTCCCTACCCACATATCCTCAGTGAAAGTTGCTAACATTATTATTAGTAGTATTACACAGCACTTCTGTGGAGTACAAGTGCTCATCGTGGAAGCTACTGTACAATACACAATTCTGCACTGTACTAACTCATTTCACAAATTTAGGTTGTCTGATAACTGTGTGTGTATTCCCTGGTCAGTCTGCTTGTTTAGTGAGAGAAAATGCTACTGCCTTTGTATGAGATCAGATATCCATCTTCAGCTGAAAAGCCTTATAAAGCTTCTTCCCATCTTGGTTATTTGAACTTTGGTATTTCCAGCTGAAGAGCATCTCTGCTACTGACTAAGCTACGGATAACAGTGTTTTTGATACTTTCTATGGTGTGGCTGGAGAGACTGAGAGTTGAAGTGTGTATGTATGTGCATATGTGTGTGTATGTATATCAGTGACATTGCATGTCAATTTTGGTTGGTGTGCTGTCGTGGCTTATGCAACCCACGCTACAAAATTTACGTCAGTTTGACAGTATGATTGCATTTTTATCGAAATGCAATCATACTGTATGAAAATTTTAGGAGTGTATAGCACATCAGTGCTAGTCTTAATTGGTTTAATGTAATAAATTGTAAGATAACTTTGAATACTTTAATTTATCAATTAAAAATGTAACCAAATCTGAGAGTGGGGGACAATGTGTTTGTTTTAAGATAATGTATATTAGAAAACAATAATGAAGGAGAATGCTATATTTAATTGGTATATTTGAATCACTCAATAAAGGTGTAAAGGTGGAAGAGGAGGACGAGGCTTATCTCCTTCGAATACAATACTATTTCCCATTGCAAATATCAGCATAAAAAGTTATAAATTTATCTAAAATTATATATTAAAAACTTGTCAATATTATATATAAAAACTTGCCTACCACATCGATTTACACTTCATGCATGCATGCAAAACAAATGAAAATCAGAAAACAAAAACAGCAACTCACGACAAATGACAATGTTCAACTGGATAGATTGACGCAATAACAAATCACAGCCTCTAGGAGCTATTGTCTCAGAGCTTTCAGCGATTTAAAACTACTAGAACGCTAAGAATTTGACCCGGCTGTGCCATCTGTTCATCTTTTCAAAGGTCTCAAAGGTATATGTATTTTGAATGCATACTAGGCTATTAACGCAAATGCAATGTCATGTTTATGTGTCGAAATGTGTCCTCTTCATGAAGCATTAGTATACTATGTTTCCTTTTAGAAATCACATGAAGTTAGGACACAAGGGGAATTTTTGCATTTATTTCCTCTAAAGGAAATAAATGCAAAAATATAATATCAGTAATATTGCTATTTGGTGGATGAGCACCACACACCCGGAATATTCACCCTGATGTATGTATGTATGTATGTATATGTGTGTGTGTGTGTGTGTGTGTGTGTGTGTGTGTGTGTGTGTGTGTGTGTGTGTGTGTGTGTGTGTGTGTGTGTGTAAACAGCAACCCCTCAATTAATGCACCTAATACGTTCTTTAAAACAGGCGCATTAATCGAAAATGCACTAATCGAATATAATAACCTATGGAAAAAAGTACAATTCGTTCTTCAAATTTCTTTTTTGACCCTTAATTTTTTTTATAAAAGAATTAGGATATAATCTCAGGGCCTAGCTAAAGGAAAACAGTGAAGCTGAAAGATAATAAAACATATTCAGAATATTATTTTATTATTCTACTTCTTAACAAAGAATTGAGCTAACGTAGTTTGGTGGGCATTCTGTTTCTTTTTTCATACAACTGACGGTATGGCCCTATTGCCTCATCTACTACTTCTGCAAATTTTACTGCTTTTCTCTTCATCAGGGTCAGCCTCCAAGCATTGCTGCCTGAAAACTTCAATAGTAAGAAAACTATTTTCAAATTGTTTCAGTGAAAACTCTTTGGGCTTGTCAGTGATTAAAAATTTTCTTCATATTCTTCAGGACCTTCCCGCTGTGCATCTAAATTTAGCAGCTCGGAATCATTCAATTTCTTAGATTGAGATTTAATTAACTTAGATTCATTTGAAAAGCTTCTAAAATCATTTGCACAATGTAGAAGAATATGCTTCCAAATGGCTCGCATGTTGCCAGCAGTAATTTCATTCAACTTTGCGACTTTATAACTAGACTGAGATTTCTCTGATTTGGCCAGAAAAGTCTTGGAAGGCATTTGCTTCCAAAAAAAAAGGCCGATTTCATCGACATTAAATATTTGTTGGTCACAATATAGCCCTCTTCTTCCACAATTTTCTTTAAAATCTCTGATTAATTTGTGGCCACCTCCTTATCTGCACTTGTCTCAGAACTTCACCTGTGATTAGAACATTATGTAGGCTATTTCTCTTTTTGAAATGCTCAAACCATCCAGAACTAGCATGGAATTCTTCTTTTCCATCACTGATAGCCCTTTCTTTCAAAGCTGCAAAGAGACTTAATGCTTTTGGTATAATAAGGTCAGTGCTTAGCAGGATCCGTCGAGTGCATACATGATGAACTTGAAGCAGCCTTACCTTTCTCTTTGTATTCAGTAGCTTTGCTTAAAATTGCTCATATAGTTTTATTCACCCAGTTTTATGTTCTTGTCCTATCTTTGCTCTGGACTCGCCTTGTTCATTTTTCTTTATTATTCCAATTTTTTCTTCCAATGAGATTACTTGTCGAATCATTTTCACACTTCCACTTTTTTTGCTCGGTAATTCTTTTACTCATGATGAAAGGTTAAGAAAATAATTTAAATTTTAGTGTTAATTTTGGAACATAGTGTACATGGAAATAGTGTAGTATGCCATTAAAAAAATAACTCTGTTAAATGTTTTAAATCGGTAACTAAATTATTTCCTCCTGGTGAGGTGATTTTTTAAAATAGTTAGCCATAAAAATGTATAGATAGAAAATTTTTAAAATCTGTAACATTTATTTTTAAGATGCATATAGGTGCACTAATCGAATTTGGGTATAGAAAAAAGATTATGCACTAATCGGAGGTACATTAATCAAGGGATTGTTGTATATATATACATATATATTATGAGAATTCATTTTTATTTGGTTGGAATATTATGGAAAAGCTTTAATGACTGTTACCGAGAGATAAAAAGATGACAAGATATATTTAAAAAAGATACTACTAGTTTACTAGTTTCGTTGAATAGATCAACATCCTCAGGTATCAAAGAAGTATATAAAAAATTACAGAGACTTAAAATTGTAATAACAGAACAAGTATAAAAAGACAGTAGCGTGTTTGAAAAACAAATGCGAGTATGAGTTCCAAACAAACATATACTACGCGCTGTCGCGAGTGCACCAGTACTGAACAGAAGCAACGTGTGCATCAGAGAGATTGTAACTCAGGCTGTTGTTGATATGAGAGGAATCTAGAGAAATTTCCCTGGATTCGACAATCTTTCTTTCGAGTTCATCGTAGCACACATGGATGTTAGAAGTTTGAGTCCAGTTTACAATGTGTTGGCGGCCTTCGTCTGAGTTAGCTGAAAAGAGAATGTGGCTATATCTCTATGGTGTTCATCCAAACGTAGAAGGATGGATTTAGCAGTCTGCCCATAGTATGGCTTTCCACAATCACACAAAATCTTGTACACTCCTGGAAACTGAGTAGGAAGATGTTTCTGTTTATGTTTGCTAAGTAATGAACAAAGTTTTGGAAGCATAGTGAAGCAAGTTTTGAAGTTAAATTTCTTGAGAATCCTGGCCAGTTTTGGTGAAAGAGAGCTGATGTAAGGCAAGGAGATGAAGGCTCTTGGGGAAGAGGGATCGTCAGAAGTAGTTGAGTGCCTGGGGGAAAGAAATTTGTCAATTTTCTTTGGAGAGAAACCATTGTTAATAAAAGTTTTCTTAAGAAAAAGGAGTTCATTTTCAATTTCTGTTTCTTCTGTAAGTAATGATTTGGCTCGGTGAGCTAAGGTGGAAATAATACCACATTTTTGTGATGGGAGGAAGCATGAAGGTATCTATCAGTATGAGTAGGCTTTCTAAAAATTGAGATTTTAATGCTCTCAGCACATCTGGTAAGTTTGTATATATATATATATATATATATATATATAGGGTGGTTCAAAATTCCACATACAAACTTTGAGGGGAGGTGAAGAACATCAAAATTAACCATATTCACATAGGAAAGCTGGACCAGAAAAGCCACCCGAAAGTGATAGGTGGCACTGTTCACCAGTGCTCCAGGTAAGCAATTGGGGTTTCCTCATTCAAGCTTTCGATGTCGTACGAAGAACATGCGTCGTTTTACGAACGCTGAGATGGCAGACATGCACCTCATTTACCATATTATGTATCCAACTACTACTGAACTGTTCAGTTATGCCTAATAAAGTTTTTTACGCTACTTACTGCCTTGTGTTATTTCTGTATCTTTGTGTCCCTGTTAGTACCTTCAGGTGGCATTTCCAGTCATGCTTTCCTATGCAAATATGTCAATTTTGATGTTCTCTACCTCCCCTCAAAGTTTGTTCATGGAATTTTGGACCACCTTGTATATATAAATATATATATATATATATATATAAATATTTTTTTTTAACCCAGCCACCGGGGAGGGCAAGTTACCCCCCCATCTCAGTGCCGGTCCCAAGCCCAGATAAATGGGAAGGGTTGGTGTCAGGAAGGGCATCCGGCCGTAAAAAACATGCCAAAACCAGGGATGAAATGTCGAATAACAGAGAAAGGACAAAGTCTAGGGCGTCCCCCGTAAGCGATGCATAGTTCTGTTGCCCGAGGACTGTGAGAAGTGGGCTTGGGCTACCGAACCAAGGACGGGTTCGGCTAAAGAAGCGAGTCCAACCGAAAGAGAGAGTGTGTAAAGTAAGAATTGGGTTGCTGAATGTGGATACAATGAATAAGAACAGTAGGAAGATAGTAGATATGATAAGAAGAAGGAAGCTAAAGATCTTTTGCGTGCAGGAGACAAGGTGAAAGGGCAATAAAGGAAAGGAGCGGCAGAAGGATATAAACTGTTTTACAGCAGGGTGAATGAGAATGGAAGAAACGGAGTTGGAATCATCATCGACAAGGAGCTGAAGGGTGGAGTCTGCGAGGTGTGCCGGAAGAACAATCGGATTATGAGTGTTAAACTTGAGATTGGAGGAAGCGTGGCTGTGATAGTGTGTGGATACGCTCCACAAGTAGGTTGTGATGATGAGGAGAAAGAGGCATTGTGGAGAGAACTAGACCAGGTAGTAATGGGAATCCCTGATGGTGAGAGAGTGATTGTCGGAGCAGACCTGAATGGGCAGTAGAAAGGCGATCAAGTGGTGAAGAAAGGGTGCACAGGGGTTGGAGTAGTGGTGATAGAAATGAAGAAGGTAAAAGAATCGTAGATCATGCTATGGCCTTCGACCTGGCTATAGCTAACACGTGGTTTAAGAAGAGAGTTGGACACATGATAACTTATAAGAGCGGGTATAGGATGAGTCAGACTGACTATATTATGTGCAGAAGGAAACATCTGAAGGAGGTGAAAAACTGTAAAGTGATTAATGGAGAAAGTGTAGCAGCACAGCACAGGTTGGTTGTGGTAGACTGTGATATAAAAGGGGAAAAGAAGAATAGACAGAAGTGGCGGAAAGATGAGACAATAAAGTGGTGGAAATTGGAAGAGGAAGGTCCAAGGAATAAGTTTAAAGAAAAGGTATTGGAAGGAATGAAGTTACCAGAGGATGTGGAAGAATGGTGGGACATAAATAGTTGGAATATCAGAAAAATTGGAGAAGAGGTGCTCGGTATAACATCAGGAAAGGGGCCACCCAAGGATAAGAGGCATGGTGGTGGAATGAAGAGGTGCAGTTGGAGATCAGGGACAAGAAAGAGGCAAAGAAAAAATGGGACATGACTGGAACCAGAGCCGACAAAGAGGCATATAGATTAGCGAAGAAAAGTGCAAAGAGAGCTGTGGCAAGGGCGAAGGCAGTTGAAGAGGTGTATGAAGTACTGGAGAGAAACAGTGGTGAAGCTAAGTTGTTGAAAATAGCGAAAGCTAGAGATAAGGCCTCGAAAGACATAACATCAGTTAAGCAGATAAAGGATGCCACAGAAGTAGTACTACAAGAGGAAGACAAAATCAGAGGAAGATGGGAAGAATATTTTCGTAATCTACTAAATGAGGAGAATCCAAGAGAGAGGTGTGAGGATGGAGAGGCAAACGAAGGATCGGTGCAGGACATAAGTAGAGAGGAAGTGTATTGGGCACTGAGAAAAACGAAGAATGGAAAGGCTGTTGGGGCGGACCAGATACCTAGAGGTGTGGAGAAGCTTGAGCAGCGAGGGCATAGACATGTTATGGGATCTGATGAGGAAAATAGCCCAACAGGAAAGGATACCAGAGGAATGGAGGAAAAGCATTCTCATCCCAATCTACAAGGAAAAGATGTTCAAGATTGTGGCAACTATAGAGGGATCAAGCTGATGTCACACACGTTGAAGATATGGGAAAGAGTAATTGAAGGAAGGATACGGCAGGAAACAAAAATTAGTGAGGAGCAGTTTGGATTTATGCCAGGAAGAGGGACAACGGATGCAATATTTGCGCTAAGGCGACTGATGGAGAAATATAGGGAGATGCAGGCAGAGCTGCATATGGTGTTTATAGACCTGGAAAAGGCATACAACAGAGTGGCCAGACAAAAGGTATGGAGGTGTATGAGGAAGAAGGGGGGTGTCGGAAAAGTACGTGAGGTTGGTGAAGGAGATGTATGATGGAGCAAAAACTCAGGTCAGGTCTAGTGTCGGAATGACAGAGGGGTTCCCCATTGTCATAGGGCTCCATCAGGGATCAACTCTGAGCCCCTACTGCTTTGATCTGGTCATGAATGTACTAGTGGAGGACGTCAAGAAGGAGGCGCCAGGGAGCATGATGTTTGCCGATGATATTGTTCTCTGTGAATCATCCCGAAAGAAACTTGAAAAGACCCTGGAAGAGTGGAGAAAGGTATTGGAGGAGAGAGGTATGAAAATTAACTGGGTAAAGACCGAATATATGTCAACAGGGAGTGATGAGCATATGATCATACGACTCCAGGATGAAAGGTTAACTTCAGGGAAGAAATTCAAGTACCTTGGTTGGGTCGGTCGTCAAGAGGAATGGTGACCTGGATGAGGAAATACAGCACTGAATAACATGCGGCTGGATGAACTGGAGGAAGATGAGTGGGGTCCTGTGCGACAAGAGAGCGAGTTATAAGATGAAAGGAAAGCTGTATAAGATGGTGATGAGGCCGGCGATGCACCATGGCACGGAGAAGTGGCCTATACAACAAAGGCACAGGAGAGGAAGATGGAGGTGGCAGAGATGCGGATGTTGAGATGGATGAGTGGAGTGACAAAGAAGGACAGGATAAGGAATGACTACATCAGAGGAACGGTCAAGGTGGGACTGATCAGTAAGAAGGGTACAAGAAAGCAGGCTGAGGTGGTTTGGTCATGTAGAGAGAAGGAGTGAGGAGTATGTTGGTAAACGAGTGGAGTATATGGAGGTGGAGGGAAGGAGGCAGGCACAAACTCAGATGGAGGAATAAGGTAGCAGAGGATCTTAGGGAGAAAGGATGGAGTCGGGAAAATGCCCTGGACCGGAGAATCTGGAAGAAGAAGATTAAAGATGTGAACGCTGACCCCGTTTAACACGGGATAAGGCATAGCGAAAGAAGAAGATATATATATATATATTTTTTCCCCCTCAGCATGTAACTTTTCTCCACTGCTGGGTAAAGGCATCTCCTACTGCAGGAGGGTTGGGTCTACTTCTCCTATGAAGATCCAGTCCATCATGGGTATTTATTTACTTGTATGAATAACTGCATAAAGATGGAAGATAATCACAAATATCCATGCCTAGGCAAGATTCGAACTGGCAGCCTTTCAGCTGGAAAGCGGATAAGCTAACCACTCGGCCAAATACACACACACACAAATTATATTGAGGAGTGGTAATAATCAATTCCATGAAAGAACAGGCAAGCATGTGAAAGTGAAGTATCAGCAGCTGTTAGTTAATGAAGCCAAAAAAGAATCCTAGGTAGTTCTTTTGATACGTAGTTAGCAAAAAAAAAAAAAAAAGAATGATTATGGGAGGATGAAACTGACTGGAGTAAATGGTATAAGAACAACTGCTGCAGAGGATATAGTTGAGATACTTAATGAACAGTTCATAAAGGTCATTCATTCTTGTAGAGCAGTTGATGATGATGAGGAGAGACTGAGTGTCAGTGAGCGAGAGGTATATGGGGAATTACTTATCAATGGCTCCAATAAAATTTACCTTTATAGAATTCTTGGCTAAGAATTCTGGGAATTGAGCAAACTTGATGCTAATAAGGCTGTGGGATTTGATAATATATCACCACATATTTTAAAGGAATGTACCAGAAAGATGGCATCTGCCTTGACATATTTGTTTAATATGAGTCTTGCACTGGGTTGAGTTCCAAAGTAGTGGAAATAGGACAAGATTGTGCTACTTTATAAGGGAGATAATAGAACTCAAGCATCAAATTGTAGGCTTATCTATGTGTCAGATGTTGTGGTTGAAGTACTGCAGAGGCTGGTGAGAACCAGGATCCAGAATTAGGTTGACAACAATGGTATCATCTTTGACGGACAGCATGGATTTGCTAAAGGGTGATCATGCTTTAGTAATCTACTTACTTATTACATTAAGGTGATGGCTTCATTGGACAGAGGAGAGGGATACACAATAGTATACTTATATTTTGCAAATCCTTTTGATAGATTACCACATGATAAGTTGATAATCAAACCAGAGCAGATGGAGTTGGATATTAGATTAGTGCATTGGATTGGAGATCAGCTTTCTGATATGTATCAGCAAGTTGTGTATGGGGGGAGCAATATCCTAGATGAGAAAAACCACTAGTGATGTGCTTCAGGGGTCTGTTTTAGAACCATTGCTGTTTAACCTGTATGTTAATGATATTGGCGAAGATTTGGATGGGGATATTCAGTTGTTTGCAGATGATGCAAACTATGAAGAATGGAGCAAATGTTGTGGCCTTACAAGAAGACTTGAATAAATTGAGTGAATGGGCACTGAAGTGTGGGATATAGAATTTATGCTTGGTGGGGATAAATTGTTGGAGGAATAACAGATTTTGGGGTGTGGGTGGATAAAGATCTAAAACTTTGAGGACACATTGCCAAAATTGTGAGGAGAACACAATGAATTCTACGAATGATACAGAGGACACTAACTTGTAGAAGTAAGGAGATTCTTGTTCCATTGTATAAGGGCTCTGATTAGGCCACACATGGACTACTGTGCACAGAATATGAATGTCGAATATGAGGAAAGGTTGAGAAAATGCAGTTTACAGATTCTAGTGGATAGAAGGAAGAGGGGGATGATATGATAAAGACCTACAAGTTAGTATGGGGTTGTTATAGGATCAATGTTGAAGAGGTTTTACAGGAAACAGTGGGAGATCAGGGGAGAACAAGAGGTCATCCATGGAAGCTATATAAGGAGGGTATGAACAAGGGAGTGAGAAGTAGATTTTTTTGCATGCAGAGTTGTGAATGATTGGAATGCCTTGCCTGACAGTGTGGTGTCTGCAGAGTGTGCTTAAGGCACAGTGTGATGAGCTATGTGTCTATGACAAAAGGACCTCCTAGATGAGTCTTTGACTCCATGGGGTGTTAGGATAATAATAATAATAATAATAATAATAATGAGGAAGGGATCTGGAAAGTTCTGATAAACACCTAGAACAAAAATGATATTAAAGCAACTGATAACCACAAGAAAGAACATACGAGGATATAAGAACATAAGTTACCTTCATTACTCTGCTACTAATTAGTATGTTCTTTCTTGTGGTTATATCAGTTGCTTTAATATCATGTTTTGTTCTAGGTGTTTATCAGAGCTTTCCATACCCCCCCCATATATATATGTGTGTGTGTATAATGTTGTTTTCACAGAATATATATATATATATATATTTTTTTTTTCACAGACATTCTTAGTAACGATTTTTTTTCACATTTATATATATATATATATATATATATATATATGCTGTTTTCACAGAATACACCAACAGACATTCTTAGTAATGATTTCCCCCCATTTATATATATATGCTGTTTTCACAGAATATAACGGACAGGCATCAGTAAAGATTTTTTTCCCCATTTTTTTTTAAAAAACTTCAAAATCACCTTACATGATAAACAATGCATAATAAAAGGAACAATCTGTTGAAAAACAAGTATAGGAGAAAGATTTATTCTTGGAATTCGATTCCTGACTTTCTTTAAATAAATTTTCTGTATTAGTTTTTGGTTTAATGGATGATGCACTAACCAATTCACTAGACAGAAAACCAGTTAGTTAAGATATCACGCTCAAGATCATTCTGTAAATAAAACAAAACTAATTCCCTGGAGACAGATCTGCTGCAAAGCAGAAAATAACCTCAGGAAAGCTACTTCCAATCGTTACATAACCATGTGTTCAATAATCTATAATACAAATCGTCAGGTGTAAATACCACGAATATAATGCGCAGTTTGAAAGTCATTATTCGTTCATATCTCAATATTTGTCATGAAGTCGCGGAGCAGTGTAATTTACAGATCATATGCTTACAAGCAAAAATTTAAATTAATATATGTAGCAAAGGAATGCTTCGGTGAGAATGGTTGTAACGGTATAGACCTTTTATACAAAAGTCATAAAATTCAAGTAGAATTTGGCCGATCATTAATTCAGGAATACTGAGATTTGTAATTCAAGATAACTTATTAAGATCGGTAACTGCTTAAATGTCATAATTCAACTTTTAAATAAAATGAACGCAAAAGTACAAAGGGACACAACGAGATCACAATATTCAAGACGCTCGAACGTATTTTTCGTCTGTACAGCAGAAATTCTATGCAAAGAAAAGAAAATCACATCTACACATGTAAGAGAAATTGATTAATTCAAGGTCAGCAGCATTCAGGATAAAAATTGTAAAACGGACCTCTTATGACCTCGGTAAGAACGTAAGCCTACCTGGGAGAGGTTGAGATGGTGTTGGAGCAGTGGTTGTAGCCATCACACTATTAATAATTAAATTTTGTATATCAGACTTGCACCCAGTTCAATCAAGAATGAGATACATCACTTCGGTATTACTTATAGCAATGAAAAATTAAGCCTGTCCAAAATCCTCGTTTTCTTGTCAACAACCCAAAACACACATGATGATCAAAAATCTCGTCTGCTGAACGAGATTGTCAAGGATTGAATAGAGCATGCGTAGCACATCGATTTCCGGTCCTCCCACATTGTTATGGCTCCCATGAAACGGGGAAGAGTAAACAGCCCCATCGCAAGTTAGAGTATAATCCCATGCATAAATGACTAAAGAAAGTGCCAAAATGGGGTAAGTTTGTTCAAAGTCCAGCCATTTAATTATATTCCTGCACCATGAGTTAAGCTTTAGATGGAATTTCAATAAAACTAGTTCGAAGAAATTGAAATTAGTAAATTCATTGTAACAACAACGATGCCCGGTTGATAGCTCATATATATATACATACATATATATATATCTAGAAGTGATTTTACTTAAACGTTTTATGCAGTCGCGATTATTATTAGGTTATTATTGGATGTATCAAGTAATTATCTTAAGCTTATTCTGTTATTACACGATAAAAAATATTACAAAAAATATTACCAGATAAATTTTAGGCTTTTATGACATCTAATCACAGCACACCTTTCGATTTGGTATGTAATGTATCTGTCTAGAATGCAAATATAAGAAATAATTAGTGCGTATTTCATAACTGAGTAGTTTCAAGACACAGTACTGTAT
Source organism: Typopeltis vanoorti (assembly GCF_054136105.1). Lineage (NCBI taxonomy): Eukaryota > Metazoa > Arthropoda > Arachnida > Uropygi > Thelyphonidae > Typopeltis > Typopeltis vanoorti. Next base: position 36,070,674 of record NC_143561.1, on the reverse strand, counting down.
ATTTTATTCAAGAAATAGTTGGTCGAATTTGATCATAACGGGTTCGGTTTCGAAGTTACGTGTTTGTTGAAATGATTGAATATCATAAGTCATTTCTTCTTAATCTGTGAAATTCATTAAAAAAATAAAGTGCATACATTTAATTAATTTGCACATTTTACTTATAATGGTTAAAATAAAGCGTGTAAAAGAAGAAAGAGGGGAAAGGTATATGGACGAATAAATGAAACTTAGAAGATTACAAAAATGTTATGTATAGTTGAAAGAATTAAAGAAGCTACATATTTAAATTTTATTTTACAAGTACTTTGTTGGCCAATGTTGTATGCATATCATAAAATATAATGTATCTGAATGTGTTTTAATTTTTATGACATAATTTACAGTTTACAAAAAAAAAAAGCATTCAAAAAATCTATGCAATAAAATTTATAGAGGAAACATGCTTTTCTGTACCAGTTTGAAGCACATTAAGAAAGTACTGATCAACAACACTTAACATATGATACTATGACAGATGGTGCTATAAGATGATTCTAGGGTGGTTCATCATCATCTTGTGATTTAATAATGCTTTTTTGTTTATTTTTTCAAAAGAAGATCTAATGTTTTCAATAAAATAAAATCACTGATTAATGTATTGTGCATTTTTAATTGCATCTTAGGAAGTCAGATTACTCACGAGATTTTAGGTTAGCAATAGTTACTTTTTTGTCACTACTCTTAATTCTGTAAAATATATTTCTAATCCCATTTGTTCACTAAAGCCATTTTAATTAGCTTCTATTCTTCAAAAATATATAGAATGAGCTAATATCATTTGCAAAGGTTATCAAGAAGTCTAGATATCTCCACCATAAAAGATCAGTACACCAAAACTATAATTTAACCATATCATTTTTCAAATTTTATCATTGTATACTTAATTTTTGTTACCAGTTGGTAGCATTGTTTTGATAATTAGTATTGAAAAACTAAGTAAAATTGATCCTTGATCAGAGCAGTTGGATCTTCTCTCTAACTTAAGAAAATTCAGAGAAGACTGCTGTACAAAGCTAATATCATATCTGGATAAACCTTTTATCTGTATTATTGGAACACATCTAGAGATAACTGTACAGAATCAATACAGTAATCTTCAATTGTATATTGAATGCTTAATGTTACAAAAACTAAAAAAACAAGCTTTTGGCTAAGTCAGTGATGCTACTTCAATAAAAATTTATTACAAAGATTCTTTTGAATCCTAAGAATTAAATTCCTTTCAGTATACATATATAACATCCTTATCATCTTCAGGGATGATATCCCCAGTGTCTGTTACCACTCCATCTCCTACCACTACTTTTTGCCAAACATCATAAATCTGTTCTCAGTTCTAAAAGATTCGACCACAGATGAGAGAACCCTGAGCACCTGCACATGGCAGAAGGTGAATCTATTTTGACAATAGGGTAATCAATGTCTTGTGGGATGAGTTTGTTTATTATTATGTCAGAAAATTAGTTTTTCTTTTATAAACATTCTAATGTTTAAAGTGGTTAACTATTTTGCTTGTATAACAGTTGGAAAATTAGTACAGTGACAGACAAGAAAGCACGTGATTTTGTGTGTTGGTGATGAATTATCCTTTATCTCCTTCAACACGAATTGACTCTTCTTGGCACTCTGCCAGCTACAGTTCTCTCAACAGTGGGCAGACAGTACGCACCCTTAGTGTTGCACTACTTGTATTGCAATAGTCCTCAGGACTGTCTTCACCAGTTTTGTAATTTGTTCTCTTGAACTTCAACTCCCTATCCACCAGCACCCCATGATCTCTCACCGATGGAATAGAAAACTTTCAATCTGTTAATCCCAAAATTTTAAACCCTACAGCCATTCTCACTTATTCGCCTGCCTTTCCAGCTTATTTAAATCCTCCTGAAGAGCTGCTACATCAGTCATGATTCCTAATAACAACTCTTCATCATCCATAGACTAAATATCTTCCTGCAGTCATGGATTATAGTCCTGTCGCTCAGTACCATTTGAATCAGACTGTTCCATTTGGCTGAAGTGTTCTGCAGTGACTTGTACCTTCCATATGGAATGACGTTGATTTGAATCCTGTTAATTACTGCAGGAACTTTTTTCTAAGTTTTTTTTTATTTTTATATATTTAATATTCTACTTTTAAGTAGTAGTTTTTTTTTTAACTCACCTTACATATTACAAAATAGTGAACTTGCAATATACAGTATAATAATATGCATTACAGCTGAAATTGCCTTGTATTAATCCATTGGCATTACTGGAAACTTCCAGTAACACCATACTGTGAGACTTCTAGAATTTGTGAGGAAAGTAGGAAGGTCTCATGAAAAGTGCTCTGGACCTATGGATAATAAGTAATCTAGAGTTTTCTTGACACTGACAAATGTTACAAAAGACAATCATTGTCACTGAAGTGACCTTGAATAATAAAGCGGAATATAACTTTCTTTATTCTTCTTTGTTACACTATGAAATATGGATGATGGATTTCATGGGATTCACAAATAAGATAAATATCATTGCCTAAATCATTTCTCATTGTGAGATTGTCTAATAATACATGTGTGTCAGCTAGTCTGATTAGCTGAGTGGATGATGCTTCTTCTTTCCAACTAGTAAGCCATGAATTTGATTCTTACAGCAGACATAGATGTATGAATGCTTTAGGTGGTAGATAAATTTTATCCCAGTATGAGATCACTGCTCTGAAAATGATAAAAATAATAACATTGTAATGCCTTTTATTCTCACAGGGGGTAGGTGAGCTGCTTTATTCCTGCCTACTTTTTGAAGATCATTGAGCAGCTGGTCCTCACCCTTCTCTCATAATGGACAGCTGAGCCCAAGGCTTTTGTAAGGGGAGATTATGAGAAATAAGTGAGGAGGAGCACTGATGATGATGATGAGTGAACAGGAGATGTATGAAGAATTTAGTAAACTTAATGTTATAAGGCTGTAGGGCTTGATGGTACCTCACCGTGTGATTTGAGGGAATGTTCCAGGGAGTTGATAACAGTACTAACATACATTTTTAATATGAGCCTTAGATTGGGCCAAGTTCAAAGGAGTGGCAAGATGGCAAAATTGTTCTGCTAATAAGGGAGGTGATAAGACTAAGGTGTGAATTATAATCCATTCCATGTGTCTGGAATTGTGGTTAAAGTGTTAGTGAGGACCAAAATTCAGAATTAGGTTGACAACAGCAATATTCTCTTTGATGAACAGCATGGGTTTGCTAAAAGAAGAATCTGTTTTTGTCTTTCTATTATAACAAGATGACAAATGTATTGAGTTGACAAGGAAGATGCATATGCACAGTGGTATGTTTAAATTTTGAAAAGGCCTTAGATTCTTATATGACAAGCTGATATTTAAATTGAAATGGATGGGATTGGATAGCAGATTAGTGCAGTCATTTGAAGACTGGTTGTCTAATACCTGTCATCAGTGCTCTTTTGGGATGGTATGCAATGGTGGTGCATAGCTTTTCATTAAACTTTTTCTGCTAACAACAAATGCATATTGACACCTACTGTTTTCAAAAAAAAAAAAAAAAAACACTGGCTTAACGATATTGGATAAGGTTTGGTGATATGCAGTCATTTGCAGATTTGGGAATAGCTGTGAGGAGTTAGAGCAGATGTGGCTTTGGAAGAAGACTTGAATAGACTGGGTGAATGGCAAGTGAGTGAAGTTGCCAGTTCAGTGTTGCAAAGTATAAGGTTTTAAACTTTAGAAACAAAGATGAGGTGCAGAGTACATGGTTGGTGAAAGAGGAGGAGATGAAGGAACTAGGGTTGATGGTGGACAACAAGGACTTAAAATTCACATTGCTAAAATTGTGAGGACAGCGCAGAGTATAATACTCTGTGATACTGATATTAGTAGTAAAGATATTATGATTCCATTGTGCTCACCTAGTTTTCAAATTGATGAAGAGATATTGGAAAGGGGGTCAATCCAGAAATGATTGACTAAGGTAGTTTCTGGCCTCTGAAATATGGAGTATGATGACAGATTGAGGGAATGAAGTTTGCACAGTCTTTGGATAGGAGGTTTGAGTGTTTTAACTAATTCAGGTGACCAAAATACTTTAAAATATTAAAATGAAGTTTGCACAGTCTTTGGATAGGAGGTTTGAGTGTTTTAACTAATTCAGGTGACCAAAATATTAAAAACATTCCTTAATGTTTTTAATATTTTTCTAGGAATTAGTGAAGTCATAATCTAGTAGTTTATAAGTGGTGTGATCTCTATGCAACATGTTCATTTTCCACTTATAATCACTGGTTTTGAGGACCACAGTAATGTTTTCCTTATTGGCTCTTGTAATTATTCCCTTTTTTCTCTTTGCATAATTTATGGAGAGCTCAGAGTTGGCTGTAGGAGAGATTTCTTTTAAGTGGCATAGCCTGCTTCATTAGAATGTTGGTTACAGTGAGCCTAATGCTGCGATCTCATGGTCCTAAATACCTACAGGTACATATTATGTCTGAAATAGTGCGAGTTCTACAGTCAATTTTTTTTAAGCTGTAATGTTTAAAATTTTCCATGATGAGAAATCCTCTGTATCTCTGCCAAAGATGAGCTGACTCTTGAACCAACTAAAAGCAGGCCTAAATTCTTCTATGATGATCTAGCACTACGGAAGCAAAGGTCAATACCCCTGGAATTGACAGGCAGCCATAAAAATAATAAGGATAAATGACTCGATAAAGACCTAACAATCAGTTAAGTAATTGCAGAATATTTTTCTTTTCAATTTGAAATTTTATATTAGACTATATGGATATACACAGATGTTTGTGCACAGCAGTAATTTGTTATTGGTTCCCGTGGCACACCCAGAGGGAGGGGCCTGGCCCCCCAAAGAAAAAGGGAAAAAAAAACACGAAAAAATTTTCCAAAAATCTTTTCCTAATGAAAATTAATTTTTTAAAATTATGTTGTGTCGTGTCTTCTATTTCTATACTATTTATGAATTAGTGATCATTGCAGATGCTCAATCATAGGTCGTATGCGATGCGTAGTGTATATTCTCAAATCGTTGACTCAACTCGGCCCCACCCCTTCAAGATTAAATCCTGAGTGTGCTACTGATTGGTTCTGAAACCTCTTAAACAGGACTAACATTAAATAAAAGAGAAAGTTTTTAGAGGCCTAACTGTATCTGAAAAACTCCTTGATCTTCTGTGTTCATTTACTGTTCCTTTCTTAATGATTTTAAGCAGTAGATGAATTTTAGTGCCTGGGTCTGAAACCCAGGACCACCTGGAAGTGTGAAGTAGTTTTAAAAAGAAATGGAAAAATGTCCTTCAGATCCCATGTTTGGATCTGAAGGACATTTTTGAAGCATGATTTCTAGTTCTGATGTGGTTTATAACCATTTGCCAGTATGATTATCATAAAATAAGTTGTGAATAATTTAGGTTTCTCTACCCAAATCTTTTTTGCTTTCTAATATCTGTATAATTATCATTCATTTCATAATTTGACAAAATAATCAACATAGGCGTTTGGTATTAGAGAATTCATCTCTTTTGTAATTTTTTTTAATCTAAATGCTGAACCAACTCAGTTTTTTGACCCTAGGTTTTAAATGATTAGTAATAAAGATAAGAAATTATATCCCCAAAGAGCAATAATATATATATATATATATATATATATATTTAATTTAATTCCAAAGAAGAAATAGTATATCCGCACTGTTAGCCTATGGCTGTGCGCTTCGCAACCATATGCCTGGGGAAGGAGTGTCCTAGGTTCAATTCCCGTCGGTGACGTGAGGAGCTGAAGGATCTTCCTCAGCCATAGCAAATTAGCCGGTCTTGGGCGTGGACAGTAGGGTTTTTTCCCCCAGTTTATCCTGGGGTTTTTCATCCCGCAAAGCAGGCAAACCAGCATTGAGAACTTAACATTACGTAATGTTGAGTTCTGACCACCTTATCCTGTGAATTGTTTGAGGTCTGATGATTAACTAACCCTCGACACCGCAAGGTGAAAGAGAGAAAAGAAAGATGAGATGAAGAAGAAACCGCATGATGATTTTCACATGAATGATGTTAATTATGCATATAAAATTTTATAATGAAGCATTTTAACCTAGAATGCATTCTAAGGCTTAAGAGTAACAACTCATGAAACAAACTGAAGATGCATAATGATTAAACTGCACATCGCACACCCCAATATATTTCATTTAACATTATACAGTAGCATGCTGCAATGGCACTCAAGTTTTTATGTTGGGATAAAGGCTACCCCCCAATTTTCATGCACTCATTTAGCACGCTTGTTCTATTTACCAAAATGCACTCCTCCTAGACTTATCTGCTTTCATTAAAAAAACTGTAGGATTTTGTGATCATGCACAGGTCGATACCGGAAAGTATTATTTAACTCAGAAATGAAGACCGTTTTTCTTTCTACCTTCAATAAAATAATTTTGGTAAAAAAGACTAGGTTTTTCCAATTTGTGTTAGCACAACAAAGAAATTTATTTAGTTGTTTACTTGCTGCTATAAAATTATTTCAATATGTTTTTTGTTCTGTAAATTAAACTTTTAGCTAAGATGTTAAAAATTTATCTTTATGTGTTTATTATCAGTTAATTATCATTGAAAGAGAAAATCTCATCTATGCACTCCTGTTGCAATGATTAAGAGTGCAATCTTTCAGGCAGAGAAATTAACAGTTTTTTTTTTTTTTTTTTAAACTGTAATGAAATTGCATTTATGGATACGATACCATGTTCTTTAAGATCTGTAAATATTAATAGAAACACACAAGAGACATGACTGCACTTGTTTCATACGAAACTATTCATTTTACACTTGAATGGCATCTGATAATTAACCTAGATATATTTCAATTAGGATACACCATAAACTATGCTATTGTTTCGAAAAGCTGATGAGCTAATTTTATTGTGCCTTATTGTATCATTACATACATACATACAGTGGTTCATTAAACACCAATTAAGTATATATTGCTTAGGTTAGAAGTAATATCTCTAAAATTCAACTTGGAATATTTTAACATCACAATTAGTCTGCAGTAAGTTCACTTTCATTATGCTAATATTAAATGAGGACTACCTACAATTTTAGCAGATATTTTCAAAAAGCAATTTTAGAAGTGAAACCAAAACAGCAGAAGTTAAAAGAAAATGCACACAGAGTTTAACTTCTCAGAACTTAAAAGTAAAATTGGATGTCAGACAGGGTTATGCATTCTTTTCACTATTATTCATGGTTTTTATGGATCACATTATGAAGAAAATGGCATTGCATATATAGCAGCAGATTGATGCACTTAGAAAAATAAAATGTAAGATTGATATTTAATAAGTAATAGTAGATTAATTTAGAAGAAAATTTCACTAGACTAATTATATATATATTATTATTACCCAAGACCTCATGGAGTCAAAGACTCATCTGGGAGGTCCTTTTATCACACACACACACAGCTCATCATACCATGCTTTGAACACATTCAAACTCCCTGCAGACACCACACTCTCAGGCAAGGCATTCCAATCATTTACAACTCTGCATGAAACCTGCCCCTCACTCCCCTACTCACACCTTCTTTATACAGTTTCCAGGGATGACCTCTGGTTCTCCCCCCGATCTCCCACACTATTTTCTGTTGAACTTCTCCAGCATTGATCCTATAACAACCCCTTACCAACTTGTAGGTTTATATCGTATCTCCCCTGTTCCTCCTGTCCACCATACTCTGCAAATTGCATCTCTTCAATCATTCCTCATACTCGACATTCCAGAGGTCAGAAACTACCTTAGTCAGGGTCCAAAGGCAACCCTTTCCAATGTCTCTTCATCCTTCTCAAAACCAGGTGACCAAATCTGGACACAATAGTCCATGTGTGGCCTAATCAAAGCCTTATACAATGGAACAAGAATCTCCCTATTTCTACACGTCATTGTCCTTCGCATTATTCCCAGAAGCCTTTGTGTTGTCTTCACAATTTTGGCTATGTGTCCCCTAAATTTCAGATCCTTATCCACTATCACCCCCAGATCTGTTATTTCTTCCACCTCCAACAATGTATCTTCACCAAGCATAAATTCTGCATCCCATCTTTGTTTTCCAAATTTTAAAACCTTACATTTTGCAACATTGAACTTGCATCCCCATTTCCATGCCGAATCACTCAATTTATTCAAGTCTTCCTGCGAGGTTACAACATCCTCACTACTCTTCATGGTTTGTCCCAACTTTGCTTCATCTGCAAACAACTGAATATCTCGTCCAAATCTTCACCTATATCATTAACATACAAGTTAACATATTAACATATAGTTATCGTTGTATCCTGTACGTGCCTTGAGGGTACATAATAAGTGGTGAAGTATAGCCAGTGTCTACTGTTTTGCATGTTGCTACAGTAGGATGTACTGATTAGTGGAATGGAATAAATGCAACAAAATAGTAGATGAAGTATGGCAGTGTTTCTCAAAGTGTGGTACGTGTACCCCTGGGGGTGCGTGAAAGGTCTTCAGGGGGTACGTGGCAATTTTCGGTTATGCATCATTATCAATATCACCACGATTCACGTCCTGGGATAATAACTTGCTCCCTGCGGTAAACACCCCCCCCAACAGCGTCAATATACACTAGAAACACAAGTAGTTTTATTGTATCACTAAATAAGGTATAGAGACATTTGCAGTCTGTGTAATATATTTCTCAACAAATAGTGTAATTAGAGACAACTGTAATAAAAATGGCACCAACTAATGAATCACGTGTCCCCTTCCCACAGAAACTATGCTATTTAGACTCAAGCAAAGCCATATGTTACCGGTGCAACATATGGTTTTGCTTGACACCACCCAGTCTTGAACGTGTTAAAACTAAGAAATATATAGTGAATGTGTTTCAGATATTATGGAATTCGGTTGAAGAGAATTAGCATTTCATCTCAACTGTTGAAATGCTAATTTGTCTTTGGTTTGCGTGATCTTTTGCTAATACTGCACCAATTATATGCACTTCTTGATAGCTGCTCTACATATCTCCAGTCTTGTAAATTACTAGTGATTTTTGCTTGAAATAATGGGACAGAAGATAAAACTATTTGGGTAGATGACTTTGACGATGCACACAAGGAAACTGTTCTTGATGCCAAAAGTAGCGATAGCGAATAGGAACTTCTTGGTTAAGTCACACGATTGTCAGTTTTTTTCTGAAAAATTTAGTTTCTGAAAATCCCCACATATATCTCACACCACGATTTTTTAACTGTAATTTTGGGAGAAAGAGTGCGAGTTATATTCGAGTAAATACGGTAATTTTTTTAGCTTTCAAATTCTTAAGTATGGATTATTGGTTAAAGATTGGATTTAGCAAATGTAGCAGATACAAGTAGCTGTAAGCAACAAGAAAACATTCATATTGCATTTGGATGAAATGAAATTGATAAGGGTGTGTTTTCTGATGTCTCTAGAGAACCAATTATGAAGAAGATCAAAAATCTTTGTAAGTATGATATGATTTACTTGAAATGGATTTTCTTGGATGGGAAGTGAAGAGGAACCTATTCCAAATTTTGTTCTACTAAAAATAAATCATATTTTTTGTTTACACGAACATTTAAATTCAAATAAAATAGACATTTACAATGAAATATACTTTATTTATTTATTATTTGATAAGGGGGTACTTGGTAATAATGAAAATTTAAGAAGGGGTACGCAGATATCTAAAGTTTGCTGAAGTAAGGTGTTGGCATAATGATTTGTTTTCCGCCTTAGAATTTTATGCTACCTACTTGAAATAAGCACTAGTTGTCTATGCAGAAAATGGATATTGCATATGGTCTAGCTATGAGAAACTGAGACAGCAAATATTAAATACTTGTAGACATCTTATACATAACTGGATCAAAAAGAAAACAAAATAAGAATTTCAGAAATTCCATTCCCTTACTACTACATGTTGTTTCTTCTGCCGAATTCATACTGCTATAATTAAAATACCCCATACGATCAAACTTATCTCCCCAAAAACATTTCCTGTTCTTCATCATTCTCTGTGTTCACTGGCATATAGCAACACAGAGGATGATGAACAGGTGTATTCACTGACCTATAGTAACACCTAAGTATTACTATAGTTACCATGCCATTTCCTTCCAAATTCTCTGCTCTGAGAGGACTAGCTCATCACTTATCATTACACTCCACCACCACCTTTATTCTTCATATTCTGCTGAAATATGTTATATCCTTCTATTTTCATTCCTGAATAATATCTGCTGTCAACAGTTTCACCAATCCCAGTCGTCTTTGGACGGGCTGAAACTGTCAGTGGCATGAATTCATTCTTTATTCCTGATACTCCTGGCATTTGTATAAAGAAATACCAGTGTATCATCAGTATTTTTATATCCATTATTATTCCCTCCCATCTCCTAACAATTATCCCACCTCAGCAATTTAGCAGTTTAATTACATTTTATAAGGTGATAACATTGATGCAGGAGATGTACCATGTTATTTTCATATTTTAAAAGTCTTTGGACACGTGGATAGGCTTATGTGTTCGTCAGACATGTTGTAATAGATTTCACAGTATGATATGAACACAGATGGATAAGAAAATAACTATTTATTAACTTAGAAGCTAATATTTCGCTGGTATTATATCCAGCATCTTCAGGGCACACAACACAAAGTTTGTTACAAAAGCAAGACAACCACAATCCGGTGTAACAGTGGGGCTAGTATAAGTAATCGCAGCGTGCAACACAAGACTAAAGTCCTAATGTGGCACCATCTAGGTTTAAAAAATAAAAAAATTCAAAGTTTTGAAATAGTAGTTCAAATGATAGTCTTAGAAAGTTTTAAAAAATAAAATAAAATAAAACTATCATCATCATCAAATTCCTGCCATGTACCCTCAAGGGGTGTACAGGATATGATAGTACTACATAATAAAACTAAATTAAAACTTAGGATGACTGTCTCCCAAATCTTTGGCAGATTTATACAGCCATACTTGTTAAGGTTTGGAGTATGTTTTAAGGCTTCTGTTGATTCCAGGAACAACCTCTCTGACTTGTAGAAGCTTCTGTGCATTGCTTTTGTTTCTTTCCAATTGATCCTGTGTGCAGGGGTATCCAAAGCATGGTCTGCCAGACCCGACTTGCCATAGTGAAAGTGTTGGATATATTTTTGTGTTCACTGAGGCGGATGTCCACAGTTCTTCCTGTCTGTCTGTAGTAGGCTTGATGGCAAGAACAGGGCACTTCATAGATTCCTGGATGTGATAATGGTGCATTTGTCCTTAGGTGAACTGATGAGAGTTGCTAATTTTACATAAGGTTTGAATACTCTGCGTAGTTGGTGTTTGTTAAGCACCCCCCTAGATATCTTTTCAGATTGCCTTTAATGTATGGAATGTGATAGTTTTGTTGTAGTCTTTTGTGGTAGATAGAGGGAATTTCTGGGTAGCATTTAGTATGTTATCTATCTTATGGGGATTATAACCATAATCTCCATAAGATAGATAACATACTAAATAGTTAAGAAGGTGTGACATAGGTGAGAAAGTTCAGCAGTGAGAGCAATGTCATTGGAACAGATTGCTCTAGCTCTATGGGTTAGTATTTTTAAGATACCATATTGTTGAGAAGGGTGATGGTGTGATTGTTTGTGTAAATATCTCCCTGTATGTGTGGGTTTTCTATAAACTGAAAATGATAAGAAACCTTCTGGAAGATGTGTGATCAGTGTGTCCAGGAAGGGCAGGCAGTCAATTACTTATACTAGTCCCACTGTTACACCGGATTGTGGTTGTCTTGCTTTTGTAACCAACTTTGTGTTGTGTGCTCTGAAGATGCTGGATATAATACCAGTGAAATATTAGCTTCTAAGTTAATAAATAGTTATTTTCTTATCCATCTGTGTTCGTATCATAACGTGAAATCTATTACAAGTCTTTGGACAGATTGATTTTAGGTTTACATTATTGCAATGAACTGAATGCATTAAAACCTAAGTGTGTTAGTAACTTTAAAATTTATTAAGTCTAGGTAGTATAGCATAGCATCATCTGAACAAACACAGTGACAATAGACACAGTTAAGGAACAGTCAGGTATATAATTAATAATAGCAAAAATGTAAAGCAGCTTTTCACTCAAAAAAAAATTATATAATATGCAGGAATTCTTGAATCATCTGATTTACATTGGGGAAATCAATATTCTAGTTAGATAATTGAAGGTGCATTTCTATAACACCAGTAGAAGGTCAGTTAATGCATTGTTCCATTTGTAGGAATGATTATTTGAATTTTTGGTAATTAGTGTGTATGTAGAAGTTACTTTATATTTCCATATAAGTATATGCTTGCTCCTTTCTGCAATCACTGGGTTAGCTGTGATGATGCTAAAAAAAAATAAAAATAAAAAATCCAAATTCACCTCCTTTACCTTCAGTAATACCCAGATCTTCAGAGATCGGTCTTTCTCTCTTTGGGACCGACATTTACTTTTGTAGCTTTTGCTGGTATGAATACATCACACTCATAACTGCATCATCGTTCCAAAAATTTGGCATCCTTTTCTGCTCAAGCTGTTCTGACATCTGGGATGCGAATACTCCTTCACAGACTCATTCCAAATGCTATGTCACAGGTGATCAGTTTCTCTGCAGGTATATACATGGATGCTTTCCACTGAAATTGAATCCATTATTCCTTCACCATCCATCTGCAAGTCCTCCAAACCTGCTTTTGCCTCCTCTTTCATTTCAGCTACCTCTATTCTCTGGAACATCACAAGCTATTTCTGAATGACCAGAACCAACAGCTATTAAAAAAAAAAAAAAGTAGTTTCTGGAACTTGCATATAGAATTTATATTATTATTACAGTCAGGTATATAATTAATAATGGTGAAAATGTAAAGCAACTTTTCACTCAAAAAAAAAAAAAATTGTAATCTCATTCTAGGAGTGATTTTGTTAGCATTATCATACAGTTCTCAGCTTTCGCCAGCCTTCATAAACATGGCCACATGGATACACTAATGGTAAATGTCTGTGAGCCTCTGATCCTTGTTCCCAAATACTGTTTTGACTTTTTTTTTTTCTTTACCTCTCTATTACATCATAGTGATTCATTTGTGCATGAAAGTTAATCAGAATAAGTGTCAATCAATTTAAATGGAATAACTCTCAGTTTTCTCAATTCTAGGGACTGAATCTATTAGTTTAAAACCACTTGCAATCCAACAGCAATTATATCTAGTACACTGCTTGAAATGCCTGTTATGATACTTTTTATTTTATTTAAATTAAAATAAATACCTGTTCCACTTCATTTTACGTTATGTAACTTAACAAGAAAACGGCCTCAGTCATTCCATTTAAATTTGGCTTATGGAGCAGAGCTAAACTGAAGTTCTCTATTCATTATGGGAAATTATAGAGACAATTATTGTGTTGTAATGTTAATTTTATATAAACCGAGATAATAACCCAACACTTTGACCTTCATGTCAACATCATTTGGAGAACACCCACCCACATATATATACAAACTAGATTACAATCCACAGAAGAAACCCAAATACACTAATTTATCAACTGTTAACATTACTGTCCTGGTTCTTGGCGGGGGGGGGACATCGTACTGCAGTCATTATATATGGCTAAAGATCACTAACAGTTAAAATAAAAATAGCATGAGCAGTAGCCAAATCAATATTAAAGAGATGGAATTATTGCTTGGAGTCCTGCAGTATGTGATAATTCGAGATTGAATGTGTGACATCCATATTCTTGAGATTTTTAGGCCATCATTATTGTTTAGATTTCAATAGTAGATCATAGTTTCACAAGCATCTTTAAATTTGCATTCATACCAAGTTTTGGTATAAGTAACAGATTCCTCTATTCATTTCAGTGTAGCATCTTGCATGAACAGAAAGGCCCAATTTTCTATAATTATTAATGTGATGTGTCATTTGTTCTTTTTTTCTGGAATTGGAGTCATACATCTTGCTTATATGTGGCAAGTTATAGATACATTGGATTTGGTTACACCCAGGATACGCTGGAGGAAAGGAAATTCTTCAGTTTTGTAGGGGTTTAAAGGTGGCATTAAGGTTGTGTTTGTGTAGCATTCTATTTATTGTCTCTGATAGTTCTTTAATATATATAAAACGGCTATGGTTTTACCGTAATCTACGTTATTTTAAAGTGTAGGCTTGTGAAAGAATTTTTTGACAGTGTTTATAAAAGTACAATTAATAATTTGTAATTCATGTTGAAGCGCTTACTTATTGGAGCAAATTGTAACTTCTGTTTTTGAGGGTGTTAATGATTTCAAGTGTTTGTATTTGGCCAGGTGTGTGTGTGTGTGTGGACTTATAATAAATGAAGGATAGACATGCCAAGGGAAGATGCCTAACAAGTGTATCCAGAAATGGAAGTGTGTTCTGGTTTTCAATTACAGTGGCAAACAATACAAATGCATTCGGTTTATTTGTTTTATACATTTATTTATACATTTGTGTTGTTTAGACATCTTCCTCAGTCATCTGAACAAAGTTTGCAACCATGGAGCCAAATAACAAATTATAAACCTATCTGGTAATTAGTTTACGGAATTAACAACGCATATAAAGTATATTAATTAAAGGTAACTTTAATGAATAACTTCTATATTTCAGCAACGTCACATTGCCATCTTCAGGAACATAAAGATATGGTATGTGCACGCAGGCACTAACACAAAGCAAATGAGGAAGAAAGCAAGAAACTAATATTGTTCCTAAAGTCCTAATGGTGCCCTCTGGCCAGCAAATTTGGTAGTCTTGGCAGTTGGGCTGAAGTTCTCATAATGTAAGTCTCCCAAATTTGGGGTAGTTTCATGCACCCAAATTTGTTGAGGTTAGGAACGTTTTTTAGAGCTGCTGAAGATTCTTTGAATAATCTTTCGTATTTAAACTTGCTGCGATGAATTATTTTTGTTTTCTTCCAACGAATTTTATGGTGGGTATCTAAGGCATGGTCTGCCAGCCCAGAGCGGCTGTACTGGTGAAACCGGAGGTAGTCTTTGTGTTCTGAAATCCTGATATTTGTTGTTCTGCCTGTTTGGCCAAAGTAGCACAGTTTGCAGCTGCAAGGGACCTGGTATACACCAGGTAGGTCTAGGGGAAGTGGTTGGTCTTTGGTAGAGCGAATAAGGGATGCCAACTTTTTATATGGTCTGTAACAGGAAGTAAGGTCATATTTTTTGAGGATATTGGTTATTTTCTCAGAGGTGCCCTGGATGTAGGGGATAGTGATAGACTTGGTGTAATCTTTATTGTGGAGGGGGGGTTGTGGTTTACTGGTTTTAGTATTTTTTGGATTTTTTTGAGGTTATAGCCATTGGCTAAGAAAGTGCTGAGGATGTGGTTTAGTTCAGTAGTTGGGGCCTTGTCATCTGAGCAGATTAATTTTGCCCTGTTATATAGTGTTTTTATGACCCCATATTGCTGGTGAATGTATCTGCCAGTATGGGTGGGTTTTCTGTGAACAGAGAAAACCAAAGATCCATCAAGCTGGCAGGTGATTAAAGTGTCTAGGAAGGGGAGGGTGTTGTTTTCCTCTTTTTCTAAGGTGAACTGGACTCTGGGGTGGGGTGTTGGTTGTTTAAGTGTGTTAGGAAGGAATGCCTTAGATACCCACCATAAAATTTATTGGAAGAAAACAAAAATACTTCATCGCAGCAAGTTTAATACGAAAGATTATTCAAAGAATCTTCAGCAGCTCTAAAAAACGTTCCTAACCTCAACAAATTTGGGTGCATGAAACTACCCCAAATTTGGGAGACTTACCTTATGAGAACTTCAGCCCAACTGCCAAGACTACCAAATTAGCCTGCCGGAGGGCATCATTAGGACTTTAGGAACAATATTAGTTTCTTGCTTTCTTCCTCATTTGCTTTGTGTTAGTGCCTGCGTGCACATACCATATCTTTATGTTCCTGAAGATGGCAATGTGACGTTGCCGAAATATAGAAGTTATTCATTAAAGTTACCTTTAATTAATATACTTTATATGCGTTGTTAATTCCATAAACTAATTACCAGTTATGTCTGACCTACATATAAGCCTTGCTACTAGAATATAAACCTATCTGAACCAAACTTATGATTTAAAATAGAGGAATCTGGAGCACATTGCTCAAAAGCTTCCATGTAGAAAGTGGCAAGCCCATTGTTCTTTTTATTTCAAGTGTTTGTTATTATTATTATTATTATTTCATAACACCACGAGGGAGTCCAAAGACTCATTGAGGGAGGACACCTACTCTACAACACTCCGTCTCCACCAACTGCAACTACCTTCATTATCTACACCAACACCATCTACTGCCGACCACCACCAATAATAATTTCAGAGACAATCACAAACATCCATTCCCACGGTGGGATTCGAACCCACAGCCTTTTGGCTGGTGAGTGTAAAAGTGTTTGTTATGCTCTTGTTACTTTGTGTGATAATATGTGGGCTGTGATATCAGACAGAAATGTTTTATAAAACCAGCCAATACATGTAAGCACCTACTGCCACCCAGTACAAAAATTTGGAATCAGTAACACTGTCAAAAATAGAGCAATAACAATTTTCTCCAATAGGCAAACTCTAAAGCATGATTTAAAAATTCTTATTGTACCTCCAGGGATTCAAGGACTCTTCGAGAGAGGCCATACATCAACCACATCAACTGTCATACGTTCTCTTAAACTCACTCACACTGGATACACTCACTACATCCACAGGCAAACTTGTTTGGCATACTCACAATTCTGTGAGAGAAAAAGTTAGCTGTTATCCATTTCTTAACTGCATGTCTTCTCAAGTTTATAGACCTATATCATATCATCTATCTGTCTCTGTATAACAGTGTGTCTGCAGTCTACGTACTTTCAATCTGTCTTTGTAATCTACATTCCATAATCCTGATCTCATCTTTGGAACCTAGGAGATCAAATCTGTGCACAGAAGTCCAAGAGAAGTTGTGTCAAGGCCTTGTAAAGAGGCAAAATGACATCCGTATCGTTATATGTCAGTGTCCCAACATCTCGATTATCCTCTGAGTTGCATTCACAATTTTTGTTATGTGACCTTTGAGCTTTCTATCTACCATAACTCCAAGATCTCTTGTCTTGTCACATAATTTTACACTTACTAACACTGAATTGACAGTCATTGTTTGCTCAGGCTTCTAGCCTACTCATATCACCCTGTAAATGATCTATATGAATAGCATCTTAGATTGCCCTGCCTATCTTTGCATAATCAGCAAACAACTGATGATCTCCAGTCAGCCTTTTTCCAGTGTCATTAATGTAGATTAAACACCAATGGTCCAAAGACTGAACCCTGGGGCACCACTGGTCACCTTAAATCTGGCAGATTGAATACACCTATAAGTGGGTGTCCCATATTCTGTATTTTATGTAACAGACTTTCATATGGTATCCTGTCAAGTTCCTTAGCAAAGTACAATAGTATCATAGTGTATCCATTCTTTTTATCCAACTCAGACATGACTTCCTTTTAATAATACCGTGCTATTCCTTGCAAAGTATATCTTATTTATCCACCCATTTCTGTATGCAAGTTCTTACCAACTTTGCTAAAATCTTTACAATTACTCCACTGATATTGATAGTTAGACATATCAGTCTTTGCATCAAAATTGTGCAATGGGATTATCATACATTCCTGTTGGATCTTTCCTAAACTATGACTCAAATTATACAAACATGTCAAAGGCCTAACTAGTTTGGCTGCACATTCCATTAGCACACGTCTGATATCCCATCTGTCTAAATTGCCAAATTCTTATCCAGGTTATGCAGCAGTTTTAGAACCTTCTCATACATCACTATCTCTTCATCCAGTGTAGTAGTACTACTGTTCATTATGTTATATACACTAGGTTGATAGATATTGGTGAGGTGAGAACTCATTATTTGAACTACGTCATCTGCTTCTGATACAAAGGTATTGTCTACATTCAATAAAGCTATTATTCCGCATTCATTCTTTCTTGTACTTGTAGCATAACATTAAAATTTTTTGGATTGACTTTAGCCTGTGCAGCCAATTTCTTTTTCATACTCCAACTTAGCTTTCCATACAATACTCATAAACTTTTCTGGCCTGAGCTTTATATTTTTCATAACTTCTCTTACTCTTATTCTGATGATATTCTTTCTATATCATTTTCTTCTTATAGGCTCTTGTTTAATGAGATTGCACATCTATTTCACTCCCATTCTATTTGTTCTTTGAACTCTAGGGGACACATTCAGGTTCTGCATCATTTAAGCATGCTTTTAAAGCTTTCTTTGCACTTCTGCTATCCTTTTTATAGCTAATACCATGCAACCAATGATAGTATTCCCCTTATTGGAATATCCATATAGTTAGCTACTTCCCAGGTCATTATGGCATGATTACTATCAACAACTAGTGATCAAACAGTCACGAATTAAGAACTTTAGAAAGTTATGAATCTTAATTGAGACACTTTCTGATGCTGTGATCAAATCTAAAACTTTTTCTCCTTGAGTTGCTTCTTTCACATGTTGCTTGAGAAGTTGTCATGCAACAATTTAATAAATTCTTCTTTGTTCTCTCACAAGTTTTCTCTGCTAATCAATCAGTATTCAGATAGTTTAAAATCATTCTTAATAATTATTGTTTAGTACTCATCAGGATAATTTGGTGGTACATTTCTTCATCCCAACAACTAAATCTCTAGGTATGTAACACCATCCCACCATGGATTTCATCCTTTTAGCCACCACTTCACACCATATAGCCTCAAATTCATTGCTGTCATACATGAGACATTATTCCTTTCATGTGTTTCTATCCTAACTGGACTGAAGTCATCTGGTATCATTTGTAGTGCTTTTCCCTCCTCTCCCTTCTGTCATTCCTAAAAATATTATATCCTTGCACTCAGTTCCAATTATGACATCTGACTGACAGCCATCTTTCACTAATGCCAACAATTTTAGGCCACAGTGTATTCATCAGAACAACAAAGTCAATCACTTTGTTTGTAATGCTTCTGGCATTTGTGTATAGACATTACAAGTTGCGTCCTCACTTTTTCTAATACTTAAATCAATGGTCTGCTTGGCTCAGTTGGACAACTTTCTCTTTTCTATCCCCCCCCCCAACACACACAAAATTCCTAAATCGAAAGTATAGTCCATCCATTCAGCAGATTCAGAACCATGCTCATTGACATTAATTTCACTATTATGCCTACAAATCCTAGATGCATTTACATTCACTTCCTCAGTGTTCCTCCCATGATCTAGTTTCGTTGACTTCGCATTAGGTTTCATTCCAGTAAATAATTTTTCTAGGTACCTGATGCCAGATCCATTCAAGTGAAGGTCATCTCTCTTTGATACAAATCTTTTCTACTCACTCCACATGTCCAAAAAGTCACTCCTTTTTTCTAGTGCATTGAATCATTTACTATCATTGTCTCCTTATCTCATTACTCACCTACCTCGGTAATAAATTAACCATTTTTAATTCCTCACCTTTCTTTCTCGTTTCTTCCATCAAGCCTTTCATATACTCTCTCTCTCATGCTATATTTGTTATTAGTTCCAACTAATGTTACCATCTCTTTTATATTTCTTTTCTGTTTTACTGTTGCCTTTGTTATATTCTTTATATTAGCTCTCAGGAAGCTGAATGTAGTGACCCTTTTGTCAAGCACAAATTTAATTATTGAATCACCATATCATGTGGCTTCTTTTTTTATATAATATAACTATGTAAATCCAGAGTCCTTATGTTGAAAGTTTTTCCACTTGGTTATGCTTTAAATTAAAATTGCCAAGAAATTATATTCTTGGTTTAATCCTTTATCCGAGTGTAAGCAAACAAGGTTTGCGTGTGAAGTAACTTTATAACTGGGCAACTCATATAGAGGCTCATGACTTCACTTGCCTTAGTATCCCATTATGCAAAGCACATATCCATACGGACATGTATAATACTATTCATTATGGGAAGGGTAACTGCCCTTCCCATAATGTCCGTAAGGATATGTGCTTTGCATTGTGGGATGCTAAGGCAAGTGATGTGACGTCATGAGCCCCTATATATGAGTTGCCCAGTCCTGAAGTTACTTCATGTGCAAATTTTATTTACTTACACTTGGATGAGGGATTAAACCAAGAATATAATTTCTTGGCATTTTTAATTTATAGTATAACCTAACAAAGTGGAAAAACTTTAACATCTATCTCTAATCCAGAGTATTTTAGTAATAAGATGTGACACATTTTGGCTGCTTGTGTATGGAAATATGACTTCTGCATTACTTCAACCTTGGTATTACTTCTGGGTCTGACTCCCACTGATCAGACCTCAATAAAGGTCGAAACCAGTCTGGGTAGTGACCCTTCCCATAATGTATAGCATTATACATATCTAAGGATATGTGCTTTTCATTATGGAATACTAAAGTAAGTGATGTGAAGTCATGAGCCTCTATATATGAGTTGCCCAGTCGTGAAGTTACTCAACACGCAAACTTTGCTTACACTTAGATAAAGAATTAAACCAAGAATATAATTTCTTGGCATCTTTATTTCACACTCCTTATATTAAAAATGCTACAAAAATACAACTTGAATACCATCCCTGTATATCCCTTATTTATTATTTTTTTTTATGTTAATCCCATTCACAAAATGTTATTTTCAAAGCTATAGTACATTTGGTACTGTGAGTGGGCTAAGTTTTTTTTTTTTATTATATATTTTTTTGTATTTTTGATCTCTTTTTAAATAGTCTAGAAACCCTTCTCTAGAGACAAACATGGAACTTTTTAAGCCACTTCAAGCCTCCAGTAAGTGGGGTATTAGTCTCACATTGGGTGATGAAATTCATCTCCCACCTAATGATGTTCACAAACATCCATGCCCATGACAGGATTTGAACCTGCTGCCTGTTGGTTGGAGTGCAAATATGCTAATCACTCAACCATCCATGCAGGTAAGAATTGAACTTATTTAACTCCTCTAAGGGAACCTCTTTCCTCCCCTACTACCCACCCTGGGTGTACTGAATCTAATGCTCCTGTAACTTGTCATATATAGTTGAGACAGGACACTAGTCCAGTTCAAGAAAAAGAATAACACATCGAATTGATTGGCAAGGTACCTCTTCCTTACTTTATACCAAAACTTGTTATGAATGCAAATTTAAAGAAGCTTGTGAAATTCAAATTACATATCTTAATGGTTGACAAATAGTGACACTTTGACATACTGTGTGGGTTGTAATACAACTTGTCTCTTTGTATATATGTGTGTGTATGTATATATAGAAAATGTATGCAAGATGATAGCGAAAATTGGAGTTATAGAGTCAGAGTAATAACTTTTAATTTAATATAAACCAATAGCCTTGTTATCTCTTAATATTAAAGTTATAATTCTAACACATTTGTCTCCATAATTTACCTAACAAATGTCAATCGCCATATAACAATGAAAGAAAGCAACTTTTTCCACATTGCATTTGTGGAGATAGCATGCCAAGCAAGGTTTGTTTTTAACATCTTGCTTGGCTTTTCCCACTGATCTTCAAATTTCTCTATGCGATCGTATAACTGACTGTGTTTGACTGAAGTAAGTCATCAAGAGCAAGGTATCCGACATTCTCACATGAGATAATGGTTCCAGCTTGTTTTTTGTAGAACACTAGAAAGAAGATAACTTCAGTACATGGTAGAAGACTCTAATTCACAGTTTGGACACCATTCATTTTAACTTATAGAACCTAGCACAGAAGATGGATTTATTAACAGGTAAATCATTCCAATTTGAATAAACACACACACAAGTTGGATTATCTGTTTTGATTTTGTTAATCCCAGACATGAGATCTTGTTGTGTTTTTAATAGCTGACAGTTGTAATCCTCAAAGAACAAATAGCATTATTAGAAGTGTTTATAGGTCTCCATGGAATCAGAAGACTCATTGAAGTAGCCAAACTCTCTGTAGACTAATATATATCATACCTCACTTTGCAGACATTCAGCATTGGAGTATTTATCACTACTCACTCCAGTAATGCATTTCATTCATTTATTGCCCTCCATGCAAAAAATCTACTCTTCACTTTCTTGTTCACATGACACTTACATGGTTTCCAGGGGTTACCTTTCATTCTGCTACTACTATTACCCCTATAGTATTTCTCTTATATGTATCTTATAGGCTCACCAACTGAAGTCTCAATGTATCACCTCTTCTCTTATCTGCCAAATATTCAGCTGACCAGATTTTCACACAGAAATCCAGGCGTGGTGTAATTAGTGCCATATATAATGGTGCCATCCCTGCTTATCAATGTCCTTTGCATTGTGTCCCTGGACGTTATCTCTCTGTTGACTAGCACCACACTCTTCCACTTTCTGATGTGAGGTCTGTCACTGGAGTACAGTACAGTACACTTTTTTCTATCTTCATTGACTAAAATGCATGACTTATGACTTTATAATTAGCAACATTTAACAATACTGGTATTCGATTTCATTTGCCCAAAGTGCCAAGTATTCAAATTCTCTTGTATCAGTATTGCTGCATCAGAGCTCTGTCCTACATTTCTCTCTTTCTCATCATTTTGGTATCATCAGCATAAATTAAACAGTAGCAGACCTAGAACAGAATTCTCAAGTTATCTTACTTTTGAGCCATTGCAAACTACCCCCCCCTTCCACACACACACACACACACACACACACACTGCTGGGTTCGTCAATCTGTCACCCCTGTATAGGCAGACTACCAATTAACTATCTATCCCCATCCTGCTCAGTTTCAGCAGCAGTTCATCATGTGATATTCTATGAAATTCCTTTGCAAAAATCTATTAATATCACCATATAAAGCATCTCCTCTGCTGAATACAGTTGTCATATTTATAAATGTAATACTATTACTAAAGAAAGATGTACCCTTAGCAAACCCATGCCACTCAAGAAATTGGTTCTGTTTCCTCAAGCAAATTTTGTATTCTCTCTCTCTCTCTCTCTCTCTCTTTCTAACCAGAATGGACAGTGCCTTTATTACCCATTTAATACACAAACTTTCTACAGTTCATTGCCACTGACTTGTTGCCATACTTTTTTTGAAGAATCAAGTCAAGGGAATTGCACATTCCCTGGTGGTGGCATCCTTTTCAATTCCATAGCCATCTCCCAACAGGATTTATTCTTTGAGTATTTCTGCTGTATCTTCACAGATGTTGACCCACTTCTAACTGTAGTCACTTTTCCATATTTACCTTTTCTTTTACAAGCCACATAACTATAAATTTCTCTAGGATTTTGCTTTCTTTCTTTCTCAGCCAGTCTTCTTTCACTTGCCATTTTCTTCTTCCTCACTACACTTATCACCTTCCTAACCTCCACACCTTATACCCTTTATGCTGCTAACAGGTATCCTCTTCTTTTGTAGCTCCTGCATAATTTCATGTTTCATCTGTTCTGCCCTCACTCTACTTATCCTCCTAACTTTAGAAATACAATCTGATGCTATAAATAAGTTTCAGATTGCAATGACACAGTACAGTAAGAAGGTGAAGACTATTATGAAATGTAGGAATAATAACCACAATATTTCTTATTATGCAGCCATCTTAGTTAGCAACTCTCACTGTTAACTTGTCGTTTTTCTTTTTTTTTTTAATTATTTATTTTTGTATATAAATACATAAATGTCTCACAAAAAGAAGTTAACTATAGTGAACCAAAAAAAAATGTGATATGTCCAGATAAACTAAATCAGAAATATAAAATCAATTTTATGGTTCTGATGTAGAATATAATCAGACAGGATATGGAATAAGTATGAGAATATGACAAACTAAGGGAAACCAACTGGGAATCTATCATGGCATGATGCACTGAAAAGAAGGGAAATCAGTAGTGTCTGGGGACTTGGTCTGAAACTTATTTATAGCACATCAGATTGTATTTGTATTGATATGCAAGAATGGTGGCCTGTATTGTAAGGAAAGCCAAAACTAATTATGAGAAAGGCTAGCTGATGAAGCCAAAAGAAACCCTAAGGAGTATTGTTGCTATGTGGCAAGTAAAAGGAGGAATGACTGTGGAGACTTCAAAAAGTTCTTACAGTAAGAGGTAACAGAAGCATGCCAAGTACTAAGTGATCATTTTGCAAGGGTGTACTGTCTAGGTCAGGGATCAACATGTGGCTCTTTAACTTTCTGACATGTACGACAAGTAGGCACCGCAAACACTTCTCAGTTTAGTTTGTCTGTGCATATCAAGCAGAGCACTCATACTGCAAGGTATCAAAGGTTAATATTTTAATTTGTTGAAGGTTAACTCAATTTTATGTGACTTCACATTTAAATGTGTTAAATAAGAAATTTCAAGGAAAAGGTAACCTAGCAGGTATACTTTTGGAAGAAGTGCATTCATTTGTTTCATATTTTCAAAGGAGACATAGGAAGTGGCAAATTATTGCATTTTCTAATGTTAAAAAAAAATCAAGGAAGCATACTAAAAATCATCAAAATCCTATTGAATTGTAATTTTTTCAACAAACAATTGTCAAAATGTGTACTGAATTTTCAAGGACATGTAAAGTTCAGGACAAATGCGTTAAAGCTGAAATTGAGGATCTGGATAGGCAAAAGGCTGCCCTTGCAATTCTACACAAATCGAATCTGATAGATAGGTTGAAAAAAGCAAAACCACTTGTGTTCGAATAATGGGACTTACCAGGCACACACATAAATTTAAAAATATTTGCATTTGGACTTCTTTTCAGCTTTTGGTTTGATGTATTTCTGCAATCAAATATTTTCTATATTAAAAATAAATCAAGTAACCATCTGAGCAATGTGAATTTCTCAGCATGTTTAAAGATGGAATTTACGACATACTCGCGTGATGCTGAGAAACTCGCTCAAGAAATTCATTAGCAAAAGTAACATTACTTTTGCTATTTAGTTAATTTGTATCTAATTAAATATTTGTTATGTTTTTTCAGTATTAATAAATAGTATTTCAAAAAATATACTTTTAATAAATTCTTCCCACTCTACTCCATTTCTTAACCATCCCCTACTTCCTTCCAGCTTGAGCTGAGGTATGGCTCTTCAGATTTTTTGTTTCTTTTTTTTTTTTTTTTTAATTAGATCAAAAATGACTGTTTACTCAGGCTACCGATCCCTGATCCAGGTGTTAATATTGCAGTATTGGATGTGAATTACTTTGTCTAAAGGTAAATGAAGGGGCTTAGAATATTGTAGAACCTCAATGCAAACATGGCATATCAGCCTGTGTGTTGTGGGAATGTGGATGATAATTATCAGCTCCTCTGACCAAGCTATTTAACGTAAGCTTGAGTACTGGGAAGATGCCAATGGAGTAGAAAGTGGGCAAAATAGTCCTACTGCATAAAGGAGACTCCAAGACAGAAGTAACAAATTATAAGCCAATCAATATCTCAGGAGGTTAAAGTACTGGGGGAAATTGGTGGATAGAAATGTGATACTTTATAAGGAGAAACATGACTTGCTGAATTGTAGACCTTGCCTTAGTAATTTGCTTATTTTTTTTTTTTTTTTTTTTTAACATAATAAAGTGACAATGGAGTTAAATAAAGGAAATGGCTACTCGGTGATACTAATGGACTTTGCTAAGGCATTTGACAGGATTCCACATACAACTCTGCATAAATTGGAACAAATAGGGTTCGGTATGAATGTGTTGATTTGGATTATAGGGTGGCTGATGTATAGATATCAAATAGTGGTTTATAGAGGAGTTGAGTCCAAGAGAAAGTAGGTGACTAGTAGTGTCCCACAGAGCTCAGTACTTGGTCATACGTTGTTTAATTTGTATATCATTGATATAGGAAATGGTTTGATGGGAAATATTCAGTTGTTTGCTGATGATGCAAAACTGGAAAGAGTGATATTAAATGAAAGTGATGTATATTTGGCAAGAGTGGCCATGAGCTGATCACCTGTATGGCAGCCATCTGTATGTGGAACTACAAGGACTGTGATTATGAAAAACTTATAAGATAGCTTGGTGCTATATCATGGAATGGGGAGCACTGACATACCTGTTTGTTAACAAGTCTTGCAACAAGATGAGTCTCAGAAGTGAAAAGAGGGTAAAATCATTCCATTTCATGTGTGTGTGTGTGTGTTGGGGAGGGGAGTTATAAGACTAAGGCTTCAAATTAGGTTAGCCAGTGTGTCTGGAATTGTAGTGAAAGTGTTTGAGAAGCTGGTGAAGACTGGAAGAATTTGGTTGAGAACAGCGATATGCTGTATGATGGTGGTCAGCATAGGTTTTTTAAAGAGAAACTGTGTTTTCACAACTTATGTGTTAAAACAAGGTGACATTGTTCAAGAGAAATGCATGTTCATTAGTATATTTTGATTTTATGAAGGTCTTCATTAAATAGCTACATGACAACTTGCTAACTAAACTGGAACAAATGAGATTAGATAATAGATTTAGTGAATTGGATAGGCAAGTCACTAGTGGTGTGCTGCAGGTATTTGTTTTGGGATCATTGCTGTCCAAATATTATGAACTTGCATGTTAATAATATTGGAACAGGTTTATCTAGAGATTGACCTTATACTATGATATGAATGCAGTGCATGAGTAGGCAAGTAAGTGGAGCTGTCAGTTCAGTGATGTTACAGAGTAGATGATTTAGTAATTTGGTGGGCAAGGACAAGATACAAAGTATACAATTGATGGGAAAATTTTGAAGCTGGCACAGGGGATCAGGAATCAGATTAGTAGTCAATAGGCACCTGAAGTGCAGGGATCACATTGCTAAAATTGTGATTATATAACAATAAATTATGTCAATGGTGAGAATGACTTTAAAATGTAGAAATAAAGGTTAACTCCATAACTTCTTTACTTATACAGGATCTTTATCATGCCAAATAGATTATTTTACACATCTGGTCATCTGGTTTTCAAGCAGATAAGGATATATTGGAGAGGGTCCAGTAAAGATTTACTAAGATGATGTTGGATAAGAAGACAGATTAAGAGAAGTCAATTGTAGCCCCCTGAATTGGAGAAGCAGGGGAATGATATAATTGAGACATATAAGTTTTTAAGAGATTGATACCAGTTGAACATGGAAGAAATATTTCATAGAATGGAGAGGAAAAGGATAGAACAAGAGTCTGTCACCAGAACTCATATATGGGTTCCAGGGACATTCCACTCACTAAGCAATCTCCATGTAAAGAACCATCTCCTCGTCAATTCCCTGCTAACAGGAATGCATTTCCTCAGTATGATGAATGCAGAAACAATGTATTTAAGGCATAGTTTGATGAACATTGTGTGTATTGTGGTTTGGCTTCATAGAGGTAGAATGTTTATAAAAGTAATTATTAGCAACCTCCATAGTCATTCACTTCAAAGAGATACCTTAATGTCTCACTAAACAAGCAACATATCCATTATACTGTATCTTAAACTTGCCCACAACACACTCTGACACTGCATTTCACTTGTCTTGTACTTCATAAAAATATATTCTCTCTTTTTTTTTTTTTGCTGTACTCTTATACAACTTTTTCTCTCTCTCACACACACACTGTGTCTGTTAATCTGATAACCCTCCCCCTGTGAACAAGAGTATCATATCATTCCTAAGTATCCACTAAACTTTGAAATTTACATTTCTTCAGGTTCTTGATAACCATCATTCCAAATACCTGATGTTGTCCTAGTTATTTGTTTCTGGGAAACACACTTGAAACTTGGAAATGTTCCATGTTTTGTTTCTAGAACAGGTTTTCCAGATTATGTAAATTAAAAATACAAAAAAAAAAATCCTTAAACCACCCATAGTATTAAAATACCACAGGTTTACTACCTTTTACGAATTGTTGACAAACACTCTTCAAAACTATGATTTTAATTTACATATTCTTGCCATGTAATATTTTCAAAGTATGACCTCTTCCTATATTCAAGTTGCTTTCTTTTCAATTATACCAAGTCAGTTACTGCTATATGATCTCACACTCATCAACCCTCTGTCTTGCAAATTTAACCTTTAAATTGGTCGCCTCTCCAATCCAAGCCAAAGGTACAATACATTGATGGCATTGCCATATCTCATCACTTGGAAACTCTCCAAATTTTCTTTAATTCGGTCAGCTGCATCCATTTTAAAATTTCCTTTTCAAATAACTGGGACAAAATAGCTGCTTTTCTTTCTCATTTTTGTTATTAAAAACTGCATAACTCACTCAAGGTAATTTTAATACAAAAAAGAAAGATGTCTTACTCAACCAGGTTAAAAACTAGGTAAATTTTTAGCTGTGGTCATACTGGTGCTGAAGGGAGAAGTGAAAAGAAGCCGAGAAAAGAGAGAAACAAATTTTTTTAGAGGTATAGAAGCAAAAGGTGTAGAATTCGGATTCCTACAGAGAAGTTTTGTGAAGAGAGGATTGTCTTTTCATAGTCATTATGTTGTTGAACCAAAAGAATTGCTGAGTTAGCATAATCAATAACAACCTGGCTGAATAATTTTGGTTAAGACTTTTTTTCATCTTGCATTAAAATTAGATTAAAGTTAAAATTACATCAGGCAAACTGCTCTACTAAACAAAATAGTCACATCAGAGAGTACTGGCTTAATCAGTCAAAATTTTTAAGTTGTGTAGGAATTTTACCAAATGCAGTAAAATATCAAATTTCATTAAATTCTAGTCTTGAGCAACATAGTTATATGCATATAAATGTCCCCATCTATGAAGAAGGGACAGTTATTATCATCATCATCAACTGACCTCCATAGACTCTTCATCATGAGAGCCCACTCTCGCATGTGTAGCTCATCGCACCTCAACTCTGAAGAAAATGTTGACTAATTCAGCTCAGGAGTTATGTGGAGAAGTTAAGTACAAGGAATTCTAACCTTGTACAACACCAAGAACTTGGTGGACAAGATGCTAAAGAAGCAAGAAACCCTGGAAAGAAGAAAGCATACCAAATGTTCCTAGAAAATAAGTTGGCAGATAAAAGAATACAGATCAAAACATAGGAGAGTTAAACTATGTGTAATAGAAGATAAACAAAAGTAATCATCATTGTTATTATTATTATCAACAGACCTCCATGGAGTCAAGAGACTCATCGCAGGAAGTCCCACTCTCGCATGCACAGCTCATCTTGACTCAGATGCATTCACTGTCCCTGCACTCTCAGGCAATGCATTCCAACCACCCACCAATCTCCATGCAAAAAAAAATCTACTCCTCACCTCCCTTGCCCACACTCATCTTATACAGCTTTCAGGAATGATCTCTAGTTTTCCCCATTTCCAGATATTCTATGAAAAATCTCATCCATGCTTTCTCGTAATTACCCCTTACCAACTTATATATCTCAATCATGTCTTCTCTCTTCCTTCTATCCACTAGGCTCTAATTTGTATTTCTCAATCTGTCCTCATATTCCAGAGACCAGAAACCAATTTAGTCAATTGTCTCTGACCCCCTCTCCAACATCTCATCATCCTTTTGAAAACCAGGTGACCAAGTCTGTCCACTATAATTCATATGTGGTCTGATTATGGCCTTGTACAATGGAATCGAAACATCTTTACTTATACGTGTCAGTGTTCTCCATATCATTCCCATAATCTACTGTATTCTCATAATTTTAGCAAAATGTCCATGAAATTTCAAGTCCCTATTTACCATCACCCCTAGATCTTTCATCTCTTCCACTTTCTCTAAAATATCCCCACCAATCCTATACTTTGCTTCCCAAATTTTAAAACCTTGGCAACATTAAACTTATATCCCTACACACTCACACATTTAGACAGTCTATTTAGTTCCACTTGCAAAGCTACAACATCACTCTACTTCTCATAACGCTCCTCAACTTGCATACAACTGTATATCAACATTTCAGCCCTTTCCAATTTGATTTACTTACAAAATAAACAACAATAGTCCAAAAACACACTCATGGGGCATGGCACTACTGGCTTTCCTCTTCTGGGATGTCACCCCCCCCCCCAAGTAAATAACCTGCTGATCCTATCAGATAGCCAATCCAGCACACCAATCTACTATCCAACCTCATCTATTCCTTAACTACTAATTTGTTATGTGGCAATCTATCAAAAGTCTTTGGAAAATCTAAATATACTACTGTATATGCATCTCCCTTGTCCAATGTATTCATCATGTTGTTATAATAAGCAAGCAGATTGCTAAAACAAGAGCTTCCTTTAGCAAATCCATGTTGTGCTCATTAAAGAGATTTCTACTTCTGTCAACCCAGTACTGAGTCTTTGTCTTTACTAGCTTCTCCAAGACCTTGACTACAATGTTACCTCCATCAATGCCTTTTTCCAGACAAGCAGATTCACCTACAATTCGAAGCCTTAGTCTTACCACTCCCTTTATGAAGCAGAACAGTTTTATCTTTCCACCTCTTTGGAACCTGGGCCAATCTAAAAATGTAAGTAAAGCTGTTGTTAAATCCCTGGAACGTTCCTTCCAAGATGTGGTAATATACCATCAAGTCCCATGGCCTTGTTGACATCAGGTTTACTCAATTCCTCATACATCTCCTGTTCACTCACCATTGGTTCATCCCTCACTGCTCTCAAGTTCTGCATTATGTTACAATCACAAGGATGGAATACTTGAATGAACTGCTCATTAAACACCTCTACTATATCCTCCTCAATGTTTTTATCCTCCCATAGTCATTCTTCCTTCTACTAGCCACATATCGAACTCCCTAGGACATCTTTTAGTGTCATTTTTTAACTGTTGTTGTGATACCTTTTGCATAATCACCTGCCCTAAGTCACTTTCCTTGCTTGCTCTTTTACTCCTCATTTAACTGATTATCTCCACTCATCTTGTGCTGCCCCCACAACACCTTTTCTACCAGATTGCAGGCTTCACCCTTTAGTCATCCATTTTACACTTACCTTATTAAATATCCTGACCATTGGAATACACTCAGTCATTGCCTCTGCCAGATACTTCCTGAGTAGGGGCCAAGCAGCACTGATTTTTTTACCATGCAATGATATCATTGCAAGCCACCTCCTGAGTTTGCCATAATCACCTGCCCTATAGTTTTACATATAACCCTTTCTCACAAAAGTCCAAATATGGTTGGCCACCATCCATGGGATCACTTCATGGTCACTTTCACCAACTGGAGGAAAATGTGACACTTCATTTACAACAATGCCTTTTGATGAGATAATCAAATTCAAATACTCAATCCATATGTCCTCTGTTACATGTTACATACTGCTTGAAATAGTCAGCCCTTAAAATCTCAAATTCATTCTTTTTGTTTCCTGATACTATATAGTTGAAATCATCCATAATAATCATCCTTTTCTTATTAGCCAGACCAGAAAACTGGTCTGGCTAATAAGAAACTGCCTTCCTCATTACCAGGTCTATAGCAACACCCTACTAAATATTTCATCCTGTCCAACTCCACACCATACTGTTTCAGAACCACTGTCAGTGTTTGCTCCTTGCATCTCCACCCTAGATGGGCCAAACTCCTGTGACATCATCAATAACACTCCTCCTCCTCCTCCCTTTTTTGCTTTGTCTATCTTCACGAAAAACCACATATCCCTCTATCTCTATTCCTGTCAGAATGTTATCCTCATTCAACCATGTCTCACTTATACCAACAATTTTTGGGCATATGAACTCGATCAACACTACAGTTTCATTCTCCTTGTTTTGAGTACTTCTAGCATTTCTAAACATACACAGCTGGCTCATTTCTGTTTCTATAACAAGTCCCACTAACCCCGCTTCTCATATATGACTACTCCACACTTCCCTATGCCCATTCCTATCTATCATCACTGATATTAACCCCTCCCCAGATCATCTAAATCAGCGCTTCCCAAACTGTGGGCCCCGGCCCCCTTGGGGGCCGTGAAATAATGAAAACAAATTTAAAATGTTTTAAGACTAAGTAGATTTTTTTTTATTTTAAAAGAAACGTATTTAACTTTTATTATTTCTTTTTTTTTTTATTTTTTATATTTTAATGGAAAAATTCACACATTGGTGTTGGTTCACAAACTTTGCTTCCTGCGTATTTCGGCGCTTAACGAATATTAGTAAATATTGCTTATTCATATGTTTCATTTCAAAGCAGTGGTTAATTGTATTTACTTCGAATGCTCTCCAGGGAAGTTCCAAATCTTCTGTCCCTTTCATCACGCGCCGTTCGTAATCAGAGACTGTTGACACTGACTTTATATACATATCAAAACTCGTTTTATATTATCACTGTCATCGGAGCTAGTTTTCTGTTACCAATAAAAGTTTCGCATATACTTCACACATGAAAAAAAGCTTAAACAAGTTCATGTGGGGAGATAGTAACTCGCTTGCAGTGGTAAACAACACACCCTCCCTAAGAGCCACTATACTGCAGAGGCAATAAAAATAAGTACTTTTATTATGCCAGTGAATAAGGAGGAGTCTGTGTAATATATTTCTCAACAAATAGTGCAATTAGAGACAACTGGATAAAAACACACTAATTAATGAATCACATGTCCCCTTATACAGAAACTGCTGTATAGACTGAAACAAAACCATATGTTGCATGGGCAAACACAGTATCTAACTAAAAACTATTGTTATTAATTAGATGTATGTGAGTTCGATTTCCCAAGGCAGCAATAAAATTCAACCGAACGTGTTAAAATTCGTAAAAGTGTTAAAACTAAGTAATATATATATATATATATATATATATATATAATGAATGTTATGGCAGTTTCACATATGGAATTCGGTTGAAGAGAGTTAGCATTTCAACTCAATTGTCAGTTATGCTTTTATCTTTTGTTAATACCGCACCAATCATATGCACGTTTTAATAAACAGACTGCCTTTGCTGTCTGTTTCACGTTAGGCTTAATTACCGTAAAAGGAGAAAAGTCACAAAAGTGAAAAATGTTCCTGGTCTGGGGGATTCCCTTATTCAGGTAATATTCACTAATTTCATGTTATCAGTCTGTGGTGTGCCAGTATTGGTAAGTGGTGATATTATTTGATCTATTCTACGTTAAAAAATTTAACCCTGAGATGGATAAGTGGTTGATAAAAAATAAAAAATCCCGCGTACAATCAGAAGAAGCAGAAACAGACTAAAAAAAAAAGAGGACAGTATTTCATATTTTACCAGAACAGCCCGCATCGTCTTCAGAACCAAACGGTAAGAGGCAAAAAATGTAATATATGCATTTGATTTTTGCAATATTCGCTATGTATGTTTTGTATTGAATATAAATACAATAAATATTATAATATATCTCTATTACGATTTTTTTTCGAGGGGGGGGGGGCGTGAAATATTTTAATTTTTGCAAAGAGGGCCCTGACATCCAGAAGTTTGGGAAGCACTGATCTAAATCACCTTCACATCCTTGACTATCTTAATCCTTTCTTGTGCACTCACACATCTACTCCTGAAATCATCATCTATGCTTTACACAGTTAAAGTGTAGATGATGGTCTGATCACCATATGATCAAAAATATCTGGATGCCCACTCATTCCAACTCTCACATGAAAGACAGTAATATGGAGTTGGTCCACTCTTTACTGCTATAACAGCCTTCAATCTTTTGGGAAGGCTTTTATTGGATTTTGGCACGTTGCTGTGGTAATTCTCTTCCATTCTTATAGAATAGCATTCCATTTCATTCCACAGGGATTCAATACAGGAAAGAGCCTTCAGCAAACTGTTATCATAAAGTTGAAAGCACTGAACTGTCTACAATGTCATTATAGGCTGCATTGTTAAGATTCCTCATCATTAGAACTAGGAGGCCCAGCCCAAACCATGGGAAAAAGTCCCAGACCATGATCTCCTCCACCCCAGCTTCATAGTTGGTACACACATTCAAGTAGGTAGCATTCTCCTGGCATCTGCTAAACCCAAACTCCTCTGTCATACTTCCAGGTGGTGAAGTATGATTCATCACACTAGAGAATCTGTTTATACTTCTACTCCCTGATAGCAAGCTTTACAACTCCACCTGGACATGTAGCGTTGCTCTTGCTGATGTTAGACTTGTGTGAGGCCATGGATACTCATGTTTTTCAGCTCCTGACAAATAGTTGTAGTGTTGCTTGCAGTTTCATTTTGGAACTCAATAGTGATTGTTTCAATCAAAGACAGGCGATTTTTTTCATGCCACACACACACCTCATCACTCTGTGGTCTAACTCTGTGAATTTATATGGCCTATCATGTCATAATTGTGCTGTTGTTGCTCCCAGGCACTTTACAAATAACATCATTTACAGATGACGGGGGCAACTGCAGTAAGACAGCAATTTCCTAAACTGAATTGTTGCAAAGTTGGGAGCATCCTATGGTAGAACCTGAAAATCCTGCTGTAGAGACTAAATGTATTACATTTTTCAGGCCTCCAGTGAGCAGTCATGCACTCAGGCAATGAAATTTGTCATTCACATACATTCCGTCTACAACAGGATTCAGACCTATGACCTAGTGGTTGCAGGGTGGAAACAATCTCCTTCACTTGGTCAATTAAGCCAGCAAAATTGAAAATATATTAAATAAGGGAACACACCTAATCTAACCAGAACTATCATTTGGGAAGTAAGCTCACCTAATTTGACAGATCTAGATTTTTTTTAATTTTTTTTTTTTTTTAAAGAACATTTATATATAGAATGAAAAGAACTTAGTATGATTGTTTACAAAAACTTTTGCACAGAGAGTGATGAATGAATGGAAACAGTTGCCAGCGTCAGTTGTGTTTTGATATTCTATTAGATAGAATATCAAAATTATAGTAGATATTATGGCTAGTCAGTATTTCCTGCTATGAATCTTCAGACTCTGTTGAGGTGCCCATGTAATAATACAGTGAAAAGTGGAAAATTGATGATTCTATAGTTAGAACACTGATGCATTAAAATTTGAACCAACTGTATATCTTTCATGAAAATATTATATAAGTTGACTGATCTCAAAAAATACTAATAGATCATATCCCTAATAACAAAGAAATATAACATGAAAAATGAATCATAGGAAGACAATGTGGTTCTTTAATTGGCTGTTGTTTGTGTTTGAAACATGATAGATATTGTGTAAATTATACTTTTAGCTTGTTCTGCTTATCAAAAAGAAGAAAAAAATGTGGAAATAAGATTTTCATCATTTGCAAGATTTCATTTCATTTTTTATTGGGGGGGGGAGGGCATTTTCAGGAGACACATTACATTGGAATCAGCAGAAGCTTTAATAAAAAAGCTTTCATTTATTAATGGCAGGATATATTTTATCAACTTATTTATGTATTACAACAGAACTGATGAGAGGGAGAGATATATACAGTAATATGCCACTCCCTTTGCTTACACTTGGATAAAGGATTAAATTAAATATATAATTTTTACCCCTCCCTCTCATTTAGAAGGTAAATTTTAGCATAATAACATAGGATGGACAGGATGCACAACTGCACATAAATCACGATGTGTTATTGTAGCTTTATATCCTGGATTTTGCAAATGCCTTTAACATATGGCCATGTCACAAATTAGCGTTTTGTTATGGGAATTCCTAGAATGAAATTCCCAGGACATTTTCTAATCTTTCTTTTCTCGTGTCCCAGGAAAAAAACCTGAAGATTTAAGACCTTTCATAAATCTAAATTTACAAATCTGCAACAGAAAAGTATCTTATTTATTATAATTTTAGTAAAATGAGTATATCATATAGATTATAGATGATGATTAAAATTTTATTATTGAAATAATGAACCTGTTCAGTGACTTGAATAAATGTTATTCGTATTTTATACACAGATTTATATTTTCATGAAGTATAATATCATTATATGAATAATATGTTATAAATCAAGTGTAATGAAATAGCCACATGTAATAGACATGGCTATGTCATTGCACTTAGCTGCTCCGAGTCAGGTCATTCACAGAATTACTCCTCTTCCCAGGTAGTTCATTAGTTTAAAAAAAATATATATATCACTACCAGCACCCAACACACTTTTTATGCTGTAATTTATGGTGAAATTATTATTATTAATTTGGTAGCGTGTCAGCAAGATACAAATTATTTTATAATTTTGATTTTTACTAATTAAAATGACTAATTTTGTCATTTTAATATATAAAAATGAAGGATATTATGGATACATCCATATTTTATAATCAGATATACAAAGAAAATTAAAAAGTTTCGAAAATGACCAGAAAACGTTTGAGAATATAATCTTTCACATTCGAGTTGCCTTGGTTTGCCCTACTTAAAAAAACATCAGCTCTACCTGGCACATCTTGCATGTTTGCCTTTTATTAATACTTGAAATTGGTGTCACTGGCCTGACAGCTGTTTCAAACTACTAGTTCTCATCAGCAATAAGGCAGAGAGTGTAAAAATCTTCTCAATATCATAGTAGTCCTATATCAGAAAGTTAAATTCATCATAAGTGAACTATCAGTAAGTGCATAAATAGTTACTGAAAGGCTTCAATTTATTTCTGCCATACAATTGCTGCTGTTCTAAAGAGGGTTTTTGCTCTAGGTTTCTGCCCGATCTTTGATGAGAACTAATGGTTCAAAACAGTTGTCAGACCAGTGAAACCTAATTTAAAAATTAATAAAAGTAAAACATACAGGCTCCTCGCCAGAGCTTTTGTCTTTGGAGTGATGCAAACCCAGGCAACTCTGATGCCAAAGTTTGTATTCACATAAACGTTCACCTCAATTTTGAAACTTTTAAAGTTTCTTTTTTTATTTGACTATGAAATATGAATGGATCTATAATATCTTCTATTTTATATGGCAAATTAAAGATTTTCGGCTCTATGCCTGTGTAATTATAATTTCAATATTTGCACTTTAACTTCAAAATGAAAACAAAGCAATCCAAAGTTTGAAACACTTTAAGAAATGTAAAAATAAGGAAGCACCAGTGCAGTTATTGCTCAAAGCAGATTTCATATAAGAATAATTGAACACTAGTGAAATGATAAGACATTTAGAATGCATGTATGTATGAATCACACATTAAAACAAGGGCCGAGGAAAATACAGAACCTTTAGGTAGCTCAGAAGAATAACGACTGTTCAGTTAATTTTAAACTTTTGTAAAACAAAATTAAGTGCATTGTATCTAGACTGACCACCAAAGCAGTGCTATATGATTAAGTTTACATTATTATTATTAATCTCCTATCAACAATTTTCCTCCAAATTAGTCTGCTACTTGTCAGCACCTCCAATATTGTCATATCTAATCTTTTTTTAAGGCACTTCTGACTGAATCAATCCAGCTAGACCTTGGTCTCCCGCTTGGTCTCTTCCCTGGCATCAGTGAATTGTTTTGCTAATATTTCCTCATCCATTTTATTTAAGTGGCCATACCACCTTAGATTAGCTCTGCTCACATTCTTTAATAACAATGTTAGGTTTATTTCTAGTATCTTCATTTTTTATATGATTCTGTCATAGATGGCATCTGTTCAGGCTCCAAATTTTTTGAAGAATAGTCTTATGTGGTATTCTATGCTTTATTTCTAACCCAATTCTCTAGTTCATAACTTAAGACTGGTTTGAACATTGTCTTATATATTGCTAGTTTGCTGTTTTGGGCTTTTTTTTTTTTTCCCATATAAATTTATCCATCTGGCTTCCTGCCATACCAACTTTACTTATTCTGTTGTCTATTTACAAATTTATGTAAATTTGTGCCTAAATAGCCGAAATATTTCTCTTTCTCTATGGGTTCTCCATTGACAAAGCAGCTTAAGTTTTTGGTTTTTTTTATTGCTGGTTTTTCATGCTAAATTGGTCACCACTGTTATGCAGTTTACTTAGAGAATCCTGAAGACTTGTACTGGATGTGTTTAGGAGTACATCTGCATAAAGCAAAGAGCTAAGTTTGATATCACCAGTGCTAATATCAGGTCGTTGTCTTATTCTCATGAATTCTCAACTATTTATTGTAAAAGTAAAACTGATCTTGACTGCCTCTGTTTAGTCTGAAAACCTAGCTTGTTCTTCTCCAAGTTTCTATTCCATAATTTTTCTTAACGTCTTTTAAAGTATGCTTGCATAAATCTTACCTGAAACACTTCATAGAAAAATTCATCGATAATTCTCACATTCAATTTTTTTTCTCTCTTTTTTTATAAATGGGAACTGGGAGAACTCTACTCCAATCATCTGGAATTTGACCTTCTGTCCTACAGTGAACTATGCAGTGTAGCCACTGCAAAACTTTTATTCCTCTATATTTATACATTTCTGGTCGAATATCATCTATTTCAGCTGCCTTTCCACATTTAAAGATTTTGATGGCTTTTTCTACCTCAAGTATTGATACTTACTCCTGTTTGCATGCAAATTTTCCACTAATGTTCTGTCACCAATTATTTTGTTTAATGGTCTTTCAAAATAATTACTCCAGACATCTAAGATATCTTTATACTCAGTTTTCCTGTCATCTTTATCCTGTTTGATTCCTTTTACAGCACATTATTCTATTTCTAAACTTTTTCAGTACCTTCTAGAGCATTTGTACTACTTCCTAATATTTATTTTCTATATTCTTACCATAGTCTTCTCATGTTTTAGCAATCTGCTTACTTATTATAACAAGATGATGAATACATTGGACAAGAGTAGTATATTTAGATTTTGCAAAGGCTTTTGATAGATTGCCACATGACAAACTAGTAGTTAAATTGGAACAGATGAGGGGTTGGATAGTAGATTTAGATTATGCATTGAATTGGAGATTGGCTATCTGATAGGTATATCAGGAGATTGTGTATGGGGGAATGATATCCCAGAAGAGGAAAATCATTAGTGGTGTCCCCAAGGGTGATGACATTGAAAAGGGCTTAAATGATGACATTCGGTTGTTTGCAGATGGTGCAAAGTTGAGATGAGTTATGAGAAGTAGAGCAGATGTAGCTTTGAAAGTGGACCTAAATATGTGTATGCTGTCTGACTGAGCGAGTGTGTAGAGAGCTTAATCAGTTTAATGTAGCAAAGTGTAGGGTTTTAAAATTTGGGAGGACCAGATGGGATACAGAGTATAGAATTGGTGGGAATATTTTAGAGAGCATGAAGGAGAGAAAGATATGGTAGGTGATGGTGGATAGGGACTTGAAATTTTATGGACATTTTGTTGAATTGTGAGAACAACACAGCAGATTATGGGAATGATGCAGAGAACACTGATGTGTAGAAGTAAGGATGTTTTAATTCCATTGTACAAGGCCTTGATCAGGCCACATGGATTACAGTGGACAGATTTGTTGCCTGGTTTTCAAAAGGATGATGAGATGTTTTAGAGGGTTCAGAGACAGTTGAGAAAATGCAAATTACAGGGCCTAGTGGATAGAAGGAAGAGGGAAGACGTGATTGAGATATATAAGTTGGTAACGGATAATTACCAGATTAGTGTTGATGAGATTTTTCATAGAATATCAAGAGACGGGGAGAACTAGAGGCCATATCTGTAAGCTGTATAAGGTGGGGGTGAGGAGTAGATATTTTTCAGGGTGGGTGATTGGAATGCATTGCTTGGGAGTGTGGTGAGTGCAGGAGCAGTGAATGTGTTTGCGTCAAGGTATGATGAGCTGTGCATATGAAAGTTTTATCTCCCATGGTGAGTTTCTTGATTCCATGAAGGTTTGTTGATGATAATTATTATTATTATTATTAATTGTGATGTTGTACAAAATGGCAATGAGAGCGGTGATCAAAGAGAGAGGAGAGAGTGAAAGTAACTATACAGAGAGAGAAAATGGTTTAAACGATGAAAAAAATGAGGAATTATTTGTAAGGAATGAGATTGCTAGGTTATGCAGAGTAACTCACAGTGCACAGCGGCAGTTGGAGCACCTACAAAACTCTTTCCAGAGTGCTTCGGCTAACAGAAATAAACAAGAGTTTGAAAGGGGAAAATAACTTTAAGAGTGGGAGAGTTTCAGAAATGAAGGAAAGAGTGTTGTCTGGTGACTCGTTATTAAGAGGTTTGATAGATGTGAGCTTAACTAAATCATACTTACCGGTTGCAAAATTTAAGGATGTAAGTGAGAGTATTAGAAGGCAAAAACAGAGGATGAAAGAATTGATAGTTGTAGCGGGTACGAATGAATTGAAAGGAGATAAATTTTTTATGAGAGAGGACTTGAAAGTATTGTTAAAGGTAGTGAAAGAAAAGAGTGACAGAGTTAGGATGGTGAGTCTGTTGCCACGGTACGAAAGAGAGGAGTTTAGAAGGAGGGCCATAATTGCAAATGACTTTATGTGCAAGTTATGCAGATGGTGTGGTGTGGAATGAGTTTGATGGACGAAAGGATTTATACAAGATGGATGGCCTGCATTTGAATGGATTTGGTGTGCGGAAACTGGAGAAAGTGTTGCTGAATGAAGTGAAATTGGATGTGCAGAACCAGGGAAACTAGAACTACCAAGGAAGGTGGATATGTGGACATCAGCGAGACAGTTGAGCATAAGAATGTATATAATGTACTCGAGCCAGTACTAAGGACAAGAAATCGGAATGGGATAGTTAGAATAATGCATCAAGATAGGGGTGGGACAAAGGCACCTCTGCATTTCATGTATACTAATGCCAGGAGTATTAGGAACAAGAATTTTTGACCTCGGTTAGCTTTTCCTGGCCACAGGTTATTGGCATTAGTGAACCATGGCTGATAGAAGATGATATAGTTAGTGGGATAGAATGTGTAGGTTATAGTGTGTGTTTAGGAGAGACAGAGAGAATAAAATGGGGGGAGGAGTGTTATTGATGATAGCTGATGAACTGCAGCCAAGGAGAATTGAAGTTGTATTGCAGAATAGTGAAAAGAGCTCATTTGAGGCTATTTGGTGTGAGATTGAGACTAACGAAACAAATGTACAGTTGGGTGCTGCTATAGACCAGATGGTGGAGATAGTATGCATATATATAATAATTACCCTCCTTCCACTCATTTCATCAATTTGCACAGGCAAATTGATGAAATGAGTGGAAGGAGGGTAATTATTATGGGGGATTTCAACTATGGTAACATTGATTGGAAGGAAGAGAGGACACGTGAGGAAGGAAATGGATTTTAGTCAATTATTAAGGGATAACTATCTGAGACAGCATGTAATTGAAAATACTAGGGGTTTGAGAGTGCTTGACCTGGTAATAGCATCTGAGAATTTGACTGTAATGAATATGACCATGTTGCCACCTATTCGTGTGAGAGTGATGATAAGGTATCACCTGGGAGGTGGCTAAAGGTGTGGAATTTTCGATTAAAACAGGGTATATGTGGAATTGCCGTGCTGGCAAGTATGACAAGCTTAGGAGATTGCTTTGTTCAATGCCATGGCATGTAAAACTGCAAGGGCTGGATGTTGAGAGCATGGGAAGTGGTCAAGGAGCATTTACAGGCGGTTATGGCTGATTGTATACCCAGGGTCTGAATAGTAAAACAAGTAGGGATTAAATGAATGAATAACACCATTAAGCTTGAGCTGCAAAAAAAGAAACAACTGTGGGGGGGAATTTAAAGAGAAAGGTGACCTGCAGGCACACAAACGGTATAAAGCGCAGGCCAGAAAGGTAACGAGTGTGGTAAAAAAAGCAAAAAGCGGATTATGAAAGGAAACTAGCTATGCCAGCTAAAGAGAATCCCAAACACTTCTTTCAATATGCTGCAAGCAAAAAAAAAAAAAACTGTACACGGCAGAATGATTTTAAGGAATGCCGATGGTAAGGAGGTCACTGAATCAGTCGATATAGTGGAATTACTGAGCGAGCACTTTGCAAGAGTATATCATCCAGGTGGTGACATTAAAAAAAATGAAGGAACCATTAGTTTATATGGGAATTGTGATGAATGAAGTGGAGGTGAATAGTCTATTACAGAACCTTAATGTGAATACATCTGTGGGATTGGATGGTATACCGGCACGGGTCTTACGTGAAGCGGCTAAAGAATTATCAGTGCCCTTGACCATGTTGTTTAATTTGAGTCTTCGGTCTGGTTTAGTCCCGAAGATGTGGAAAGAGGGGAAAATAGTTCCACTGCATAAAGGAGGATCCAAGTCTATTGTTGCAAATTACCGACCAATCAGGAGTCGTTGTCAAGATCTTGGAGAAAGTAGTCAAGGAAAAAATACAGGAATGGATTGATGAAAATGAGATACTGTACGGGGGACAGCATGGCTTTGTGAAGCAGTAGATCATGCCTCAGTAACTTGCTCAAATTTTATAACACAGTGACGGCTGAACTGGATAAGGGAAATGGGTTTACAGTGATACTGCTGGACCTGGCTAAGGCATTTGACAGGATACCACATGGAATTCTAATCCGTAAACTGCAACATATGGGAATGGATATAGAGTTGGTGAGAGGGATAGGTGGGTTGTTGATGGAGAGATATCAGAGTTTATTCAGGAGTAGAGTCCAAAAAAGCGGCCTGTGACTAGTGGTGTGCCACAGGGTTCTGTTCATGGACCACTGCTTGTTATTTTATTCATTAACGATATAGGGAAGGATCTAAGAGGAACAGTTCATTTGTTCGCTGATGATGCAAAGTTGGTTAGGGCAATAGTGAATGCAGATGTCAAAATCTTGCAGGATGGTTTGGATAGATTGGAGTTCTGGGCTAAGGAGAATGGATGTCAATTTAATGTGACAAAATGTAAGGTTATGCATATTGGGGTGAAAAGATTAGCAGCAGTATACCACATTGATGGAACTGTACTCCAAGAGATTGATGAGGCCAGGGACTTGGGAGTGTTGGTGGACAGGAAGATGAAGTTTAGAGGGCACATTGCAAAAGTGGCTAAATCAGCTCATCAACTCACTTGGTTGTTGAAAAATACTTTGACAAGCAAGTTATTGTTCCTCTGTCCTGAGCCTTGATAAGACCTCATCTCGACTACTGTGCCCAGATTTGGTCACCTGGGTTTCTTCTTGATGGGGAGGAGGTGGAGAGGATCCAGAGGCGAGTGACCAAGATGATAGCAGGTCTATGGAATGAACCTTATGAGAACAGGTTGAAGATTTGTGGGTTGCAGAAATTGGTTGATAGGCGGAAAAGAGGTGATATGATTGAGACATTCAAATTGCTGAAGGGTTTCTATAGGATTAATTCAGAGGATATTTTTGAGATCAGGACTGGTGGTGAGAGAACTAGGGGACATCTATGGAAGCTGGGCAAGGGTGTTAGAGCTGGGCTCTTTACTTTTAGAGTGGTAAATGGGTGGAATAAGCTGCCAGAGTCTGTTGTGGGTGGTATGACGGTGAGTGAGTTCAAGGCAAGGTCATAATAATAATGACTTTTGTTTATCTTCTTTTACACGTAGCTTAACTCGTATGTTTTGCTCTGTATTCTTTTAGGCATCTACTGACTTTTTTTCTAGTAACTTTTGGTATGCGTTTTTCTTTTACAGGACTGCTTCTTTAACATCTTGTCTACCATGGTGTTCTTATTTTTATATCCTTGTACATAACCTCCTGAGCTGAATCAGTTAATGTTTTCTTCAAAGTTTGCCACTGAGACTCCAAGGTTTGTTTCTTGTTTTCAGATTGTTTCATTTTATTTCAATAATATTTGTATAATTGAGCCTACAGTTTAACTGTAAAAGCTGCTCGACTTTAATTCTTTTTAAAACATTCTTACATATTGTTCTTGTCAATGTGATGTTCAGTTTTATCCTACTTGAAACTAAATGATGGTCATTTCCAATTTCAAATCCTCTGTTCACTTTTTTATCTTGAACCAGCACAAAGATATCACTTACAACAATAAAACGTTTCTTATTTCTTGCGTTCTTCTCTCTGCATGAACTTGTGCGTGCACATCTTTGTGATGGAACATGGCAATAGTAATGACTAGTCCATATCCATATTCTTCTTTAGGAGAACCTTCTATGAGACCGTAATCACAAATAAGTTTCATTGCCCATTTCCTCATTTTGAATT
Organism: Typopeltis vanoorti; assembly: GCF_054136105.1. Taxonomy (NCBI): domain Eukaryota; kingdom Metazoa; phylum Arthropoda; class Arachnida; order Uropygi; family Thelyphonidae; genus Typopeltis; species Typopeltis vanoorti. The sequence continues at coordinate 36,026,478 of NC_143561.1, read as the reverse complement.
TGCCCACATAACTCTACTTGAAACTTTTTTCCATTCAAGAAGTTTACCTTCATGTTTGGTGTTGAATTCTATCACTACTCCTTCCTTTTCTTCATCATTTTTACCTGTATATAACATTCTACACTTAATATGTAATAAGATCTCATCTACTTTTGTCTTCTTTCTCTTGGTAATGCCAATTATGTCCAAGTGTGGTATGTTTATCAGTTCTATTACCTTTCCATTAATACTCCTTTTGATAGTTCCAATCTTCAGCTATTAGTTATTTTAGACTTCTGTTGGATGGGGTGGTAAGCAAATTTTTTAAAAAAATTAATGAATTGGCAGAATTGGATAGCCATTTTAGTCTTACTTTGGATGAGTGAACCAGTATTGGAAATAAAATATATTCGGTTGAAAATTTACTATGGCTTAAGCCATAGTAAATTTTCAACCGAGCTTTCACATCCAAATTTCTGCATCCATCATGCAATTGTTGATGCACTTAATAAAAATGTGTTAGCACTTCATTATTTAAAAAAAAAATTTTAATGAGCAAAATAATATAGTCCTGGGAATTCCCAGAAAAAAATAGCTCAGATTCAAAAATGCTAAGTAGAAAGGATAGATAATAGATTAGTAAGTTGGATAGAAGACTGGCTATCTGATAAGCATCAACAAGTTATATATAATAGGGAAGCAATGTCTTAGAAGAGGAAGGTGAGTGGTAATGATACAACAGGGCTTGGCTTTAGAGAAATAAAATGGATATGAAGGAATTTGCAGATCATACAAAGCTAGGGAGAGCTATGAGAAGTGAAACTGTTATTATAGCTCTCCTCACCTTTGCATTATCTGCAAATACCTTCATATCCATTTTAATGTTGTGATTTTATAATTGGGAAGACAAAGAGTGTTATATTTCAGGGTTGGTAAAGAGAGAAGAGACTTGAGGTGATGAAAAAAAAAGGCTTAAATTTTGGGAATCAAAAAAAAAATCAGCTAACGCCTTTTTATTCCCGTATATACGGGAGTAGGCGAGGCCATTTAGCCCTATCTAACTTTTGGAGACTGAGTGGGCAGTTCAATCTCCACTGGTACCCAATCAGAGACAGATGGCCCAAGGCTATCACTAATTAAGCGGTGCGCAGTGAAGAGAGGCGGCTCAAATGTGCCGCCATCTCGTGGTCTCTAACCCTAACACAATATATTTAATGTCTGAAATAATGTGGGTTCTACGGTCGATTTTCTTGAATTTACAGGACGAAAAACCCGAGTTTCCGGGAGGAAAAACCTGCTTGCCCGTGCCAGAGATCGACTAACTCGGGAACCGGTCGAAAAAAGGCTTAGAAAAATTTCCTCTAGTCGCCGACTAGACTCGAAACCAAGACTTCCTTCGTGCGGCCTAGCGCGGTGATATGCAATATTCAGAATACATTCCCAAATTTTGGGAATGTATTCTGAAAATTATTTGGATTGCATCAGTGATGAGGAGGACACTTAGTTTTTAAAGAAGTTATATTTTTACTGTAATAGTTCCACGTCTTCAACAGGAGACATTTTGGCTGCCTGATTTTCAGAGTAATAGAGATATTAAAGACTTCACATCCAACATGAGTGTCCGATGTGAAATCTTTGGAATGGTGGGGTATTAAGACAGGTGAAGAAAATGTCATCTTTGTGTCTAATAGAGGAAAAGAGAATGGTATGAATCAGTGGATGTATGTGTGATGACATGACAGTTGGAACAAGCCATATGAAATATAGAAATCATTCATTAGGATTTGAGAAATATCAGAGCTTGCTGCTAATTTAAAAATAGCTGTTAACACTAACAGTCAATAACATCGAATGGACTTGATGCACAGCCACACATATAAGTAGCAGTATGTTGTTTATTAGATAAGATAATGCAAATGTAACTCTGACATTTGGATTGTATCAGTGATGAGTGAGGAGGACACTTAGGTTTTTAAACAAGTTATATTTTCACTGTTTGGGGGGAGGTATGATCATATCCCCCCCAAAAAAAAAGAAAAGAAAAAATGCATATATCAGTGAAAACAGAAGGTACACAAGCACCAAATGTAATTACAAACCTAAGTGGATATGTCAAAATAAAATGAATAATAAAACTAAATTTACAATAAAAATCTGAATAATTACAGAAAATATAATGTGAATGGAACATCTTTCAAATCATTTATAATCTCATTATTAACAAGTTAAATTATTCATAGTGATATAAATTTTTGCATATCTGATCACTTTAACTGACAACTAAATGCTATTAAATATGGGAGTAATAGGATTTTAAAAGATTGATATATATATATATATATATATATATTAGGGTTACCAAGTAATTTTATAAGCTTGGTTATTTAACTCCTAATCCCAAGTATGCAAACAATTAAGTTTGTGCCTGAAACAAAGTTCAAGTCTGAAGGCGCAAACTTAATTGTTTGCATACTTGGGATTAGGAGTTAAATAACCAAGCTTATAAAATTACTTGGTAACCCTAATATACAGTATCCCCAAGTTAAAAAATGAATTACACACACACATATATATATACAGGGTGTTCGGGATAAATTTGACATATTTATAATTAATTATATTTTTCCGTAAGTTACATGTATTAACACACACTTCTCTTCATTTAAAAGTTTGGACCCTTCTTCATTCATATACAAGATGTCAGAAAGGATGGATAGCTGGAACCCACCTGAATCATGGAAGAGAATAACTTGTATCATGATGATTCGTGCCCGCCATCAAAATAAGGATATTACGACTGCTGCCCAATGCTCCCTGAATACAGTAAAAACAATCAGGCATGAACTAGAGACTTGCAATGGTGACTACGAGGATGTAGCAAGAAGAAAGATCCCTAGCAGACGATCTGATTGCGTTCGTACAGCAGAATTCCTCGCAAATCTGCAGGAACAGGTGTTGAAGAACCATGGCATTGGAATTCGGGCTTTGTTCGTGGAGTTGCTAACTGTAGTCAAGCCCTGGATAACAAGGGTAGCCAATGGTAGGCCGTATGTATGGCAGCAGGATTCGGCCCCTTGCCACACCTCTGGGAAAAGTCAAAAATGGTTGTCTGAAAATTTCTACGACTTCACCAGTCCAAATGTTTGGCCTCCAAACTCCCCAGACCTTAACCCCATGGATTATTTTGTATGGGGCGCAGTTGAAAAAGACACCAATCGCACTTCCAGTAATACAAAAGCCCAGTTAATGGATAAAATTAAAACAGTTTTTGCGGCCCTTCCCAGGGAGACTGTAGCATCAGCTTGTTCGAGGTTCCGAAGCAGAATTGAAGCTGTGATCGATGCTAATGGTGGTTATTTTGAGTAAATCTTGTTGATAGTATTGTAATTAACTCTGCCTGTAATGTTTTTTTGTCAATTCATTAAATTTAATAGATACAAAGAAGATTTTCTTTTTCCTTACGAAACTGTCAAATTTATCCCGAACACCCTGTATATATATATATATATATATATATACTGTACACACGTTCTGTTGGATTGCTAGTAAATTAAAATATATTTGCACTTTTTCCTAAAGATTAAATAAGAGTAGACAATTCATTCATTCACTAATTTAAACAGTTTAATGTTTTGATGGTAAATTAAAAAGATAATGTGCTTATTACCATTATATATTTGCATTTTTAAGAGGCTTCTGATTTTGACAAATTGCGTTTTAGTTGTGGAAGACTGGGATAGGTGGATGTGTATTGTATTTAGTGCTATTATATATAGCATTTAATGTCATTGTGAAATAAATCCTGAAAAGTGAACAGACTCAATGTTGTTCTTGCATGCTTTTCAGTATCTGAAATGCAAATTAAAAGAACACAAAGTTTTTTTTTTTTATTTTAGGTAGTCACCATCTAGAAATTGTGAAATATAATTTTAGTAGGTTTATGCCATATGTTTGAAGTAGGATTGCGGGTAAGGCTTATACATTGACTATTGATAACTGTATTTGTTTTTTAAAAAAAAATTGTCCCAAATTTGGGAAGCACTTATCCTCCATATTTTAACACACTAGGGAGCACTACTTAGGGCTTTAATCTTACTTTTGGTTGCCGTGCTTCAGCCTAATTTACCCAGTGTAGTGTAGACATATATTGTAACGTGATTTTGACTTTGCAATAAAAATTAAATTTATTGTAATTAATTCTAGTCCACATTGTAATTTCCTTAAAACAAATAGTTGTTGAAATAGGAATATTCCATAAAAATATCCAAAAGCATATAGTTATGAAGAAATTGGTGAAAATTATATTCTGCCCTTTAAAATTTTTGCAGATGTTCTAAGGAACATTTGCCCTGCAGTGGGAAACACGTGGACTGAAATCTCATCAAGAATACAAGAAATCTGTATTATAGCTTTTCAACTGCACTTATTCTCCAACCAGCAGGCTGTGGATTTAAATCACAACATGGGCATGGATGCATTATGAATATCTTGAGGTGGTAGATGAATTTCATCACATGGTGTGAAACCACAATCCTACTTATAGGAGATATAAAGTGGCTGGGAAAATTACCATATATGATCTCTAGAGCAGGGTTTCCAAATTATTTAATCTTTAGCCCACCATTATACTAATACAGATGTATTATAAACTAATAGCCTTTCATAGGAAAGCCACTGTAGCTCTGTCAGTATCAGTGATGTCTTTTGGTTGGAAAGACCTGAGGTTGAATCCTGTCTAGGACACAAAGAACCTTTATAAGATCTTTTCAGCATAATATGCATTATCCAGTTTCTTATGGAGGTATCAGAGTTCCCATCTTGCCCAAGAATACACAATTTGTAGACAATACATTGGATTCATTGCTTTAGTTGCTTCAGCCATAATTTCAGACAACAATAGGAGCAGTTCGTGAATGGGATTCATGTTAGAGAGAGAGAGAGAGATTAGTTTTCATGTGGAAGTAGCAAGTTTTTTCTCCTAAAAAGCACATAATACACTTGCCTCATAACTTTAATTGCTTCAACTATAATTTCCAACAACCCAAACCCAGTGCTTAATTAAAAGAACAGGAGCCTTCGTAGCTCAGTCGATATAGACGAAGCCTTTTGGTCGGAAAGACCTGGGTTCGATTCCCGTCAGTGACGTGAGGAACCTCTATCTGGTCTCTTTTGAAAGGTGAGTTAGCTAGTCTCATACGGAGGTGGGGGTTCTCCCCCCCCCCCAGAACAGGCAAACCGGCCCCGTCAACACACACGGATTACAGTCAGGAATACTAAAGACGGTCCCTCCAGCCATAGGTCTGATTCATCAGTTGTGCTGGTCCTGATCCCGGATAAAAATGGGGGGGGGGGTTAGATGATGCCGTACCTCCCCGTGAAAGGGGCTCACGGCCGTTGTACGAAAAAAAAAAAAAATTATAAGAACGAAATGCTAAAGTTAGGAGGTTCAGTCCATAAATGATCGTTCTAACATCCCTGAAAGATACTAATCCTTTTCAAAAATATCCAAGTATTTATGAAATTTACTGTACATACGATAAACTGACTCAAGCTATCTATGAGAGAGAGAGAGAGATTACCGTACCTTATGACACGATTCACAAGGGACGAGAAATCAGATCTAACTGTATATTTTTCATCCTGTCTATCATTATATGGACTGGTTTGCAGCTTATGACACGATTCGCAAGGGACGAGAAATCAGATCTAACTGTATATTTTGCATCCTGTCTATCATTATATGGACTGGTTTGCAGCTTCATTACCTTATTTAGAACAAAATTTCTTGGTATGTCATGTCAGTAAATCAGATCTACAGACACAGTCTCCTAAATAGGAATCAAGTCATAATTCTGTACATGTGGAAATCCTAAGTAGATCCTGTAGTTAGTGTAGTACATCAGTTATTATAGGATTATGGAGTCTGTTAAGCTGTTGAAGTCAACTTTAATTCGACGTAAACGAAACTCATTTTCTACATTTTTACTTAAATATTAAGAACATGTGGAGCGCACACACACGTTTGTTTACTCTAGAAGTTCCAACAACCTACTTAGAAGAATCGTGGACTAAATTGGTGTGTGGATGAAGAACTCAAAACTGTACTGGAAACTTCAAGAAACCATAATGTGACAGACGTAATGAAATAAGCCACACCTTATTAAATATTGAGGCAATCTAAGTTATAAATCCCACATTATTTTAAAGCCGGATACGAAACTCGGAGATCGAAATCTAAGAGTTTCATGCCGAAGAACTATTGGCGAGTCCAAAAAAAAAAACCTCTTGGCCCTTTATCGTAATTGAGGCAGTCTATATACATCAAAAGTTGCAAATTTTTTCGTAAAACTCAGAAAAATTATATAGCTGCAAATAATTGACTTAAAGCTAGAATTATTTCTATATTCAAAAGAAGGAGAATGAATTTCTGGGAAAATCTGAAAAAGTCTTTGAACAGTGCATATAAAATTTAGTGCAATAATAGATTATTTAAATTGATTGTTTTACATGCTGTTATCAAAAGAACAAAACAGATTTGGTTACTTTTGCGCTAGTAATGTATGTAAAGATGTGTAGCCACATTATTAGAGCAGGGGGAAGTATGAAATTAAGGATATTCTAAACACCTTTTATATGCTATTCAAAATCTGAAGTATCTACCAACGAATGAAGATCATTTCAGATTTTGCTCTGATTCTTCTGGAAAAAATAACTTGTAATCGATGGATTTTAGTCAACTGAATCTTAGAATTTCTGTATTAATACAGTATTTTTTGCAGATGATCAAGCAAAACAGGAAAATTAAGATTTTAATTCCTAAAAAACTAAGACTTTTATTTGAAAATCCCAATTAGAACCACAATACAGTCATACCCCGACTTACGCGAATCCGGAGTTACGCGGTTTCTTATATGTACGTATTCCTGTCCCGCTTCACGCCTCGCCACTAGTCGTATCTTTCAGGCGCCGGCCGAATTCGCCAGTGTCGCACATGCTGTGAACAAGCACTGACGTGTTTCGCATGGTCTGCATTCATAGACGATTCTTATAGTCTAGAAACCTTGCGATTGTTTAATGTTATGTTCTTGATAAAAAATTTATCACAAAAAATAATAATGTCATCCAAAAGAAGCAAGTCCGGTTCTTCTACAGCTAGCAAGAAAAGAAAAACATTGACTTTGGAAACAAAACTCAACATTATTAAGGATTTTGAAGGCGGAATGAAAATTTGTGAGCTAGCAAAGAAGTTCGATCTACAGGAATCCACAGTAAGAACAATCATAAAAGAAAGGTTTGCAGATTTTGGAGGACATAGATTCTAACGAGGAACGAATTGTAACCACAAGGCAAGGAATGAAAAAATCATTAGCTTGCTATGAAGAAATTTTGCGTGACAAGAAAAAGACATCATGCCGTCAGACGAATCTATGAAATTTATAATCTATGGTTTCATAAAATCTAGATTTTATGAAACCATCGACATCGAAATAACTCTTTTTTTATGTACTACAATTATGATTATATTTCTTAAAAAAATATAGGTGTTTTTGTAAACCTTTGGTCCCAATTGTATGTTTGTATATATAAATTACATGCAAAAGTATACCCCGAGTTACGCGAATTCGACTTACGCGCTTTTTGTTGGTCCCGCCTACCGCGTAACTTCGAGGTTTTACTGTACTTAAAAACAATAGATTTCAGGACGTGTGTTGGTATAATACGAATTTTAAAAAGGTACTGTCCGACCACAGATGCGAGTCCCTTGGCTGGCAATGTACAAGGAAGAGTCAATTCATGTTAAAGGGGAAGAAAGGAATAGGGCGATGTACGAATTCGTTACCAACACGCGAAATCACGAACTTTTACGTTCTTTATACGTAAAAGTTTCCATCTGTTGTACAAGCAAAATAGTTACCACTTTAAAAACTAGAATTTTCATAAAAGAAATGCTAATTTTCCGACGTATAATAATAATAATAATCAATAAACACTCATCCCACGAAACGCATTGATTACCCTATTATCGGAATGGATTCGCCTTCTGCCATGCGCAGAATCGTCGAGGGGTCTCGCATCTGCGATCGCACAGCAAAACTATTCACCTTGAGAACAAAGTGGAAGAAGACGAAGCTAGTCACTCAGGTGAAGAGGCTTGAAAGAGATCATTGGATAGCAATTTTTTAAGAAGTTTTCATCTTATGTTTCCTTATGCCAGGTTGGATCTGATGATTTGGCGATATGATAGTTAATAGCTTCATTTCCTCCAAACCTTTCTGTTGAACATGTCCAGAGATGGATAACATACATAGAAACTTCCAATTAATTAAAAATGAAGAAAGAATATATAGAAATGGTGTTTATTAATTAGGTGATAGGTTTCTGGTTTAGTATAGAGATTTACGCGGATTTCTTTGCGGTTTTAGAAAGAAAGTGCGCAATTGGACAGTTTGATGTGAGGATTTTTTTTTAAGGATTAGCTTCTAAGTTATAAGTTAACTTCTGAGCCTTAAGATAGAAAAAAAGTGACAGTATATGACGTAATTCAAGGGAATTGGTTTGAGTAAGTTGGCAGGATGCTATTAGAATGAAATGTTTTGGTATTTAGGTGTGTCAAGATTCTACGGATCTGTGATTTATGTTTTGCCGTAACATGGTAATGAGAAAGGTGTGATATTTGCGCCTTAGTTTGAAAAACTTAGCTTTAAATTCTATTTAGGTTATGAGAAACTTTTATAATGGCATTTCATCTAAAGGAAAGTTAACCAGCCAGGGTGTTTCCTCCCTGCAAGACGCATAATACTGAGTTCCCTCGTCCCCCCCCCCAAGTGAAATCATGTGGTCACTGCACAAAATTGCAGAATAATTAAAAATCGGGTATCTTGTAGGTATTATTATACAAGAAGGCTGGAGAGAGATCGTTGAATGCAAAAATGTATGCATCGAGAGAAAAGACAAAGGTCTGATATTTTTTTAATTTAAAATAGTTGAGTGTAGAATATTTCTTTATTATAAGATTATGTGTTTGCATTTCAGAATTTAGGTTGCAATCCTGAACCCTTTCTTTGAGACAGTTTATCTTGAAGAACCAAACCTGACTTTTTTTAACTAGATGGGAAAGTTAAAAATCAGATATTGAAACAGGAGTTAACATAATGTAGTACAGTATATCAAAGTTACAACAATAATTTTATGATCATGCCCGCCAAAGGTTGGAAACTAATACTATGGATGCGCTAAGGTTAGATAATCTGGAAATCCTCCTCGACCAACCTCCAGTAAACAAGGTAGTGTTCTTGCACCAGATAATGAAAATCCTTTATAGAACAACTTGAAGAATTTCATAACCATGCTATAGCAGGATTCAAATCTAATCAATCTCTCTATTGGTTGCAAAGCAGAGCTGTCTATTCAGCCACCCAAGCCAGAAAATTAACGGTGAGATATGGAACAGTTCCTCCCCACCCAGACGAAAGAAAAACCAGAAAATTAAGTTGTAAAAATTTGGTCCCTCTGTGTTTGTTAATGAAGTCGGTGGACTTTTATAGCGGCAGCATTAAAATGCATACACTCAGAAAATTCATTCCCTTGCTGTTGATAAAATAGGCCAGAGATCATCAAATCTTTACATAATCTTGCAAGCAATGGGAATGATCTAAAGGAACATTAATTTTTTTTTTTCAAATAAAATTTTACAAATTGACAACTTGTTTTATTCATAATTTTAACTCATTCCACGAGAAATAAAAAGAATAACGAAAATGAAATTATTGAAGCCAGTAAATGACTTGAAAACTCAACTCCATCTTGATTCTTTATGAAGTATCAATATATCTTTTGCCTAAGCAAAGTTTATCCGTAAGGTATCTTCACGACTGGTCTTCTTGAATATTAGACTTGATTTCACATCATTTTCCTCAGATTCTATTATGGAAATAGTCCGTACCCATTACCGATTTCTCCCTTTATTTAAGCCTCATCAGTAGGAGCTGGACACAGGAAGGTCTAGCTCCCACTGATGAGCTCTCGATAAATGTCGACATCAGTCTGGATAATGAGCCTTTCCATAATATTTTTGCATTGTGGTCAACTGCCTCTCTATACAAATAGACTAGTTGTGAAGATACCGAACAAACTTTATTTGCGCTTGGATAAAGAATCAAGCGAAAAATTTTTCTACAGAGTTTATCAATAATTTTTATAATTATCAGATCAACTGTTCAGTAAGTAAACTAGCACAAAAAACACTTTCTTCGAGTCTTCTTCAAAGAAGACCTGGATAGAAAGCTTTTCAAATTTGGATATTAAGTTGAATACGTGGCATTGATAATTCAGTTTTAATAATGGGATTCATTAGGAGGTTTCTTAGTCTTAGTGACAATTTACCTTCATTAGTATTTTCGCTTCATTTTCTGTATAGAAGTTTGATAGACGTGGATGGTTAAAGGAGTGTACAGTGACCTTTCGTGATAATTTGCTGGTAGAAGATGAAGATATTAATAATCGTCCCCTTATCACCTGGTCATCATAGGAAACAATTTTTAATATCATACGTTAATTTTGCACCTTCATATGTCACAATTTCTTATTTGCTTTTATCTATTAAAAATAAATAAATTTTTATATGCCACGTTTATATTTTATTTTGCCATTCCGTTCTTTTTTTTTTTTTTTTCCAGTAATGTTTAATTTCGTTATGAACTCTTTTTAGTTTCGTTAATACATAAATCCAAGAAATTGTTCTTGTTTGATTGTAATAATATAACCCTTATTAATTAGATTTCCTTTCCTTAAAATTCCTCTGGAGTTTTGCCACACATGGACAATTTTTCCTTAGCAACATTACGTTACGATTCTGAAGAATTGGTCTCATGCACGCTTACATTCCAGAAATTTGCCTTCGTTTATGCTCAAAAACAGAAATAATAGCAGTCTGAATGAGAATGAACTTGTTTGCTGTAAGGCGATTTTCAGAGCAGTGCCCTTTTTATGACTAGGGGCACACTGTGATTATGGACGGCACTCTTTGCTTGTAAGAGTGTTCCATGTTTAGGTGCTTAAGCCTATTAACATTACATTTCTATCAGTAATGATGGTTGAAGTGTAGTTTATATGATAAAATTGTTTTTCCTTAACCTTTTATACTTCGCATTTTACAATGAAGTCGGCTAAAATTCGAACGATTCTTCATAATTGCCATGCATATTTACGTGGTTGTGTTTGTTATATGGATATCTATCATGGCACCCTTTGTTGATTAAATAACACACACACACAGAATAAGAATTTATTTATATTTTAAGTTTCATAATAAGGATGGCCAAAGAAAGAATTTTACCCGACCATGTCATCTCCTGTGATTAGTTGTCGTCCGTGATGGTGTGGAAGATTTACTACATATTCATGTATGTATAAACAAGGGACAGATAACGTAGCGAGATTGCCTTAAGAAATATCTATAAATGAAAAATCGCCTGTAATTTCGCGATTACCTTTAAAGTACACCGCATTTCGTGCTATGCACACACGAATTCCATCACGTATTTAAAAAAAAAAAAAAAATGCTGTAATTTCTGAATATCGTGAATATCTGAACTTGAAAATATTTATCAGGGCGATTTTTAATTTTAATAGCATTAAAAAAGTTACCCTTAAGTTCGGTAAGTTTCACATATAAAACAATTTTTGTACATTTTGGCATTTCTCAGTATTAGTAGTCACTATTTCGGTCTGCATTTTCTATGCTACTATTTTAATTAAGGCCTTTCGATTTGTCTTTATTCTCTTTATTATTATGGTAATCACAGGATTTTTGTTGACTTAGATTGGAAGATGTGCATGCAATCTCTTTGGAAAAATACGAGGCCAAAAAACAGCGGTAGAGGAATGAACGAAGAGATGACAAATTTAAATATATTAAATTTTGACAGATAAAAGGAGATCGGGAGAATTAGTGAGGCTAATTCTGAACAGTGACCGTAGAAAATGTTGAAATATGATCACTGCTCGTCAGTAGAAAAATGCAAGAACAGACACTGAATGTCTGTGTGAAAAAAGAGCAATGGTTTTATTTTATTTTATTTTTTAATGCCAATTTTATACTCGCACGTGAGCAGTTAGTCTCTATTCCATTAGTACTGTGGAACAGCGGTTAAGAGAGAAGGAATATATTAGTATCCCCCCCCCCCCCTTTAGAACGACGGTCTGTTTGTTCATGGGAAATACTTCATGAGGAGGGTTGGGGAATTGGTGAGGGGCGGATCATTAATCAACCTAATTACTCGCCTTTGCACTAAGTCAAGAATTTTTAATGAGGTGTTAGGTGCAGCGCGTAAAATGCGAGAACAGCAATGGTTGGACGAGTTGTGATTTGTTCGTTGGTGAAATATTTGGAGCGACGAAGAAAGTTCCAACAGGCAGTCCAACCAACCGTTCTACTAACTGATTTCAAGCATGTAGGAACAGCGGTTATCGATCCGCATGTATATAAACTTTGCTGCCTCTTTCAAGGTGTATTTGGAGTTAACCATTTAATGAATTGGAAATCGCTACTCCATTAAGTGAAGGAACTGGGTGCGCCCTTTCAGTTTTTTATAACAAGAACTCCGTCCCAAATATCAACCAGGAAAAACGAATTCTGAACGTATGGGTCTATCGTAACAATCCATACTAGTAGTACGTTAAAATCCATCGGAAACCGGCTTCTATTTTAAGATATACAAGAGTTTAAGCTGCGAAGATAATATTAATGATCTTCCTTGATGGCAGTCACTGTTAAAGGTGTTTCCATACGATGGTTTCATTTCTGAGTAAAAAGCAAACATTTCGTTTTAGATTATTAACATTCATTGCAGCTTGTACAGAGAAGATACGGTTATTGATTATCTCTTCTTCGTAGCCATGAACGTAATTCTTGCATTTACTTTTGTAATTGAACGCGCTTGCTAATTAAATTAAATAGACGTTTCTCTGTTTATGGAACCACCAGTTTTAATTTGCTGTATGTGCAATAGCGTAATTATAAAAAAAAAAAATATTTTGGAAGTAGCTTTACTGCTTGAACTTATTAAACTTAGAAGTTATTAAGATAATGTTATGAAAATCGGGTTTATATATATATAACCAGATTTAAAAAAAAAATCGCCCGAGATTTTTGAATCACGTGGACTTCCTGAAATATTTCGTGGAACTAATAACAGCATATATCCCTTTCCCCGCTCCAGTCTTCAAATTTGAAGACAAGCATGTATGGAATAAATGACTACCTCACTTGTCATCGTGAGCTCTAATCCATGCATAGATCTCCCAGCATAGCTTAGTATTTCTTACGTGAAATGATACTTTCAAATTGCCGAATAAATTGAGCATTTGCGAAAGCTGTTCCCGTTCGACCAAGTTTTTATTCTCTCATTTTTCCCGGAAGCTGCAAATTGGTATTATCACTAGTAATTTTACCAGTCATTTCACATGAGGAAATTTCAGTCATCCTGTGCTGGCCTTTAAGCAGCGATCAACGAAATCGAAAGAAAAGGGAAGGATCTTTATGGAAACGTTAATATTATAGAGATGAGTAGCAGTAGTAATAAACGATTACAAAAGGTATCGCTAAGGGGAGGGAGGAAAAAAAGAAAAAAACGGCACGCTTACAACTGAAAAGTATAAGTCCAATTCACTGGACAGTGACACAGCTAAGAATTTTGAATAATTATCTAAAAAAAACTATCTTTGGACAGTTATTCTATTTTATTTTTCATGCGAATAGGCAAGCTCCTTGCTCATATTCAGGCTTCTCCCATTAATATTTCTTCTTTTAAATGTGCTTTTTATTCTCTAAAGTTATAACTTACTTTACAAATTTGACTTTTGTTAAAATAAGGATGCTGATCGCTATTAATTGTGATAGAAATATTCAAGGGTAATAAAATACATAATAGAATGTATCTGTACTATTAGATCTGCAAATTGTGATTTCTCTTTCTCAAAAAACTTTTATCGTATTTTAGTTGCAGTTAAGTAGGTGTCTCCCCCCCCCCCAATGCCGAGAAGATACTCGAGTTCTTAAGTTTCCAGAATTCAGAAAAATCGACTTATTTAACGCGCACACGTACTTCGCATTAGTATCATGAGAAGTTGGCATTGTCTGCGTATCTCTTATCTTCCTGTCCACACCAACTTTGAACTCCGAATGACGTGATAGTTAGCCCTTCCGTTGTTGACAATTCTTTATGAAGAATATTCAGCTAAGGGGAAGAAAAAAAAAATATGCATGTAAAGGAAAGAAGTATTTCATCTGAAGATTTTACCTTCTCCGCAATCCCCATGGGCAAACTTGAAAAACTTTTTTTTTACTTGATATTTTCAAGGCATTTGGCACAAAGACTTTAACTAAGCTACCATCATAACGTATGCTTCCTGTCCATTGTGATTTGGTCTCCACTTTCCTTTATAGACGTTCATTGTGGATACTTTCGTTAGATTTCTCAGTCAGTGCTGTGGGGGGTTTCCCAGGGCCATTCATTCATCGACTCTTCTACTTATTCGAGAACTCTCGCATGTTCTAATGATTCGAGCTTCAAGATCCTCTGTAGCCAAGGCTTTCTGGAAGAAGAAGAAAAAAAGATTGTAAACCTATAGTACATTAGTGTCTCGGATAGGCTAAGGGGGTTTCTTTTATTTTTAAGTAATCCGGAAGCAATGCTCTAGGAGAGTGAACATGGAATGTAACTTTTCAAGATGCTTCAGTCCTCCAATAAGCTGGTTGGCGGTCTCAGATTAGTCTGTGAAATAGATCTCCCACCTGAGGACATTCAGAAACTTCCATACTAGTTGGATTCGAACCCCACGACCTATTCGATAGCTGAAACTGTAACCATTATAATTTCTCTTCTTAGATTGAGCTTCCCATCTAGCATATCTTAGCTTAAACACATCCATTGCCTCCTCAGTCTCCAAAACATTTGTCTTCTTTGGTCCAAAAAATCCTACTACTCCTACTCAACTCTTAATACTTCATAAATTCCAAATCTGCCCAACCTTAAAATAGTTTCCACATTTTGGATGGTACACTAAGAATTCTCGATGCTATCCAGAGAGGATAATGCATTTAATAAATGACTGCTCTCACAAGCTCCGTCAACGTGCTTTCTTCTAGACCCTCTGATTCTGCCTTATTTATTTTTATAGGTCCATGAGCTCCACTAAAATGATCATTCCTCTACTTTCCTCTAATCATATTAAAATACGAGCAACAACTAGTTAATGTCTAATTCACTTCGAAATTTATTGAAACAACTTCTCTTCTCCTTGTTGCATTCCTTGTACCTCTTTTCTTCGGGATAGCCTTTCCCATATCGTATTCTCCCAAAGGACACAACGTCCAACAAGTAAACCGTTGATTTTCTGTCTTCCTAATCACCTGCCCACACACACTGTGCTGTTTTGTGACCTCTCACAAGCTCGTGTGTGTTGGATTGATTTACTGATGAAGTGTGAATAACATTCAACAAGTTCTCTGTTTATACTGATCCCAAGATACAACTAGGTTGACTTAAAATGTATACTGACAAGAACTTGTGCTCTTTGAGAATACCGGTTACCTCGTCTTGCGAGCAGACACAAGTACACCGGTTTCCATAAATTAAGGAATTGAGAGAAAAATCACGATAACTCAATGGAATTTGGTCAAAAATAGTACGAGATAGATGCGAAAGAAATACCCACAATTGTAAATAAATAGTTTTTTTGTAACGAATTGACACATGAAAACAATGGTCAAAATGAGATTATCTCAAGGAATGTGGTCTCTTCTCAACAGTTCAGCGCTCACAACGATGTTTCATGCTGTTTCTAATGGTGTCTATGAGCTCAGTTGGTAATAACCATTGCTCCTGCAAAGCTCTCCTAGGTCACATGGTTTGGTAGAAAAGGAGGTTAAGAACAAGAATTCCTACCTAGAGCATCTCAGATATGCTCAATGGGATTAAGAAAAGGAGACCTGGTTAGCCATTCCATACATGCGATAGCCTCTTCTTGAAGATATCGGTCCACAAGCATTATCGTGTTGTAGGATAAATTTTTTTCCTGTTGCTCCCGCATACGGACGAACATACGGAGTTCAGCACCTCGTCTCTAACTTGTAGCATTCATGGTTCTGCTCGCATGTAGGTCGGAGTGTCCCCAAACAATCAAACTAGTTCCGCCATAAGGGTCCCTTTCACGGAGATTAATGAGATGCTTTCTTAGCGGAATCATGATTCCGCTAAGAAAGCTGCAGCTTTTTTTTTTTAGGGAGCATATAGAGACGTATGAGGGTGCATTAGGGGGGAAAAACATTTATCCTGTCCTATCCCTCTCGTCCTTCCTAGGGCGGGTTGAGTCCCCTCCTAATGAGGGGTTACTGGCGTGTTAATGTAGCCGGTTCTCCACTCCTCTGCTGTATCCCTTAAGGGCAGTATTCATGACTAATCCGTGTGTGTGTTCACGGGGCAGGTTTGCCTGCTTGTGGGATGAAAAACCCTGCTGTCCATGCTCAAGACCGGCTAACTTGGCTATGGCTGAGGAAGATCCTTGAGCGCCTCATGTCGACGGGAATCGAACCTAGGACACTCCTTCCCCAGGCATATGATTGCAAAGTGCATAGCCACTAGGCTAACCGTGCGGACACATTTATTCTACTAGACGATAACGCTTGTACTCATTGAGCGAAGCCGTAAACAATATTCTAGAAGAGATTGAGTATACTTGGACTGTCCAGCAAGGTATCCTGACCTTAATACTACTGAGCATGTCTTGGATGCTCTAGGTGTAGATGTGTTGCTGTTCTCAGCTCCACCCCCTTCCCATAACCTTGAGGGACTTTGAGAGAGAGCTTTGCAGGAGCAATGGTGATTACCAACTGAGCTCCTGAACACAGATATAAACAGTATGAAATATCGTTGTGTTGCTGTGAGGGACAACCACATTCCTTAGTGAGACACTCTGACAATCTCTTTTCGATCATTATGTATCCGTTAATTACTGAATTAAATTATAATTTCTGTGGATGGGTGTTTCATATCTCCTGTCATATTGCTTTTCCCCCGAATTGCATAAATCATCATACAGTTTTATGGAAACCAGTGTAGTTTCACTAAGCGTTTCTGCCGCATGTCACGCATTTTCTAACACCTACGAATATATATAGTCGATTAGCATCTACCAAAACATACACATCCTGGAGTTGAGCAGTGGAAATCTCTTGAGACTTCCATTGCGTGATGGACGTGTTCGGCAGAGAACATAGTTTACCAAGTGTGTTTGTACCAACGATCCGGTTTAGAAGTGATGTTATAATAATGTAGGGTTTCTTTTCGTGAATTAGATCCACTGGTCATAGTGTGAGGAATCATGACTGATAAGTGGTGCTCAAGAGTTCTGTGGTACGAGCCCTTACTTTCTACTGAAATTTTTCCACGTTTTGTACAAGGCAATTATTATAAACACGTCTTGAAGAGAATAATATCGGAGCATTGCGGCGGCATACATGGATTCCCATCCAGATTTTGACTCGAACTTCAAAGGAGCAGTGGAGCATAATACTATCAGATTTTATCAGAAATTAGGTATCGTGGGACTTATTGAGGCAGTTACCGAAGATGGTAACTTGTTAATTTTTGCCAATCAAGACATGTTTATATCTGTATGCCCTACATAGAGATTTAGTATTTCCAAACGTAATAGTCATATGTGAATTTTCTTTAGCATAGTAATTAGAAATTCGAATGGTGAACGTTGGCTCTCTCCAAATATTTGTTAAAAGCAATCTCTGAAATTAAACGCAACGTGGTTATGTCATGGTGCGATTAACTTCCATTCTAGCGTCATAATTTAAGTCTCATGAGCATTGAACCATAGCGTTTTAGAAACTGTTGAGTTAAATGTTATTCATGATTTTCCCAGTCGAAGTGTATAAAAATATCTGCATATATTTTTCTAGAGATGTGTAGCCTTGTGACATTGTTTCTGGTTCTGTAATAATACTAGAAGAAAGACTGTTAGAATGTTAATTCTAAAAGTTCCAAATTATTGCTTCATTTGAAACAAAGTTTCAATTTTTTGCAAATAATTTTTCGATATATTCGAAAGAGGTGCCCCTGTATCCTGGTGGTATCGTTTCTACCATAATAGACCTCCAGAAGACATATCGCTTTAGGTTCATTTCTAGTGGCCATCTAGAGGAACTTTATCTTACCATTGTTTTTATCTGGTTCCTAAACGGCTGCTTTGATGCATGCAAATAGCAGCGGTTTAGGAACTCGGATTTCTAAATCCACATTACACACAACAATGTGAGCGTTAGGGTTTACAATTACAAGATGGCGGCACTTGTATGCCGTACTGTCTCCCTTAATGCTTTGAAATTCGTGAATTAACGTGAGTTCTGCTGTTGACGATGGTTGAGAGAGTTTACAGCTGTAAATAGTCACTGCCGAAAAGAGATTGATATAAAAATGTATAGTGAATACTACACTCAAAATCTTAACTATATATTACGTTTTGAATTTTCAAAAAAAAAAAAAAAATTCGAAAGTAATCACACAGTATATACTTCAGCACAAACTCGAAACGCGAGGATGTTCTTCGCTCGCTAGTCAACTTTGTAATTTTTTTTTTATTCGTATACTGTTAGTTTTATTATTTTATATATGTATTTTAACGTTCAAAATACTGTCATTCCCTGTTTTTCCTAGTATTTGCGATATCAGCCGATAAAGCACAAAAACCATCAGTGTTATTTAAGTGTGGACCTGATTTGATTGTCTGAATTCATGGTTAACTATACGTGGCTACATCAAAAGGTGGATGAGAAAGAATTTGTCTATGCTTACATTTGCAAGAAAATCCAAAGTATTAATATGTAGTACATAAAGATACTTTGAATTTTCTTGCAAATGTAAGCACAGACAAATTCTTTCTCGTCCACCTTTTGATGTAGCCACGTATAGTTAACCATGAATTTGTCTTATAGTACTCGACGTATAAACACGATCAAAATCGTTGCTTACTGTATGCAATATACTTGTCGTTTTCAAAATCTTATACAATTTTATTATTATTATTATTATTATTATTAGAAAAGTAGTAAAATAAATGTACCGAAAATGTTCCTTCTTTGCGTTTACGTTTCAAAATTTGAGAATTAACAAAATTATTCAACATCGATTAAATTTGAAAATCGTTTATTTATTTTTAAAAAGAAGTTACCGAGTAAATACTGGGTACTTCAACTTCAAAATAGTCCATACTTATCACTTCTTCCACACTACTGTAATCCTTCCACATTCTGTGGACGGATTGTCTCAATTCATATTTCTATTTATCTCAATTACTCTTTTATTAGCCAAATCTAATGAACACCCTCAAACCTGTAGTGCAAAAAAAGAAACCAAATATCGCCAACAGATAACACGAATGCGTATTTTAATCTCATTGACTAAAAGCAGCTGGTAGTGCTTGCCGTCGTCCGTCTACGCTCCATTTCCGGGAATCATTCATATTTGCGCTTCATGGCGTCCTTGAACTTTGCTTGCCTAGTACTTCCCGATGACCTCTCAATCACAACTTCCCTATTACCACCCGGCATTATACTACATCATATCCTTAAAGCTGCCCTCATCCCACCGGGCATTCTGCTATTAGGAGAGAGAGCTACAGTGATCGGAAGTGGTGTTATGCGTGTCACATAAACCGGGAGCGTTTATTTTATCGTTAACTCCTGCTCTTCGAGGTGTTTTCTGTATACTGGTTAACCAATGCTTTTATGGAAGTTCATTTACTCCAAGATGGAGATTATTACGATCTGCTGCAAGAATTATATGATAGTCTGTTGTGTGTTTTATTATTATTCATTGTTGATAAGCTAAAATGGAACCATATCCATTGTACATATTACGTATCATTAATAGCCTATGAAATATTTGTTTCACGTTAATATTATGATTTCTTCACTACAGCATTGGTACTGAGATCACGTACCTGTCCATACGATCTCTTTGCCGTTGTATGCAATTTCTTTTCCCCATCCTTTCATGATTACTGCAGGCTTCCCCTCCCGCGTGTTTTTGAGGACATTGCCATGGGTAGACCAATTTAGATAAACTGGAATCGCCCGTTTTTTTCAGAGACTTCGTGTCACTTTCTGTCTAGTAAGCAAATTGTTGTAGAAGGCGATGAAAGGTATTTTTCGCGAACATATCGTGTTGAACCGGTATTTTTGAGAACGGACGTTATCCAGTGCCTATTTTGGCATCTCCCGACACGATCAATATTATTAAGCTTCTAATTCTAAAACTTCCAAACTGCAAATTTCACTGGGATAGAAATCTTTCCATGACTTCAAATCACAATTAGTATACACTAATTGCAAAAAAATAAAGACAGCGGTGTTTCACCAACCTCAATACACCTTTGGCACACCTCTATTGGATAGACTTCCAATAAAACTTGCAACCAGACTTGGACTTTTAGTCCCCTACAATGAAACTCTTCATTATGTAATAGTACACACGTCGGGCTTGTCAATTCTTAAAACTTTGTCATCGCAGTCCTTTAATATGTTCAGTTCGAATCTCACTGAGGCATACATTTTTGTGAAAGTCATTAGGCAGTAGATGATGTTCGTCGCTAGTGTGAGACTACCAACCCGGCTGGTGGTATGAAATGACTTGGAAAAAAAAGTTTTCTGTTCAGTCTCTTAAACAAGGTTTTTGGATTAACTAATTCTTAGTCAAAATTCGGTATTAACGTACAGTAAATTTACTTCATTTTATGGTCGGTGCTGATTGAGATAAATATAAAGGCATCTCCCAACGTCTAAGTAACTTCTGCCCTAAACATGTTGTAAAGTCATGGGTATAAATAATTAAAAAAAAAAAAAGAGAGAGAGAGAGAGATAGAGATTGGGTAGTTAAAGGATGACATCATTGTAAAACAATAGCTTTCCATGATTCAAATCCAAGCAAAAAAGATAACAGATTATGACTTACTGACGATTTACGTGTAGGCTGTTATTATTTACAGTTGATGCTAATTTATCCCCGTCTAATGAGAAAGTTTTTCAAGAAGCTTGATTTTGGGAGCAAAATCAAACTTATTACACACACACACACACACACACGATCTCAGTTACTTCTGAACGAACGAAAAAAAAAAGTTGCGACACTGAACTGACCAGACTTTGTCTCCAACATTTTTTTAACTTTTTTTAAAGATAAAGTTTTGTCACGAACGGGGATGATTTAAATGCCGAATCTGTTGTAGATGTGGTGTTATGCATAATTCATATTTTACTTATAGCCTGTAATTAACTAAAATATTTCCTAAAGTTAGAAAAATATATAAACGTTCCATATTATATCGCTTCAATTAGGAAAATTCAACAGTCCGAACTATTAGCAGTCAAATTGCGATCTGCATCCAGAGACCCCGTAGGCATATATAAAAACATTAGTTGCGTACTCTCGCATCTGTCAAAACCAGAAAATATTTATTACTGTAACTCATGGGTTAATATCAGGGGAACAGACCAACTCATTTTCATTTGAAAATATGATAGTGGCAATAACAAAATATAGAATTCAGTCAGTTCGACATTCTCTTAGCATATTTTATCTTCGCATGTTATTCGATAAGCATTAACAAAATTATTATTAAAAGCGTTTTGAATATATTAACTATTTCAAACATTACTAGATTGGCTCTCTCTCTCAAGAACTGAATTGTCATTGAGATAGATTGTTGCCGTGATTTTTAAGTTGATAAAGTAGGATTTAACGTCGCGATGCCTGTACATTTTCGTGTAGGTTTCGACACCTTAACGACTTGACGTTAGGTATCTACTATCCCCATAATTGCGCCGCCCTGTCTGTTGTTTTGCTCTTTTCATTGTCGTATAAAGGAAGTTCCTGGAAGAAATGTTTTACGACCCTCCTAGTTTGACCTCCTTGAAAGAGACACGCGTCACCTCCTCCTCCTGTCTTTTTCGTTTCCGCATAGGGTATTATGTGTGAATTCGGAGAATCTAAACCTGTAACATGAAGCGATGTCATTTTATGCTTGTGCTGGGGAAATTTCGCCTTTGTTTTATTTCGTATTACATGTGTACATTTTTTAATATTTATTATTCACAAATTCACTCGATTTGCAGCATAATATATAAAATGTCTTTCACGTCTGATGTCTAAAAATAGCTCTGGATTAAGATTTATATATTTTCTAACATTTTATTATTATTATTATTTATTTGACACCTCCAGGGAGTCCAGAGACTCATCGAGGGAGGGCACCCACTCTACAACCGTTTCCACCACTCAATCCACCAACTGACCACAACTACACCAACGCCATCTACCGCCCACCACCACTTCCAAAGACAATCACAAAGATCCATGCCCACGGCGGGATTCGAACCCGCAGTCTTTTGGCTGGAGAGCGGATACGCTAACCACTCGGCTATTTGTTTTTAACATTTTCAGCACAACAAATTTTGTTGTGCCGCAAATGGATCTAAAACACCCGCAATTACAGATAATACTAAGACTATACAAAAATGCCACGAGTTGGACCATCGATTTCTGTTAAGTGAAGCTTTCCGGTATCCTTAGTTTGCTGTTAATATGGAGAGCTTCTACTTGACTTGCTCCTTTTGAGATTAAAAGAAGTGTTCAAACACTTCTGCTTCAAATGCTTTTGCACAATCGTTTATTACTTTCTTGGTGTATTTGTACTAGAGGGCTGGAGATAATTATAGAATTTTGTTCTTTTTTTTTTTCTCTCTTCCCAACATGAGGCTTTTCTGTAAAATGTATCTTGCATAATATAATGAACACTAAATTAAGTAGAAACGTTTTAAATATATCAAATGATATTAGTTTTATTTCATTAAACATTCAACTTTATTCATCACATCTCATTGAAATTACTGTTTTTAAAAATATCGTAATTGATATGACGTTTAAATATTATTTTAATTAGCCTGTTCTTGTGTTCGTTTTGCCTATTACGCGTTAAGGGTTTTATTTTATTATTATTATTTTTGTTTTTAAATATATGTATCATTATTTTTTTTTTCTTTTCGGGTAGCTGTAGCAAGTAGGGCACCGCTGTTTTCAGATATTCGTGCAAGTTCGAGAATTCCTGCATAGATGGCAGCACCAAATGCTGTCGCATCCGATTTACCGCGTCTCTTCACAGCACATTTTTACAGCAATCATTTAATGCTCGCCTTTCATTTTGTTCCTAAACATCGCTATTCCTAGGCTATTAACAACCTTTCGTTGACTTTGTTTGGATTCACAAACACACACACACTGCCCACTTTTACCGTGCTGTAATTAATTCGATATTCTGTTCAGTAGCTACACTCCAAGGTTTAGTGACAGACCGCCAGTTGTGAAGGGCCACCAGAGGGCAATCTGCGCAATTAAAGGTGATAGAAGCGACATCTCGGTTATTTCCCGTGTGACCTGAGTGGCAGCATTAGAGATGAGCTATGGAGGGAGTTGTCGCAATTTTATAGAATGGCTTTCTTGTGAGAACGTTAAACTAAGATCATCCAGTTTTTATCGGCTTTGTCTTGTACCTTAAAAAAACTTTGGGCATACCATCAATAAATATTTATGCTTTAACTAACACATTATGTGAAATTTTTGTGCTCCATCAACTCTACATCGGTATTATTTACGTGACTTATAATTATCTTTAAATTTACTTAAAAGTCGATGTTAATATATATATATTTATTATTACTATTATTATTATTTGTTTATAAGTTCGACCTGGGTTATATTATGCACAGTCACTTCGGGGATTTGCAATCGGAATTTCACTATCTCCATGAAAATGTTTACAATGGAAACCCCACGTCTTCCGCATGCTACTAGTTAGCATTTAAATGCTTCAATCGAAACACCCATCATTTCAGTAATATTTGAATCCGTCTTCATATTAGCGAACAAATCAGCTGTCAGCGGATAGGATTAGCTTTAACAAATTGTTTGACATAATTTATTTAACATATTAACCGATAAACAACTATGATTGGTTCATAAGAGTGAAGGAAATGCAGATATCGTAATATTCATGAAATGGGCCTCTTAAAAACAAACAAAAAGTGAATTTCACCAGGTTTACTGGTAAATGGCATTGGGGAAAACATGCTTTTAGTGTTAATTTGAGTAATGTTTTGTATGCTGTTCAACTTGATCTACTGTTTTAATGGTTGGAATATCGGTCGTGTAAGCCAGCGCTTCCCAAACTATGGGCCGTAGGGTTTTTTTGTTTGTTTGTTTGTTTTTTTTTGAGGGGTCCATGAAATAATGAAAACAAATTTAAAATATTTTAAGATTTATTTATTTATTTATTGATTATTTCTTTTTTTGTTATTTTTATATTTTAATGTAAAAAATCCCACATTGGTGTTGGTTCACAAATTTGCTTCCTGCGTATTTCGGCGCTTAATGAATATTAGTATAGTTCTCCCACCATTTGTAGGTCTCTGCTTGGCGTCTTTCCAAGAATAGTCGATTCATGCTGAAGGGGAGAAAGAAATGAAGGACGTCCGAATTGGTCGCTAACACACGCGAAATCACGTGCTTTATAGGTAACATTTTCCAAATGTTACACAAGCAACATAGTCAACTACAATGATCATAAAAGAGAAGTTAATTTTCTGACCGGTAATAATAAACAACTCATTCCACAATACGGACTGATTACCCTATTATCGGAATGGATTCTCCTTTTTCTGAGATGCGCAGAAATGTCGAAGGATCTCTAATCGGTGGGCGAACTAATAAATATATGCTTATTCCTATAAGTTTCATTTCAAAGCAGAAATCTAAGAATTGCAGTTTCAAATATTTCACCTGATATTAGTGTAGCAGTATTGAAACACATCCATCACATTAAATTGTTGTTTTTAATTCTTTCTTTATTACTAATCGTTTTACGTTTCATGTGCTCATACTGCAAATGTACAATAACAATAGATCTATCTATATAAAAATGTGAGATAATGTGGCATGTCAAATGTGTATGTAAGATGCTAAAAATGTAATATTTGCATTTGATTTTTGCGATATTCCCGGTGTATGTTTTGTATTGAATATAAATACAATAAATCTTATAATAATATATGTCTAGATTACGATTTTGTTCGAGGGGGACCGTGAAATATTTTTATTTTTCCAAAGGGGGTCCTGACATTCAGAAATTTGGGAAGCATTGGTGTAAGCAGCTGCCTTACATATAGGTTAAGAAAGAGATTTGAAAGTTCTTTTAAATTTTAAGATTAAAATTCTGTAGTTGCAAGTATGCTTTGGTAAATGTTGAAGTAGAAATCGAGATGGAAAACTAAATTCGTCTAGTTTACACACACAATACTGAGAACTATTGTGTGTGTGTGATTCAATGCAATGATGGACATCGTGTGTTTGAAACCCTAACCAGTCCGTTTACGTGAATTGAAAAAAAAAAAAAAAAAAAGAGAGAGAGAGAGAGAAGTGGTGGCAAACATGATTTTGTATATTAGGATTTCGTGTATAACAGTGGCATCATAAAACTGAAATATTTTATTAATTAGTAATCCAAATAAAGTGAACCACATTTAAAAACAAAGTGCTAGACGGTACTATCTGAAGTACTCTAATCTCACGATAAAAATGTCAATCTCATTGTGATTTAACTTATTATTTACATTTCAGAATATATTGATTTTGATAATATTTTACGTAAACGAAATATGCCAACCTCATTTGTTAAACTTCTGGTATTTCAATGATATTTCTGACAATGTCTGACATCTCAATGATATATTGACATTAAAAAAAAAAAAATGTCTATGCCCAAACGATGAACGTTAAGATGTTAAATCGCTAGCACACGAATTAAATATCAACACATAGGATTAATTTTCGCTCGAACATTGTTCGCGTTCTTTTCTCTCTTTTACTTTCTTCCACATTTAATCCCATTTGAGCCGCTGTTGGAGGGATTAAATGTCGAAACAAAGTGCTCTATTGAGTTCAAGAGATTAACTATCTTTAGACATCAGCAATGCTTTTTCGTAACGAAATATGCGTCTCGTGTGTCAAAAGTAACTTCATTGGACTGGGTGGAGGAGTGCGGTGAAGGATGTGCCCTTCCTGTTTCCGAAGCGCAAAGCCAATTGCCGTCTTGTCGCGAACGTTTTTCTTTGCTAGATGAAGTATATCTTCCTGTCACGCGACTTCTAACTTACCCTGGCACCGGCGGAGAGCGCGCTTTTGACAAATGTATCTTCAAACCGTTCCCTTTTTCAAAAATCGTACATGTAATGCACTCGTCCATGACGACTTATTATCGGATCAGGCATATTCTATTCTCGTTCTTTTTACCAGCTGTAAGCTGTTGCAACACTTTGTTTTTTTTTCTTTTATTCTTAAGATGTTGGAAATTTTTCAAGGATGAAAAGGATTGCAGTGTGTTGACGACGAATTCACTTCTTTATCTCTCCAGTGAGTTGAACTTCGGGATTTCTTGTTTCGTAATACAATAAATAAAGTCTTTATCAATCTGCGATTATCGTACGCAGCGTTGCAATACTTAAGTTTGTTCGTAAGCGACACGCTTGAGGAAGCCGTGTAAAAGTCGAAAAATAGTCAAATTCCTCACAATGGGGTTGGTACAATCGCGCCTGTCCTTCAAGTATGCCTGCTATTATTTTTTTTTGTTTGTTTGTTTGTTTGTTTTTAGTGTAGTCGCAGACATTTCATACGTAAACAAATCTTCCATATACGTGGGGAATACCTTCATGTATGATCAGAATATCTAACATCGCTCAAAACTGAGTGAATATTATAAAAGAAAAAATAAAATAAAGAACAGATTGAAGACAGTCAAATGTAAGATGCGTTTCGAAATCGGATTCTTCAATAATAAAACCTTCGTTGGAAGTTTTTTTTTTTTTTCCATGGTTACACTATAATAAATTTATTAAAGCCTTCGTTATCATATCGGTTGAACCTACAGCCAATTCTGGCATTATTAGCCACACAAAGTGGAATTATTGCGATATATAATTTCGACATTTAAAAAAGAATAAAATAAAATTTATATCAAATGGAATGGATTAGCTCCACAGATTTCTGTTTTATCTACTCATGAGTGGGTTGTAAACCTACATTTATTTCTTGTAATTTTTTTTAACATAATCCGGACACCTTAAACTATTTAAGCCACTTGAGCCCCCCCCCCCCCTCTCAGTAGCAGTAGTAGTCTCACTCCGGTGCGATGAAACTACTCGTATCCGAAGAAGTTTACAATCAGCCCATGTCCGCGGTCTAATTCAAACCTGTAGCCTGTTTGGTAGGTTCACTACCTGAAAAGAATTTATTCGCGTAAGCAAATCACAGAGAAATGTTGTCACATGTTGAGACTGTATTAGGTTTTTTTTTTTTTTTTTAAATCTATATGTGATGTTGAAGCAGAAAGATAATTCTCTAAACTAAAATTGATTTGCTTATTTTTCATTAAAATTAGTATCAAATAAATCGAGCATTTAACGAAATCCTGAACTTTCCATTGTAGTTTAGGATTTCGGCAAGACTCATGGGTTTCGTAATATTAGCTTGCTTTAGTTCTCTGCTTAGATTTAAAAAAAAAAAAAAAATCTTTGATATGGCACTATTGATTCGGCGATAATTATTGAATTTATGTAATAAAGTTGTTGGTTAGTGAGATGGACTGTTGTGTTACCATGGTAACACTAATTTAAGCCCTAGAATACGAAAAAAAAACTAACGTATTTCGATTCTTTGTTTCAAGTTCTATCACAAACGTGCACTCTCCTAGTTGGAAGAAATACCATCTGAGTGGTAGATGACTTTCAACACTAGATGAAACACCGCCGCCCTGCTTTTTGGAGAGATGAAGTGGCTACTGTCGTATTTCGTTTCGAAGGTAGGGGGGGGTCTCTGGTTTCTTCACTGCTTTCGGTCACGATCTAACATAAACTGCTTGCCTGCTAACCAGAATAACAGATAATCCTCATCTTTCCAACACTGTACCCTTTCTTCAGCATTTCTCTCTCTCCAAATATACTCTCATCTTATCAATTCTGATCATAATCTTATCGTTGTCTTCTTTTCTGCAGATCAATCTTCCAGCTAATTCCAACCTCGCCCTATGGTACTGTAACGATGCCAAAAAGGATGACTTCGGAGAATCCGCTTTTGTATGGTCTGATTACTGCTTACACTTTCCCGGTACAAAATCCAATTCTGACCAAGTAATTGAAATAACTCTTATCGAAATGCGACCTTAACACCCACTGTATATCCTTCTATGCCAGCTCTGGGTCTCAGTAAATAAATAAATAGACATTGCCGTCTGTGATTAAAAATGTAAATAAATAAAAATACACACAGCATATATTTTGTGACTCAAATCAAAAACCAGCTTTTCACTCGGACTACACCACAGTCCTAACAAGTAAATATATATAAAATAAAGAAATCCAAAGAATTCGTAAGAGCCAAATACCATTATATAAGCTTGCTTCCTATTCAGCTGACAGTCAAGTCTTGTGGTTCCCTTGCTAAGGCTGTTGGGAATAACTTTAGCCGTTCCTTGTTACCACCACTTTTCACGTCCTTTTGTTACCATGGTAACATCACCCAAGATAGAGCACAATTCTTGGCATTAGTATTTTCCTCCAAGTCTGTATAGATGACCAAGGGATAAATCCACTCGTGCAATACCACAAACTGCTCACAGCATGCTTCCTCTGATCTTGTGCCAGAAGGCCATCAGAAAAATAATTATTCCTAATACTAATGTCGCACATCAAAACTTCTGCTCCAACATCAGCAACCTTCCTATGTAAGCTGTCAAGCAAATGTAGTGGATGACATATACCATCATAAGTATTCCAACAAACTATCCCACTGTCCTCGCCATAATATTTTCGTGATGGTGATCATCAATATGAATTCCGTCATCCTCTTTCTATAGCAAAACTTGCTAACCTTACCTATCTTTGGACATAGGTATAGAAGCTTTTGGAGAAACTTATGTAGTCGCTCTTGAATTTCAGAAGCATTTGACGTGTAGCTAGCATTGTGGCTACGCCAAGCTACCTTCCATCTTATGGTCTCACTTCTACCCTTTGTGATTGGATTGTCGGTTTCCAATGGTCTTCCATCTCTTACCAATGGCTTCCTTTCATCCCCTTTCTTTTTTACGGTACCGCAGGGTTCTCTTCTTTCGCTGACACTGCCTCCTATACATTAATGACCTGCTTTATTTAACATCATATCCTATCCTTAGCTTTGAGGATGACGGTGGCACTTGTACTGAAGCAATTGAAGTTTCACGATCTTCCATTGTCTTGAACATCGATCTCGTTGCCGTTCTCAAGTAAAGAAAATTAGGAATTCCAATGCTATCAAAACATTTGTCTTATTACCCAAAAGAACGATCCTACATCACTTCATGTTACTTTTGACAATATTTCGATTTTTATTATAGATCAGTTTTCGTTTCTTGGCTTGACTTTAATATGTAGCTTATCCTGGCATAAATATGTTACATTCATATCCCTCAGCCTCCAAAAAAAAACTCGGTATTCACTTTCAAACATTTCTTCTTTCTTGTTGAACTGATAGTTTATAAATCTCAAATACGACCAACATTAGATTATAATTAGGGTTGTGCACGAAAACTTTTCATAAGTATTCTTAAATACAAAAGAAGGCGGTCTGCTTAATAGATGATCCCTCCCCTCCCTGCAAATACAAATGTATGTATAGCAGAAATCACAAATTCTGTTGCATGTTAAACAAAATTAAAAGTTAATGATGTATACATTTAGGACTTCATATCGACTGCATGAGCTATGAACCAAACGACAGTTAAATATTCGTTTCATATTTCAGTTCATGCATAAAAAAAAAAAAAAACTTCACCAGTACTTTTCATTTTTATTTTTTATCTTAATATGCAGATGTCAGAATTCAAGTAAATATTTATCATATTCCAGTTTTCTTTGCTAGGTGGCGCATGTTTATTTTTAATATTCTGTGCGATCTTATTCGTTAATGGATGCAATATTCTGCAGTCCATGCTTGGCTTAACAAACACGAACTTCTCTTTGCACTTTACCGAAATAGCTTTTCAGTGTAATACATAACGGCAATTAATTATTTGCAAATTTTAAAGTGATTCCATTAATTAAATATAGCTACCGCGAGACGCACTTAATGGTTTGTCGATTTTAATATTTCCCAAATCAATCCACGTGTAATCAATTAGTGTTCAGAGTAGCCATCAGATGTCAGCACTAGACAACCTTCAGCTATTCTTATTCTGTTGTAATGTTTGCAATTTATTATCAGTAGGGTATCGTAAAAGGGAAAAAAAAATACAATATCGGCTTTATGGCTTTGCGGAGAAATATGGATAGCAAGATTTAATATTTTTCTTTGTAATTTATGTTGAAAGTTAAACTTTATCTTCCAGTATTCTTATTTGACTATTAAAAATTAACAACTTTCTACACGTTTGAGAATAAACGGCTACCCCATCTTTCTTGAATCTGTTTTTAATGAATGCATGTGCAGCTGATTTAGTTAACTTTAGCAACATTCACCGCAGATAAGAGTTCCAAATCCACTTAGGCCTACTTTGTGAATTCAGCTAGCAAACAGAATAGTTTTCCTTTGATATTTGTTTATTCATCGTAACCAAATCTTGTGTGTTTGTGTGTGTCACATATATAGTGTAAGCAATGTTGACATTCACAACGATATGATTTATTGTTAACGAATCCTTTTACAGTAGAAATTTGTTCATGTGTCAGTTACTATAAAAGATTTCGAATATTTTTGCACAATTTAAAATGAGTTTTTATTTATTTATTTTTTTTTAAAAACTACCTTCAGATGGCGAACGGATTTACTGATTTCGTTATTTAAATGTACTTTGACATTATTAGCTCATTTCGTAGGGATGTTCGTAAAATTTTCAACAAAGGCCGAGTGAGAAGGGAGTTGGGAACCAATAAAAGTTACTGTTGTCATCCATTTATAGAAGGAAGTAGTCGTGACATTTATTAGGTCGCCTTCATCTGCACTGTCAGATGTGATCATTTCACAGTGACACGTCTATCGCAGACACAGACCTTATGGTTTCTTTTGACATCACCATCCCTCACGTATGGCCCTACCGCTGACATTTTCAGTGAGAAAATAAATGAATACACTGAATAATGTTTAAAATAAATGAATCTTTTGTGGGAGCAGAACCCTCGAGACTATTTTTAAGACTTGAAATGATTGATAACTCTTTAGATCATTTAGCTCGTCTCTTTGGATATTTTTAGAAACATTACATGAATGAAGATTCATGCTAGTTTGAAGTGTAGAATAATGAGACGAAAATGATTAGCAGCTTCATGTGTGTATTGTAGAGGGTGTTCGGAAATGCAACCCATAGGCAGTGTACCTATTATTAAAACCCATAGCTTTCCTCAGAATTGATTTAAGTATAAAAATAATACTGAACAGCAGTATGGTGCAGAAAGGGATCCTCGAACAAGTCAAACGCCTCCATAGTAGGGCTGTTTCTGATACAAGAGAAAGACCAAAAGTGCTTGCTAAAAACAAACTTGTGGACAGTTTTCCTTCAATAATTAGTCAATAGTCTCAAAAAGTTTACACAAACTTCTCGAATATGAACTTCAGAAGCATGGTTTCAACAAGACAATCGGATTGCTCACGTTTTGCGCACTTTGCTTGCGGTCATGGCTATAGCAAATGCGAGACCCAGTTGAGATCAGTTTGTTGGGGGTGGGGGGGGGGTTGATTTAAGGTAATTAGATATCAGAATATATGCTGTCAAACAATATTTAAAAAACAATATATGTATTGATTATAATTTACAAAACAAAAATAAAGCTAATTATAAAGAAAATAAAAATAAAGCTAATTATAAAGTTTTTTTTTTGCTTTCTATTCAGCGAAATCGTCCACAGTTTTACAAATGCGAGACTTGAAGACAACTGCTAATTTTAATTTCTTGGTAAGAAAATTGAAGGCCGACTCTCCTTTCTAGAGTTACGTACAGTTTGTTTCATGAGTAGCTGATTGCAAATACATTATATATATATATATATATCAAGAAGTTTATATATTTGATGTGTAGTGGACCGCATATCAAATAAAATAAGTAGAAATGTGTTCAATAACTGCATTCGTTGTTATCTTCAAATAAAAAAAAATTTGCACATATAATATTCTTTGATTTGACTTTCTAGATGTGCAATTTTTCTCTTTGGAGATATACGAAAGGGCGCTAGTGTGATCAGTTTACAAGATGTTTGTTTTTCGAATTGAGTAATATTTGTAGCGAACCTGTTCTACCACACGGTGAAAATTAACAACCTATACCAACATCAGGCTATCAAATATTCTTTTTAATATGCATATTCTGTTGCGGTTTTATTTATTTTGATAACAGCTATGAAAAGAATCGACACAATCATAATAGTAATTTCTAGGATATTCGGAAAGCGATTGCCCAAGTATCAATCCTATGCTTGTCAGTACTGTTCACTACACCTATTTCAACTTGGTAATACAGGGTGTTCGGGATAAATTTGACAGTTTCGTAAGGAAAAAGAAAATCTTCTTTGTATCTATTAAATTTAATGAATTGACAAAAAAACATTACAGGCAGAGTTAATTACAATACTATCAACAAGATTTACTCAAAATAACCACCATTAGCATCGATCACAGCTTCAATTCTGCTTCGGAACCTCGAACAAGCTGATGCTACAGTCTCCCTGGGAAGGGCCGCAAAAACTGTTTTAATTTTATCCATTAACTGGGCTTTTGTATTACTGGAAGTGCGATTGGTGTCTTTTTCAACTGCGCCCCATACAAAATAATCCATGGGGTTAAGGTCTGGGGAGTTTGGAGGCCAAACATTTGGACTGGTGAAGTCGTAGAAATTTTCAGACAACCATTTTTGACTTTTCCCAGAGGTGTGGCAAGGGGCCGAATCCTGCTGCCATACATACGGCCTACCATTGGCTACCCTTGTTATCCAGGGCTTGACTACAGTTAGCAACTCCACGAACAAAGCCCGAATTCCAATGCCAGGGTTCTTCAACACCTGTTCCTGCAGATTTGCGAGGAATTCTGCTGTACGAACGCAATCAGATCGTCTGCTAGGGATCTTTCTTCTTGCTACATCCTCGTAGTCACCATTGCAAATCTCTAGTTCATGCCTGATTGTTTTTACTGTATTCAGGGAGCATTGGGCAGCAGTCGTAATATCCTTATTTTGATGGCGGGCACGAATCATCATGATACAAGTTATTCTCTTCCGTGATTCAGGTGGGTTCCAGCTATCCATCCTTTCTGACATCTTGTATATGAATGAAGAAGGGTCCAAACTTTTAAATGAAGAGAAGTGTGTGTTAATACATGTAACTTACGGAAAAATATAATTAATTATAAATATGTCAAATTTATCCCGAACACCCTGTAGTATTCCGTGCTGAAATAAATTTAAGATTTAGATCGAGGTATTAAGTTTTCCAGCTAATTACAATTTTGTGAATAAAACAAGAAAATCTAACTTTACTAATGTCAAGAAAAATGGCGAGATGTTTATGCCCAGATGGGATAGGAATTTAAATTATTCTAATGTTGAATAATTTAAACGAACTGGAAATATATAATTTAAAGGGTAATAAACACGAATACTATTGAACATACTCTAGTTAAACCTAACATATTTCTAGTGCAAGATTAGTGTCTTCAGAACTTACGACTATCGAAGACGTTAAGGAACAAATCAAGTCACGTGACACGTGACTTGAATAGCTAATCGTGACACGCACACAGATTAGCTATTCATTTCTCTGAGGACACCTCCAAGGAGCCAGAACTTGACGGTAACCATTTCTTGTTCAGGTTTGACAGGTAAACAAGTAAAACTCCCAAGATTCTTTGAATATTCTTGAAAATTTATAGAAACTATGACAAACTAATGTCTTGATATTTCATGTTTAAAATGTTTTTTTATCTCGCTTTATGAGATCGACAAGTTTTATGGTAATTAAGTTACTGTAGTAAAGAACTCTAAATACTAGATAGGGAACAGGAATGTTTTATATCCTTTGTGGAAGGAAAGGAGAAAGGTATTTTTTTTAACTGGAAAGAAAGAACGAACCGGAATAACTGAATTGTGTAGGGCATGAATGTTGTTTCAGTAACATCTTTTACATATGGGAATGGCTCATTGTTTTTCTGCATTCAGAAACCTTTTGTCCCAGCATATGTTTTAGTAATAGTAGATGTATCATACTCGTTAGATGATTAGAAGAAAGTTCGGTTAAGCGTTCAGTAGACAAGG
This sequence comes from Typopeltis vanoorti, assembly GCF_054136105.1. Taxonomy (NCBI): domain Eukaryota; kingdom Metazoa; phylum Arthropoda; class Arachnida; order Uropygi; family Thelyphonidae; genus Typopeltis; species Typopeltis vanoorti. The sequence goes on along the minus strand of NC_143561.1, from coordinate 35,992,062 downwards.
ATTTTTATATCAAGTTTCTAGGTAGATGGCCGATGGGAATTCACTTGGATCGACTTTCTGTAAACTGAAAAGTTTAATAAATCACAAAGATAATGTGCTAGAGATGGTCTGTAAAGTTAGTTTGTTTTCTCACTATAAAATATTCATACGGAGGTAGCTGGGTTTCCCATCCCTCAAAACAGGCACGCTGGTTAGAAGAACACTCGCAATATACCAACATAATTCCTCACCTTCATGGCCTTAGTTTCGTCGGCTGTAATTTTAAAATAATGCGGGTTAGTTTCATACATCAACTGTGACTCCTTGGTAACTGAAGGACTCCAAATCTTTCTAGGAAAGAACTGAAGTCCCTCAGGGCTAGGCCATGTAGTAAATACATCAAGCCGACGACAAAAGTGAGTTCGGGAGAATTTATTTCAAAACAATTATTCATGAAGATGAATCAGAAAATTCCGGAATTCTGTAAAATAAGACGGACGTTGTTCCCATTAATAAATCATTTATCTGCATGTGAAACCTATTATTATTTTTTTTTCTGTAATGGTGTATTTGTGAACAAGAATGTTTATAATTCAGAAAATTCACTTCTGTTCTCAGTGATTGCTATATTGGGAATGATTATCAGTCTGTAGGTAAGCCACCCATCTTTCAGCTTCCATCTTATCAATCTCAACATCCAGGTTCCTCCTTGATGACAGCATTTGTCCTTTTCTGGAGATCCACTTTACCCCAGTCTTTATTGACGATGTTCTTATTTTTGGAAATATGTGGGTTTGAATCCCGCCTCGGACCAGAACCTTTATTGGCACCTTTCAAATTTAGTTAGCTGGTCTTATACAGAGGTAGAGCATTATTATTATTACCTGAATCTCCAAGCGTCTAGGGAGCCATTGCAGAAAGGCATTCGATTCCACAATTATGTATACGGTATTTAATATTCCATCTGCACACATTTTTCCCCCTGTAAATTTTTTTTTTTTTTGGCCAATTTGTCGGTATGTGGATGAAAAACTCGAATTTCTGGGAGGAAACCCCTCTTGTCTTCGTATGAGATTGAGCGACACTTTCATTTGGGAAAAATAAAAGATTCCTTTCATCACAACGATCCTCGGTCTTTTCCAGTCGAAAAGCATGATGTCCCGTCGTCTTTCCAGTTGCGCTACGGAGTAGCCTCGCTATGAATACATGGACTCCTTTAAGTAGATGCCGTCTCTCTCTCTCTCTCTCTTCAAACCACACAAGTTTTGGGTTCGAATCTCGCTTTAGATGGTTGTTCATGAATTTTTTAGATTTTCATCACTGGCAGGGAGACCACTATCCTGCTTATTAGACGCCTAAGGCGGCTTCAAAAGACGTACAATGTCCATGTTTGGTGTCTAGAACAAGACTTGCGATGTTTTTAAACGGCTCGATATATATGTAACCTTCGCGATAGGCTTGTTTCCCTTTAAAAATATAGCAGATATAATACATGGGCGTTCAATATCCTTAGTTGCTGCTGCAAGGACAATCTCGGTATCAATATAGGTTGTCTTGATTGATTTGTGCAACCCTTTGAATCCTGGTCGCGGATCGTCCGACCACACAAAATTAGTTTGTTGCCCTAGGGCACTTCACGAAGCCAATAGATTTCTCAATATTTATAGTTAGTTATACTTTTTTATGCCGATTTCTTTATTTTTCAGTGTAGGAATGAATGAAAGTGAGGAATCCAGTTCTTGACTTCAGTGAGAAGAGAATCGATTCCAAGTCTTTACAACCGCAAGACAGAATACGCTGATTTTCCGACTTGTGCTACAGACATATCTGAACTCAAATGTACTACTGATTATTCCCTCCAGAGGTGTCGAGTTATATCTATAATTTATGCTGCTCTGGTGCGCCAAAGATATATAGTATTTGCCCTTCGGTTGCAGCGAACCTGGTGCTGTTTTTCGTTATAAGGACTTTCAATTGAAATCGCGTTGTTTGATCTCATACGGAAGTTATAATTTCTGTCATTCTGCAGGTAGGCAACGAATCTGGCCGACGCGCACGTGCAATTTACACACATAACATATCACCATCATCAACAAGTTCCTTCAGTCCCCTGCTGGACGAATGTATCTTCGTGCTTCTACCATCTTAGATCTTGTACATCTTTCCACCATAAATATCCATAACATCTTATCTCCTCGTTCCGCCTTACCACTGGTTTTCGATAACTTCTTGGTGTCCATTCTGTTCTCTTTGTCCATCTGTTGTCAGACATTCTCATCACACGCCCTACTTAGCGCCATTTGTTGCCTTTTATTGCTAATGCAATGTCCATTACCTTTGTTCGCCGCCTTGTCCAAATACGCTGGTGTCCAAAACCAAAGGACGAACATTATTTCTGAAGATTACAACCGCAAATTCAGATGAATCGGCTTGTGACGATTTTTGTATAACTGACGGTTTCCCAATAGAAAGCGGGTACACATTCCGATTTTCGAATCGTGCTCAAAGGGTCATGTAGTATCACTCAATAGGACAAAAGGTTGCGCTAAAAGGCAAGTTGGCTCCATCCAAACGCAGGTACGCGGATATTTCGGCAAACTGGTCTCAGACAAATAGGCCTATACATCCGAAGGCCTGTACTCTGTCCCTTTATCCACACTTTATCATAGAGCACGTTTTTAGTGTAGTTGTATCCAGAAAAATTGGACAATGGACTAATGTACTCTTTAGTACATTAGTTTTGTCTTCCCTCCGATTCTAGACTACACTTCATCTGGCATGACAGTGGTACTGCTTACGATCGCGAGAATATTCGTGAAAGGGATAGATACGGTAGTGCTGGGGGTCATGGTGTGGGGCGCATTATGCTTGATGGACGCACCCAGCTACAAGTGCTGGAGAAAGGACTATGACTGGTGTTGATATTGCCAGGAAGTTCTTCAACGTCATGTGTTCGATTGTTCTGTGGTTCTATAGACGAAGATTTAATTATTATCGATGACAGTCCCACACCATATCGAACACGGGCAGTGGAGATATTCCTGGAGACCGAGGATATCTAATCGTGTGGCCAGCACGCTCCCCAGATCTCAACCCCCGCCCCCCCCCCCCCATAGAACATGTTTGGGATGCAATAGGGAGATGCATTGCTGCTCATAATTCCCCTCCAGAAAACGAAGCTTTATCCATGCTCTGAAGGAGAAGTGGGCCGGTTTGCCTCAAGAACTCCTGAATCACTTGATGCTAATCATAGTACGACGTTGTGAGAGCTGCATCACAGTTTGGGGTGAACATATTCGGTACTGAAATCTCTCTTTGCATGGTTTTCTGTAAGCCCTGTACATTAATTCCTTAACTACGTTCTTAGGAAATGTGTAACCTTTGCCAAAAACGTATTGCAATTTAATTTGTACGAAATTCATAACATGTTTTATCCATAGTCGTCCATATCTATGGGAACGCTTTCGACATTTCTAATTTAAACGTTCACCCTCATGCATATGGGATTTAGCTTCATTTGGAATTGGAAAATCTCTCTCGTCCTTGATCATATCCGTTGCACAGACTTCACCCTTTGGACCCTTGAATTCAGCTATAATTTATATTTGAAACATTTATAGTAAACATATATGTATAAGGGAAACATTATATAAATTTCGTGAAGTTCTACTGTATAAATATAATCGGTTTGCAACCTTATCGTGAAAGTTACTGCAAGGTGTCAGAGAAATATTTGCTTTCTAGGTATTGTCAAAACAATAAAAGTATCCCATGTTCGCATGGATTATTCAGCAAGCAAAAAGCAGCAGATCTGATTGGAACTCAGTCCGTTGTACATTTGAAAGAATTGCTTTTTATTTGAGCTTTCAGAAGGCCCATAAAAGAAAGAAAAATAAAGTTTACAACCGAAATTCGAGATTGCTGGATTTTATTGGAAACCGGAACAAGTGAATGATTTTTTGTTACCTTCATAACTCTTACGATCGATGAAGAAATTTAGGAAGAGATGACCCTGGGTAGCTGCTTCTGGAAGCAGTTTGCATTGTACTTACAAGCGGGTAACGTGAAATCTCAATTGAAGGTAGCGCGATGTTTTTATATCGGCTGGGATCTAAACATGTAACGTGCTATACAGGACGAGAAGAAACTGAATATTGAGAAGAGATGACAGTAGGTTATCACGAATGTCGCATATCGGCTTTTGTGGATAGACTATGTAAATACGAAATATTTCATGCCAGCAGTGTGGATATTAAAATTAGGATAAGTTATATTTGTTAAAGTTGTGAAATCTATTGCTCGGAATGCTCACTGAAGTCGTCGAAAAACTTTGAGGACCTAAATGCGTTTTCTGTTTTAATTTTTTGAAACGAAAGATATCTGCTACCTCCCTACTAGGTCTATCCCGTCCCCGAAAAAGAAACGACGAACACACAATTGAGGGTGAAAATACCCCTGATAACTCTAGCTATCTTTATACACCAACACATAAACAATAACCCTCATTGATCACATTTCTGCCTGTTCGTGGTACTGGTGTTCCATAGGTTGAACATACTCTTGGCAACGGGATCAGATTTCACAAACTTTAGCTATCAAGACAGACCAACGGAAGGCAAAATACCCGTGAATAGTTTCATTAGCACTTCTTTGGTGGTATTTGCTAGCCTCGAAATTGATTTCACTCACATACTACACATAATAGGTCGTAGTGAGCCATGTGGTAGACGAAACAACCAGCATGCTGCCATAATTATCTCCAAGAATTTCGCTTTCTAAATACAAAGATTAGTTTGCCTTGGTAATAAAATTACCATCCTAGTCGTTTTTAAGTTTTTGAACAAAATGATAGCTATTTTGTTGGTCTGAAATAAATTGGTTTGGTATAGAACTTTAAATATAAGTACATTAGATTTAGAACAAAAAAAAAACCAACAAGTGAATGGGACATTTAAAATAGTTCTTAGGTAATTCTTTAAAATCCATACTGTGACCATTTTTTAAGGGTACGTTCAAGGATAATTGCTAAGTAGCAATTTTTAGACTAAGTCCCCTTCTTAAACATGATTATTTTAAAGTTACTAATTAATTATGCATTCTACAGTTTTTAACCAGATGAGTGACTAATTGTCTTACATTATAACTCAAATGAAACGTTAAGCCTCGCGTAATCGGATACAGAGAAGGAATTTAATTAGGTAGTTTAAAATAAAACACCGAAATAGCTAAGCCGTAAAGTGAACTTGTTTTTATTACAACAGAATTTTCTTTGGAAAAACCAAACATCACATCTAAGAATGGCTAATTCGCCTTCATTTAAAATAGACTATAAAATTAGGAAATGTGTCTTGGGGATGGATCTTCTTGGCTTCTGAGAATTAAAGAAATATTTCTTATAGTTCGATGTTAATGGACTTACGGACGCTCAAGATGGAGATGGTTATGTGAATGCGATTAATTATCCCACTACGATTATGTTTCAGAATGCTTGACAGAATTTTATAATTTTATTTTATTTTTAACCTGAAAAGTTGTCATTATTCAGTAGATGTCTCTAGAGATTGTTATGGGGGAAAAACGTCAGAACTCAGACATCGTTTTATCACCATCAAGTACATTTGTAAGCTTGGATTTATCATTAATAACTTCTGAATTTATAGAAGAGATTAGGACACAAGAAAGATTATAATCATGTCACGTCATAATCACCTTTTCAAATTGGCTGCGTCTTTCAAAACTATAAATTCGCCACAGCTTACACACCTCATGAATTAACTCGAACTCCTCTTTCCACCAAATTACATCTTCATTATTTATTCATGTGAGACAGGATAAAGGTTGCAGCTCTTAAATTTACTTCCTTCTTCTGCTGACTTCATTTTTCTTTAATGAAAATTTTAAAAATCACCCTTCCCTAAATCCTTTGCTAAATAACAAAAGTTAAAAGTTCGGAATACAAAAACGAAAGCTGGAGATAAATTGGTAAGGGCAGACTTCTGCTATTTTATTTCTGTTAATCCTCTTAATATATACAAGAAAATCGTGATGGATCAATAAGTCAGGCAAGTAATCTCCCAACGTGATCTTATATTTATGGCGCTATTGTTCGTTGTGTTTCTCTTGATAAGTCACTCATTTTAAAGCAGCCAACTCAATGATTATTTGCAATGTCGTGTTTTGTTTTCGTTGGCGAGGATACGTATTTAATATCTGCTCTTAGATAAACTTTTTTTTTTTTTTTTCATTCACATCATGAGGGTTTTATATGCTATACTCAAAATTCTCCATTAGCAAGTGAAATAAGTACTCTAATAAAAAATTCTCTAAGTGTTTTGGTAACACCACTCCGCGATAATATTTTAGGCTATTACTTATTCAGTGTTTACCTTGTTGGTAAATTTTGGGATCCTGTTTATAATTTTCTTGTGAAAATCGAAAAAGAATTTTATTCATATTCATAATATCGAAAGAAATATGATCTGCTTCCCATAGTGGAAATGTTTGAGCGAAATTTTAATAAATTTTCATAATGGTATTTTCGTATGTGAAATAGTTAATAAAATGTCCATTATGCATATCGATATAATCTTGTAATATACTGTATATGGCGCTAACTATTTACCTTGTCGTATACAGCACATAGGTGGCGCTACTAGATCTATACCTCATCACTGTAATACGGTTATTATTACGTTATGTTTATTGGAAATTTCAGAATATGTATGCAATATATTTGATTATGTGGTTTTTTATGATGCATATAATATCAGAAGTAGATTTTTTTTACTGCTATTTTTAGCTGAAACATACTAGCAAATAGGCTCATTTTTGCTTCGAGTATAGCGGACGAACTAGATTATTTTTGGTTAACATTTTTATTTTCAAATTTTAGAAAGAATGCGCAACTATATAGTAAAATCTTTCAACACCGGTAAGACGTGCATTTCTGAGGTTCAGAAACGATAGTAGAAATGTCGGTTATATTTTAGACTAATCGAATCCATCCGTTTTGCAGCCTCTATAATATGAAAGGATCAAACGTATATAAATAAATAAAATGTATGCGATTTTATTTGTGAATAAATAAAATATTTATTTTATGAATAAAATATTTATTTTTTTTCAATGAATATTGTTGTCACATAAAAAAAAAACTATGATGGAATTAGGTTGTTTTTTTTAGGCTCGCTCTTTTTTTCTGAGACCCAAGTTGCTTATGAATTCTCTGATGTCATTATACATGTTAGGGGGGGGGGAAACACGAATGACTTCTATGCAAACGTATGGCACGTATTACTGCATACTTTGACTTTCTGATTGTACAGTCAGTATGGGGCATTTTTTGAGGGGGGGGGGATGTGTCGAACTCAAACTCATTTCTGAATTTTCGTACGTGATGGTTTCAATTAGGCAGTTTCTTTCCCATTGCATTTGACTGAATACCTGCTACAACAAATTTCGTTAGGAAATCATTAGTACACAGATATTTTTATGAAAACATATGAGAAAAAAGCATCAAATTGAAGCAAACTAAATACGGAAGTGTACACACAGACAGGGATCGACAAATATGCTTACCCACTCGCACTAGGAAAGTAGATTGTGCCAGCTGGCGAGACTGAACAAAATATGTTTTTTTTTTTTAATTTAATTAAAAAAAAACTGTAAACAAAATCGCTAAGACATTAAAAATGGGAGGGTCTTAGGGAAATACAGTTTTGCAAGCAGAATTTGTATATAATAGAAGAACAAGTCTAGTATGGTGGTAGTTAACTAAATAAAAATTATATGGCGTAAAAGGGAAATTTAAACAAAAGGCCAAAACGAGCGGTTTATAAGATAGTATTCGAACCAATTTTAACTTATGGATCTGTAAGTTGGGTTAGAAATAAAAACAGTTGATCAGAGTAGACATCACAGATGGGAAAATTCTGAGGAAAATTAGGAGAGGTCAACAGATGACATCGAATGGCAAATGTATTATAAAATAAAGATAGAAAGAAATGACATTATTAGTATTCAAGGCAAATAGACATCATTGGTTAGTTAAACTGAATGGGTGATGAAGGATTAGCACAACAGGTTTCTGAAGAGATGGGGGGGGGGGTTGTAAAACGATCCGGAAGTACGATCAAGATATAGATTAGTCGATGCCATTAGGACTAGGTCACGACAAATAATAAAACGATCTGGAAAGTAATTGTCGATGGTGAAGATAGTAAAAACAATACCTTAATTGTTTTGGGGTTCTTATAATATGTTTTACGATCCCTTGATGATTATGTCAGGAAATGAATAGAGAATGCCAAACTTTCGGAACTTTATATGAATGAAAGCTGCTTCTAATTGGTAATCAAGAAATGTTCTTCGCTTTTTTTTTTTTTTTCGTGTGTGTGGGGGGAGGGGGGGTCATTTTGCGTGTCCCGCATTCTGATATTGGATTGGCCATTGATATGGAAATACTGGTATCCAGAACCTAAGGACGAACACTATTTCTGAAGAAATTGAGACGAATCAGCTTGTGCCAATTTATATAACTGACAATTTCCAGTAGAAAGCGATTACACATTCAAATTTTCGAACTACGCACAAAGAGGTGATGTGGTAGCACTTAACGAGATAAAAGGCAAAAGGGAGCCGCATCGCAGTTCGGGGTAGACATATTTTGCCGAATTCCATACTATCCATACTGAAGTGACCCTCGTCCTAGTTTTCTGTAAGCACTGTACATTAATTCCTTAACTACTTCCTTAGGAAATTTGTAACCTTTTGCCAAAATCGTATTGCAATTTGTACGAAATTTATAACACATTTTTGGTGTAATATGATTTATTAGTATGCTCGCAATAAATTAATGTCCACGTTTGGCTGCGAACATGATTTTTTTTTTTTTTTTCGTATACTGTACAAGTAAAATTGTTGTTCGTCCTTAGCTTTTGGACACTAGTGTATGTCTCTATTGTGAAGTAGCTTGCTTTGCCTAACTGTAATACTCCGATGCCCAAAGAATAAACACATCATCATCAGAAAGTCTCTCCCTTTGTTGCTGTTACTAGCTCATGTCACCTGCAAGTTGTACTGGTAAAATTACACATCTTTCCCTGTAGTGTAACTTTAAAATCAGGCAATTTGGGAGATGTATTCAGTGTTCTTCAGTTCTTCAAACTTGGACAAATATTTGGTGTACATGGTTGATGTCTTCAGAAATATGCATCAACTTTTTTTTTTTTTTAATTCTGGTCCCAGCAATCTTTTTATCATTATTTCATCTTCATAATTTCAACGTTAGTTTAACCTTTTAATCCCCCCCCTCACTACCGCCACAAAAAAAAAAAAAAAAAAAAAAAAAAAAAAGTTTAACTAATATATGTATCCGGCTTTGTTTGGATCTCGGTCAGTAAAATATATTCCACAGAGTTAATTAATTTTGCGCCCAACTACAACTTAAGAATTTTCACACAAACTGCTGCAGTCTTCTTTGCTACTGTTCAAACCCTAAGAAATCATAATATCAATTTTTTAAACCCTTAACATTTCTACAAACATTAATACCAAATACAATGTCGTAGTTATTTGACAGATGAAATTTCACACCAGTGTGGTTATATTTTATTTTTTATGACAAACGGAACCGTCGTGGCTCAGTCGGTAAACACGATGGCCTTGGATTGGAAAGTCTTGAGTTCGAATCCCATCCAAATGAGAAGACCTTTAAAAGGGCTTTTCAACTGAAAGCGAATTAGCTACTTTCATACGGAGGTGACAAGGTTTTTCCTCCCAAAATGTATGGTTTTTCATCGTCCAAAGCAGGCCACAACATTTACAATGTTTTGTAGCCTTAATTGAAATGGATCCGATTGAATATTATATACTAAAACAACGATGGCGTGTGTGTCACACTGTTTAACACTTTGATTAATGTACTGCAGTTTAGTAACTGTCGCTATTTTAAAACTTAATTCATCATATACATTTTATACTTTTCGTAGCTTGGCCTCTCTGAAGAAACGCAAAGTTAAGGAAGTTTGTTGTAAAAGTTTTATTTTCTGTTTTTTTGTTCTAGCGTGATCCTCAGACGCAGTTTTATGCTTTTATTAAAACTTTAATCCTCCATAGCGTAGTCGGTATAGACGAGGCTTTGGTTGGAAAGATCCGGGTTTTCGAATACTTGTTTGGTCTACGCAAACAGGAAGGCTGTCATTATGCAAATAGTAAAGTCTACTTAATATAACCGATACGTTAATAAAAACATCAGTGATTAATAATAGTTTCTATGTAAACGTTACTCTTATCTGTTGCTTATTTTTACATTTAAATAGTTTTAAACAGTTTGACACACTTCCTATGGCTCTTAATGTTTTTAATTTCATGGGATATTTTGTTCGGAAACTTTGTGTAAATCCAATAAACTGCTAAAGTTGGTTTGTGATCCTCCAGCGAGATATGTGATGAAGTTGTCATGTTAAGTGCCACCGAATCCAAATAGTGTTTTAAAAAAATCTAATTTGTCTGATAGTTTTTAAAACGGAATTGGAAGGAGAGAAAGACATTAGTGGGTAATTTTTAAAATCATTTTTGTTACCCTCTTTATAGACTGGTATTAATCATAGCCTTCTTAACCGATGGAAACATGATAGTCATCAGAGATAAGTTAAAAATGTAAAATAAGGATTCCGTTATGTGTATATACTGGACATTGTTCGTAAACTCTGATTGATATTATTGTTCGAAACAACATGAACTCTGTGGTTAATTTTTATGATTTTGTGGAATAAAAAATAAGTTTTCGGGAGAAAAATTTATTGTTCTTGCTGAAGGTCGACTAACTTAGGGACTGGTTATTAAAAAAATGATGGAAACATAAACGTTGCCACAGGTTCACTTTTATAATCACACACTACTTAGACAAAACTATAATTCATTTAAAGAATATCAGTTTATTTGTAAAAAAAAATAAAATAAAATAAAATAAACGGAAAATGACAGTGTATTTACAAGCTTCGCAAACGAACTGCAGTTGGCTACTTTTTATTTCTTTTTTTTTTTAATAAAAAAGAAAGGAGTTGGATTGGAATTTGTTATGCATAATACGAGGTGATCTTTGGATGTTCTTAGATCAAAGATAATTCGTGTAGCAAATATGCAATGCAAATTTCGATGTACAATGTCCAAGAAACCCAAATTACTGGTGCGAATTGCTTATTCTTACAGCTCGCTGCTTGGGAAATTGCATAGTCCATGACCGACTTTATGAGAGTTGCAGTCGTAAACAGAAGATAATGTTTCCTATTAAAATAATTTACGTGAGAATGGAGTAAGAAAACCATTAACATGGAGAGAAATTTGTTGTCAGGAACATCTGATGTTGGATTGGACTTAAGATGACTCCTTATCAAAGAAAAACAAAAACGCCTATAAGATAAAGGGTAAAGCTGTGTTATATTGTCTTTTCGATACGAAAACAGCTGTACGTGATATTTGTAGCTAATGATGCAATAGAGAAAATTAGCTCTGTCTATCATTTGCTCCATCCCGTGTTCGTAATATTCTGCAATGATTTCTCGCCCCTGGGGGCTCTCAACATTGAATGAATATATCTATGTCAGCTGAATGCAGACCTTGAAGAGGCCAATACAATATTCTTTGTTGTCCACACGTCTCTACAAAACAACACATCGGTATCTCAATGCGTTGCTTCCTTTATGGCGACCGGTAGAGATGCCGTTGTCAAGGAAACGGGAATGTATTCTTCGGATGGATAGCAAGCGCTGGTTTAAGCGGAAAATTAAATGGCTTTTCATTCACACAAAATACAGAAAAAGAATCGGCATGCGAAAGATGAAGTTTAGTCCATATTTAAAAGCGCATTTTCGGCAAAAAAAAATGCTCGAGTGTATAAGTCAGCTAAAAACTCGAGATGCATTCCTTTTAATATCACTTGAAAGCGTTGGCTGTTGGTTTTCGAACTTAATCGAAATATTATGCGAACATCCTACGGGAACCGTTACTTTTATTCTATTGCGGATCGAAATGTGCGTTTTGTTTTTATTTTAATATTCAAACTGGCGAAGAAAAGGACTCATTGCCTCCGCTATTGAGTTCATGTTCGACGCACGTGAACTTCTTGCTCCCTCCTTATCCAGATGAAAATGTTACTTTTAATAAATGGCTTGGAAAAGTTTATCTCAACGAAGTTCATCATTGAAATAATCAGTATTGATGTACTTTCACTGGATACCTACCAACGACACGAAAATTAATTGTTAGTGACTTTGGCTGACACGGTGCCAAACACACAAAGAAAATCTAGAACAGTTAGTCTATCCAATGGCTTATTAACCAACAGTTGTTTTTTTCTTGCCAAGGAGTTTGCTGGTATGCGGTACGAAAAAACAAACAAAAAAAATAGATTTGATAAGTCTCTGTTACTTCTCTATCGTACGAAGTCTAGTAAAGCGAGAAACAGCAACCCAAGAAAGAAAATAAAACTTATCAGATGAATGGTTTGCTGAACATCTACCAACGGGCATTTTTCACCTTAACTCCATCACTTGCTATGGGAACAACGCGTTTCTTGTAGATAACAGTTTTTGTGACAGTATCTGATTGTACCCAGTAAAGGAAACAATCTGTCATGGCCCTGTCACTTTTCCCAGTTAGCTTCACTTTTCTTTTCTATTTGCTAGCCGTTTCGATTATAGATTGTTCGCTGGTGTGCTCTATTTAGTTAAATATCTCCACCTTCGTTGATTCTTGTTAGAGTGCGTTATGTTCGCGAATTTTCTTTTAAATCGTTTTAATGCGTTCGTTTATGAAAGAAAAAGATGGCTAACACTTAAGAAGGATTTTCTGATCGTCAAAATTACCTCTCCTTGTGTCTGCTTGCAAACATGCAGTCTGGGTTTAATCGCAGATGTTTGATGACCGTTATAAAGTTATTACCACTCTCGACTATGTTTTCCGTGCATAATACATGAGATGACAGTGTTATCTCTCTCTCCTTCTCTGTTATGTGCGTTAGAATATTTGCGTTAGAGAAAGAGTATTTTCATTAGTTCATAATTATCGCGTAATTAATCACCTCTGCTTGATCCCATGGGGAAAATGAAAGCATTTCTCTCCACCGCTTGGCCCATTTAGTAATCTGCATCTGTAAAGAGCAGATTTCATCTTGGAATTGGGAATTAATGTCTTGGTTCTCCATCAAATTAGAACTCAGGGATGGCTTTGTCTTTTGGGGATACAAATTCACACCAAAATTTCTCTAATTTGCATTTCACTACTGGGTAAAAGCCCGGATTAGAACAAATAGTTATCATCCCCAAGAACGTAAGAGTCAAGAATGGGCAAAAATAGCTTTTTTCCCCTTTAATTCGTGCGAATTATTGTATCTGAATTTAAAATAAAAAGCCATAATAAATATCCATTATTATTTTTAACATTCCGGGAGTTGTCTTAGTAATTACGTTACTTAGACAAGAATTCTACCGAAGAGTGTATATTTTTTTATTAATGCATTTAGTTTTCACCAGCCTGAGAGCTATTTCAAACTCCAGTATTCTGTAAGAATTGAACAAGCTTTGGAATCCATGCCATTGCCAACCTAGATTGACCACTATCTTCTAGTGAAGGTATCGGCCCTTCCATCAAGAAATCCCCAAGGTGGATTTACGTCTTTTGATGGATGGGCCAGATAGTTACAGATCAATTATAATTAACCTGTCCTCCAGCCATAATAATTACCCAATACTTTCTTACGGTTACATAATCTCACTGCCTATATAACTCATTCTTGAAAGTCATTCCATATATTTGTATCCCCCCCCCCAACAGTAAAAAATTAATTTGATATGCTCTATTTGTACTATTTTAATCACTATCTTTTTATTATGTCCTAAGGTAGTCTAGGTCAGCAAATCCCTACTATCTATCTTACTTATGCTTTGAATACACTTACAAAGTTCAATTACATTTCCTGTTCCTGGATATCCTTGAGTTTTTCGGGATCTGTTAAACAATAAGGATCCTAATCAAACCCTTAATTCTGGGACATTTGGCCCCTAGCCACCTGGCTTTTAAAAGGCTCCCCCTTTAAACTCTACTTCCGGTCATCTATCAACCAGTTTTCTACCCATCTAATTAGATGATCGTAAATATCTTTTTCTTCGCTCTAATTTATATAGTATTAGTTGGTATCTCGGTATGGATCTACGTGTAAGCGTAAAACAGAACAGCTGGTATATAAAGGATTCCTTTACAAGAAGCGAAAATACTAGAATTGCTAGAGACCTTTTTTTTTTCCCCCCAGAAGTTTAATAGGAAATCTTCAGAAGTTTTTATAAAGAAAATCAGTTGGTTCGCTCGGAATTCATTTCGATCTTGTATGCCGAACGATGAGTACACAGAAAAAGTTCTTGAAAGGGAAATGCCTGTACGTGTTACTGCATAGCAGTTGAGCAATTCCAAGCCACAGAGCAACACCGATTCCATGATACGACCAAGTAGGACTAAAATATTAACAAGGGCCAACGCTTATTTAGAGGGCTGGTTACCAGATAACGCTCCATGATAGCCTTCCATGTCACTAAGCAATGATTGCACACACGTGATTTTGAAGAAAATAGCATCAGAGCATTGCTGTTGTCAGCGTACACCTAATAGAACATCTGTGGGATGAACTAGGAACATAATCAGTACGACGTTAAAAAATAAAATAAAAAAGACAGCATATAACAAGAACTTTTCTATAAGAAATTAGAATATCTTTCACGATGCATTGGAGTGTACGACCAAATGTGGCTCAATGTTCATTTTGGTCAGTAAAGGCTTGTGTTATTGCGTTTATCACGTGGCTTTTGATAGAATAGCGTAAAACAAAAAAGGTTATTGAATACGCTTGAGCTTCAGTATCAAAATGAAGTCTTTTAGATTCATTTTTTCCCCTCAATTCTGAAATATTTTTTTTATATACCCTATATTAAAATTCTCATGAAATACATCAGGGAAGAAAAGTCTAAAATTTTGTTAAAAGTCCAGTAACAAGATTAAAATCTTGTAAAAAAAAAAACATTGTTTGGTCTCACCAGCAATATAAAGGAATTCAATCCATGACATTGATGATACACGCTACCAAATACAGCATTCCCTCGATTAATGCGCCCCCCGATTAATGCGTCCTTTTTTTTCGATAGCCGAATTCGATTAGTGCGCCTATATACATCTTAAAAATAAATGTTACAGATTTTTAAAATTTTCGATCTATACATTTTTTATGGATAACTATTTAAAAAATCACTCACCAGGATGAAATAATTTAGTTACCGATTTGAAACCTTTTACAAAGTTATTTTTTAATGGCATACTACACTATTTCCATGTACACTAGGTTCCAAATTTTCCGCAAAAATTTATGTCGTCTGCTTTACACAGCATTTTACTGATCATATCTCGTGCAATTGTTTTATTTTAAATTATTTTCCTAACCTTTTAATCATGACTAAAAGAATTAGTGAGCAAAAAACAGAAGTGTGAAAATGATTCGAAAAGTAATCTGATTGGAAGAAAAACTTGAAATAATAAAGAAAAATGGACAAGGCGAGTCCAGAGCAAAGATAGGACAAGAACACAAAAATGGATGAATCAACTGCTGAATACAAAGAGAAAGGTAAGGCTGTTGAAATTCATCATGCATGCACTGAAAATCCAAGTATTATAATGATTGAATTAGAGAGACTTCTTTTTACATGGATCGAAGATTATAACCAAAAACGGATCCCGCTAAACACTGGCCTTATTAAATCAAAAGCATTAAACTCTTTGCAAACCTTGAAAGGAAGGGCTTTCAATGATGGAAAAGAAGAAGAATTCCACGTTAGTGCTGGGTGATTTGAGCGTTTCAAAAAAGAGAAATAGCCTACATAATGTTCTAATCACAGGAGAAGTTGCAAGTGCAGATAAGGAGATATCCAGATATTTTGAAGAAAATTGTGTAAGAAGGAGGGAGACTATTGTGATCAACAAATATTCAATGTCGATGAAAACCGACCTTTTTTTTGGAAGCAAATGACTTCCAAGACTTCTTAGCCAAATCAGAGAAATCTCAGCCTGGTTATAAAGTTGCAAAGTCGAATGAAATTACTGCTGGCAACATGCGAGCCGTTTGGAAGCACATTCTTCCACATTGTGCAAATGATCTTAAAGGCTTTTCAAATGAATCTAAGTTAATTGAATCTCATTCTGAGAAGTTGAGTGATTCCAACCTGCTAAATTTAGATGCACAGCGGGTAGATCCTGAAGAATATGAAGAAAATTTAATCACTGACAAGTCCAAAGGGGTTTCACAGAAACAATTTGAAAATAGTTTTCGTAAAATCGAAGTTTTTAAGCAGCAATGCTTAGAGGCTAACCCAGATGAAGAGAGAGGCTGTAAAATTTGCAGAAGAGGTCCCATCAGTTGTATGAAAAAAAGAAACAATGGCCGCCAATCTACGTTAGCTCAATTCTTTGTTAAGAAGTAGAATAATAAATTTATATTCTGAATATGTTTTATTGTCTTTCAACTTCATGGTCCTGAGACATACCTTAATTCTTATATAAAAAAATTAAGGTTCAAAAAAGAAATTTGAGGAACGAATTATGCTTTTTCCCATTATTATATTCGATTAGTGCGCCTGTTTTAAAGAACGCATTAATCGAGGGATTGCTGTACCACAATTTAAACCTTTTTTTTTTTAACTCAATGCTCTCCGCATTTCTCTAAATGGTCTTCAATTATTGATGTGCTATGCAAACTCCTATTAACGTCAAATTAATTATAACCATCCATTATAACAATTATTATTCATTCACCTTGTCAGTTGACTACATGTTTTTAACTGGTCAAAAGTCGATTAAATACTCCAGCATAATGTTATGTACTCAAAAATGTTTCTGTAAAGCACACCTAAAAAGGGGGAGGGACGAGTATATCACGTAAAGAACATGTTAGGATTTTAATGCTTTATGAATTAATATTAGAATTAAAAAAAAATAGTTTATAGGCGAGACACATTTATAAAGATTAGTCTTTATACGAGGGTGGAATGCATTTTCCCTTCCAGGAATCCCGAGATTTTTTTGTGGTTTTCTTTTTCCAAACATAACATCAAGTATGCTGAAAATACACTTGTTTACAGGCATAATACACTATTTCGCCGAAGCCTTTGTTGCCTTAATGAAATCTAAACAACCAAAGGACATCTTTTACCTTTTATAACACACTCACGAAGAGAGTTAACGCTATTTTGGGGAGGATAGTCAAATATTAAATAGTAGTAGTACTAAATAGATGCTCGCGAGGACCTTGAGCCAATTGTCCTTTGTTTGGAAAGATCCAGTCTCATCTAACAAGTGAAGAACTTTATATAAGAACATTTCATACACTGATTAGCCAGAATATTATATAAAATCCATATAAAAATACTTTCGCTATGACGAGAATTTATTATTTTATTTACTTATTTTACATAATCCAGAAGCTCTTCTCTTAGAGACCAAACATGGAACTTTGGGAGGGGGGGGGATCCGATAAGCGCGGAATGTGATTGCACACCGGAAGATGAAACTTATCTCCCACCTAAAGACATTCACGATCATCTATACCTTGGCAGGATTCGATCTCGGAGTCATTCAGTCAACCATCCCAGTGACATATAACGTATTCGTTTATTTTGAAATTATTTCGACATTATTATTTCTTGTTTTGTTTCTCCTGCTTATGTATTATATAGTGTATCTTTATAAAAACTATACTTATCATCGTAATCCCAAGCAATGAATCCATACTAGAATTCATTTGTGGCACCATAAGATTAAAAATTAGTTTGATTTAAATATTGATTAAATTACTGAGTCCTATCGTTTATATATTCATAAGGAAAATCTTAAAAGTTCTGTATGCGAAACATTGGACGCATCTCTCCAATCTTAATTTTTGTTATAACCCGTTCCACTGTTGTATACCAAGTAAGTCGCAGAGAATTTAAACTCTCCGGTCCCAGACGTCATTAGTGCATACTTTTAGATTCACTGTGATCTGCAACATCTTTAAGTGAAAAACATAATCAAAATGAATGAAGTAAAGCTTATGGTTCCAGGTAACCAAGACACCAAAAAACAAATCCATCTACGCATAAAGTCAGCGTTGTGTTCGGTGCTTCAAAGCCAAAAGGTCCCCAAGCATCCCGGGAACCATCACTAATCCCATTATCATGAATCCTTCTGTATTCTAGATTCATTTGCGATGAATTACACTCTCCTGTTTATTTTCCTTATTGTTATTATCTCTTTCCTAGAAGAAAGAGGGGAGGGGGCCTCTCTTCAGGAGCTTAATATAATCTTCCCTAATGTACGTTGCTATGACAATGGCTGCAACTGTAGAGCTATTTTTTATTGGTCGAAATTTTACAGCATATTTCCTTTTTGGAAATAAAGCCAAGTATTTTAAAAATATAAATCAATTATTTGTTTTGATTTAGTGACTTAATCGAAAGTAATATTCCTTTAGTTTTGTTAAAGTAAGGGAGAATTTACGAGATAAAGAAACAAATATTTTTGAATGTCAAGATTTCTTAGTAAAATCGGGAAAGATTTTCAAATCATATAATTGGATTAAACCAATAGAATACGGAAGCATTCGTATTTATTGTATTCGTTTATTTTTAATAAATAATGTGATATGTAGATCAGCTTCACATTTAATTTATTTAGCTGTTTTCCTGAATAATATCCGGATTTTAAAGCTGTTTTCTTGAACAAAAAAAAAATTGAATAACAATAAACTCCAGAAGTAAGACAAGAATAACCGTTTGGTTAGAAAGACTGGAGTGTTTTTCCAATGAAGCGAATTGACAGGGTTTTCTTCCGTGAATCTCGGGTTTTTTATCCAAAAAAAAAAAAAAAAGAATTTTTTTTTTACTAGCCGTAAAAAGTTATTTTTTTTACTAGCCGTAGAACACGGCTAGTAAAAAAATTATTTCATTAATGCTAGCAAAAAAAATGCATTAAAAAAATAAATATAATTATTTCATTAGTGAAATTTCGATGTGTAAGACACCCGAAAAATTGTCTGTGATTTTGCCAACTTGTGAGGAAAAAAGATTGCCATCTCACTGTGTTCCCCAGAATTAATGTAAAAGAAAGTAATGCAAGCTGGCTTGCATCTCCTATCTGTATCCTCTTGCTCTCCTAAGGGTAGAGCCTCCGTAGCCCAGTCAGTATAGACGAAGCCCTTGGTTCGGAAAGACCTGGGTTCGATTCCCGTGCATGAGCCTGTATTACAGTCATGAATACTTACAAACAATATGTAGAAGAGATAAGGTCCTCACCACATGTCGTTACGCCCGTAATCAAGCATGAGTCACATAATGGTAGCCAACCTCCTAGATAGGAGATGACACAAGGATGGGGGGGGGGGGGGAATCTAGCTAATCTGCCTGCTTGTGGGGAAGGAAAACCCTAGTATCCGAATACTCGTTGCAACCAATGTCCTCCCTTAACATGATTTATGCATACTTCTATAGGAAACATAATGCGACTATTTTCGGCTATCTACAATATTGCGAATAGTTTAAATATGCAGTATATTTATTAATAGTGGCAAAAATTCATAAATAAACTAAGAAAACGTATCAATTTCTTTATCTTTCTTTCTGTCTCTCTCTCTCTCTCTGCCTCTCATTAATGTTACGATGGCCTTTATGATCTTTTAGTAGCATATGAGAATGGAGCTTTTGTATATTTTCAATCAGTCTATAAAAACTTTTTCCGTATTTTTTAATAAAGATTAGTGCTTAAATATATTTGCAAATCTGTTTCATTCTTAATATAACTGCATTTTCTTTCTTCGTGATAGGTGATTCTACTGCCCAATGGGTAACGCCAGGGAGTGTATTGAAAATGCTCTACGAGATGAGATAGCTAGTTAGAAAAAGAAACCGGAATCAATCATTATTTACGTTGAGTTTAGCAGCTGTCAAAAGCTGTTATAAGTTAGAAACAAGTTTTCCGAGATTTTGAAACATAAAAGAGTATAGTTGGAGCAGATATTTAGATAATACACAATGCTTTTAAAAAAATCTAGATGTGGTAACCCTCTATCAATCACAGGAAAAAAGAAAACACACACAAGAATATCTTAGTCACATTAACGATTATCGTGTTTGATTTAAACCGCCCTGTGGTGCGGTTGGTATGTCGCACGCCTTTTGGTTAGAAATCCTGATTTACCTAGCAACTAATTCCAACAGACTGTAATTAATATAATTTCGATTCCATCTCAGTCTAATTAATCCGCTGAATTAAAGTT
This sequence comes from Typopeltis vanoorti, assembly GCF_054136105.1. Lineage (NCBI taxonomy): Eukaryota > Metazoa > Arthropoda > Arachnida > Uropygi > Thelyphonidae > Typopeltis > Typopeltis vanoorti. The sequence continues at coordinate 35,971,739 of NC_143561.1, read as the reverse complement.
GTTTGATAAAACAGATAAATTTTCATCGAGTCCTGTTCATTTTCTTGTTTCCGTTTTTATCTCCCAACAAGGCGATAGGTTAAGGGTTCTTCCAGTTCGTCTACTGAGGCAACAGTAATAAGAACTGTAACAGAAACTCGATATGCGAGCATTTCCACTTATCAATCATCAGTAGGCGTAGAGTGTATTGAAAACCCAGGTATAAATTTCCATATAAAAGCAATTCTTCGTTTGCATTTTACCACACAAATAAATATTATTCAGGCAGTATAAATTTTGGAAATTCTACCTGTCACTCCACCTGCCTTAACTACTGACAGGACCTTCCTACCGAGAATTTATCTTATAAACATTGCTTTAATATTTCCTCAATCTCTAGGGGCATATATTAGAAAATACTTGCGAATCTTTACTTTCCTATCCGATTGGGAGTGTAGTTATTTCGTTGGTGGAGAAATGTTGCCACTTTCCTAGTGTAATAATTCACCCTTCACTTTGCGTTCAGAAATATATGTATATAAAGTGCAGAATTGCAATCTATTATCTAAATGAAGGGAGTCAGAAATTCTTCCACGCAAACGTGGAGCTTACTGGCAGTGCATGCTTATTAATATTTTTAAAACTATTACGAATGAAAGAGGTTATCAACTTCATACTGCCTTATATCTAATACATTCTGATGCTATTCCTGCCTGAATAGCATCGTGAATGTCTTTGAATGATTTTTTTTTCTTACTCAAATTCCACACATCAACATATCTTTGATATGTACTTTCATGGGATGCACGGAATACTTATGACAGTACTACACATGAAAGATTGTATCATTACTAACTTCCTATCTGCAGTTTTCCCTCCAAATTAATCTGTTATCTGTCAATATTCCAATATTAGTAGATCTTATATTTTTATCTACTAAGGCAGTGCTTCCCAAACTTATGGATGCAAAGGCCTCTTAGAAAAAAATTAAAATATTTCACGGCTCCCGTCGAAAAATAAAAATGTAATAATGGCATATATTATTATTATATTTATCGTATTTATGTTCAATACAAAACATACACGGCGAATATTGCAAAAATCGAATGCAAATATTACATTTTTAGCATCTTACACACACACACATTTGACATGCACACTTAAGTCTTAAAACATTTAAAATTTGTTTTCATTATTTCACAGCCCTCCCTCAAAAAAACTAACGGCCCCTAGTTTGGGAAGCGCCGTTCTAAGGCACTTTTTACCGTATCAATCCACCTATGCCTTGGTCTTCCTCTGGGTCTTTTCCTAGCAACCTGACAGAGAACACTTGTTTTGCTAATCTTTGTTCGCCCATTCTGTTTGAGTGACCATACCACCTGAGGTTAGCTCTGCTAATGCATTCCTGGATGCTGACAATGTCAAGTTCTTTCTTAATATCAGATTAAGAAAGAACTTGACATAAAGATTAATAACAGATGGCATCAATAAAGATTAATAACAGATAAGACTATAAAGATTAATAACAGATGGCATCAATGGCAATGATATTGCCACTGATGCCATCTGTTCGCGTCCCTAATCTTTCTCAGGACTATCATATTGGCAGTCTCTAGTCTTTGGTCAAGTGTTTTATTTCTATCGCAGCTCCCATAAGACCGGTTTGAACACCGTCTTGTATACAACTAATTTAGTGTTTTGACTAATTTCTCTCCTATTCCATATAAATTCATTCAGTTGACTTCCTACCAAAGCAGAATTAGCTTTGCTAATTCTGCTTTCTGTTTCCGCACATATGATATCTATATCATTTTTTTAATTAAAAGGATGTATAAGAGGCTCCACTCAGTACAGTTGCAAGTTTTCCGCTAATAATAATAATAATAATAATAATAATAATAATACATATGATTTTTATTTAGAATTAAACAAGTAAGTGTAATATTTTTACCTGCAGTAAGTGGCTATTTTTTACATCCTTGAGCAATTGAAAATGAACCAATGGAAAAGAAAAGAAAGAAAGATCCACACTGCATCAAATGAATTTTGTGATTAAAAAAAAACAAACATAAAAATTTGAAGTATTGCTAACTACTTGTTCTTACTATAAGCTAAACTCAGCTTGGATTCTAGCGTCATCCCACCCTTCATAAAATGAGAATGGGACGACCACGTTTCCCCTCGAATTAGCATTAGTTAACAGTTGATCCAAATACTGCATTATCCTACAGGGAGTAATTATAATGGATTCAAAATTAATTTGGATACAAATATAATTTAAAGCCTTTCAAAATTGAAATGAAAATGTCGTGCAAAATTTGGTGGTATGTCTAAAGAGTTCTCGAGTTATAAACCCCAAACTTCACGAAACACAAGAATAACTACTTATTGGAAAAGTGGAGATTAACATACGCAAAACATAGTTTTGAAAATCAGCATGAAAAACGTTAAAATGTCAGCGCCGGATTAAAAAGCTGTGTTCGGAAGTTATTTTTAATGTCATTACCACTCACAAAAAGTTATAAACGTATAGTATATTTCTAGAAAATTAGACCATACATAATCCGGAATTAAATTATGCTTTATTTTATTATATCTAAACGTGGTAGTTTTAATAGCATTATTCTGTAAATTGAAGTAGAAATATGAAAATATTACATAAAATTTCATGATGATATGTATTTTCTTTTAAAATCACGAAGAATGTTAATTATAATAATAATATCCAGTTCAGTAAATATTATTAGAATTTTAAAATGGTGTATATTAAATACTGAAGTACATAGCCGAAAAGCTATAATTTGACAAAAAAATAAGTAAAAATAATGGAGGATATTATGGATCCATTCATATTTTATACGTTCAATTTGATTCACTCATTGCCGTTGTAATTTATGAAGACAGTTTAACTCTAGCGAGAACTCCCATTCCATATCATTTTCCCATGATGCAACGCTATATGAGCCTTTCATTTAACAAACAACTCGGAAATGCACATCCAAGTCAAATACTTTAATGAGAAAAACATAAGACTTAATCGTTATCTTGTCAGAAACCATTTATCAATACTCTGCTATCGAGAAAATTTATGAAATCAAAAGATTAAAGTTCACCAAAGGACTCCTTTTTCGAACCACATTTGCTTATATTTTAATGTGCACTTAAACCTACAGATGATTAAATTTTCTCTTGGAGAATAATCAAAATTCGAGCGAAAGGATTTGCATGCCTTTTTCGCTTTTGCATGCTACATCAGCAACTTTACCCATTTTCAAATGTAAACAACTCTTAAAATGTAATTCAACTATTATTAAGCGAATGAGACTGTCAGATCCACCAACTCTAATGTAATAGGATTGTGGATTTCTGATTATGCGCACATCGGTTTCGCGTTACTATGGCAACAACACTTTGTTCTTTTTTTTTTTTTTTTCTAGTTATGTATTGATTACTATTGTGTATGTTTTCCTCATTAGCCTTTCTCATCTCTAAAGTCTTTCTGTGTGGTTCACACGCTCGTGCTCCTTCCTGTATTGTTGATCTGATGATGAAGATTAACATACAGTAATGGGAGAAAACGAGGATGAAAATTAGCTTTCTGTGCTGTCCTGAGAATTTCTTTTCAAGAGGCCAAGAATTTGATGCGGGAAAATCGATCCACTTCCTTCTAATTGAGATTTTCCTTTTCAGAACTTTGTGCATTCTTTGGAGCTGATATGAATATTCATTGAACAGTGCAGCTAAGTTTAAAAAGTTAAGAAGTTATTTAGAAAGCATTAACTTTAAATTAGAATTGTTTAAAACGTAAAAATTAAACGGTAATCTTCGGAAAGCTGTTTAACTAAAGTGAGTAATGGATGTTAAATTCTCTTACTCTCTCGCTAATGATTCTCGTTAATGAAAATATGCACAAAACAGATTGAATTACACTGGAGATTTGAATTCTTCTTTCCTTAAGATATTGTTTGTCCAGAAAAGAAAGTGACAAACTTCAAACAACACACGGGAATTAGTTTAATAATAAAATTGACAATTTGCTTTAAAGGCAGCCATCATTAAACCGATGAAGTATTTTGCATCTGTCACCGGATTTATACAAGTAAGCTAAGCCTATTTTAGATGGGAAATGAGGCTTGACTGAATTGAAGGGAAAAGTTTTACTAGAATGTCAATATTTTCAAGTACATTTGAGTTCCGTGCCACGGATGAAAGGGGAGATTTTAATTTAAATGAATTTTAAATTTCACAAAAGTTTACGTGAAATTGAAAACTACAAAAGCCCTAAGCCTTTGACCACTTATGAACAATATATATTTAACATTTATGTTTTTTTTTTTTTTTCAAAATGCTTGCATAATATTTTTTTATAAACCTCGCAATTTTTCAGTTTTAATTTTAAAAATATATGCGATGCTTTTTAAACTTGATTCTATGTTTTGAATGAAATGTTTGTGGATTTTTTGAATTAAAATGTTAGAAAACAGAATTCTACGAAATAATTATCTCATATTTTTATATATATTTCTATTTATAGAGATATATATTTATTTATATTTCATAGATTTTGTAACAAATTGTATTTATACTGATTAACTTAATATACAGAATGTTTTAAAAGAATTTTTTTTCCATAAAATCTTTCATTTTTATGCCAAGTGATTAACTCTTTTTTTTTTATTACTGAGAAAATACTGAATGCCTATTTTATAAATTAAATCAAATTAAATTCATTTTAAAATGTAATATAAATTCAAAACACCAAAATTCTGCTTCTAAATATGAAATACTTAAATAAATAAATAAATTATAATATATATAAATAGAAGAGTCCGTTATATTGACAATGGAATAGAAAAATGTGTGAATTTGGCGATGAGGAAAAATAGATTTTATAATTTATGCCAGTTATGCAGAGCAAGTTTTTTTTTTTTTTTTTAACGAATTACTAGAAAAAAAAACAAAAAAACTAACGCCTTTTGTTCCCCTATAGCAGTGCTTCCCAAACTTCTGGATGTCAGCCCCCCCCCCTTGGAAAATTTAAAATATTTCACAGCCCCCCCCTCGAAAAAATATTGTAATGCAGACATATTATTATAATATTTATTGTATTTATATTCAATACAAAACATACACAGCGAATATTGCAAAAATCGAATGCAAATATTACATTTTTAGCATCTTACATACACATTTGACATGGCACATTATCTCATATTTTTATATAGGGTAGATATATTGTTTTTGTACATTTGCAGTACGAGCACATGAAACGTAAAACGATTAGTAATAAAGAAAGAATTAAAAACATAAAAGAAGTTTAATAACAATTTAATGTGATGGATGTGTTTCAATACCGTTAAACAAATAGTCAGTATCAGGTGAAATATTTGAAACTGCAATTCTTAGATTTCTGCTTTGAAAGGAAACGTATATGAATAAGCATACATTTACTAAGATTCATTAAGCGCCGAAATACGCAGGAAGCAAATTTGTGAACCAACAGCAATGTGGGATTTTATCCCATTAAAATATGAAAAATAACAAAAAAGAAATAATAAATACTAAAAATTCAATACGTTTCTTTTAAGATAAAAAAATCTACTTAGTCTTAAAACATTTTGCATTTTGTTTTCATTATTTCACGGCTCCCCTCAACAAAACCTACGGCCCACAGAAGCGCTGCCTTACAGAGAGTAGGCGAGGCCATTTTTGTCCTAACTTTTAGACTGATGGTTAGGCTTAACTTCGAATTTTCGAGCATTGCGTCATATGCCAGGTTGATATCTTAGAAATCTTAGAAAATAGATTGGGAAAAACAGAGGAGAGCATCCTTATTGATATTTAGAATGGTTGGCCACTCTTATGAAGAAAGTAGTCGAAGGTTATGTTGCAAACCCTTAGAGATGAGACCAAGAAGCAAACGCTTGATTTTATATTTTCCCATGAATTACGAACTAGAAGGACATAGTTTTGAACTCATAAAAAGTTGCTCTAGCTTAAACTTAACAAAATATTATTTTAGTGAAAGAGTCGCCAGCAATTGCAATTAACTTCTGGAATATGTTTATAGCGGGTACCTTAAATTAATGAGGCTCTTAGAGAAGTATTTGTACTTAGGTGTACTATTTTTATCTTTAATTAGAAATTAGGTTTTTATTTACTTTTATATAGAGAGAATTTTCATAAATAAAATTGTATATACATACTAAATGCGAGTATAATCTAAAATGTATTCTTTAAGTATTTAAATCAGTTATTGAGAAATTTTAAATTTTCACCTAACTCATCCCATACACCTTTTAGAAATATGCACGTGAATTGTTGAAGAGGAATTTTACCCAGTGTGTCTTCGTTCTTTTAAATGTTTGGAAAAATCATCCCTTGGCAGAACTCTACCAAATATCTAGGAGTTCATCTTGAGAAACGCCTAAGCTTCAAGACACACATAAATACTATCTCCACTAAAGCAAGTCAGACTATAGCTCAGCTATATCCACTTTTGAATAGGAACAGCTTCCTAAATAAACACAACAAAATTCTTCTCTATAAATCAGTCATAAGACCCCAGCTAACTTACGCCTCACCAACCTGGGCACACACAGCTCAAAGCAACATCAACAGATTGCAGACGATCCAGAACAAATGCCTCAGAATGGCATTTAATGCCCCTTGGTTCATGAGAAACCTCCAGTTACACCAAGAAGCTAACCTTCCAGATATCAAGACGTACATGACAGGCATAACAGAAAAATTCTTCGCACTCACAGATAATCACCCAAATCAGCTAATTCGACAGGCAGCGGACTACGAACCCCCAGATCAATTCAAACACAAAAAACCAAAATCCGCCATTGCAAAAGACAGCTAATACAATTTACCCGCTCAATGCTCACAATGAGCGGGTAAATTACCCACAATAATCCTCTCACACACAAGCCAAAATCAGATGAAGGGATAAAGAGTCAAGGACTCGGTCCATCTCCCAAAGAAGTTCAAAGTGTCTTCGTTCTTATTACCAGTTTTGATTCTAGGTAGCTATCGCGGATTAGGAGTTAAGATTAGCTGAGTCGTATATAAAGGTCTAGCGAATCTAATATCGTTTAGTTTGACGAATAATGTCTGTTGAGTTTTGGTTTAGATTCGCAATCAAGTAGCAAAAGTATGTATAAATGAAGTTTTTTGGTAAGTAGTTTTGTTCAGAAAACTTTTAAGTGCAAAATTTTGCTACCCATGCTGGTAGATCGATTTGATCTACGGATATTTACATTGGGCTCTAGGACCCATGTCTCAAACTTTATTCTAACAGAGTTATTACCTCCTATCAAACATGTCAAAACCTCTCAATGAACGAATATTCGAAGAAGTTTACAGAGAATTTCTAAGTCTACAAATTTACAGAGTTGTCGAACATATAACCCAAGGGGTATGAATGGCACCAACACTCTGGTGCAGTTTTCCTGGACATCACTCAGGCATTTGATGGAGTGTGGCATCACGGACTAATTTTTAAACTACACGAAGTTGGTATTCCATTACCACTAGTTCTACTTATCAAATCATATCTAAATAACAGAAAATTGAAAAACTCAGCGGTATCAGATCCACAAAGAGGAGAATCACGGCCGGAGTAACTCAAGGCTCTCTGCTATCTCCCTACTCTTCTCCATATACATGGCTGATCTCCCCAAACTGTCTCTAGCTATCACCGCTCTGTATGCCGACGACACAATCATTATAGCCAGATCCTTCCGTCCACACCTGGCCACAATCAAGCTGCAGAGAGCAGTCAATGAATTGGAGGATTGGTACACCAAATGACATATCGCAATCAATCCAAACAAAAGCTCTGCAGTACTTTTCACCAGACGTAAAGCAGGACCGAATACAAGCATACATGTGTTTGGTAAAATCATCCCTTGGCACAATTCTACCAAATATCTAGGAGTTCATCTTGATAGACGTCTAAACTTCAAGTCACATATGGATAGTGTTGCCACTAAGGCAAGTCAGACTATAGCACAGCTATATCCACTTTTGAATAAGAACAGCTTCCTAAGCATAAGCAACAAAATCCTCCTTTTCAAATCGGTAATCAGACCGCAACTAACTTATGCCTCTCCAACCTGGGGTCACACGACTAAAAGCAACATCAACAGACTTCAGATAATACAAAATAAATGCCTAAGAATGGCATTTAATGCCCCATGGTTCATCAGAAACATCCAGTTACATCAAGAAGCCAATCTTCCAGACCTATACGACAGACATTGCAGAGAAATTCTTCACAATCACGGATAATCACCCAAATCAACTAGTTCGACAAGCAGCGGACTACAAACCCTCAGATCGTTTCAAACATAAAAAACCGAAATCCTCCATCGCAAGAGAAAGCTGATACAGCCTCAGTGCTCACAATGAGCGGGTAAATTACCCACAATAATCTCATCACCCACAATCTAAAATCCAGATGAAGGGATAAAGAGTCAAGGAGTCGGTCCATCAACCAATTAAGTTCAAAGTGTCTTCGTTCTTTCAGCATATTGTTATAGGTCTAAATTTTGAGTCATTTCTCTATATGCCGAAAATACAGTAGCCCCCCCGTATCTGCGATTTCACTTATCCGTGGTTCGAAAAAAGCGCGCGAAACGGTCGAGCACCGCGCCAGTTGAGACATGCATACGCGTAGGCTGAAAACCTGTCGAAACACGCTCGTTTTGCTAGGCGCATGGACTTAAACCTGCGTGTTTGTTCATGTTTAGTTTTACTCGAATTGTCGAAGAAAGCAGTCAATTGTCTGTCATTGCAATTAAAAAAATTGCGTTTAAATTCAAGCAACTAAATTGTGAAATTTTTAAAAATGGCTTCAAAACCGAAGAGAAGACGTGATGTGCTCAGTATTAGTGAAAAATCAAAGATTTTCAATATGATTGAAGTAGAAAAAAAAAAAGGCAATTGCAACCGTTGCCAAGATCCATAATAAAAACGAATCTTCGATACGTGAAGTGTTGAAGAACAAAGAAAAAATCCGTGCCAGTCTTTCCATTGCGCCCAAATCTGCAAAAGTTACGGGTACAGTGCGTGATAAGACGTTACTCAAGGTAGAGAAAGCTTTGAATTTGTGGGTGGAAGACATGACAAGAAAAAAGCATTTAAGGACAGATTGACGCCGGTACTTTGTGGGAACGCAGCTGGTCATATAATTAAACGTAGCCTTGTTTACCGAGCACAGAATCCACGTGCCCTTAAAAACAAAAACAAAAGTTGTCTGCCTGTTTTTTGGCAATCAAATCCGAAAGCGTGGGTCACGGTCGTGTTATTTACGGAATGGTTCCATCGATGTGTTTATTTCTGAGGTGAAAAAATACTTGGAGAGGGAAGGATTACCATTTAAAGTTTTATTGATAATAGACAACGTTCCGGGGCACCCTGAGTCACTAATCACCGAAGATGAAAATGTTCAAGTGGTTTTCTTCCCACCTAATACGACCTCATTGCTTCAGCCACTCGATCAAGGTGTCATGAGATGCTTCAAAGCCTCGTATGCTCGGCAGGTTTACGATATGATTCGTGCAATGGTTGAGGATTCTGCTGATGTTGGAGTCATAGAATGCTGGAAATCATTCACAATTGCAGATGTAATTGTATTCGTCGAGGAAGCAATGGACGAATTGAAACCAGAAACGGTAACTGCATGCTGGAAGAATTTGTGAAGTGACGCCGTTCATAATTCCCAAGACGTCGCTGATATTAACTCGCAGATAACAACGATAATTAACACAACACGGAAAATAGGTGGAGAGGGATTTGACGACATGACGGAAGAAGGATTGAATGATTACATAAATGGACATCATGAGGTACTCACTAACGAGGAGTTGAAAGATCTTGCCAAATCTTCTACAGAAGAAGATGAGGATGAAAGTGAACAAGAACCACCAGCGTGGACACTCGAAAAATTGGCCACGATATTTCGAACGGCTCAAACCTTAAAGGAGCAGATAATGGATTGTGATTCAATGATGGAGCGCAGCATAAAAATTACTCGCCCAATAACAGAAGCGTTTGGAACCTTTGAAGAACCTGTTTACTGAATTGAAGAGACAAAAACGGCAGCTTCCAACAACGTTTTTTTTTAAAAAAGTCGACAAAGCTTCTACTATCGATGATCCTCAGCCGTGCACATCATTTGCTCAGTAGGCAAACAAGCAGTCGACTGCCAAAGATTCGGAAGATGAATAAATATGTAGCTGAACACAACAAGTTGTTCCGATCGCAGTCAATTCCTCCTAATAAGAATAAAAATGTTAAGATTTTATTAACAATTGCATTTTCATTGGCCTGTTTTTCTCATTTTGTTCTACATAATTATTATGTGGGTTAAATTTTATTTGTCTAAAGACGAAGTTTTACTGGATCAGGCAATTTTTTTGGTTTGCCACTTCACCAACACTACTCAGGGGTGCTTTGATTTCATCGGAAGACGATGAAATCAAACCCTCGCGGATATGGGGGCCTTACTGTAGTTACTTTTGTTATGTTTAATTGTTTTTAATATTTTTTCTTACTCGTATATATCTATTTAAATTTTGTATATTTTAATTGTTAAAACGAACCTTAAATGGAGATATAACTTATAATAATAATAACAGATGGATTGATGTACTATTTACCTTGGGTGCGTCGCTTAGCTAGTCTCTTTACGGAGGCAGCAGTGTTTTTCCTACCGCAAAACAGTCAGAGTGGACAGAAGAACACACGCAACGACAGAAAATAAATCTGAAAATAAAAACACGATTTTGCAGATATCGTTTACTCCATCTGAGGAACTGTTCTCATTTTAAGATTTATTGTTAGTTTTTATATAATATATGATACCTCGTGCAAATATATAAGGGTTCGACTCGGACATAATTATAATATAGTCCTTATGATAGATAGCATTTCCCAGATGGAACTGCTTACTCTGTCGAAATCCCTTTATTTTTCGTTTATTGTTGCTTTGCAAAAGGCAGAGAATTGAATTCGAGACTCGATCTTCCATTAAATGAACGCTAGTAAGAGCTGTGTTAAAAGAATATGGATTAACCGTTCAGCATTAATTATCTCTCTGGATGCTAATTAGTCTTGACAATTATCATCAGTTTTCGCTACTTGAAACTGTTTGCTCATTTCCTCTGTGTTTTCACTTGCTTTTAAATATATTTTTAGTTGTCAAATAAAACCGAACCTTGAAAATTAGTTGCTTGTGTTAGGGACGTTTCTCCGAAGGGAACAGATGCACGGAGTGAAGTCGTAGACTTTATTTATATTTTCGTCATCTCTCAATGTTTTCCATTAAGTTCCTAAAACTCTTGTTTAATTATTAATACCCAATTACGAAATACATTTTTCATCGCATCAGATTTTAAAAGGACGCTAATTTACTTTATCATTAGAATTCCTGTGAGTTTTTCCAGTTTTATGTCTTCCGCGTCTTAAAATGCGAAATTTGTTTTCTTTGAATGTCATAAAATTAATTTTCGAATCTTTAAAACAAGTTGAAAGATAATTAGGTCGTTTGCTAATCAACTATTTTTTTTTCTCGAATTTTTATAATTATTTCCCTTCGACTTCGATTGTCTTAGAACAGTAATTGTCATTTACTTTTCTTTGCGATTAATATAAAACTACAACAATAATAAATTAAAATATTACTTTTGTGTGCAAAATATTGAGTTAAGCACGGACTAAATGTTAACAAAGTACTTGTGGCGATATTCGTATTGGCAGGATTTTTCTGGCGACATTCACGTAATAAAAATTGCTTATTTTTCTGTTAAAAATAAATAAATAAACATCTTTTTGGCAACGTTCAAGTAATAAAGATGAATTATTTTTATCTTTAAAAGAAATCAATCGTGATACTTCCGGCGACGTTTACATAATAAAAATTGATTATATTTTGTGGTCGAATGAAATCAACCAGTTTTCGATTTCTTTTATAATTGAATACATTTCCAATTTTTCAGAGATAAAGCAAGTCCAAAGAATATATTTTTGAAGCATTAAGAAATATTTTTTTTCTAAAATTAAAATATTTACTTAAAATATAAAGTACACGCGAATTTCCAATGACTTATTCTCTCGTTAAATTGATCTTATAGAATTCCTGCTTCATCTGCCCAAAATTTTAAAACCACCGAATATTTTTGTTGCCTGTCTCATCTCTTAATGACAAAATTCTTTTGGTTTTCTGGGTGTTTACTAGATTGTGGCTTATCTTATTGGAAATAATTGGAAGTTCCGCTTTTATTCGTGAAATCAAATATTATGAGTCGAACAGTCCAGACTTGCTGAAGTGTCATATCTCAAAAGCATCGAGTTCACTGGAATAAGACAAGAATCCTTCATAAATGCCAGTTTCTTGTGAAATGCCTTTATAAAGAAACTTGTCAAACGTTATTCTATTGTCCAGCTTAAATAGAATGTAGGTTTCTAAAATCCCCTTAATGGTAATCCTTCTAATTCTCTTTGCATTTCAAGTGACATGGGGATCTTTTATCTTTGAAATGGTCTAGAGAAAACGTTAGCTGATACAGGAGGAACAGGTTACCAGTTTCCAGTGCTGTAGATATATCAGCTCTCGGTTTATTTGAAGATATCGGCAGAATAACTTCCTCAGATAGAGAAAGTCCCTGAATTGCGACTTTCTTTGACTTCCTTTTCTCCACAGCGGTAGGATATTGCGATGGTATCGCGACTATATTTTCCGTTTTTTCGTAGCGTCCGACTGACCATTAACTTTCTTTCTTGAATTCATTCACACGTGTGTGCCACATTTCCCCCAGATCTCTTAAGTCCTCGTTTTCCTGTCTCTCTTCTTTGCTTTGAGGAGACATTTTGCGTCACTTGACTGCTGCGCAGGTCACCACTTACGATTTTGTTGGGTGCTTATTTCGAAAATCTTTTCTTAAAGAGAAAACTCTTTAAGGAATTGGCACACAAAAAGAAAGAAAGAAAGCCGCATTTCACACAAAAACTGTTATTAATACAGCGTGTGTATAAATTCCAGTCAAAAAGTATGAGAGGACAATCGACCTCTAAAGGCTATCATTTTTAAACAAATATTTCATGATCTAAACATGAAATATTTGCAAACAATGAACTGTGTTAATTTATCTTGCATAAGAAAAACATTTTTTAACTATCAAAATATAATAAGAATGAAATCTTTTATTCTTTTATGAAACATTTGCTTGGCTACTGGTTTTACTATACGATTGACTACCAGAAGGGAGAAAGGTAAAGATAGCGCATGCGCTTATTTTATTTTCAAACTTGGGCGCATTCTTTATAGAGCAGGGATGTTCAACCCCGTCGATCGCGGAGCGATTTTTGGTCGATCTCTTGTGTATTCCTCCTTACTTACAAATTTAATTAAAACTGAAAACATAATATTTTATTTATCATTATTTTGTATTATTTTTAATTCGCTTTAAGTGTATTGCTATTTATTTATTTTTCGTTAAAATTGTCAAATCAGTAATTTTCTTATAAGTCCTGGTAAATGAATTAATTTGGATCAGTGGAAGTCAAACAGCGAGCCGAGTGAATACGATTATAAGCAAAGTGTAAAAACTCGATTGTAGCTTAAATATTAAATATTCCAAAGCACATTACATCGATTTTTTACTTAGGTAAGTCCCATGTGAATATTGTAAAAAAATAAACTTTGTTTGTCTCGGTATAGTTTGTATTAGATGTTTTTGTAAATAACTCTTTTGAAGCTAACTGTATACACTGCTTTAATAAGAATATGTTAGAGTGTTAAAAATAAAGGCAGTGTTTTTGTGGCCGAAGCTGTACATGGCGGCATTAGAAAGATTGTTATTGAAACTTGTACGTATGAGAAAGGCTTGCAGGCTCTAATGTAAACATCTCCGAAGTCAGTCAGAAAGAGTTCAAACAACTTTCCGATGGCTGGCAACTTACAATCAAAAGAAAGCGGAGGAGAACAAAAGGCGTGCCGAACTTGAAACTTAAGATGAAAGACTCATACTGATTCTTTGGGAGTTGCCAAACTTCATAGGTTCAGAGGAGGCCTAATAAAAAGGGACTAAAACAAGCAGAGGGGGGTTACGGTTTCAGAATTGAAAGTCGCCGTCAGAGCCCGGATCCACTTTGCTTGAGAGAGAAGCTTCTCGGTTCGAGACGTCGCTAGAGAGAAGACTACTTCTAGGCCGCTGACAAGGTTTCAAATTGCCGAAAGGAAGAGTTCCAATTGCTGGAGAAAAGTTTCCAGGCCAGGTTAATGTCAGACATTCACCAGTGTGTGCGTTTTCGTTACAATTTGATGAATCAAACGACTTTACTGATATTGCTCAGTTAATGGTATTTCAAGATTATTCAAATAAAGAAGAACTTTTGAAAATTATACCATTATTGGGAAGGACTAGGGGAGAGGACATTTTTTTTGGCATTTGATGAATTTGTGAAACAACACAAACTTCCGCCTTTTAAACTTGTGTCTATTACTACTGATGGTGCTCCTGCAATGATAGGTAATAAATCAGGCTTCATTTCATTATGTAAAAACGATGACAAATATCCAGATTTTTTAACGTACCACTGTATTATTCACCAACAAGTACTGTGTAGTAAAAGATTAAACACAAAAGTTGTTTTGGATATTACATTTAAAATTGTAAATTCTGTTCGAGGAAAAGCCCTGCAACGGGGATTATTTAAATTACAGGCAGATGATGATAGGGAACTTCTGTTGTACAATAATGTTCGCTGGCTCTGCAGAAGTCAATTTTTAGAAAGATTTCTTGTATTAATTAACGATATAAAAATTTTTCTTGATGAAAAAGGAGATATTTATCCACAACTGAGTGATAAAAGATGGTTGTTACACTTATCATTTTTAGTAGATTTCTGTACCAAATTAAGCAATTTAAATTTAGAGTTACAAGGTAGAGATAAAAATTTAATTGACATGTTAAGTTCAATAAAAACTTTCCAACAATACTTACTTTTATTAAAGAAAAATATAAATGACCGCGAATTTAGACATCTCCCATATTTATTAAACTTTTTTGAACAAAATCGAGAAATGCTTCGCTATGATTTAAAAGAATTTATTCGTGAAATAGAATTAGTTGAGGAAGAAATAAATTCAAGATTTAAAGATTTTAATAAAACTGAAATGATTGCATCTTTTATCAATAATCCATTTCAATAAAACTTGAACATCACAGAAATTTCAAATAAAATTAATGGGGTGTTTGATATAAACCAAGCTGAAGTAGAACTTGAGATAATAAGCATTCAGAATAGTTTATATTTAAAATCGATAAACAATGAAGTCATTTGGAACAATGCACATGAAAAATTCCCAATATTAACTGATATTGCGCGAAAAATTCTGTCGTGTTTCGGATCGACATACTTGTCAGAATCCGCTTTTTCAAATATGAACGTCATAAAAAATCAATTAAGAAACCAAATTACAAAAGATCATTTGGATGATTGTCTGCGATTGGCCACGTCTTCATATCAACTTGACTATGAAAATAATGCGAGATCCAAACAATGCCAAATTTCACATTAACTTTTTTTTTTTTTTTTAAATCAACCAGCATTTCCTGTAACTTGTGAGTTTGTAATCAATCTATTGTTTTTTCTAACTTTGGTTTTCCTAAATAGAGAAATAAATATTTTATTCCAATATATATATATATATATATATTTTGTATTAAAATAATTAAAAGTGATAAATAAATTTTTAAATACACAAATAAAGTTTTTAGTTGTTTATTTGTGCGTAATCAGATATCAGGTTTGTGGGAACGTGATCTATATAAGAGAGTAGATCGCCGAATAACTTTTTATAGAAAAGTAGCTCGCGTAGCAAAAAAAGTTGAACACCCACTGTTATAGAGGATTTGAAACAATAATTCCAAATAATCTATACACTGCCGAATAGACTAATTTTTGTTAGGTTACCGTATGAGTTTGTCGCTTAATGTTTAAAAAAAAATTTTTTTTTTGAAAAAATAAAAAAGTAAACAAGAAGAACAAGGGGCTCGCAAATTTCAGAAAAATTTAACAAAAGGCTCGCGCGAGCCCCTTATAGCTCACCACTGGGTGTAATTAGCGAAACTATGGAAAACAGTAAGCTCTTTTGCAAAGGGGAAAAGTCTTAGTAATCCGCTGACATGTAATAATAAAATGATAGAATTCCGAACGATAAGTTATTAAATGACTTAGAATGATCAGCAATGGGTAACAAAGTGATAGCATAGATAAAAGAGTGGCTGTGTGATGTATCGAAGATTAGCGCATAGAGAAAACGAAGGCGAGTGCATTGTTTCTTGAATTGTTTTTGTTTAATTCGTATATTAACGATATTGTGAATGGTTTGGGAGGGAGATATTACTGTTTGCTGGATGACCCAGGTTAGAAAGAGCGATAAACATAATGATAACGTAAAGATTTGCATTTGGGGCTTAAGAAAATGCAAATAATATCTTATATGGGTGGGAGTGCACTTAAACAGAATTACGAAGCTGAGAATATTTATACCTAACATGTCGTTAGGTATAAATATCGGAAGTTTTCTGTTTAATGGAGCGTCCTCCAAAAAAGGTAGGCCATAGCCTACCTTTTTTGGATGTTCCATTAAAGAGAATGCTCGCTATTGATGTTTATGTTTAGTACCTTTGAAGAGCAACACGAACCTGAGGTTCAGAAAACTTGTAAAATGATATTAGGATTGTAGAATTTTGAATACGAGGGGATATTATGGGAGAGTGGACATTTCAACGAATAGGCAGAAAACGGGGAATATTATAAGCAGATTGATCGATGAGATGCTAGTGGAATAGGAAACTTAAATACATGACAGAAAGGGAGAGTGGCACTGTAATCGTGGCCAGTGGTGATTTGTGATAAACTGCTTAAATTTAGCGTTCCTAACTTTCAGATATCTTTACAATTTTTGCAGCATAGTGAAAATGAAACCAGCTATTTTTAATTTAGGAACGCTAAATTTAAGCCATAGAATTAAATCATTAATTTAGTTATGTATACGAGAGAGATCCGGAAAATTCTGATAAACACCAAGAACCAAAATGATATTAAAGCAATTGATATAACCACAAGAAAGAACATACTAGTAGCAGAGTTATGAAGGTAACTTATGTTCTTTCTTGTAGTTATATCAGTTGCTTTAATATCATTTTGGTTCTAGGTGTTTATCAGAATTTTCCAGACCTCCCCTCGTACACTTTTATCATTCATTTTTTTTTTTTTTTAACTACTGCATACTGAAAATTCTTAAGTTAATTAGTCACGTTAGGATACACTGATGCTCATCTGGAGTTAAAAATTATAGTAATGCAACAGTTATCTCCATTTGATGGTAAAGTTCAGTGTATTTGTGTGCTTTTTATTTATTATTTTCTTCTCTTTAGAACCGGTATGGATGATTTCCCTTTGGTCAACATTTGCAGATCTGGAAAGCACATGCTAAAGCTCCTTATAATCTGCTACCGATCGTTCTGTTTTGATCTGTTTTGTTTTCTGCTAGTTATGGCAACGTGCTCAAAAGTTGGTTTCTCCACTTTTTTTTTTTTTTTTTTTTTTTTACTTTGTCCTTTTTTTCAGAAAGCTGATGAATTGAAGATAAAGGAGTGACTTGAACAGAAGTATACTGCTCTTCTAGGGTATTTAATTTTCTGGAGATTGTCCCAAGTCGTGTGTGTCTCTCTCTCTTATATTCCACAATTCTTAAGTAGTTGTCTTGAGTTTTATCGTCTGTTCAATGGACTAGTCGTTGTCATTGAAGTCATCGATAAGCCAATAACATTTCTCGAAAAATGCCATTTTTTTTTAGAGATTCTCAAAAACCATTATCATGGCTGTGAATAAAATTTCGACAAATACTTTGTAAGAAATTGAAATATCAGTAATTGCGAATGGTGTTGAGTACTATCTACCAACTCAACAATGGAATTTGCAGGTGTCTAATAATGCGAGGTTGCTTGGATTAGGTCCATTAGCTTTATTGTACATGGAATTATGACTTCAAAGTCCCACGTTGACGTTCTGGACAATGGAGGGCATGTCCTGATTTGTGAAAGTTTTGTGGTAATGACCCTTATCTCTTCCTACACGAGTTCTCTTCCCCCCCCCCCCCCATGCAATATCATCAACTACAGTACCTGTTTACAACACGTTTGAAGAGAATAACATCGAAAGGTTGCAGTAGTTAGTACAGAGCCCATCCTAAGTATGGTAAATCCAGAGGCGTGGCTCGCGCATAGGCATTGCGGAACTGAAGCACCCCCAATTTTTCTCGATATATAAATATATTTATTAATTTATTTATATTTGCTTGTAATTTTATTAATTATCAACAATCTTTAATTTTATTATCAACAATCCTATACAATTCTCTTATTTTGTATAAAAAATAATAAAAATCCATCTTGTAGTATTTAGGAGGAAGAAGGACGCTAGCAGCACTGTGTTTACCAGTGTCATATTGCTACGCGCGCAAGCATATGCACGTCATAGTGAGATGCGAGCTATTAGCGTAATGCGGCACTGTCTGTCGGGCAGTTCCACTGTTGTTTATATTATATGCAGTTTGCGCCAGTAGTAGAGTGTTCTTAGTGCTTATCTTGTTTAATCCGTCTCTTTAAATATTTGGACATTACAATTAAAGACAACATTTGTTATAGTTTATATTTTAGAACATTATTGGGGTTATTGACAATTATTGACCTCAGAAATGCAACCTCAGGAAATAAGTTCTGTGACAGTAGTGACTATAAGTGAACTACAAATTCTTCAACAGTCGCACAAACATCAAGGAAAAAGTTATTGACCTTTTCGCTCGAAACAAAACAAGAAGAATGGATTTTATTTTTAAGTGATTTTGAATTATACTAAATTGTATAATTTTATCGATAATAAACAACATTTTTCATGTTTAATTTTTTTTTTAATTTTTTTACCATCATTTTGATATTTTATCCAAACACGTATACACTGTACTTACTAGTGTGTATGAATATTTCGAAAGTTGCGGCACCCCCACGATTTCAAGCCACGAGCCGCCACTGGGTAAATATGTGGGATGAACTGGTTGAAACGGAAAATTAAGGCGCACTTTCAAGACGGACCTCTTTATGTTATGAAACTTACCAATGATTTAAAGGAAGAGTGTCACACAATACCACCAACCTGTATTAAAAGTAATTATGCAGTAATAGTTACTAAAAAGAAATTCCGAAATATATCACTGATTTGCGATTTTTTTTTTTAACTATATAATTTCTTGTATTATCAAAGAACAACATCTTCGGGAAGTTAAGAAAATTAGAGAAAATGTGCAATAAAGATTCTAGGAACTCCCGTAGACAATTATTTTTTAAAAAAAATATAACATTATAGTGCAGATTACTCAAGTGGGATACATAAAATTAGTTTCATTTCTCGCATTTTAGCAGGACGTTATAAAATAACCATCCACCTCCATACCATACGAGGGTTGTTTGAAAAGTTTGGCAAAAAAAAAATAATAATAAATAAGTTGAACACATTTTTTTTTTTTTTTTGAAAAAATCACCTTCATTTCTCATTTCTAGTCTAAATCGAAGTCTACACATTTGGTCCGGCAAGTTTTCAATTTTCTCATCCCATCTAAAAAATAGGATTTGTCAAATTGTGCAAAACGGTCATTGACAGCCTTGATGACATCCTTGTTCGAAGAAAATTTTTTCCCATCGAGCCAAATTTTTAAGTTTGGGAACAAGAAGTGGTCACACGGGGCCATGTCCGGAGAATACGGTGGATGTGAAACCAATTCGAACCTCAGTTCGTGCAATTTTGTCATAATTGTCTTGATGAAAGAGCACTTTTTTGTGCGCCAATCATGGCCGTTTTTTCCTCAGTTCTTTTAAACGGTCCAACAATGACGCATAATAGACTCGTGTTATTGTCTCACCCTTTTCCAAATAGTCTATCGTGATAATTCCTTGGGAATCCCCCCCAAAAAAGCGACAATCATCTCCCCAGCTGACAAAACGGTCTTCGTTTTTTTTTTCCGGTGCTATTTCACCGGGCATTGTCCACTGTTTTGACTGCTGCTTGGATTCAGGTGTGTAGTGGTGGATCCAAGTTTCGTCTACACTCACGAATCGACTCAAAAAAATCCTGCGAATTGCTATTAAACATCGCCAAACACTTCGTTGAAAGGTCGCATGCGTTTTTGATCGACAATCGCGGCACCCATCGCGCACATAGCTTTTTCATGTGCCATTTTTCGTGCAGGATAATATACTCCCGTTCAGTTGAGATGCCCAGAATCTCAGCAATTTCACGCACTTTCACTCGGTGGTCTTCCATAACGATACCATGGATTTTGTCAGTCATTTCTTTGTTGTGACTTCAAGAGCGTGCGTCATCTTCGATGGACTTATGACCACGTTTAAACTCTTTTATCCAAAAATAAATAGTCTTTAATGCTAGTACAGAGTTCCCACGAACTGCATCTAAGTCGGCTTTGATCTGATTCAAATGAAAGCGTTTTATCACTGCACGAAACTTTTTATTTTTTATTTTCACTTTTATGAAAAATGCGAACACGGTCATTTCAAATGTTTGCCAAACGAGAACTACGCATCGTACATGGCTAACATTTTGTCAGGGGTCATGAAAAAGATGATACGTGTCGACACTGTTATGAATGAACGAATTGTGTCGCCGTCTATTGGAAATTTACCAAACTTTTCAAACAACCCTCATATTTAGAAGATGACAGCCTATTGTTAAGGGCCTTCAAAGACTATCAAGACACATAGAACAAGAAACCAGAGCTCATCCTACATGACATCTGGAAACTTATTGTAACATACCAAACCTCCATTCATTCACGTCACCATCCAAAAGTCATTTTGGATTCCAAAATAAATAACTGTTAGGCGTTCCCAGAGCTTTTATCGTACAATTTCCCTGGTCTTGTTAACTTCTTCAATATGATATTAATGATAATATGTCGAAATCTGTAGGAGTTTGTTTTCAGTTAAATTCGTAATTGGTCTTAAGATGGAGTTTATCAGTTTTCTTCCACTGAGGTTTTTATAGCTGAAGAAGGTCTGCGCTGTAGACTTTATTGTCATTCTCATTTTAATAGATACCGCGTTGCGAATAATATTTTCCAATTCATCCTCATATAACCGGATTCAGTCTGAATTATTATTTTTTGGTTTAACATCGTAATTCTAATAGAGAAAAGCAGACAGACGTACAACGCCATCTATGCCATTTTTTTTCGTATTTTAATATTTTTTATTTATTTATTTTTAATCGACAGAGAAACAGTAACGGGATCCTCCCCCGTCCCTTTCGAATTCGCTTTGTTTTAACTTATTCTTTTGTAGACCAAAATTTTGCGAATAGAATAACGTCAAATAGGAAGCTTAATTAAAAAAAAAAAAAAGGGTTGAAATTTCAAGCATTTTTCTATTCCCAATGCAGTCTTGAAAGTATTTTTTTTTTTAGGTTCCTTTAATAGAATCTTAACCCCTTTTCACTAATAATCAAAAAGAATAAGGTTTAGGGATGAAAGTTTGATAAGCAAATGATATGTGTGTGTGTGTGTGCCTTCCCTCGACACGCACACAAACACACACCCTATTTGAATTCTCCTTTATGATCCACATAACTCAAGTGGATGTAAAATTTCTGAAATTCCTAGTTCTATTGTTTTCTTTTGTTGGACCAAGACTACGTACAAGTGGCCTTCTTAATGACATTCTCTTAGCATGCTGTGATGCTTAAATTTTTGAAGACAGACTATAGTGGAAGCTATTGTGTGCCAAGATACTAGATAGCTTCTCCTTCTTAATGACATTTTCCAGCTCGTTCCATTTAGCTGCTATCACAGAGTTCTGTTATAGTGGAAACCAAGTACCACGAAAGTACAGTATTCTGTTTTTCGCAGACCCCAAACTATCTTTGTTAATGGAGTGTAGCACGATTTTGAGTCTCCATTTGATACTTGCTCGTTTGGGTGCTTCCTTTCTGGTAAATTCATTGAATGGAATGTTCAACCTTTTGAATATAAACCAACCGATCTGTTGCTTGTTGGAAATATTTACAACAATAACTTGGATTTATGTTTTGATAAATTTTTATAGCAGTTTCATATGCAAAAGATTGTAAAACTTGTAGCACTAGAACAATATGTACAGCACATTTTGCTTCATGTTTTATTTAAATTTTCCTAAAGATAAAAATATATTGAAGACGAAACAGTAATATGAATAATAATGTGTATTGTCACGCATAAACTTTCGCTAAACTGGTAAGATTAAACAGATTATTGTATAACAAACCTACTACCAGATTTCATACTAGTTTAATTTAGTTAAATAAAAAAAAATAATAATTTTCGTATAGAACTTTATGTTATTTCTTATTAATTTTAGGATTTTATTATTAAAATTCTATTATAGGTGATTTTTTTTTTAAATTTAATCATTAAGCTCGCAACACCTATTTGTTTTCTTTACCTGTACCTAATATATTCGTTAGATTGTTTTTTTTTTTTTTTTTTCAAGCGCACCCATAGCTCAGATCTATCCGCTAATTAATAGAAATAGCAAGTTCAGCAACAGAATCAAATTGCAACTATACCAGATGACAATTCGTCCTATAGACACCTATGCCTCTCCGATCTGGAGCCACACCTCTAATGCTAACATTATCAAAATACAGTGAGTGCAGAACAAGTGCTTGAGAATGATTCTGAACGCCCCGTGGTATGTTAGAAACAATTAACTCCACAGAGACACAAATATTCCCTATATTTTCTCTTTTCTACAATCCTTAGCAACCAAGTTTTTCCTAAAGACGTCCACACATCCCAACGATTTGGTTCAGCAAGCTGCAGCATACGATCCAACGAACATATTCAAATATAGAAGACCAAAAGCTATATTATCCTCCTGTGGCGATGCATAATCTCCATGCCAATTCAGGGCGAGCAAACTGCTTATAAATTTTATCTTCACTGTAACCACAACAGATAGCGGGGAATATGAAAAGCATCTTGCTTCACCCCTAAAGACATAAATGTCAATTGTCAATTTTAAGCGCATATGCGAGAATGTGAAGAAGAGTCCTTTTTAGGACTTCCAGGGTAACGAATGGCAATGCTGTAGCCAATGAAGTTTTAACTGAGGCTCGGCTATTGCCGTTACTCAACCATAACTAGAGCTTTTAGCTCAATAACACTCCATCCACAGATTTTCTTCATTCAGATGACGGGATAAAGAGTCAAGGACTCAGTCCATCTCTCAGTTCTTTTAAGCGCATGGATCTTCATGGGAATCGACCATCAGAAACGATGATTAATACCCTTGGAGGGTAATGGATGGCACTGCTGTAGCCAATGAAGTTCTAACTGAGGTTCGGCTATTGCTGTTACCCTCCTGCCATGATCAGAGCTCAATCTTTTAATAGCTCAATAACATCTTATCCCTACACTGTCCTCTACAGATAACGGGGAAGATGAAAAGCATTCTTGCTTCGCCCCTTTAAGCCAGTCCTTTAAGGACTATAAGGATTTAAGCGCATGGTTAAAAGACTAGTTGTCTTTGTAATACTTTAAAAAAGTTTTGAACTTTGTTCATTTTTACGGTTTTTACTTAACTTTTTTTAAAAAAAAAATACTACCCGTGGCAATGCTACTTTCAATTTATGGTGTTTTTTATTACAAAAAAAATAGACTTACTAAACAGAAAAAAAGAAGCAAACGGGCAGAGATGACGAGGAATAATTAAACTCTTATGTTAAAAGAACCTTTTTTATATACTTTGACTTAAAAGTAATTTTTAGCACTTTTCCCCTTAACTTTCTGCATTTTTCATGTTAAGGAGTTTCCTATCTTCGTTTAACGGTTGATAGTTTAAAAAAAAATGAAAAAATCAAGTTCATTCTGGCTTAATCACAACAAAGCTCTTCACATCTCTGTTTATATTTTCACTTAGCTTAAAAGTCATCCATAAATGGCAATAAAATAAATTATTCAGATGGGTAGCATTTTATAGGGAACGTATTAGTTACCTAACAATAAAAATTAAAAAAAAAAACAGCGAGATTTTTTATATTTAATAATATTTTAATAGTATTGGACAAAGAGACAAAAGTACTCAATTGTAATAAGATAAGTATCACGTTTTACACAGCGGATTTAGATAGGTTCTTAATCTAAATGTTTCCATTCCTCTAAAATTGATATAGGATGCATTAATAATGCTTGATTTATCTTAGAAAAGCCAAGAAAATCAAGATAGGCAGGCGTCGTCACGATTTAAGATTCTTAGCGATCATCTCTTGGTTTTTCCGATATTCTTACCAAACATGACAGCCATGGAAAAGCTATCCATAAAGAGATTTCTCGTTTCTTTTTTTTTCGATTCGGCGATCCTCCTTCAGTATCTTGACACATTATACAAATTGCTCATTTTACAGTTCTCTCACAAACTGATTTGCATCTCAATACTTGGAATGTGGGATCGAAGCTTAATAAATTATATAGGAATTTATATGGACATCAAGAAAGGTTTGAAGTCTTTTTTATACCCTTTGATACGATAAAGAGTCTAGTTTAAATGTTTGATGCCATTATTCTGAAAGATATTTTTGATAAAATTTCGACTATCTAAATTTCTTATAAATATCCAGTAAACTTGAACGTGCATTTATCGGCCAAATGCCAACTTGGCTGTCAATTTTTGTCCCGGTTTGCAATTCCTTATTATAACTAGATATTTATTTTAGAAAACGTGTTTTTCATTTTTTTTTTCTTTTAGAATAAATGTTAGTAAAAATGAGCTTACAACCGAAACTTTGCTACTTGTTTCTTAGCTGTTCTGAGTGCGTTTATTGAATTAGGGAGCCTGGAAAACTCGGCTCTTATATCTAGATGTGCTAGACTTTTAAACTTCAAGCATTGTGGCCCTTCCATGTAAAATTCATTGTTTATTGTGATCTAAAATGTAAACAAACAAACAAAAAAAAAAAAAAAAAAAAAACTTCTTTCCCGAGAATTTTGATAGGCTTATAAAATTGAGCAGTGGAGTGAAAAGTTCGCTATAATTTTCTCACTCGAGGAAATGCTGACCAAATATTGGACAAACTCCAAGTACTCTATTTAAATTTTGGGTAAAACTAAGCTCACTTGGGACTCGCTATGCTATTTCATACTAGATTTTAGAATGCGATGCTGTGCATGGTAAAGAAACCATAATTAAACTTATGGGATACTTTGAAAACTTTTTTTTTCATCTTCTTTATGGTATTTTTATAACGCATACTACCCATTTCGTCTTATCGTGTGTTATAATATGTAAAAAGAAATAAAAACACCAATTCTTCGGGTTTGGAAAATGTATTTTTCAGTATCCCCCCCCCCCCTCATAATATCGCTTAGATTGACTTAAATTCTGAGCCACTGACGCCAGATGTTAACTTCATTTCATTTGAAATTGTAGTGTCTCACTAAATATGAAATTCGGAGCCTATTTGCTGTAAAATATGCGCTGGGTGGAATACCGATCGGGGTAGTACTAAGTATATTTAGCAGCATCTATTCTCGTTTTACGTCATATTCTTTTTTGCAAAATGTTCCGGTATGTCTAGATTTGATATTCAGAAAAAAAAATTTGTTATCTCCGAAATTTTATTTTTACATCGCTTATATATTCTGTGAAGCCTAGTTTTAGTAATAAAAAAAAAAAAAAGAGGAGATTTATTTAGTGAGTAAAGTACTTTTATTAGTCCTGTATCTACGCAATATTTTTCAGTACCAGAGTATTTCCTATTTTATTTGTTATTTTAACAAACTAGAAAGTACAAGGATATGTATACTATTGGAAGGACCTTTTACATTAGGCAAAAGAAGTATTTATGAAGAAATAAAATGAAGAATTGAACTAGGATGGACGGCTTTGGGCAAACTAGGACAAAAAATCTGATGCATTAAAATAAAACCAGAAAATAGAAACTTTTTAACCCAGTTATGACATATGGATCGGAGTCATGACCAATAACCAAACGAATATTGGACAGAATGAGGAAAACCAACTTAAAATGGACAGAGTCAAGCTACGTGTTGTAATGGAAGAGATTTTAAAATTGAAATAAAGATGGGCAACAGTGGCGCACTCATTTTTAATCTTTTTTTGGGGGGGAGGGGACTTAAGGTTTAATCTTGGGGAGCGAGTTAAGGAGACGATTTGAGAATACACGTTGCACACGACCTATGACTGAGCATCTGCAATGATCGCTAATTCATAAGCAGTATAGAAATAGAAGACACGACACAACATAAAAAAAAAAAAAAAGAATTTTAATTAGGAAAAGCTTTTTGGAAAATTTTGTACTGTTTTTTTCTTTTTTCTTTTTTTTTGGGGGGTGGGGGGGAGGCCAAGATAAATTATGCAGTAGGATTACTCTTTTGTCTGTTTATCGGTAGGAGGTAATGATTGAAATAGCTCCGATATGATTAGGTGGGACAAAACATGATTAGACAGTTTGCTATGATAACTTTTGGTTGACATTAATATGAAGTTGCAATGATTACTGAAAAAAAATTCGATTTATTTTTATTGTCCATTTACCATTTGAGATTGTTGCCGACAGTCGCGTATTCTCTGTTTTGGCAAATGGCAAAATGTTATTGCATAAAATATCCACTAAAATTTGCTGCAACGCTTCGGATTTAATTAGATCTTTTATTTAATGACAAAATTAGATGACGATTCAAAGGACTACAGAATTGTTATGTTGAATGATGTCCGTATGTAACAATGTTATTACCAATGCATATTTTTTTTTTATCTTGGATCGTTTTGGATTCAAGATAAAATGAACTATTTCCCCTTCTTGGATCAGTTCGGGATCGTTGCCATTCTTATTGGTTTGTTTATTTGTTTTTGCTGGGTTACTTATCATGAAAAATCCATTAACTTATGAATTAAAAAAGAAAATATCTTCTATGTTTCTGTCTTTACTGATATTGACTGTAATTCGCGTTGTTGTTTGTTATGAACGACAGGAAGTATTAAGTATTCATATTTCTTAATTATTATGCAGACAATCTGTTTTCATTTTTTCATGCTTCATTATGCCAAAAATTATTATTTTTAACTTAAGAAAAATTTTATAAAACAAAAGACTGGGATACATTTGAATAATTCCATCGCATGGCATTTTGCCATGAAGATTTTGGGGTATCAGGTGGAAAGCAAACAATGGAAAAAAATAAAAAAAGATTTAAGTGTTTTTTTTTTTTTTTTTTTTTTTTTTTTTCCTTGAGTTAGCCGGTCTTATGTGGAGGTAGGTTACCATTCGGCAATGTAAAGAAATGAGTCTTAAGGACGCAAAAATTTACATACATAATAGACACTGGTTTCATAGCATGGAATCTTGTTTGCTAATTCCATAAATCCGAAGCCAGCTAATCAAGCTTTTGTAACCTTTCAGAACCCCTGATCTAACGGAAACTGAATAGCAGTGAAAGAAATTTTGAAGTTGCAGTTTTTGTGCATGAAAAAAAAAAAATAATAATAAAGAAATAAAAATAAAGAAAAAGAAATAACTCTCAATTGATAGAACGGTTAACAGTTTGTACTGCATATATATCAAATGTCGCCACTCATAAAAATATCTGGAAAATGACACACGAAGATACTTATATATACAGTACTTAATTTTACAATTCTGCACACGTTTCTATCTTGCCTTTTTTTTTATTTTTCCACCTCATCATCTTAAATGTATATTCCCAAACAAGCGAATGGCTTTTGCCATTTGTTCAAACTGCCTTTTATTTGGAACCCGTGGTGATACCCAATATTTCTTCCCCGACCGCTTTATTATTCTCTTTGCGAATGCTTGCTTGGGAAACCGCCCAAACAAGGGATTTAGTTCGGTAAAATGTAGATGTGGACGAAAGAAAACATGTTTTTTTTTTTTTTTTAAGATAATCGTCTCGAATGTTTCTTACATTAGAATTACGCTTTTTATTATAATTAATGTTTCATTTTTTATCTTTATTTGTGCAACATACATAAATGGATTAGTTAAACTTCAGCCTGCGATGAGCCTTGCATTATGACCGAGTTGGCTTGTAATGCTATTAAAAAGCTAATGAAATTGATTTAAGCGTGTTAGGGTCTCAGTATTTATTTATTTTTAATGTTTACTCCTTTTAGCTTTTCCTAAAGGTTTGAATTCTTTGAAACTAAAAGATAATACCGTTAAAAAACGCTCTTAGTTTTTTCAACCCTAGCTAGCGTTGCCCCCCCCCCAAAAAAAATAATAAATCGCTATCTGATTAAAAATATAAAATATTTTATCTTCAAATGTGTTTTCCGAATGCACACTACGAGATAATGAAATAATTATTAATTTGTTTTCCATTTATTCCGACCAAAGAAGTTCAATGGTTTGTAATAGCCGATTGTGACCTGACCAAAGATAGCTGTTAAATAAAAATTAACATCACATCAATTCTGCAACAAACATGTTTGCGAGACAAAAATAACATTGGGAAACTTAAGTGCCTAACAGCAGCAAAGCATTTGATTATTTATTGTAGATCAAAAGATTTTCATAGCAGACAATTGCAACCATCTCGTGATCCTAACCCTAAGTAGCATATTATTGCCTATGGCCAATTTCAGAAAATGATATGCTGGTTATGGTTTAAGATCGCGGGATGTTGCAGTTGTTCACCTTTTGGCTTGATAAGTTCTATTTTTGGGCACTCTATAGAGGAGAGTTTCGGATTATTTAACTGTTATGACATCCGGGTTACTAATGTACTCTTGGCTAAAGTCAATGGGTGAGTGGAATCACACTTAAATAACAATCGAATAAAGTCCATGTAACTGGGTTTCCCATTTCTAGCATTAGATAAAATTGTAATCGAAGTTCTTTCTTTTCGAACCTGCCGTAGAACACATGAAATTCTTGTAATCTTACAAGAGCTATAACTTATTGGGGGGGTAAGCGGAAAAACTGAGTCGTCGTTTTCCGATATGTAGAGTTGGTATCTCCAAGCAACTTGTGGCTGATTCGCTGTTGAATAATCTTCCTTTTGCACGCGAGACTTGCTTTGCGTTCCATCAACGTGATGAGATTCTGTTTGTGAGTGACGTACAATATCTTCTGCGCGTTTTCACAAGCGCTGAGATATTCTTATGTTAGTTTATGTTCCTCTTTGAAATCATAAAACTCGACTAAGTGTATTGACTTTCAAGAACACTAGATGGAACCAAATTATTAAAATTTCGCCATTTTTATATGTACGTATTGGCAAATTTTGTGTTAAACTTGGGAAATGAACGAAATATTACTAAACTTCTGTACTTTTTTTTTTTTTATTGGAAATACGATAGGATACTAGATGAAACCATCAAGGATATTTTGCTTGAGAATTCTGTTTGTGTTCTGACGTACTTGTTGCAAAGGTTGTGCTTTTTTTCATCGAATTTAATAATATTATACACCACATTAAAAACACTGAAAAACAGATTCTAGAATGTGACTGCAGCTTTATAAACTTGTTTTATGGAGATTAAGAGTTTTAAAGAAAATAGGAACAGTCTTACAAATGAAGGAAATGAGAAAGCCATGTTAAAACCGTCTTTAGGTACGTTTCACAAAATGTATGAGCACTCATGGGATACGTTACTTTCAGTTAGATTGAACCTAGAACCCTCTTTGTACTTGTTTTGCAGACATAACATGTGAACTTCAGAACTCCTTTTCTTCGTAGGGAGAGAGCATAATATTAGTAACCAACCAAAATTTGCAACTAAAGCGGATAAATGCTATTGCGAAATTCAGTTTTTTTTTTTTTTTCAATTAATTTGTCTAAGATAATTTCCGTGCTTGTTAAAGGATAATTCATCCCCTCCTCAATCTTTTGTTTTACATGCAGTTCGTTCAAAATGTACCGCAATCCATCTTGTGTCCTCGGAATTCATACAACGTGCTCGGAATTTTAAATTTCTGAAATGACAGGAGAGCATATTCCTTCTCCCCCCCCCTCCTCTTTTGTTGGTTGTCATGGCAACCTCGTCAATTAATTATTTTTAACTCGCTATTTTTTTGCCAAACGTAGGTCAGCTCTACTAAGACCATGGATTACAGAAACTGCAGTTGTCCACTAAAGAACAGACCAATCGATATTTCAGCCGAGAATGAATTGTTTAGTTAGCTATCTGGAGTCTATTAAAAAAAAGAAAACCAGCTATCTCTGCGTCTTCTTTTTCTTCTCATGAGAACAAGAAAAGTGATTTTTCTTTCTTTTACTTCAATTTTCTTAAGAAAATCGATGTGCTCCAAGACGCAAAAAAATAGACATTAATCATTAATTGAAGTAATGAGTCCGTGTTTATTGCTGTTCTTCGTAAGTGGGGTTTTAAATCCTACTTAAGCTGCACAAGTAATTTAATGTGTTGATTATGTAGGGATGAGGTAGCATCGAACTCAACGATTACCCAACACATTAATAAAGCTTGCTTTGACGTCAACGGTGCCGAACAAATCGTCAATTTTACACACACTGTTAGCTTTCCAAACTGACTACTCTAGTGAGAGTTCTTATCTGTTAAAGTTAAATATACTTACTGTAGTGAGACGAGGCTTTTTGTTATCCTGTTTGGCGAGATTCTTCTATCTGTAAAGTACCTGCTTTCCCTCCATTTTCATTTTTCTAGGACTTTCCTACTTCCAAAATCATATAATTGAAATAACTGCCCGGTTACTGAAATTTTTCGAAGCTCTTACTGGCAACCGATGTTTAAATTTAATTTCTACTTAACAGTAATCCTGAATGTATTTATAATTTCTGTCCTTCACCTTCGAGTGAAACGTCTACCATTGTGTTCGATCAGGCTGAACAATATCTTAGATACTATCAAATACGATACGTCAGACAAAAACTGAAGTCTAAATAGTTGTTTTACTATACATTACAGTCAGCCAAGTAATCATACCATTGACTGAATAGTTCAATATACTGTATTCTATTGATCAATGGGTAATTGATTTTTTTCTTCTCTACCTCTCTCTTTCTCATACATTTTTTCTGAATGAATTTAGTACAATACAACAGTTTCTTTCTCTCTTCACTTTATACTGATTGGACTAGCTGAAAAAAATTTCGTTAAAACCTCTAAATAAGAGCATGAATTTCTTCGGAGATCAAAATAAAAAGGATAAATGTGAAGCTAAAACAATGAAGACATTCTAATTAGCTTACAAAAACCGATAATTAGTAAAGTCATCAATTTTACTAATTTGGAAAATTAGTAAAAGTAGAAAGATCCTGAATGGTTTCCTTGAAATTCTTTGGTAATTACGCTAATAATACTATTAAGGAAATATTATATCCAAAATGTTAAAAACGAACAAAGAAACGTTAAAAACGTATTTCCATTCTTGTTGTCAAGAAGTATAGTCCTTATAAGGACTGGCTTAAAGGGACGAAGCAAGAATGCTTTTCATCTTCCCCGTTATCTGTAGAGGACAGTGTAGGGATGAGGTGTTATTGAGCTATTAAAGCTCTGATCATGGCAGGAGGGTAATAGCAATAGCCCAGCCTCAGTTAGAACTTCATTGGCTACAGCATTGCCATCCATTACCCTCCAAGGGTAATAATCATCGCATCTCTGGATTGTTGTTCAACTCGAGAAGGTACTTACAGAACTAAACATCATTAAAAAATAAAGGTGTTTAATTTATAATAATTATTATTTTTAGTTTTTTAAATTATTATATTTGTTTATAAGTCTTTTATTCATTCACTCATCAGATACAGAAATTCGAATTTTTTTTTTTCTTCAAATATGTAAACGTTCTAAATGTATTGCACATCGCTACTACAAACAGATTCTACATTAGCGGTACTGATTAACAGATCAACGTTAGCTTAGATGCACCTTGTTCCATTCTCGATGGTACGTTTTCCCCAAGTTATTCGCGAAGTCGTCACAAACCACAAAACACTGCATGTGTTGAAAACGAAAGATATTTGCCGCCTTTTATCGATTTTTTTTTTTAGACATTTATGCAGTTTCCCCCATCTTTTATGTTCCTCTGTCGGCATAGCGTCTTTTCTGCCTTCTTTTATTGCCCTATCGGATCGCATATCGCAATGATGACGAAGACACGTGAATTCCTAAACTCGATTTATTTTCCTTCGCATTTTATTAACGACAACTCGCCCGATAGTCCCTTGACAGTAGAATTAATCGGCTTTCATATGGGCGGTCAGGAAAACTGACGGTTCTGGTAGTGAAATAGTCGAGTTCTTTCAGAAATACAGAGTTCGTACAGCAGTATTTATAAATGGGGGGGGGGGGTTGGTATCGATTTCCAATTCCTCCCCATCATTATTACGTGCGCAGACTCCCTTCACGGTTTTCCAAAGAACACGTGACGATTTAAATGCTAATCCCTTGTTTGTGAGTATTAAAATTTTCCAAAGAACACGTGACGATTTAAATGCTAATCCCTTGTTTGTGAGTATTAAAATATATATATACGCGTTTATCCTCCTCTCCTCGCACTTTTAACACGAATGAGAAATGGTAGACGTATTGCAGTACTTCTAGTCTTCCAATGATGTGATAGTAGAGATGAGAGAAAATGGTTCTTTTACTTATGGCAGATAGCCAAATATACTTTTGCTAGCTTTATCTTCAAAAGGTGTATTTGAGCTGTAGTTGTTTTGTTTTTCTTTTCTGTAAGAAATAGCGCCAGGAAAGAAGAAGAAGAAAAAGATTTTGAAGTACTTCAAGGTTTTATATTCCATTCTTCTCCTGGGGGTTAGCATTTTAAGAAAAAATAAACAAAAATAAGATAGTAGCACTCTCCATCTCATCTTACGCTATATGGTCGGTCTAAATTCTTGTGCATAATACTGTGTAGTGCCTTTACAATTGAATGAATCTGCTGTAACCAGCTGTCTTTGAATACCTTGGGAAAGATAAATGGCGATAATAAGACATATATGAGAAGGAAAAAGAGAATATGTGCATGTGGTATTGGATACCATCACATACCACACATTTTTTCTTTCAGATTTCATATTTTTGAAGACTCGGATGCATTTGTTTCTAAATGACTGTCAAATTAACTGAACATTTCTAAACAGTAAAGAATTCGTCACCATAGAAACCAGTTGGCTCTGTTTACGTAAATATTAGTTATTTCATTGTAGCGTAATCTGACTTCTTTATCAAAGGTGTTGGATTTCAAAATTAGCACACCTCTTGCTGTAGCATAACAGCTCCCCATCCAACGGACTGAGGATTTGAATCCATCTGTAGCATGGATGTTGGTTGAATATCTTAGGTGGGAGATGAATTGCATCGGTCTGCTCAATTTGGAGACCTGGAGTATCTTTAAAAAAAAAAGTTCCGTTTTAGGAACTTTTTTAAGATTTTTTTTTTTTAATTGAAATTACCTAGGTTCGAATCCTAAATGTGAGGACCATATAGGATGGTTCCCTTTTCGATAACTCGAATTTCTCCATCCCCACAAATACACGAAAAATGAATATGCAATTAAGATGGATAACAAACTTGTTTCTTCACTTTACTTGGCTTTCGTAATTTAAAATAATAATAATAATAAAGCTCCGACCCAATGATAAAGTTTTTCTATCATCAGTTTTTTTTTATCTGCTTTTGTTTCACAAACAGAGCAACTTTATTGTGTAAGTGACCTGAAAAAACTTAGTTAACTTTAAAAAAAAAAAAATTAAATAAATAAACACAATTAAGTGGTTAATACGCTCAGAATATGAATTCTTGGATATACTAAGTATATCGCAAAAAGACATATATTTAACACAGGATAGTCACGTGGTTTCACAGCTCCAACAGTAATCAGACAATATAACCAGATACTTCTCTCTCTCTCGTGCCATTTTACTCAAATTATAACCTTTATGACTTCATTGTAAAATTCAAGGCAGTGCTTGAATTCTAAAGTGTGGCAATTCAAGCCAAAAATTCTATACAAAGAGCGTGGCCGTTGTGTGATATCTTGTATAGACTCATCTATAAACTATGGTCCATGTTTTCTTTATTATCAAGGCGAAAGCCACCAGTGACGCTTAGGATATAAAATGCAGTGTTTCGATCTCATAACTATACTGGGTAAACACCTTCGTTCCTGTCTTGTGCCTTCAGTCCACGTATCGTTAAAATAGCTAATAAACTGAAAGGTTTATCTCGTCTGAAGAGGAAAATAAGGTCTTGGGAGTTTTACATCGCATTGGGCGTTGGCTGTAAGTACCTGTCATTGATCAAAGATTCTCTTTTTAAGGCTCTCTTGGTTTATTTAACTTGTCACGGAAAATAACTGTGAAACAGTGTTCAACGTCCCCTGAGAATTATTGTTTTTTTTTTTTTTTTCATCAACATATTTTATTCTGTAGAAATTGCTCCGCGGAAAAAGATACAAATAATCGGAATACACATTTCCGTCCTTTCCATGCTGAATTTCGTATTTCAGTGTATGGCGAAAACATGTAGGCATATTTCGAGTCAGCTTATGAGTGGAGAACCCCGTGAGTTGGTACATAATCATCTTTTTTGACACATCCTCTCATTCTTGGTAATATATGAGGTATGCAGATTATTAATATGGTAAAAATAATAATATAAAATACTGTATAAAGTACGAGGCGTAGTTTGTATACGCTGATGTACTAGTAAACTAAAGAAAAATCTTCCATAATTTCAGAGTTTAGTTTAAAATGGTTCTTGAAACTGTTATCTATTTTTTTAAGACAAAATGCGTCCATGGACTCCATAAACCCTTGTTCATATTGATTTAGCAACTTCGAATGTGAGCAGTACTTCACGCATCGTGTATACTAGCTTTCACTGTGACACGAGTGCCACCTGGCGGGTTGAATGGCTGTTGAAATAACGTGGGATGGTCATTGTTGAGTGGACTGTGAAAGGATTTCAAGAGGAGACCATAAAATCATTTGTAGTAGAAGTATAGATGTTCGGGATGCATAGAAGAAAGGGACGATCCCTTCTTAGCAAATAAATTGTCTGAAAGAATATTGTTATATCTCTTAAAAACCATTTTCCTTAATGATTTCTAAGCACGCTCCAAGGATGTGCACACGCTTTTGTAATTTTTTTTTTTTTTTTTTAAATAAAAATTGCAAAATATTACAATAAGGAAAATAATCTGCGCTAAAGTTTGGAAGTCGATTTTCTTCTTAAACCATAATCAGCATAAAATGTCTATTGATGTGCTTCCAAATAGGCAAGCACGTTCTGCATATTAAAAAAAAAAAAAAAAAAAAAAAAACTCGATAGAAACTCGTGAAGGGTACTGCGACTGTTTTAAGATGAACATTAAACCCTCTCGTATTTTGCTGTGGAGGAAGGAAGACAAGAGAAAGAGATTCTTAAAACTTTTGGAATGAGGGAAAAAAAGAAAAAAAAAAGCTTACCGTACTTTGTTCTGCATTTTTTTTTTTTTTCGAATTGGACAGAAAATTTGAACTTCTACTTAACACACTTGCATATCTAATAGTTTATTCGGCAACCCCAAAGTAGATTTTAATGTTCTCCAAATTCAGTTCTGCTTTCGACTAGAGAGCGCGGTACAGCGAGACACGCACGCGCGTAATCCCCCCCCCCCCCTTCCTGCTTTAATCAAAGACCTCTCATCCCCACCGAGTTCACGGACATAGTGGAGAGAGTAGCATCGGTCTGTCTTGCCGCCTCGAGGCTCCACGCTGTCGGTCGCCAGCGTCTGCTCTCCCCCATTCTTTCTCTCTCTCTCTCTCTCTCTCTCTCTCTCTCTCTCTTCTATCTATCTCTCCTTTTCACTGAGACTTCTGGATGTTTACAGCGTCTCTTCCAAGTGCTCTGTCGCCTGTCCCGCTTAGCACGTGTTTCGACTGTCCCCTCTCTGTCGACCAGAGGGTTGTCACTGACAAATGGCAAGATCGGGAGAGGGTGTTGCTTCACTGCTTGCTCTACATCCGATCATTGTTCGCAAAACGGAGGATATCCACAGGAATAACCCTTTCATTTCGTTCGGTTCGTACATCGCTCGTCGTTTTCATCTTCCGAATATGTGCTGGTGGTAACTCCCGTATGTTGACGTCATCGCTGCATGTGCGGGGGGGGACAGAAATGAATAGCCATTTCGGTAATCCTCTTGGGAATAGTCGTATTGACGCGTGTTTCAAATTTTACCAGGTGCAAATGTGTATTTGCTACTGTTATACCGATAAATAGACTTCGTTTGAGCATGCGCACAGCTGTTTGTTTTAGTGTAGTCGCCATATCTCCTCCAACATCTGGCCAACGTGTCATGGGTTTTCGTCGATGAAATGTTTGTGAATAAAAGGAAAGCTATGCTCGCCACCTCTTATCCGGTAAGAATCTATAATTCGTTTCAATCATGGGCGGATGAGGAGAATACAAGAGTTTGGAGCGGTGGGATGCTACATAACATGTGAACGGAAGGCGACAACTCAGGTGACGTGCGTTTTTGGAAGTACTAATAGTTAAGTAGTGCAATAGAAACCGGAGTTTCCTCTTTCTGCCTTTGAGGTCAAAGGTTACTTGCGAAAATAAATACTTTGTTATCGTCCTTATTTGCTTAGAGGCATATTTCTGATGTCTTTATTACATATCTGAACTACAAGTTTGATAATTATTAAAGGAGCCATTTGCCATCGTTTATCCTGCCAGTAAATGTTAAACGACGTAGAAATGAGCTTTATTATTTCGAGATATATCATCATTTTCCACAAGATGATAAAGGATGATGATTTTTTTTTGTATTTTTTAACATCTACTAACGTTGTAAGAGATTAGGAAAGTATTTCTAACTTGCCTTGCTAGAGCGTTCTCTCTTTGATGTACAATTAAAAAAAAAGAACTTTTGTCGAAGATGCATTAACCCCCCCCCCCCCCCACTAAAAAAAAAGAAAGTTTCAGGAATGGTATGAGATAAGAGGAGCTTGGATGGTGGTGAAAAAAAAAAAAGTGAAGATTGGTGTCCGGTATGTGTTGTGTGCGTTCCACTGACTTGCGCTAGTAATGCCGTGATGTGGCCTTACACACAAACGAGGAACCGAAGCCATTCGTTGCTCTTGTCTCAAGATCGTTGGCATGTCGCCAATCTTCCGCTGAGTATATTGGACTCTTCTTTTTCGTTTCCGCTTTCCCCCGAAGGACGACCTCTGGCCTGCAGGCTGTGGACGACGCCCCTGCGCGAGAAACCGCTAAAAGTGCACGCCGTATAAAGCGTTGTTATGGATGCTCGACCGGAATCGCGATGAATATCTACGACCGGAGTGTGTGTGCGGAAGATGGACCGATGTACGGTAGGCGAGGGAGAGACCTCCTCTGGAACACGTGCTCTGTCTCTCCACTGTGTGCGTGACTCGGTCCGACTAGGGTTGCCGTACACGCAGCGTCAAAGCAGTTGCGACTATCTGTCACACGGAGTCATCTAGAAGGATAACTGCTGGGAAAGGATAGGATACGGGACAACGTAGAACTCTGCGTGCGCTTTGTGTGTTCCTTTACTTTGCCTTGGATGGGTGTCTCGTTAGCACCCTGCATGTTGTTTCAGTGGAAATGGAGAAGTGCAATCCAGCGTGTGATTTGGGGATATTCCATCCACCAGAAAGTGTTGTGATGGGAACTAGTTGACCCATAATATGGCCGGTGAATTGACCACCGCTCAACTTCAACAGCTGTACTTATGCAGTCTGCTGGTCGGTCAGAAAAGGCAGGTCCATGTCTTTCTTTAATCTTAATGTTCTGCTAAAAATTTCCTAAAGTTAATTAGAATATTCTGGAATTACTGAAGTATTTTAACTACTAATATAGCATCTTTCCTCATTATAAGAATATTAAATTATCATCCGTCATTTTTGACCGGTATAAAAATAAAAGAATACTCAATAAATTCAATTTTCTTTAAAAATATGTCTGCCCTCTTTTTTTCTTAACGTGCTATATTGTAATATATCTAATTAGTGGAATTATTTATTATGTCATATTTGCTCTTAATCATTTCTATAATATACAGATAATTTGACAATAATTATGGATGATCACATGATTTTAATGTGCCTGGCTTAAACTGTGGTATTTAGAATACAATCAGTATAAACAAAACGTATGCCTTTAAGTAAGAGTAAAAAAAATTGCAATTACAATATTATGTCGAATGTAAATTCTCTGTAATTATTAAACCTATAAGACTAGTCATGCTTTTTAAAAATTACTTACGGTTTGATTTCTTTTCATTATGCAAACAAAATATCAATATTATAAACTGAGATTTTATACTGCTTGACGACATTTGCTAGAATATGGAATTATTCGAAAAAAAATGGAAACTATACAGCGCACAACGTAATTCCTAAAAACATCGTTTGATTTTCGGCAAACAGTGAAAGCGCCCTCTCACCAAAGAGCTGTTAAAACGTCAGGAAAAAAAAAAAGGAAATATTAAATATTCGCGTAGAAATATATTAATATTAGCAACATTTTGTTTGCGTATCTCTTTAAAAAATAATGTAATTCAAGTTTGTCCTTATGCAAAGGGGTGTTTGGTAGTACAGTATATATATATATATATATATATATATATATACTAGATAGTTCTAAATAAACTAGACTTCTAGATGTGGCAAGTCAAAACTAGATTAAGACTCTCGAATAATTTGTCTTTTAGTAGAGAATATCATTGACTCACCTAAGATCTTTATTCCATTATTATCTGAAATGTCGCGGAAACCGCTTGAAGACAACTAGCATATATGAAACGGGAATAAAGTGTCCAAATGGTGCTAGCTAAATGAAGTGTTAATGGAACGGGATCCCTGGGCAATTTCAAATCGTAATTAATACTCTCTGATATAAACATATTCGTCTCTAATAGCGTCTAACAGTTAGCATGCGTAGCAGTCCCGTCATAGATTCATTAAGTGATGAATGAACATACTGTTTCGCCATATTAATTCCTGGTTTATCTTCTAAAAGCGCTAAAACATCAAACTTCTCACA
This sequence comes from Typopeltis vanoorti, assembly GCF_054136105.1. Classification (NCBI taxonomy): domain Eukaryota; kingdom Metazoa; phylum Arthropoda; class Arachnida; order Uropygi; family Thelyphonidae; genus Typopeltis; species Typopeltis vanoorti. The sequence goes on along the minus strand of NC_143561.1, from coordinate 35,932,614 downwards.
GTATTTAATGACAGCCTTAATAACTTACCTATAATTTATTGCATCCTCGTTCGTATCTGCTGAGCAGATTGCTTCCGAACTCCACGCAGTGTGTTTGGAAGCTCACAGTACATTAATGATCTTATGTTTATAAAAGTCCAATAAAGTTGCATTTGTTTTGAAGTTCTCTTTTGCGACTTAATCCATGTGCTTTCATATTTCATAGATATTCGATGTCCTTAGCGACTTAATCCATGTGCTTTCATATTTCATAGATATTCGATGAATTTTGTCATAGAATAATTGTTATATTACGATATAAACTTTATAAAGGTGTATATACTATTTTTAGAATTTCCCAAAATATTTTAATTATTTAAAGTAATAAATTATAATTAATAAGTAAAATATAAGTCACATTATTATTTCTAAGGAAAAATAAATATATTTTGTTAGTAAACTCTATGGATTATGTTGTACAATTTCGAACAAACAACTTCCATTGCTTTGTCTTTGTTTAAACGTTACATTACTATTAGAAATTGATTTTTTTGTTGTTTGTTTTTTTAAGAAAAATTTTTTTATGATATGATTAATAAAATAGTGAAGTAGCCTTTATACATGGAGTTTTCGGATCCTTTCTGTTTTTTTTTTTTTTTTTAAATTTAACTTTTGAGTTTTATTAACCTGTCGAATTCCAAAGTCAAAATATATTGCACAACTCGTAAAATATTTTACGAGTTGTATCAGTCAGAACAATATTCTCTTGCAGAGCATTTCGATATAATATCTATACTGTCAGTTTAAATTTTTATATTTATTTATACATTTTTGTTGCAAGCTTTAAATTATAAAAAAATTCTTGCGTGATCAATATAGTTTTCTTGATTACTCAAGCAAATATATGATATGAAATTATGCACCATTTTGATTCACGAATCCTAGGACATTACCATATCCATTTCCTTTTGTTTTATTTTTGTGTTATATTTTATTTCTAGTCGTATATTTTCGAAATGCCATTTAGTGAGATTAAACCTCTAAGGTATATTTTATATATATATATATATATATATATATATATATAGAAATATGTTTTAAATTTTTTATAATTTAAAGCTTGCAACAAAAAAAGTATAAATAAATATAAATATTTAAACTGACAGTATAGATATTATACCGAAATGCTTTGCAAGAGAATATTGTTCTGACTGATACAACATTCCAGAATTAACACAAGAGAAATATGTTTTAAAAGTTATCGCTATGCAACTATTGTTAGTAATTTAAATAATAAAAATATCTAAGATTTCTTTATGATTGTTAAGTATTAAAAACGAAAAACAACTTTTTTTTTATCAACACAATATTCATTCATATTTCATTGATATTATGAATTGTTTAAAATATTACTAGAGAGTCCTCTTACAGAAAACATAGTCAAAATCTGTATTTTCTGTTCATGGTCAATTGTTGAAAGTCGTATCGATTCCACCCAGCCGTTTTTGAATAATGGAACGAAAGAATAAATGAACCGCATTTTCATTAATCTCGTAATATAGTTTTTTTTTTTTTTTGTGATACACGGCGCCAGTTTCAAATTACGATGAGCGACTTCCAAGCAAGCCGGCTCCTTCAAGCGATAGTCATTTATGTCCTTGATTTATGTCTTTGTGGTCGGGCGATTACTAGTCTAGGGAGGTCATATTTGTCATAAACGCCTGTCTATCATTACTCACTATGCTGCGCAGTGTGCACCTTTGTAAATTGTTCTTTAACTCCTTTTAAGTCGATCCTAGCTTATCCTTTTCCCTCTATCGGCTCCACTATTTAATCATCATAACAATACTTCCACGCTCCATTTTACTAAAATCCTTTGAAATTATCGGTAATTTATCTTGAATGCGTCTGTAGAATTTGACTTGTCCCAAAGAAAAGTACTCTATCAACATCTCTAGTGTTATGCATAAATGACTTCAGGAATTCTCGAACTTAATGAGATTTGGCGAGATGCAATATTTATTATTATGGTGACATTTTTATCTATTTGTTATTCGGAACAGTGCACAGCATCATGTTAAAGAGTTTTTATTTATACTACTTCATCTGCATATTAATACTATTTTTCTCACACTTCAATAATTCTCAATTCCATGCGATATTGTATTTACTCAGCATCATTTTTAATCTTGTTGAGACTATGTTTCCTGAAAGCAAAGTCAGCTAAGCGTATGTTAGTTAAATATTATGTTTAATGACGAAACTACTTGAAATAATTGCAATCATACGCTAGTTTCGTTTTAATAAAAGAAATTTCGGCTTGATTGAACAGGTGAAAAATATTTCTTTTTGGTATTCTACGTTCGCTAGTCAACAAATAAACAACAACAACAACAAAAAAAAGTATTTGTTTCTCCAATGCAGTTAAAGATTGCCTTCTCTCTCTCTCTCATCCTTTTACCACCGGGTATTGTCTCATACCGTAACCTCTTACATGGCATCATTTTCATTAAGATCCTACCAAAGCTTTAGTAAAAGAAGTACCTGTTCTTACCTGTATTATAGCTATTGGCTGCCGGCTAGAAACAGGTCTAAACAGGATTAGTGGAAGAATGCTCAGCCATCCGCACATTTGGAGCAGCTGTGATGTTAATTACGTTTCCAAGGCATTCACGTTTCAGCATTTGTTCGGTTAGCTACCCTTCTGATTTCGTTACTTCAACCAGACATTTGTTCTTCAGCAAGACCTCCTTTTCTCTATACGTTTGCGTATGAATTGTAGCTTTTCCTAAGGCTTGCCTAGAAGCGTGTTTTAGCTGTTGCTTATAAGTTTGAACACTAAGAATGTGTTCTTAGCAAAATTTTATGTATTTCTTATATTTTTCTCATACATTTACCCGATTTTAATGCTATCCTGAGTCTCTCACTTGAGTCTGTTTACGCAGTACTTCAAAGCATTGCAGTGAAGACACTTATGTAGACTCTAGAGGCAAGAGACAGTGAAGATGTTGAAGTATAATAAGCGCAACTCTATACCTTGCCGATATTTTACCGTCATCATAACATAATTAGGGTATCCGAACTACGTACATATTATCCAGTTCTTTTATCGGGTTATTTCCCCTCGTTATATGTAAAATTTTAAATTGAAAGTATATTATTATAGAACACATAGAATATTTTAAATAAATATAATATTTAATATGAGTATTAAATTTTATATATTATACTTTTTATGTTTTTATTTTATGCTGATAACACTAAAATAAATAAATTAATTTCTTTATTTACAAAAAAAAATAGTATATTACAAAGAGACACCAATTTTTTTTCAACATATTCCTACAATGAATTATTTATATATTGCTTTCTATAAAAATAAAAAAATAAAAATTAGGAGGAAGTGATACCCTTGGAGGGTAATGGATGGCAATGCTGTAGCCAATGAAGTTCTGAGGCTCGGCTATTGCTGTTACCCTCCTGCCATGATCAGAGCTTTAATACCTCAATAACACCTTATCCCTACACTCTACAGATAATGGGGAAGATGAAAAGCATTCTTGCTTCGTCCCTTTAAGCCAGTCCTTATAAGGATAAGGACTATATAAAATTATTCATATATGAATCATTTATTTATGAATTAATTATTGTTCTGCGAATTCGTATAAAATTATTTTATGAATAATTTTATACGAAAATATAAAATGATTCATATATGAATAATTTATATAAAATTATTCATATACGAATAATTTATTTATGAATTAATTATTATTCTACGAATTCGTATGTAATTATGAATTGAAAAAACTTATTAAGGAGAAACATGACGAAGAACAAATGAGAAGTCATAATTTATTTAAAAATCTTCTGAAACAGAACAGACTAATACTGAATTTTAATAAAAAAAATTGTTTATTATAGAAAAAATATATTAAAATCGCAAAATAAGGTATGATTCTGGTGGAGGAATATATTAAATTCTGAATTAATAACACTTACTGAAGCATTTATCAAGATTTCATATTTGAGGATATACGTGCGCTAGTAGATATTCTCTTTTCCTTATATTCCATTCAGTCGTGAATAGTTTATTTTTATGTAGTGATCATCTAAGAAAATAAATATGCTAAAAACTCTTGCATATTTATTAACTATTATCAGTTAATAAGTTTGCGTAATAATTTATGGGCATACAAAATTTGGTAAACATTTCGTACGTACTTTGTATGTGAATAAAATGGGGACTTTGAAATATATATATATATATAAATTAATTCTTCAGTAAATCTTTATATTCTAGTTCTCGATTCATATTCGGTTGCGCAATTGCCAGAAGCTGTTAGCTCCTTTTTGAAAAGACAGAATGAACTGAATGCGTTCAATATTTCTCCTATAGAAGAGATAATATTCACAAAACATGTTCTTTCTAATAAAGCTAGGAAACATAACATTGTGTGGATACCGTACATAGAAGATGTCATTCTCAACCATTATTTCATCATTTAGCGTATATAGAAACTGCAATCATTTCTGTGTAATCTCTGTGGTTTTTTTCAACAGAATTTCCGACTGTCGACACTCCTCTTTTTGATGTACATTTATCTGTGCAGCGTCCCATTTCATCCACCTCCGGGCCACAATTTGGTAAGGCGTTGGTCTCATTAATCATGCAATATTAAATGGCTTATCTTTCGTCCTGACAGCATATCAAAAACCGTTTACTTTGAACATTAAGGTATAATTTGTCCAAGTTTCTAACCGATGAGTTGGAGAGTAGAAGAAAAGGGTAATTTGGATGATACTGCTGCTCAGGCAAACTTCCAAATATAGGCAGACTCGTTCTTCACATAATAAGTCTGGAAAATGTCTTGATTTCTCCAAGTTTGGTGTTGCTAATCACCATTTTATGTGTGGTCTTAGTTTAGGCTTCTGATTGAACGTCACAGATAAGATATTTCATGATAATTGGAAGTTGATTCTAGGAGGATCTTTGTTTTCTTCTAAATTTTAACAGGATTGTTTGTTAGGAGGTTCGTATGTCATAAGATGCAGAAATGTAAGTAGTTATTGCCAGTAAATATTGTGGTGTCTGAAAAATAGTTTAAAAATTATAGCAGTCAGAGGTAAATATATGTAAGATTAGGCTAAAGATTGAGAAGACAGATGGAATTTATTGCGTTTTTTTTTTTTAACTTTAATGCTTAGGGGATACATTTCAGAGAAATATTTTAAAGAAAACCCCGCATGAAAGAAAAATAAATATGGTTCGATGGTTTTGAAATGACTCTGCTCAAGAATAGGGACCATCTGTGACGAATGCCAGTTCCGTAGAGCTGCGTCTTGTGGGGGGGGGGGGGGGTAATAAATCGGTAGAAAAAAGGAATGATATCAGTTAACTGGACTGCTATCTTCTTCTGAATAAAATTTTCCGAAGGTTTTGGTGCATTCGTGATATAATATTCTAAAAACAATATGGAGTGAATAATATTCAATTTTAATTCGAGAGCAGTTATCGTTTGTGAGATCTAGTATCATCCAATGTTGCATCTTGCCGATCTGATATAATACCAGATCGGCATGTGATGATATTGAAGTTGACTAGATGGCCATCCTCTCCCATAGAATATTAATATATCAATACGAACACTCTTTTTACACAATAATCTTAAAGATCTCAAAATATAAACCTCAAATGATCATGAGGGAGGAATTTTTCCTTAATTATAAAAATACAGGGACCTCCGTAGCTCAGTCAGTATAGACCAAGCCCTTTTGAAAGACTTGGGTTCGATTCCCGTCCATGACGTGCAGAACCTTTATCTGGTCTCTTTCGACTAAAGGTGAGTTTGTCGGTCTCATACGAAGGTAGGGTTTTTTCCCACCCGGAAACTCCAGTTTTTTGTCCCTCAGAACAGGCAAACCGGCCTCGTGAACACACGCATCTACAGACATAGGACACTCTAGGTATAAGGATCGACCGACTTATTCCGTGGGGTTTCCGGTTTTTAATCGTAATAGGCCACTAGGCCTAATACGTAAAGGAAGAAGAAAATATAAAAATATAGATAACAATTATAAATCGACTTAAGAGGAATTCAAGTTGTGGTACCTTTTGAATCTAAGATCAAAATAAATCTTTATTCTTAGCTTTATAACTAAAGTTGTGAGTCCAATATGTTAGGAGTGTGTTCTGCGGCCGATTTTTAGCTTTAGAATTTAATTTACAGCCTCTAAATTTTTGAACTCATTCTGGTGTATCCTCTCTGATACATGTAGGCGTTACTGTTATATTCCTATGTAAAATGGCAATATATTCCTTTCACTTACATACCTTGTATAAAAAAAATATGGAAACTGTTGATAAAGTTAAGTTGGCTATTAGTTTATGTGCTGTTTGTAATTAATTTTTCTGTTGGAAGTTATGCATTTAGATTCCCATTTAGTTAAATGTATGTTTGGAAACATGTAAAGAATTTAAACAGATAATATTTTTGTGATTACATTTTTAGTTAGCAGCCTTCCTTAATCTAATTCGATTCAGTAAAGTAAGAATCAAGCTCACCAATACCTCACTTAATAGCCATATCAGAACTCTAGATTTGTATGAAATGCTACACATTATATTCCCAGCACGTCTGACCTGCGCTGATCTCTGTAACCAGATACCATCCGACAAGGAAAATTCCAGTTCTCTTTGTGACCGTGTCACATTTCCCCAAGACCGCGTTTCATCACACTAAAAGTGCACCTTGGTATTTTTTTAAAGGACTCAGCAGAAATAAACGTCAGCAGAAACTAGCGGAAGCTCTGACTTGTATAAATCAACTTAAGGCCAATCTAATAAAGTCTGTCAACTAGAGTCGTATATTAATGAGTGTGTTTACACAGGTCATTTTTCAAGATTGCTATAATGAACTTGCTCCAGGCACGCGATTTAAAGATTCTTAGCACGCTTCGTGGCCGAGAAAGATTTCCTGCATTTCCTTTTTCACACTATTTGTAAGAAAATGAATAATTTAATAGAGGAAATGAAAATTAATCACTGAAAGTTGCCTTAAGGGAATAGATAAAGAGCTGTGGGTTTCTTTTTATAAATGCGTCATTATAAGCATTTAAAAGCTGTTGTTGAAAAGGCGTCTCATACTTCTAATGGGTATTTCTTTTTCTTTATTCGCATATAAACTGAAGCTATACTGATGCTCACTAGAGCGAAAATTTTGTTAATAACATCAATGTGTCAAATTTTGTTGATTTATGTTAATTGACATGAAAATCCTTATAAGGGCTGGCTTAAAGGGGGGAAGCAAGAATGTTTTCATCTTCCCCGTTATCAGTAGAGGACAGTGTAGAGATAAGGTGTTATTGAGCTATTAATGCTCTGATCATGGCAGAAGGGTAAGAGCAATAGCCAAGCCTCAGTTAGAACTTCATTGGCTGCAGCATTGCTATCCATTACATTACCCTCCAAAGGTTTTAATCACCACACCTCACGGTCAATTTTCTTAAGACATGAAAACTCTTGGCCATAATTTTATTTTGATTTCAGGATATTCAAAATATAAAGGTGTATTTAAACTTTTTAGAATTTTAGAAAGTATTTTAGGTGATTTAAAATATTAATTAATGTATTATAAGTAAAATATAGGTTACATTATTATTTTTATTATCGATATTTGCTTATTAGAATTGCTGGAAGTTTTTTGTCATAATTGTATTCAACCTACAATGCGTATCTAAAATATTATTTTATAAGCAAATTATTTATATATATATTTTAAATAATATATAAATATAATTTAATAAGTATTTTAAAATTGTTATTAAAATACAATTCCTATAATAATTATATGTATATATTAAATTTAAAAAATAAGTATTATTATTATTATGAGAATTGCTGGAAGTTGCTTATAATTTAATCGTATTTCAACTTGCAATGACGTATTTAAAATTTATAGAAAAATATATTTTAAAGATGCTTATATTTTATTATGTATATATTACATTTATTATATTTTACGATTAATTATTTTATTGAATTATATTTTTTATCATTCGCTATTCTGAAGCTATGTTCAATCTATAAAGGTGTGTTTGATATATTTAAAAATTTAGAATAATATTTTAAGTAATTTAAAATATTATTTTACGCATTTAATTCAGGATAAATGAGACGAAAAGCGCACATTGGTGTTATCTATCTGATGGAGTTCACATGACACTAGGTGGGATTCTCCGTCTAAGGCATTATCAAAAGGAAACCTATCGTATACATGCTCTCAACCGATGGCCAGTTACCTTAACAATGCACTCTGGAAACCCAATAATACAGACATCATGATAGTCTGCTTTTGTTACGTAGAAAGTTATACTTGACTAAAAAGCCTCATACAGTTCCCTGTTAAGTTTTGAAAGTACCTATTTTGCGAAGTAAATTTGGCTTCCCTTTTGTCGACAGTTTGCTGAGTTAAATTGGTCTTCCGATCTGTTATTGATGTCATGGCGCTATTTTAATCTAGTCGAGATTCATCGATTTGGTAATCGTAATTGTTCGTTTCTTTAGGGCCAGATTCCACCAGCTGTTTCGCAATTAAATTTCCTCATGGAAGACTAGCGTATTATACTTTATTAATAAGAATTTTATTGGCTTCCACCATGTTATAATTAACATTTATATCCGGTTCAGTACACTGTTAAATAGTGATTATAGCGTAAACTGGTCAGAACATTAAACCATTATAGTTATATCAAATGAATACATTTCTCTTTCCAATTTTTGTTTTAGCGAAAATAAGATATAATAACAGCAACTTATTTCACTAAAATATAAATAAAAAAGTAAAGGAAAATTTAAGAAATATCGATTAAAAAACATTCTCATTACCTTTCACTTCATAACGTTATTATGAAATAAAATTTTTGGTGTCATTTTAGGATGTATATTATTTCTTTTTTTTTTTTTAAATAAAAAAAAATTCTTCACTATTTTTTTATATTTTTGTTTATTTACTGCTAGCTAATTAATTAATTATCATTTGATTAAATCAGTGAACTGTTCAATAATAAGCAGATTAGACAGGTAAGGAAAAGATTTAAGAGCGGAATAGCAGCGCCCCTAAACGAGAGTTCTGTATTTTTGTTTAATTGCATTAACAAAAATGCTATGTTACATAATAAATATTTTCTGCTTATTAGTCTGATCTGCCTATTTTGAATAGCAGAGTGAGTTAATCCATACTAATTAATTAATGATATAGATAACAAGAATGTAATTAAAGGCTTCGAAAAAAATGAAATATAGGATTAAAATGGAAAACATTATTAGTATACTAAACACCTTAAAAAAGTTGAGAAAATGTATATATAAAAGGATAGACAAACGGGTAACGCAGATTTCGGGGGGGGGTTGATTGGTTGGGAGAATCAATCGACCGTGAGATGCGGTGATTGATTCATTCAATCCAATACCCTTGGAGGGTAATGGATGGCAATGCTGTAGCCAATGAAGTTCTAACTGAGGTTAGGCTATTGCTGTTATCCTCCTGCCATGATCAGAGCTTTAATAGCTCAATAACACCTTATCCCTACACTGTCCTCTACAGATAACGGGGAAGATGAAAAGCATTCTTGCTTCGCCCCTTTAAGCCAGTCCTTATAAGGACTAACGCAGATTTCTCAGGCGGCTTGATAATAGTCCTCAGTATTTAATTGCAAACGGCCTATTAACAATACTAGGAATTCCTTTCCTAGCGACCCCAGTGTTGCAAAAACAAAACTTAATAGAAATTTGTCGCGAAAAACTCAAACCCTTTAATCCGAACTACTTATCATTCGAAGGTAGAGCGACAGTTATCAAAACAGTCCTAAAACCGATGTTAATGCACACCATTAACCTCACAGACACACAAGACAACGCCATTCACAAACACATCACTAATTTTTTCTGGAACAACAGGAAGCACGAGGTGCGCAGGGCCTTTCTCCATCTTCCCCCCACACAAGGGGGATTCGCCCTGCCAATCTTCAAATACTGCAAACTAACCAACACTTCTCAGACCATACGGAAAGCACTGGCATCAAATCACCCTTCAGGCAATCTGATTAAATATTTCATAGGATTTTTCCTACCCTACTTCGGGATCACTGGCCACGCCGGACCATGTGCGGAGACGGTGCCAGAGTGGTGCTACACAATATGTAAACTTTTCAAAAAAATGGCAACGGATGGAGTTCGAGTGCTTCAGCTCAACCCAAACAAGCTGTACTGGAAAATTTTTGACAACTTTGACTGGGAAAAGCCCAATCTGGGCACAAACGAAGAGGTGCTGTTCACCAACATAAAAAACAGCTGGGGACAACCATTTCACCGGGACTTAGCCTGGAGAATCGCCTATGGCAGACTCCCGGTGAAACTTTTTAAATCAGCCTACAGCTCGCGACCGTGAAACCCCTTCTGCGACGTCTGCGGCGCGGTAGAAACCATAGGGCACCTCTTCTTTCACTGCCCGCCAGTACAGCATGTTTGGCACAGACTGGTTGAGGTGCTTGCGATCCCAGAGCTCACATTGGCCGAAATAGTCTTTCTACAGTTTCCTCCCCCAGTAACCAAAAACAAGAAACGCCTGATTTTCCTAATAAATGTGATTAAACATCACATTTGAAAAATCGGGAAAAAACACCTTCTTAACGAGGAGGATCGCATCTATCTCCGTGTAAAGAACTGTCTCTCCGCCGCTTCCCGGAGCAGGAAAGGTACTTACGAGGTGAAGAGCGGTTCCTGAGGAGATGGTGCGACCCACCAACCATCTGCCAGATCGTACAGAGGGGAATCCGGTTGTGTCTCCACCTATAACACCTTCAAGTTGTAGGTGTTGACGCTATCTTGATCTTCCTTCCTGATCAGCGTTTAACCCACAGGTATGTCTAGTCCTTTCACAGTTGAAAGTTTTTCTGTCCCCAGGTTGGGGTTGACCTGAACAAACCCGGACTGCGAAGGCCAACATCGAGATGATCCCAAGCCCTTTTCAGGGCGGGGTCTTCCAGGCCAGGTCATCTCCCTTCTTTTTCCTGGTTATACTGTTCTGGGTTTGCTCGGCAAACTCATACCTCTCTAGAACTGTCTTCCACAAAGTCTTTAGATATATTTACACTTGTTAAATTTGCTTAGTCTCTCCTTTTTTTTTTTTCCTTTTCGGGATTTTTCCTTTTCAAAAGTGAAAAATCAACGACCGTTTTAGAAGCACCCCCTGGGGGGTCAACAGCTAAAACAGGTCAGCTGAGGCCTCTTTCATCTACTCTACCACTATGCACTCTATCTTTATTTCCTCTCCTACTATCTGCTGAATCTCAGCCTATCTTACTCCACAGGCCAATGATGAGATACGTTGAACTCACAAATTATTATTATTATTGCACCTTGAGCTTTACTAGCTTTTTAATACCCTTTTTTTTTTTTCACTTTAATTGCTGATGTTTCTTTTCTCCTGTGTATCTATCTAAATCCGATGGGTATGACGTCATGATGTCATGCCTCCATATTCCCGTAGAAACAATAGATTCGGTTTGTGTATATCATCAGAAAGCTATCATAAGAAAATATTATTATTTTTTAAAATCGTTTAGTTCTTTGATACTGGAAGGTTTTATTTATTTCATTTTCTTTATTATTATTACAAGGAAATTAAGTAATTCATTCTGTAATTGGCGTTATTGGATAATATGGTTTGCGAGTCTTACTGCTCAAAATTTCAGTCTGGGGAAAGTTCCTATTGCCTTTGAGTGAATAAATGCGTATAGCTGTCTTTATTCAGCAATAAAAAATAAATAAATAAAAGTGTTAATATCGGTTTCCGACAGGGAAAAAAATCTTGCCACCTCTACATGAGATGTTCATGTGAAAGACGTTATAAATATTACTTATCACGGGATTCGAACCCAGGTGTTGTGTTTCCATTTAAAAGGTAAAGACTTCAGTATAGTTGTTATAACGTAGTCTATGATGGTATGCAGAGGACGCTTTTCATACCAAACCGCGTAAATGATGGTAACTGGAAAATCTAATCTCTGCTATACAATATATTTTTGTAGGGGGAGGAAAGATATTTTCCACCACGCTTGTAGCGCTGATTCTTTCACAACATTGCTCTTTTGATCTAGCATTGTTGCAACGTATGTAATTTTCTTCATCTACCAAGGACAAATTCTGTAAGATTAAATACTGATTTCTCACACAATTCGCCAGATTGTTTTGATCAGGATCATGCTACTGTGATATTCTTTAATAAAAATACCGAACAGATAAGGAAGCAAAGTGTCATTTTTACAATTTCTTTTGTCGCAAGCTGTGTTCTTGTCAGTAGTGTCAGAGCCTTGAGAAACGATGTTACAAATACTGCTGCTAACAATTGGAGAAAGATTCATTTCTCAGAATATCTCAGAAATTGTCAATACAACGTGGCTTTCATTTCACTTGGATTGATCTTCTGTTAACCACATTCTTCGGTAGCATTATCGAAAACAAATTAAAAAAAAAAAATGGTGCATATTACGACGCACAATATAGTTTTCCATTCTTAAGTATACTGGACTTTTTTTTTAATTTTTTAATTTCATTTGTTTTGTTTGGAGACAGATAATAAATGAAATTATCTTAATAGCTTTTGGGTGATTTAACCCACTTGTTCATTTTCCAAACACTTCAAGCGTTTCTGTACACTTATTTTCTATTAGTTTAAGGGGGAATGTTATCCTTGCTATCAATGGACATCGTATCATTATCGTGTACTTCTAATTAACAGCGACCTCATGCACGATATTACCGGTTAGATAAGTTCGTTTTATTAAGAAAACGTTCTAGCGACTAGATTAACTTGCGACGTTCCACAAGGCTGAAGAAGAGATGTCGTTGGTTCACGAGGATAAAGAGACAAGGATGAAATCGATTGTTGGATTTTCTTCTTCCTGCTTCTGGAGTGTGGAACACATATTTGGCAGGCCCTATATTGTTTATCACCTTTTTTTTTTTTTTTTAAGTTAGAAAATGATCTCGGTAGAATTCACTTTAATCTTGACACTTGCGTAGAAAATTCTACTTACGACAAAGAATTTTGCTTGGTTAAAAAATATGTGTGTGTGTGTGTTCATTCTTTCATCCCATGGTGTAAGGAAATGAAAGGACTCACAGAAACAATTATAAAAACCATCTGTTCAGATATCTTCGTTGGTTTCCTTCGTAAAGTTTGCTAAATTACCAGAGATTTGGCTAAGAGCAAAAGTTCTGTTCTTTCTGGACGGATTTTATTGAAATTTTTTGGATCTTTACTGAAATGTGTGGAATCATCTTAATTTTGTTTTAATTATTTTTAAAACTTTTTTACTTAATTTTGTCATTTATTTTATTTATTTATGTGAAAAAAAAATTTTTAAGTGGAATAAATGAAGCCAGAGAATTCGAAACAGTTCATAAATATATGTACGCTATGACTATTTATTATCTGCAATCTACATTATATCAGATTATTGTGATATTGACATCATTATACCAAAAGGCTGCGAAACTCAGTTTTGTTAAATTGCTACTCAATAATGGCATTGATTTCTAAATAATAGAGGGCGTTGTTTAAATAATTAGCTAACATCAGTATATAGTCAGAAAGGCTTCAATTTAGAAAATGAAGAAATATCTAATGATCTAATGGATCTAATAAAGATCCATCATCTTTTTATAGCTCAATAAAATTAAGCTCTAAAAGTTTTGAATTTCATTTTTATTAAGTTATAAAAAGATAAAGCATCTTTAATATTCTGCTTAGGTATTAATTGTTAACGCTTATTAGAGATAACCCTATCGCTACACATATTTTTGAAAAGGAACGGATTTAAATTTAATGACATAATGATAATTTCCTATATTTTATTAAAACATTTAAGTTATCAAATTAAAATAATACAGAAATAAAAGAAATCTTGAACAAGAAATCAGGCATTTAAAATAATGTTTCAAGAACACCATTTATTTAGAAAGATAAAGGATCTCTAATACTACTGGATGATTAATTTATTCAATCCAATATCCTTGGAGGGTAATGGATGGCAATGCTGTAGCCAAAGAAGTTCTAACTGAGGTAACAGCAATTGGCTATTGCTGTTACCCTCCTGCCATGATCAGAGCTTTAATTGCTCAATAACACCCTATCCCTACACTGTCCTCTACAGATAACGGGGAAGATGAAAAGCATTCCTGCTTCGCCCCTTTAAGCCAGTCCTTATAAGGACTATAAGGAGGGTAATGGATAGGTATGGGAGGGGGTGAAGGATGAATCAATCGACCGTGAAATGCGGTGATTGATTCATTCAATCCAATACCCCTGGAGGGTAATGGATGGCAATGCTGTAGCCAGTGAAGTAACTGAGGCTCGGCTATTGCTGTTACCCTCCTGCCATGATCAGAGCTTTAATAGCTCAATAACACCCTATCCTCTACAGTTAACAGGGAAGATGAAAAGCATTCTTGCTTCGCCCCTTTAAGCCAGTCCTTATAAGGAATTATAGGATAAAGAGATTTATATGTTTTTATCTCGTTTTAACCACTAAAACATAATTTTATGCTCACCATTGCTAAAAAGAAGAGTGATCTAACCTAATTTATTACTAGTTTTCGGCCTTCGATGTTGCTAACAGCACTTATATCCCAAACCAATATTTTTTTTCAATATTATTATCGATATTGTCTATTTATATTATGATTGGGAAACGTTTAATGAAATGCCAAGTAAAATCATTTTATTGCTACGATTTATTCTATTTTCACAAGAAAAAAATTATATTTTTTTCTTGTAAAAATATGATAGGTTTTAGAATTAAGATTTGAAGATGATAAAGTATATTACCACATAGTAAGAGATGTTTTTATTTACAGATTATTGAATTTGGATCTTATTACAACGAAGTAGCCTGAACACTTCTTTAGGCCATTTCGACCTTATGTATACGACTCCCTGACTAGAAAATCAAAAATTTCATTCCATCGAAGTGTTTTAATAAAATTTATGCAAATGAAGGTGGATTCGAATTCCACTGCGGTATAGATGTTATAAATGTTTGAGTTGGTAGGCAGATTGTAAGTCTGCCACTTTGTTTACTGGCAGTTAAAATGGTGTTTGGGCTCTACAGTAATATTCCTAAATCATTCCCTAATTACATACTGAATACCGTATTCTAATCAAGCAAATTAATATTAATTAAATATTTAAGTTCATTCATAGCAGCTATTACAAGTGTATGACGAGTACAGAAATGATCTGAGGTAATCAACCGGAAATAAAAAAAAAAACTCCACCCAATTTTCAACTTACATGATGGAAATATTTATTTGGTGTCTTTGGTAACATAATTTTATATTAAATTTAATTTTATTATATTATTATATTACTATGCAGTTTTATATTATATTATATTTGTAATATAATTTTATATAGCTTCAAATTATTTTGGCAATAAACAATGAACACATTGAAATCAAAATTGCTATCACGCGAATCGAATGTTTGTTTTTTTTAATTTTGAAACAAAACATCTAAAAAAATGATCTATTTGTGTTAACAATAGCAGCAAAATAACGGAAACAGACTTCTAGCTTTAATCGCTTTTTTTTTTTTTTAAACTTTCAGCAGTTCACTACTCTCGACTTAGGCCTAAATAAGTATTTATGGAACCTCATCTCTAAGAAACAGTGAGGGGAAAACTCCACGTTGAATGATGACGTGAATTCGGTGTGATACAGCTCCCTCTAGTGAGCGAAGGGGCGCAGCTGTTACCTACTTAGAACGCATCGTACACGTTCCCAACAGTAAATCCTTCTATCAGAGACGCTCTTTCTTACCACCTCCCCCCCACACACACACAGCTATCCCCCCCTACACGCGTACAATCACTTTGAAAAATCTGTCCATTTTTTTTTTTTTATTCCTTTCCTCCCCAAATTCCACTCAGAGAAGTTTCTCGATTTTTCAAACGCCTGCAAAAAAAAAAAAAAAAGAGAGAGAAAAATTGTACTTCGCTATGTGCTTGTGAGGATGGAAAGCTGTGATTGATAGGAAGGCTTACAAAGACGGACGTGATTTTGATTGACGCACAGCTGAAGTGATAGTTTTGGTCGCAAATGCAATTCGTTTTACGGCTACTAACCTCCCAGACCCAAGAGGGTTGACTTGTCTTTTAAAAACTCCACTGGGTTTTAAGTTTACGTCCGTATGGGTATTGGATAGAATCGCAAACTAGGCTCACGTTCTTTGAGATCGCACTTTTTACTAGAGATAAAGTTACAGTACCGTTTATATCATTTAACTTCTTGTATTCTGTGTCAGAAATTTGATATGGTGATAAATGCTGACACAAAGTCTGTGTAGCTCTTACTCTGCATGCAAGTTAACTCAGTAGAATTAATTGTGTTGTATACTTTATTTTAAATATATCCATGTTCATTTCGGATATAAAGTAGTGATTGGCAGTTTAAAATCACATGATCTTTTTGAACCAATGAGAAATAAGAAAACTCTTCGCTAGCTGGTTGCATTAAATGGGATAATTGCTAGAGGTTTATTTTACACTTGGTTAGACTATAATGAATTTAGTTTACTCCTTTATCCAATTCCTGAAGATATTTTCCTCAGTCCTGAAGATATTTTCAGGCGCAAACTTTATTTGCTTACACTTGGATAAAGGATTAAACTAAATTCATTATGGGATAATTGCTAATTTAATCTTGAAATTACGGAGAAAATACTATTTAAAAAAACGAAGTTGAATTATTGATTCCTCTATAATTTGCGTATCCCATTTATTGTTTTATAAAAAGTAGAAGACTAATATATTTCTAAAACAGATACTACACTTCAGTCTCAGCCTCTAAATCCCCATTTGCATGGCCAAGATAGAAATGTAGTATCTGTTCCTACCGGCAAGCGTGCTTGATCGAAGCGCCCTCTTGCTGATTTCTAAATTTTGGCATTTTGCAAAATTAACATTGCTTATAAGATTAAATGAAAAATTATATTTAATAGATCCACATTTCTCAGAATAGATTAATTACAAAGTCTATAATTTTCTTTATTTTCATCTGAGGGTTATCTATATATATCATACTCTCTGAACATTTAAGTTTTGTTTTTACTTCCAGAAAAATTTAAAATAAATAAATGCATTTTAAAAGCCAACTATAGACTATTTTCGAATTGGTCCTTTTGAATTATTATTATGGTAAGATACAATAATTCTGTAACATAATTCATGTCTTTTGTTATAAAAAAAAAAATTGAAAAAATATATATTGAATTAAATTTCCCCTTTCACGTGCTTCTATTCGATTTTTAACGTTTTTAAATTCCGAAAAATAAATAAATATTTTAGTCATTGTTTAAATTTTGTTGTATCATTAACCACACCAGTTAAAAGGTTAGTTGAGTTGACACAAGATATATTATTATTAAAAGAAATGGAATAGAAGAGCAGTAACAAATGGGGAGATATCGATTGTTTCACGTTTTTATTATTTTTTTTTAATTTCTTGAAATGTAAAAGAAACACAGCAAACATTATTCAAAATACCATATTATTTCTTAGCCTAATAAGAAACTCATAATGTAGAACAGCAATACATCTCCTAGGAGCTGTGTTTTACATTATGGGAAAATACTAAGAACAGTGATCGGAGCTTACTCCACCTTTACTACGAGTCGCCCTAGCATTGCACTACCAGGTGTTGGCTCACGCTTGGGCTCGCCGATCTTTATATAGTTTTCTATATTCGGCATGAAACTCTTAGATTAGATTTCCTATCTTTGAGTTTCTTATTCGGCTAAGAAATAATGTGGTATTCAATATCCACTTAATTTTGAATAATTTTACTTCGCCGAAGTGAAGTCTGTTGGCTCTGTTTTCAGTAACAGCAAATATTGTTTATAAACAAATGATTTTTTTTCTTTATTTATATAAACCAGCAGTGTGTGAGGGCATTTATTTTATTTTATTTTTTTTTATTTTAACTCGGGTTTTCATTCTCAAAGCAAGCAAACCTGTTAGAAGACACAAGCAATAGACCGACATAGGACACCACGAGAATAAGGATTAACCAGCACTCTGTCGGATTTGATTTCGAATGCCTGCATGGTAAAGTGTGGATGTACGCTTGTGCAATCTAGTTCTTTAAGTCCCACTCAGTACATCAACAACATCATAATCAATGTACTAATATGACAGCACTATGATTACGTTTACATTATTATTAATCTCCTATGAAATCTCGAATTTCTATCTTTGAGGGCACTTCTGACTATATCAATCCACCTAGATTTTTTCTTTTTCCTGCCATCTTAGCATCAAACACCGTTTTGCTTTATCTTCTCCAATTTAAGTGACATATCATCTTAGATTAGCTCTCCACTCAAAGATTCTTGAATGTTAACAAAATCGAGTTCCTTCTAGGCTAAAATCTTCATTTTTTTTTTTTTTTTTTGATATGGTTGTGTCACTAATGTCATATGTGTGGTCTCCAATTTTTGATCAAGTGTTTTATTTCCAGCCCAACTCTTTGATCCATGAGTTAAAATTGGTTTGATTGCTGTCTTGTATGAAGTTAATTTAGTGTTTTGACTAATTTCTCTTTTATTCTCTAGTAATTTAATCAACGGTGTTTCCACCATACTAGCTTTGCTTATTCTGTTATCTATTTCCAACTTTAATTAGCCGTTCATTAAAAATGTGTCTAAATAACTGAAATATTTACTTTGAAGTTCATAGGTTCAGGATGAGCTGATGTAATTTTCATGCATATTTTCATAGTATTTGCCATCTTGCTGAGTTTCATGCCCAGATATGTTAGAGTAATTATCCATCTTACCGGCCATTATGGATCAAATACGCATCCTCATGCGCTTCGTATCCATCATATATTTCAATGTAATATCAATGGTAGTACAATTTTAATATGCACTTCGCATCCATGATAAACTTGACGTCTATAGACGTCTTGGCCGGTCGCGTGGATTTATTCAATCTAGTCAGATAATCATGACGACCTCTCAATGGGTTTATTTAGGAACATGGCATCATCTGCATAGAGTAAAAAGCTAAGTTGAATATATATATCCAATTTTAATATTAGGTTTGATGCCATTTTCTTTCATGATGTGATCCATATAGATGACAATAAGATTGCAAATAGTATACATCATTGTCTCGCACATGATTTTACATCAAACCATCTTTCTGTACCTCCTTCAATTCTAACTGCTAACTTACAACTTAAGTATAGACTGTGTTGCTGGATATCATGTCCCATTTACCTCGGTATGATTTTTGCGTTGCGAAAAACTTTTCTCTTGGTACCTTGTCATATGCTTTTTCACAGATCTGCAAAACATAAATACAGATCTGTGTTATATTCCTATGAACTAAAAAGTAAAATCGGTCTTGAAAGTAAAATCTGAACTCGGAAACCACTATTTGGTCTGAACCCAGCCTGTTCTTCTCCAACTTTTTTTTTCCCCATAGTTTTTCTTAGCCTCTTCCAAAATATGTTTGCATAAAGTTTAGCTCAAATACTCAGTAGGGAAATTCCTTTGTAATTCTTAGATTTAGCTTTATCTCTTTTATAGATGAGGACTATCAGAACTCTATTCCAATCATCTAGAATTCTACCTTCAAACATGACTTCTAAATCATGTATTGCAATTACACCTCCATGTTTGAGCATCTTTGGTCGAATCTCATCTACTCCAGTTGCTTGTCTACAATTTCAGACGGTGTCTGATGGCTTTTTTTACGTCAAGTACCAATATGTATTTTTGATTGCATTGTTCCCCTTGAATATTTTTTACCACTGTTCCGTTACTGTCCATTTCGTTCAACTATCTTTCAAAAATAATTACTCCTTACATCCAGAATCTGTTTATCTTCAGTTTTTATATCACTTTTTATTAACGTCGTCTGTGGTGCATTTTACAGTATTTCCCTCCTCATTTCTAAGCATTTTTACCAGCTTCTATAACATTCTATCTTCTGAATTCTTATATTAGGAATAATATTCTTATTCCGAAGTCTTCCCATAACTTCAATACAATTTCTTTGTATTCTTTCCAGCTTCTGCTGACATATTTGACAGGGACTTGTACATTCGCCATCTTTTTCTTTTTTCATTTTCCTCCCCTTCAGAACTTTCTTTTAACTTCTGGATTCTTACGTGGTGTTCTGATTTTTGTATCCTTGCAGACAGCCTCACCACATGCCTTTCTGGTCGAATCAACCAATGTTTTCTTCTGAGCTTGCCACTGACACTCCAAAGTTTGGTTCTTGTTTTCAAACTAAGTCATACTTTCTACAAATATTTGTATAATGTTTCTACAGGTCACTCTCGAATTTTATTATTTTTAAAAAAGTTCTTAAATATTTTATTTTTTTCAGTATGATGATAGCGATGTAAACCAAATGAACACTTCCTATTTCAAATTTCCTTTATACTATTGTCTTGAACCATCAGAAAGATATCTATCAACAATAACATGGTCGGTTAGATTTTTCTTATTTCTTGTCTTCCATCCATGTTAATTTGCGCACATCTTTATGTTAGAAAATGGTGTTAGTGATGACTAGTTCATCTCATAAGCAGAAAACCAACAAATATTACCATTATTGTTAGCCTTGCTCTTTTCTCCAAACTTTCCCCGCATGCTGTTATATATCTGGTGTTCAATTTTTACAGTGGTGACAGAGGCCTTGTTTAACCAGGAGATGTCCCAACCAACATGATATTTCATCTGTTATCATGTTTATTTTGGCTGCATACTAACCATCTTCATTTGGTTAGTATCCAAACCCGAAGGTAAAGATTGAACATTACGTCAGACGCTCCAGTCGATTCTTCGCATTTCTTAAAAGCTATGCGGAGATGTCCTACAATTATCTAGTTTTGACCTTTAAGTGACTTGTTCACTCAGTGCGTATCAATAAATTGTTTTTGAATGTTCGTTTGGTTTTACTCTTTGCATTTGTTCATCCTGTATCACAAAAAAATGCCCACTTCGTTCACCCATAGTGATGAATGGAAACTTTTACAAATTATACAATGTTTTCTTATATTTTAAGATCTAAAGAAACGCATTAAAGCAAAATGCTTCCAAATCATGATAAATGGTTTAAAACAAATGATTGCAAAAAATATGACAATGATCGGTTGTCTCGTTAATAAAATTTTATCTTCGTAAACCCGCACCCCATTTACCAATTTGATGATGTGGAACTAAATTCACATTGCTGAGAATTTAAGTCATTTTACTTGGTTGAAAACTTTGACATATAATCTGTTTCCTTACACTTTAACCGAGCAGTCTTTTCTATGACTTACTTTAATCCAAAGAGCAATGGAAAAACTTAGTTCTATTAACTTTAAGACACAGAGTTGTGATTGAGGATGAGGGTTGTTAATTAAGGGACAATAACAATCAGAATAAATAAAGCTGCTCAAGAACGAAGAGTTAGGTTGGAGTTTGAACGTGCCTTCATTTTATAAACTCTTGTTCATTTGCCAACTTTAATTGAAGTAGCCACGATTTATTAGCCTTTGTTGAACGGAAGCAATCGTCTCTTGGCATTTCTCTAAGCCCTTGTGGAATACTAACCCTCGCTACAGCAAAGGGAACCTCATCTGGAAAGTCTTTAATAATTAACTAAAGTTCGTCATTATAATTATTCAAGATTAAGATTTATGCGATCAATCGAGGAGACAGTACTCTTTTATTTGCAGTTAATTTCCAGAAATTTGATTTACTGGACGAAATGGAATCTTCGCTAGAGGGCGCAACTAACTGTTTCGGTTTAAACTTGTAGTTTTCTTTATTTTTATTATTATTATTATTTTTCCCTTGTTCTGCTGTCAGGAAAGGTAAGTTTAAAGTAAGCAGAAGCGTATATATTCAAATCTGAACATATCGTATTTGTTGATATATCCTTTCAAAAAAAAATTTCCCTTATTTTTCAACTTAATCTACTTCAATTTTTCCTTTTAGTTGCTCTATAAACTTCTGCTGCTGCTGTTGCTGCAGTCTGCCAAATGGGGGGTAAGAGAATTTTTTCCTATTATTCTCTGCACAATATTTTCCTCTTTTTTTTTTTTCTTTTTTTAGGCCTTTAAAATTCCCCCCACTCCCTCGTCTATCTTACATTGTTTAAATGCGCACCCTTTGTAATTTTCGGATCAGTTTGAAACCCTCCACAGGAACCCTTAGCCCTTTCTAAATTCTTATTGTCAATCGGTCTTTTTTATGAGCCTCCTCTTTTGCTTTTGTCTATACGCATCTTACTTGTATGTTAATTTATTAAATCTGCCTCGATATCTGCAACAAAGCACGCACGTAAGTATGCCTTTCTTTAAACGCTTAAATGTGAAAAGGCTAACATTTCAAAGACCAATTACTACAGCTTTAAAAGTAGTCTAAGGGAAGACAAACGCATTAAGGCTAACTGCAGCTGTATCTTAGGGAGTTAGCCTAAGACTATTTTTTTGACTAGCGGGAATTGACATCACTTAGCTTTGGAGTGTTAGCCTTTCATTTAGAGTGTCCGCAAATACATTGTGTACTACAATTGTCTACACCCCCTGTCCAAGAAGAAACCGAACTTTTTTAAAATGGAAACTAGTGGCGCCACCTGCTGTATCTTTTTGTTGTCGAAAGCGGCAGCCTTCAATAGTGTTGTGTCAACTGTTTATGACATTTGTTTCATTAGAAGCCAAGTTATAGTGCCAGGAGTGACAGTGTGTTGTTTTGACGAACGGTCGGAAAATGAGTTTCAAACAGAGAGCTGCGATTGAACTTTTGAAACTTGGTAAACGTTTTACCAAAACGCATCAAATGCTTCAAAAAAGCATACGGTGATGAATGTTTATCCCGTACTCAAGTTTACGAGGGGTTTAAGCGATTTCAAAGTGGTCGTGAGACGATTGAAGACGACGAAAATCCGGGCCGTCCAAAAACTGAACTGAGCAATGTTAACATCCAAAAAGTACGTGATTTCATCAAAGAAAACCCGAAATCGTCCCTGAGATTGACTGAAGATGAATTGGGGATTCCAAATCAACTGTGGACAACAATTTGACCGAGAGTTTGGGCCTTCGTAAATTTAATTCACGATTTTTTCTCGACGACCAAAAAATGTATCGAATTGAACACTGCAAGGACCTTATTAAAACCGCTCGTAAGGACTCAAACTTCCTTGAAACGATCGTTATTGGTGACGAAACGTGGTGTTTTGAGTATGAGCCCGAAACAAAGCGTCAGAGTGCTGAGTGGAGACCACCAGAAGAGGGGCATCCGAAAAAAAAGTCGCTTGGAGAAGTGAAAAGTAAAAACAATGCTGATTGTTTCTACGATTCCAAGGGCATTATCCACAAATCGCATTATTCACTTCTCCAAAAGTCGCTTGGAGAAGTGAAAAGTAAAAACAATGCTGATTGTTTCTACGATTCCAAGGGCATTATCCACAAGAAATTCGTTCCGCCTGGCCAAATGGTCAATGGTGAGTTTTATCTCGAAGTTTTGAAGCGATTGATAGCGAGAATTCGTCGCGTACGGCATGAATATCGTGACGACCGACCGTTCGTCAAAACATACTGTCATTCTTGGCACTATAACTCTGCTTCTAATGAAACAAATGTCATAAACAGTTGACAACACTAAGGAAGGTTGCCGCTTTCGAAAACAAAAAGATACGACAGGTGGCGCCACTAGTTTCTTCTATTTTCGAAAAGTTCGGTTTCTTTTTAGATAGAGGGTGTACATCTAGAAATCTAAAAATATTCGAAAGTTTGGAACCCAAAGGTTTCAAATGGGAGAATTACAATGGGTATAGTTGGGCTGAATGATAATTCTTTGTCATTCCTAAACTAAAGACAAAGTATCCACTTGTGCCAACTGTTTGTCTTTTGATGAGATACTAATGATTATTTGAAACAACTCCACAACTGCAAGCTGTTTCAAATAATATGAATATAATCAGAAATAATTGCTGTAGGACCTCGAAGATTGGTTCTTCTGAAATCTGTTTAAGAAGGGCTGATTTCTTAGGTCCTCCTCGAGCAATCCTTTGCACATCCCAAGTAGTGCGAAAAAAGCTAAGGGCTGTCTTTAGCTTGTGGTCTGACAAATATTTCTCATCCATGCAAGGAACTATAATTAAAAATATATTTAGAGATCTAGATTGTATATCCACCTAAGAGCTCCTCTGCTTCTATTAAGTGTTTTCTCTTCTTTCTTGCCAGCCTCGATGTTGTACCAGTTTTCTTTTATGTGTGCTTACGTGTTTGTAGAGTATGTATAATTATTTATATTCCTTTTATAGTTGTCACTTAATAATACTCTGAGTAAACATTTATAAAGGCAGTTTACGAAATATCTTATATTTAACTTCAGTGTGGTCAGTTCTATTGGCAGATATGAGTAGAAAAAGTGTTTTTCCCGTGACAGCATCCTTATTATTATATATCGGAAGACTTCAGCTTTTTTATTATTATTATTATGTAAGGTGCCTCCATGGAGTCAAAAGACTCATCGCGGGAGACCCAACATTGACATACTAGCCGTTATTCACACAATAGCTGTCATACTTCCCCTTAAACTCATTCACAGATGAAGCATTCACAACCACCTCTGGCAACGCATTCCACCCATTCACAACCCTCCAAGCAAAAAATCTAGTTCTAACACCCTTGTTAACCACACTCTTACACGATCTCCAGGGATGACCCTTCGTTCTCTCCCTTCCTTCGCTGGTCTTAAAAAGGTTATCAGTGGGACAATCACTTCTTTATCCCTACTTGTCAGTGTGTTCCTCAATAACCATGGAATCTGATGTGAAGTTGGCAACCTTTGCAATATGCCCTCGAAACTTAAGTTCTCTGTCCACGATAACTGCCAAGTCCCTAACCTCATCAACCTCCTGCAGTTCAGTTCCATCAATATAGTAAACAGCATGTGATCTCATCCTCCCGAAGTGCATCACCTTACACTTGGCCACATTAAACTGGCAGCCATTAAGCAACAACATTTTATAAATATAAAGAAGAGAAGAAAATGATATAAAATTACCATAAAGGTGCATTTTTTTTCATAATATTCGTGTATAATGTCAGAATTCATTATGGCACATTGAAACGAGAACTGTGTTATAGACGTGTGTGCTGTAAACACATCAGTTTGCTTTAGCCTATTTCACTATTAGAAATGATCCCATAGAAATACATGAATATGTTTCTGTATACATCCAAAGTAGTGTATTAACTGAATTAAATTTTTTTTTCGCCGATGCGAATGGTCTGACTGAGATAATCAGCCAGAATCCAGGCATAACATTCTGGCAGACGTGTGTGTGTGTGTTATATGTGATGTGTGTAATATAGACTAATTTATATCGTGTACTGTTCAACAGCTTGATGCCAATTTTTACTTGTATCTCTGGCTTTGACTCTAAAATAAACGATTTGAAGGCACTAATAGTGCTCTTTATGTATCTCCTGCTCTTAAGTGTGTCTGAACGTATGTAATAAGATTAAAAGTCACCACCGTTTCAACATTCTTCATTTTAATTTTATTTTGAAATATTTCCTCACTATACGTTGGATATAACTACCTTATTTATAACAATTATTTAACAAACATGACACAGTATAATAACCGAAATGGACTGTCTATACTTTACGTAACCTCGAACTTGATTAGGAAAGGGAGGCTAAATGCCTCTCTGATGTTTCTTGATTTCAGAGAAATGCTTGCGTTTGTCCTTGAGCTATAAATTAAATGAATCTACTTTAAGACGCAGTTCATTATTTCTAGTTAAGTCTTTTTCTCGATTAAAAGATTAAAGATTAAAATAGACCAACGATATATTCGTGGAACGTCTCTCTCTCAAGGATCGACGGCTGTCTCTACATGATACATTGGAAGTTGCACTTATTGGTTTGGGTACGCCACTCTTAAAGAATCGTAACATTAAAAGTTTTCAGTCTTATGTGCTAACTGTTGACAGTTCTCTCACCTATACTTCATCATGATCAACTCGAAATCTTGGAGATAAATTTAAAGCACTCTTATAGCAGTGCTCCCAGAATACTTTCGTTGGCGCATGTGTCAAACCGATTGATTTATATGTATTAAAAAAAAAAAAAAACTGTACAATAAAAGACATTTATGTGAAAATAATTGAAGTTAAGTGGATATCCATACAGCTGTCAAAAACCAAGAGTGGTTTTTTTTTTTTTTGTATTGTTTTCATGGTAACACTTTAAAACGAAAAGTGGAATGTGGGTATTCTTGTATAGTACGATCAGAGGCGGCTCGTGCATAGGCACTACGGAACTGCAGCACCCCCAATTTTTCTCGATATATAAATATATTTATTAATTTATTTATATTTGCTTGTAATGTTTAATTTTATCATCAACAATCCTCTACAATTCTCATGTTTTGTATAAAAAAATAATAAAAATCCATCTTGTAGCACTTAGGAGGGCGAAGGACGCTAGCGACACTGTGTTTTCCACAGTGTCATATTGCTACGCGCGCAAGCATACACGTCATAGTGAGCTGCGAGCTATTAGCGTAATGCGGCACTGTCCGTCGCGCAGTTCCACTGTTGTTTATATGCAGTCTGCGCCAGTAGTAGAGTGTTCGTAGTGCTTATCGTGTTTACTCCATCTCTTTAAATATTTGGACATTACAATTAAAAACATAACATTTGTTATAATAATTTTTAAGTAATTTTGAATTATACCAAACTGTATAATTTTATCGATAATAAACAATATTTTTTTCATGTTTATTTGTTTTAATTTTTACCATAAATTTGATATTTTATCCAAACACGTATACACTGTACTTACAGTGTGTATATATATTTAGAAAGTTGCAGCACCCCCCTCGATTTCAAGCCACGAGCCGCCACTGAGTACGATTCTAATTTCATGTATTGATTACTCTTGTTAAGACGGTTTTCCTAATCCGAAGGAGAGAATTACATCAAGGACGTAACAACAACACATAAATTAGAATTCTTTGTGTTGTTTTCGCTACCAATGTACCACCTTAATTGGAGAAAACACACAAAGCTAGTTAGGATACTAATAATGAGCTTTCTGGTCGATACGATCCAGTCTTAGAGAAAAACGAAGTGTTTCTTGGTCAGGCACCAGTTGCTTCCATCAACCGCTTAAATCTCTTCCGTTCTTCAGTTCCCTAATTGCTTTCAACCTGCAACGAGTCGGATTAATATTCGCCTCGCTTGCGTTTTTTTCACCTTCTTTCTACTTAATGGACCAAAGAGAACATCTGGAGGCTTTATGCAATCTCTGTGCTACTAATGATGCCGACAAGATTCGTGGAATTGGAAAAGAGTTATTGTTTACCAAAAGACTAATTTATTTTCTAATAAATCTTCGAGGCATTAAAGAAACTTTCATATCACGTGTTTTATGAAAGATATGGTCCATTATAACAACAGTTCTCTTTTTAAATTGTGCATTTAAATACATTATTTTTTTAAGAGCACTTAAAATTATATTGCATTTATTTAATGTTGAGTCGTTCTTTTGAGTTTTATGCTTTATTGTTATTATTTTTAATTAGCATTATTTGAGTTTTCCCCGTTATTAGAAGCCTAAATAGCTTGAAAAAAAAAATGCTATATATTTGGTCTTTTCTCCGAATTATATAATAAAAAAAATCTTATAATAAAATCTTATCACACGGGACTATAGATTTACAGCCTTTGTATGTGAGAATCATATAAAAAATAATAAAATAAATGTTTAAAAGTTTGGAGGTCATTCACCTTTTGGCGAGAAATAATGCGAATTTATAGAAAAACTACATAGTATTAGTTTTAATACTATGTAGAAAATTACAACTGTCATCTGAATTATAAATTTATTTCATTTAGTAGCGCGTGTACATCCTTACGATATTGCTCAAAGCTCCACTCCGCGGAAGCAATGATAGTTAAGAAAATTATAAATATATATTTGTAATTTGATTACAGTTGCATTTTTACATGTACTTTTGCAGTTCGGCTGCAGGGCTTTAACTGTTGATTGGTTTTCTTGTTCAACGAGTTAAACGGAGCATGCGCATTTATTCTTTATGTATTGGATCGTTGCCTATAGCAACATGTTCTAATTAAAAATGATATTTCTTTATCTGTTGAATCACGTGATCGTATTGTACTGTATCTGGATAGGTGAATAGATCAAAATTACGAAATACTTGATTTATTATTTCCTCAATTCACAATAAAAGTGTGATTTTGAACCAACATTTTTTTTTGAAACTTGCATAGAGACATAAATTCTGTTTTAATTACGCACGTTGGTATATGTTGCTTTATTTAGTTGAATGTTTGTAATAGTTCCTCCGTGTCATTTGTTTCATGTTTTCCGACATCTCTCTGAGAACATAGTGATACAAAATAAAGGGTTACAAAAATAGATCCTCGAATATAGATATTAAAACTAGCTAAATAGCTGCTTTTTAATATCCGCGTGAAAATATTTCTCTGCATCCTGTCTAATTCCAGATTTTAACTATTAAATTGAAACAGCATACTGTACTCTGACTTCCGTATTTTAGACTATTACTAATTTCTATTTCTGTATTATGCTAATTTCTATATACAAGGAGTTAGATGAAAACACAAAAACCGTTTTAGTAGGAAGCACTATTGTAAGTGAAAATTCTCTGAGAAAATTAAAGTTATTTAAAAAAAAAAAAAAATGTATATAGGATACGCAATTTTTTTTTGTCTGACCCACGTCCAAGGTTGTAAATTTCTAACATATTAGTACTATGGATAAGCTAAATGTTAAATAATTTGGAAAACTGTTCAAATAGACTAAATACTCTAGGTTTTTTTTTTTTTTTTTTTTAATAACTACAGGTTTCCCAGTAAGTCGAGTGGTCACATCTACTATCTAAAGGTACTCACATTGTCAGTGTAATATATCATATTTTTAAGAGAGTTAAAGTAGGTTCATATAATATCAATTCCAAACGATATTTAGAGTTGGTAATTAGGATGCCTAATTAAAAATACACGGTGTACCCTTAGTTTATTATTGATAACAATAAAAAAAACAATCTCTTACCCTAAAACGCGAAATATACAGACATATATAAGTATGTAATATACAGTTCGAGTCTCCCTTAGATATGCTTTAGAGTTTTAGAGAGATCAGGGTCTCCCAAAACGTCCTTTGGCTATTTCAAGTTTCTACAAAAAAAAAAAAAAAAAAAAAATTGACTCCTGAGAGACAAAAAAAAAAAAAAAAAAAAGCAATGATAGCGGCTTGTAGTTCGTATATCGCATCCTCTGATATGGCCTTTCTCTTGTAATACCACTGCATCATCGATCACCTTAATCCTACATTTTCTGGACAGTGATTTTCTACTCAACAATCCAAACACGATCGAATATTGCTCCAGTTTTAACACATTTTTTCTTGTTCCTTCAGTGAGGATTTGGCATGGCCTGGAGATTGTAAACTATCCTTTGTTTCACATAGATATATGTATTTCAATGTGTGATTAGCTGTATACAGAATAGAATAGGGTACTGTGATTTAAATAGGACAAGACATGAAAGTATAATAGCGTGTTTTCAAGACAAAAGAAAAAAGAAAAAAAGTTCTTACTTTAATATAAAAATTCCTGTTCATTTGAATCTAGAAATGGTCCCTTTTCAAATAATCTCCTATCCATGACAATATACACTTATTCTTACCCTATAGTCAGTTCTTTCAACTGAAACAGCCCATTTGGAGGTAGAAGCTCTTTAAGATAGCCTCCGGTGGAACTAGGAGAACGACATTCTTTTGAAAGCTTTTTTTTTTTTTTTTTTTTTTTTTTTTTTTTTTTTTTTTTGAGAGGAAGTCATACTGCCAAATCAGTACTCTAAGGAAATGTTGTGCACTAGTTTTTTTTTTTTTTTTTTCATTATGACTGCGAGAAATTGTGTGATGGCAACATACATGATTAAAAGTATGTCCAACTTTGAACAGTCATGGTAATATCTTTGCTATTTTTTTTTATTTACTTTGAATTTATACTAAAAAGAAAACGGCTGTTATAATGCACGTTTCCCAAATGCACTGAAACGAAAATTAAAATAATAATAATAATGAGAAAGTCATCTAATTTTCGCATGTCACTTTTTCTCAATAGGTAGCGCTGAGGATAGATGAGAAAGTGAAATGTGTGTTATTTTGCTATATCAAATTTACATTTTGTTACATCGGTTCGAGATAGATTCACATAGACGAAGGAACAAGCGATTACACTCTTCCACGAGACCTGATGTTAGGTTAAACAACAAAGATGCACCTATATACGTAATGTTTTAAGTTATAATTAAAATTTTATAATGAATGTTATTAATCAAAATTTGAACCATGTTATATTAAAAAAATCACGCTGTTTAATATTTGTCAATATTCCCCCTCCCAAGATCACAGTATGATTTCAGTACATGATTATTAGCATTTGATTATAAAAAAACTAAGCCTATCTCAGTTTTACTAGTATTAAATACGTACTAAGAGTAAATTTAGTAATTTAAATTAAATTAAACGTAATTTAGAGCAACGATCTAAAGATTAATATCTTTAGATCGTAATCAAGATCTTTAAATTAATGAAAATAGAGAATCAGCTCGTTCCAATCATATACCATTACATATAAAAATCAGAGAGCTGTCGCTTGGGATCTTTGAAATAAAAAATATATATTTCTCATTTATAATATTTGAATTTAATAGTTACATTAAGAATTTTAAATACAATATTATTTTAGACGAATTTAATAATACAGATTTACTTTCAAGAGAATTATACTATACTCGCTAAGAATCTCATAAAATGTGTCTTGCAATTCTGAATTTTTATAATTACAGTGATGTCATCATTCAATGATCGAAGCTATCAAGATGACATCTCGAGTGCAATATGTACAATTATTTATGGTTTGGCGAGACGAAGTCTGTAATTAAAATTCAGCAACTCTTTAAAAGAAATGAACTGAAACCAGTTCAAACTTTTCTGACAGCTACCCACAACAACAACAAAGTACATTTTACATCTCGATTCAGCACACACACACAGTGTATAGGCAACTACGCGGAAAAGATGGAGTAAGTCCCAAAGCACTTCACCGCCATCGAAAACTGTATATCTTTGTGTCCCGTATCAGATATTAAGCCGATAAGAACAGGTTATACACTGATATCTTAGACTAATGACCGATAAGAAAAAAAAGTGTAGCATCTATTATTATTATTAGTTTAATATCTCATACGGTCTCCACATTTACACCCAAATATTAAACTGATTTCTGGAATAACAATGTGTGTAGCTTCCTCCACCTTTACTACGAGTTGCCTGGTGTTGCAATACTACAAGGTCAGCTCTCTTCATCTCGGAGGTTAGGTGAGGTTGTTTGGGTTTACTGCCAAAGCTACTCAGGCTATGAGCCCAGTGTATTATATCTGTTAATTGCGTCGGTTTTTATGGCCGGTTTTCTTGTTTTGCGGATGAAAAACCCGAGTTTCCGGGTCATTAGGAAGAAACAAGAAAAAGAAAAACACAAAATTTTTATTTAATTTCACGAGTGTAGTTTCTTTTATTTTTTATTATTATTACGTGACACCTCCAGAAGTCCAAAAGAGTCATCGAGGGAGGACTCCACAACTCTCTGTTCTCTACCACTCAATCCACCAACTACAACGAACCACAACTACACCAACTCCATCTACTGCTTACCACCACCACTCGTTGCCATAAAACATAGAAGGATTCGTTCTTATTCATAGGAATAACAAATTCTGTTTACTACGCCTGTTCTTTTGGAAGACAATGAAAAGTCCATGTATAGTGCTAAATATCCCATTCCCCAAGATGTCATACTGCATTGATAGAAAAATAAATAGCTTTCTTGCACCACTAGATACAGCACGGACCACACAGTGTTAATTGGCCTCCAGGGAATGAAACGTCCTGCATAATGATATACAACCCCCCCCCCCCCTCCACAGACACTATACTAATTTTACAGTTAAAATTAAATCGAAAACATTCAAACTAACATGCTGTATATATTTAAACCTTTTTAAACATATGCTCGCTCAACGCAGGACATAATATACTGTCAAGGGCGTTCCTTCTTGAAGGGAAATGAGGGGTGTGACATCGCCTTATATGAACATGTTAAAGCTACGAAATTTATGAGATAAAAAACTGCCACAAATCCCTGTAGTTTAGTGAGAATCTCTATGACACTAGATCAGCGAAAGAAAGAGGTTTGTAGTCGTTGCCTTCAGGGCCTCCTTATCTATTGGGCTAAATGGACTATAGCCCAGGGGCCCATTGATCCAAGGGCGCTTATAACCGGATATGTTGAATTTTAATTCAACATATCCGGTTATAAGCGCCCTTTTCTTGCAATGAAAGTTATTTACTTAATTATATGTATTATTTAATTATTGCTCAATCCAATGTGATTAAGACTCCAATTTGTTTAGCCCAGGGCGCTCAAACTTGCTAAGATGGCCCTGGTCGCCTTAAAGAACGTTTTATTTATTTATTTAATTTTTTTTTTCAGCTGTTAATCTTTAACAAACAGACAGGTAGGTTTTCTATAAAAAAAAAAAAAAAATCGAAAATTTTTTCCTCAACTTAAAAAATTCGACCCTTTATACTCACCAAATTTTATCTAGTAATGCTCATTAAAAAAAAAACTCCATTCGCGTGCCTACATATAGTAAATACGCGTTGCTATATTTAAGTACAAGTGCGCAACTTTCTTGGTACACACTAGGAAATAATACTATGTTAGAAGCATGAGATGATAGTTGCAGTCTACCACTCTCTCATCACAAGTCCAATCCATCGGTAATAAATAACAAGAGGTGACAATTAAGCATGACTATCAGCTGCCTATTAATTTCTAAAAATAATCGCTAAAAACGAATTTGGCATGAATATAATTTTATTGAAATTATAAAATTGGAAAAAAACATTTATTCAAGATAATAACAAAATAAATTATATACACAATAAGTTATGCCATCAAAGAATGCAATTAAAAAAAAAAAAAAAGAAAAAGAAATTTTGCAGACATGATATTTTAGATGCATTAGCGAATAACAGAGGGCGCGCAGCTCTGATGCTGTATGGATAGGTCATAATAATAATAAGAACCTGATATAATTAAAAGAAAATAATAAACTTATAATTTCATTTTACCATATCTTCTTCCTTAACAGAAAAAAAAACAAAGATAATTTTAAGAAGAAATGTTTATTTTATTGTTATCATCCATTATGTTTTATTTATATTTTTCACATCAAACGCATTTCCTGTAATTATTAGTAACACTATCGATTATCTATCACAAAATTTAATATAGAATGTACAAAAATAAAATTCCTCCAAGTAAGTAGCTTTCTATAGTAGTTGAAAAAGAACATTGTAGTTATCATTAATAAACAGCATTGCATTAGTCCTTATAAGGACTGGCTTAAAGGGGAGAAACAAGAATGCTTTTCATCTTTCCCCGTTATCTGTAGAGGACAGTGTAGGATAAGGTGCTATTGAGCTATTACAGCTCTGATCATGGCAGGAGGGTAACAGCAATAGCCGAGCCTCAGTTAGAACTTCATTGGCTACAGCATTGCCATCCATTACCCTCCAAGGGCATTGGATTGAATGAATGAATCACCGACTATGTAAGTAAAGGTGACATCTCAAAAAATCGGACGATCTCTAGGCCACTCCATAGTGGGCGAAAGACCGTCCTAATCTCAGCGTTGGTTCCACTCAGTGACGGGCTCCCCGACCACTGAGCAGAACCGCTCAAATTCCGAAGAAAATAATTTAATTCACCGACAAAGCCCCTCAGCGGGCCGTGCCGGAGAACACTTTCCCCGGGAACTCAAAGTGCTCCCTTAAGGCAAAAACCTTAAGAGAGCGAACTCAAAAACTCATCGCCCAAGGGGGTAACAGCAACAGCCGAACCTCAGTTAAACTTCATTGGTACAGCATTGCATTGTTGCCATCCGTTACCTCCAAGGGCATTAATGAACCAATCGACCGCATCTCACGGTCGATTGTTCCACCAACAATATTTATCCATTTTGTCATTGCATTAGATTTGAAAAGGACTTCCTATAATAATAAAGTATTCTATTTTCATTATGGTGTATTCTTACAGAATGAATTTTCTCGCCGATCTCACAGATTACCAAAAAAATTAATTTAATTTTCAATGCAAATATTATTGAAAAATAAAAAAGATTAGAAATGAAGTGACTTTAGGAAGTTTCGCTTGGAGACTCTTTTAATATTTATATCAAGCAGGATAAACATTCTATTTTAAAACATCAAAAGTAAAACACGGTTGCGCTGAATTAAAAAAAAAAAAAAAAAAAAGAGGAAGCGTCAGCCTCCGGTAGATAGCGCTTCACCTATATCCTAACTACTAATCTTTTTTTTTATTATTTTTTTATAATAGATCCAGCTTTTTAACCTCTCTCTTTGCAAAGCAGTTTCTATTTATATGTTTGATGAATTAGTTGCGAAATAAATGGAGTCTGGCTTATGTCAGAGGTCTCAGATGAAATGGATAATACATGAACGATGTTTTTATTTTATTTTAATTTTTTTGTGCTACTTCCTCATGAACTTACCAATTCAAACCAATTGTGTAATTAATATATATATATAAAAAAAAAGACTGATTCAGTTTCCACAATTTATTTTGCACTCTCTGTGGTTATTAACGAGATCGGTCGGTTTAACTTCATTTATGATTAAACAAGGGGGTTTCATATGAATTTAATTTTTTTTTCATAAAAAAATACAAAATTTTTTTCCACTCCGATAGTTAGATCTCTTTGGTTCAGAATGTTTAGAAAAATAAGCATACATGCCGAGAATTCCAATAAGTACTCATTATATACTTAATAAATCTTTAAAAACATATATGTTTTTTGTATTGTATATTGTATGGATTTTTTTTTTTTTTTTGGCTTGATGGGTGAAGCAAGTGCTCTTTTCATATTCCCCGTTATCTGTAGAAGAAAATGGATGGATGGGGTAATATAGAGCTATAAGCTCTGATCATGACAGGAGGGTAACAGCAATAGCCGAGCCTCAGAACTTCATTGGCTACAGCATTGTCATCCATTACCCTCCCTAGGTACCCATTTTAGTCCCCTCGTACGACATGCATGGGCTACAGGGGATGGTATGTAAGTAAAGCCCTTTCTAAAAATTAGGTTATCCCCCCCCCCTCTGACCACTCCCTACGAGTGGCCGAAAGATCGTTCAACTCAGGGTTGTTTCCACTCAGTGACGGCCACCCCACCACCACCGAGCAGAACCGCTCATATTCGAGGGAAAAGCATCCACCGACAAGGCCACACCGGAGAACACCCTCCCCAGAGACTCAAAATGCTCTCTCAGGGCAAACTCCCCCGAAATCTAAGCCTCCCCCTCACCAGGAGCAAAATTCCGGAAGAAACCTAAGAGAACGAAACTCTCATACCTCTGCGTCCCATTTTAGTCGCCTCTTACGACATGCATGGGTTACAGTAGCGCTATTATTATCCCGGCCACCACACAGGGTATATTGTATATATTGTATACAATTAATTAACTTTCGTTTCTTGAATATTATGTTTGCATATCTTTTATATAATAATAATAAGAAGAAGAAGAAAAAAAATTAATGCTAATCTACTTAGAAATTAGTTACGTATGTTTGCTACCTGTTAAGTTTTTCTTAAAGTAAAATTATATATTAAACTAATCCGAAATTTTAATTTCGGATTATTAAAATAATCAGCATATCGAAACTTTTTTTTTACATTTTATTTACAAAATAACGATTGCAATATTTTCTTTTTTTATTTAGTTATTTTTTATTGTACTTTATTATATTGCTCTGATTGGCTGAAGTGTTTTCCCTCTATTTGTGGTTAAATTTAAATTTCACTTTCTTTTGGAGCATCTGCTGAATAGCTTTTTTTTCTCCCCTTCTCTGAGATGTAGTTGACAAACGCTAAACGAACTATGAAAAAGAATGCGCTTTCCCTCAAATGGTACGGTCCCCTGCGCTCGGCACATCTGCAAAATGCAGCTGTTACAATATCCATCAAAACGAAACATGGGATGCTACAGATGTGCTATCTTCGTCTGGTATGCGCACCCAAGTCAACGATGGTTATCTAGAAATATCATACTCGTGCAGAATAAATCAATTGACATATGCATTTCCTTACCCAGTAGCGAATAGAACACCTCATGGATTTACTTGACTGTGACTAGTAGTTTTGTGCACTGCATTATTCAGCGCGTTTGGCAAGACGTAAAAAAGCAGAACTCTTGAATATATGCAGATTGATTGTACAGACAGCAACAATCAAACTGTCACTCCACCAAGTTATTTCTATAGTACGCCTACGGAATATGAAAAAAAGAATGTCTTCGTATGATCAGTTAATCTGATTGGTTCTTTCAGTTGTTATTCGTACGGTTTTAGATTAGCAAACATCAAATTGAGGTTGGAATTAACATTGATAAACCGCAAGGTATTCTGGGAATAAACTCATAACGTTCGTATAGTTTATGAACAAACCAGAACTTTATATATATATATATATATATATATATATATATATATATATATATATATATATATATATATATATATATATATATATATATGAATGATTTTCTTCGGAATATGAGCGGAATATATATATATATATATATATAAGAAAAAGATTATTTTAATTTGAAAATAGTTGGTCTTTCTTGATTTTCTGAAAATTTGGTTTAATATCCTAAAATCACTAAACACACCTTTTCAAATCTAGAATTATTTTTATATTTTTGAATATGCTAGTTGGCCATCCATCACCCTGCGAGGGTAATGAATGATGGACGGCCATGCTGTACCAATGAAGTTTAACTGAGGTTCGGCATGTTGCTGTTATCCTCCAGGGGCGCTGAGATTCGAGAGTTATGAGTTCGCTCTCTTAAGGTTTTTGTCTTAAGGGAGAAATTTGAGTCTCCGGAGAAAGTGTTCTCCGGCACGGCCCGCTGAGGGGCTTTGTCGGTGAATGATTTTCTTCGGAATAAATATATGAGCGGTTCTGCTCGGTGGTGGTGTGCGGGTGGAAGGCCATCACTGATCACTGAGATGGACGGTCTTTCGGCCGCTATTGAATGGCCTAGGGATCGTCCGAATTTTTAGAGACGCCTTTACCTAAGGCCCTAACTGAGGCTCGGCTACTGCTGTTACCCTCTTGCCATGATCAGTGCTTTAATAGCTCAATAACACCTTATCCTTACACTGTCCTATATATACAGATAACGGGGAAGATGAAAAGCATTCTTGCTTCACCCCTTTAAGCCAGTCCTTATAAGGATATTGAAATTATGTATTATGTAACGTGGTGGCTTAAAATGAAAAAACCCTTTGGAATACGAGACTGAAACAAAATATCAGTTGACGTTTAAAAAAAAAAATGAAGTAAAATTGGAGTGAGTAACGATAATATACGCATTTTTACAAATTGTAAATTTTCTCAACATAGTAGTACGGTATTTTTTTTTTTTTAATTTCTTCTAAAATATGTTTCCAAATGATGATAAAACTTCAGTTTCATAGAAGTAACCAATGATCTATATATACCTAAGCAATATGACATGAACGGATGTAAATATTCCTCTTTTGAAATATGAAAAGTACCACCATTTTTCACTCCGATTTTTCGACAGTAAAATCTACCACAAGAGCCGTATTGGTATATTTGCATATGGCTAGATCCGAATTTGATTATGAATTCCAAAGCTCATAGGCTCGTCTTGGTTCCCACATAAAGCACGCCTTCTTCACAATGCAACGAATGCCATTGTTAGCTTGGTGACAACTCCAATCTCTTTCAGCTCTCGTTCCACATTTGTAATCTTGCTTGTCACAAACTATCAGCTCTGCTATCCATCAACTTATTCTCGTAATATCCGCGCACGTCAGTTTAAATAGAGTTCCTAATGAAATCTTCTCTTCTTGGATTATCAAAAATCAGAAATTCATGAGATTGATTTTCTTGAAGAATGTCACTGATAGGGGGCGCTAACAACGCAACTTAAATGTTAACGTTTTGGTTTCGTGTTTGTTCCTTATATGTAAGGACTGGCCTCTACTGTTAGTTTTTGTACTCAAGTTGTTTAACAATTATTATGGTGTATTAAACAGTTTCTGTGTTGGAAACCATTTCATTAAACAGCAGGTGAAATTTCCTATTTTTTTTGTTCGCTTTTTATTATTTTCTTTAGCTTTATTAATTCATTCTCCCTCCCTCGGCACTGTTAGTTAATTTTGTTGTCTAAAAATAAAAGGAATATCAATTTTCCTTTTTTTTTTCATTTTCTTTGAATTCTATATCTGTGAACAGCATCCTGTTTTTATTT
The DNA here is from genome assembly GCF_054136105.1 of Typopeltis vanoorti. Lineage (NCBI taxonomy): Eukaryota > Metazoa > Arthropoda > Arachnida > Uropygi > Thelyphonidae > Typopeltis > Typopeltis vanoorti. The sequence continues at coordinate 35,894,069 of NC_143561.1, read as the reverse complement.
CATTCACTCTAGGGAGAATATCGGACATTCTTAATAATGAAGCACTCTTTATCTGCGGTTTTTTTTTTCTTTTTGTTGCGCTTTTTTTAATTAAAGTGTGTTTCATTGTTTATAAACATAAGGGAAAAAACATTCTGTTCTTCTGATAGCAAACAAAACGACTCTCATAAAAAAGAAAAGTTCTTGTATTACATTATAATTAAACACTTTAAATTCATTAAAAAAAGAGCGTGGTTTGTCATTATTTTTAAATAAAAGTAAGAACATTTTCTCATTTACTAAGAAGAGCATATTTTATATTTTATCATTCAGATTAAATATTTCGTTATTCAAAGGAAATACAATTTCTATTTCATTAAACCAATGAGAAAGTTTTATCAGACAATTAATTTGTGATTTCATTTAATCTGGAAGATTATATTTCATCTTTATACTAAAATTTCAAAGAATTTTATCAGAAAACCCTTCCTCCCCTCCAAAAACAGGTAATTAATAATATCTATACATATTTTTCACTATACAAAAATGTGTAATCTATACGTATTAAAATTACTGTATATATGAATTAAAAAATGTTAATCGCCATTTATTGAGTCAACTGCTGTACTCATATGTTTTAATTTTTGTACTCAGATAAGTTAATTTAATATATATATATATATATATATATATATATATATATATATATATATATATATATAAACTACCAGGAATCAGCAAACATGACACGTGGACTTCGCTACACAGACTATAATAATCTGAATGGAAGCAAATAATAAATTTTATCAATTCTTTTCGATTACAAGGCTATATCTTCGCTGTCAGTATTAAAAAAAAAAATCATGAAAAAAATAGTTGAAAAAATATCCACATATCTAGAGAAATTCGATATGATATTCAACGCGAACTTCATAAAAATAAAGGAACCAATATCTTATTGGGTGATCTTTGACATAATCAACTCATCCCTAGACAAAAATCGCACTGTGTTTTCACCACCTGCTAACTTCTCTAAAGTTTTGACACAATTTTGACAAAAAAAAAAAAAAAGTTGGCATAAGAGGAATATTCCACAACTGACTAGTTGGTAGACTTTCTGAAAATCAGAGCCAACGTTACAAAAATAAATCGCACCTACAGCAACAAAACTGAGATTAATTGTGACATTTCGAAGGGACAATTCTGTCATCATGCCTTTCTAATATTTATGTAAACGATCTATCCAACCTACAGCCATACATAAAGACTCATCAATAGGCTTACAACATTCGCTAACAGATTTCAACATAATCACTGATTGGCTCGTGCGTAATCCTGTTGCAATAAATAGCAATGATTATCAACTCATCATATTTAGAAGCCCTAAGTATGGCTATAGATCTCTCTCACACATATCACTGAACTGTTATACTTCACATTGCCCAAAGAGAGAGAGAAAAAAAAAATTGCGCATATTATTGTATGAAATACATTACTTACAATACATACCAGAAAAATCATACAGATCCCTAGGTGAGTCTATACTGAGAAATTGAATATCTTGCATGATTCTTCACCGCAATACTTAATGCAAAACGCATTACAAAACAAACCAATGTAAACAGTAACTCTGGAGTGCTTAAATAGATCCCCTCTTTTTCATCCATCAACATATACCAACAATAGAATTATGACTATAACAGATCTTAGTCATTACACTATCATGGTAAAACACTACTTTTCCAGAAAATATCGAAAAACACCGTAACAACTCCATATCAAATCAAACATCAGTATACAATATATATTACAAGTAATTATAATAATGCATATGAAAAAACAACCCATCATTTCTATGGACCAGATTTATTAAATAAGCTAACATACAGTATGAAGAACCTAACTTCATATGTTGTCCTAAAACTTATGGTTCCTATGCTCAACATGCGGTAGTAACAATGTTTAACATTAAAGTAACCGCATGAAAAAAAAAAAAAAAAAAAAAAATCGTTTTATTGGACTAGTGAAATTACCCATTATAAAGTATACCTGTTATTAAAAATAAATAAATAAAATAGCCTAATCATATGCTCTAATGACACCTAAAAACAAATGCTGACTTCGAAAGATGTGAAACAAAATAATAGATTACTGCTAAAAAATTGTAATCTATTATTATTATTATTATTACGTATAGTTAAAATGGATGTCCTTAGCATTGTGCAAGAAATGTATCAAAAATGTAATAATTATAATATCTTAATTGTACACATATCAGTACTTTTGCACACATAATAACAATTAATAATAGTGTTAAACACAAAGTATATCTACTATACAATTAGTAGTGGTCTAATTATATACTGCAATAGCAGTTTTCTATCTATTGTATATTATTTAGATATTAAGAGAGCTTTATTGTGGAATATAATTTTCATATTATGATATGTTAATTTCGATATTCAGAGACAACTTTATTATTATATATTTATTTTTTACGTAACTCCCAGCCACGAAAAATTGTATACCTATAATACGTTAGTACTCTGTGTTGGATGAGGTTTAATTTTCTATCTATTTTATAAATTTTACACAATACACAAAGTAAAACCCCCACTCTAGAGAATACCAAATATGAAAGTTTCCCAATTCACTTTTAAATGCTGTGTGGTGTGATTTTAGAAAGTACATTTTATTTAAATCTTGAATTATAAGTTACACTTAAATATAACTTCCCGTTATTATAAAAATATAAAAGTGCTATATATTAAGAGAGATATAATAATGATAAAATAAATTCGAACCGATTGTTTTCAATTAACTTAAAATTATTATAATAATTACTAATAAACTAAAACACCTAAAAGTAATTTTCATACGCTATTTAGGCTTTCGTTCAGATTGTTGTCATTTGCTATTTGTACCTGATGGTGAAGATGTGAACATATGAACAAAATTTGGTTGGTTGAAATCGTTCATCGTAACTTTAATAACGAAATTTATTGAGAAACAAATATTGACAAAAAAAAAAGGCCAAAAATCAATAGTCCAGTGAGTATGCGGTTGGATTGTTATCCATTTTTAGTAGATCATCTGTATTATTAGTTTTCAGAAATATGTGAAAAATAAGGCATTGAAGAATAGAGACATTGTGCCTCATTCCTGTCTTGTTTTACGTGCACGTTGTCGATAACGTGTAACGTCATCGCGATTCTATATATATTTACTTTAACTACGAATATAGCAGCGCGAGAAAGACTTAATCCCGTTGTTATTATACCACGTGTCCATTGTTGTGTACAAATGTTACTGCAGGTGAGTGTCAAATGTTTATTTACGTATTTCTGAAGCAAACCGCTAGGACGATCTAAAAACGAATATAAATTGGAAAAAAATTTTTTTTTTCTTTGTTTCCAAAGAATATTTAAATTTACAAACTCTAAATCTCTTTCATTCTTCTTACACCAATATATTTAAATATATCGAGTACATTGAAAAGTCTTTTGTAGTTCACTATTGTTAGTTAGTCCCGAGGAAACTTTTTTTTTTCATCCAAAAAATCGTTCGATTTATAACTCTTGACGGTTTTGAACGATTTTTCACTTTTCTAAAAAGAAACAACCAAAAAAAAAAAAAAAAAAAGGCATTTCTTTGGATCAATATCTCAACAGACTCTGGAACTCCAAAAACAGATTGTGTTTGTGCATCGAGTCAGAGTGTAGCCGGATGGAGATAGAAGTTATTCTGCATTGCTTGATCAATCATCGGAGTTTATGACTTGGAAATATGTGGGGGGGGGGGTGTATTTTTAAAAAAGATTAAAAAAAACAGGACTACGAACTTAAATATATATTTTAATAAATTGGATAAAAGCTTAAAAAATCGTTTGGAAGTCGCGTGCACGTTTATTTCATTGTTATGTATCTCACTGAAGTAAAGGAAGTACATTTCTAATGTCAGATGACTTCCTGTATGGTCGTCTGCTTTTCCAGTATCGTAATGAAGTACATTGGAGTGTAGTCTTCTTATAAAGTATTGAATGACTCTTTTTTATGTAAAAAAAAAAGAAAAGAAAAGAAAAGCTATCTTTCTTTTCTAGGGAAATATGAACGTACACTAAACTTAAAGATATCCACAATTCCGACGGAGAAAGCGCGGCGGGAAGGTGGGGGGGGGGGATACTATCATAAACGTGACAGTTGCAGTAGGTTATCCGACTTTTCTATCTGTTGGGGATATATTTTGTCGTTGATGACATTCCATGTTTCCTTATGGGAAGGAAAAGATACGATCATCAAATGAGAGGGCATTTCTTCAAAAAAGTTACTCTCCATCTAAGAAATCTTTAGATCATGTTTCTTCGTTGTCGAGCGAAGAAAAAAAAAATCGGGAACGAAGGTAATTTTTGCAGATTTTTTTTATTTTTGAGATTCAATCCCGAATTCATTTTTAATTCAGAATAAATATTAAAATTCAGAAGATTAAAAGAAGGCAGTCATAAAGATATGTCTTGTTAATATTAACATCTTTAAAGAAGATAAGACTGAATACAAACGATCGGACGGGAGAATTGGAATTCTCTGTCTAAGTATTAAAAAAAAAAAAAAAAAAAAAAACGGTACCCCACACACACATTCAATATCAAAAATCTGAAGTTTATAACTTCCTTTACTGGTGGACCTCCGATTGGCCTCGGGATATTTGAATTTCCGAAGATTCTTAAGCCTTTCAGAAACTGTAGAATATTGCTTGAATATCCCACACATGCGCAGTTCTTTGCTTGTGGTATATTTTCTATGAAGAGCAAACGAATGCTGGAAGTTGTCTGCATTTGTGCAAAATAAGTAAAACTAGCGTAATATTCCTGTTTTATCAATAATAATGAATAAATATTATTCATGAGTATAAGTTTAATAATAATTATCTAAATAGTTATAAAAAATAAATAATTATGTAATTATTACACTAATGAAAATCTGTAAGAAATGAATCTTCACAATTCAAACATTACAGACACAAAATATCGCTTGCTAATCTCGCGCATGCTCTCTGAATTCTAATTGTAATTCTAATTCGACTGCCAAGAATGGAAAGTATACAGACATAAATATATATATTTTTTTCTTATTTATATAATTATATAAATAATAAATGTATTTATATTATATAATTATAATATAATTATATAAATACAAATATCTTCATAAGAATATTAAATATGCATATAAATTAACGAAGTTACCTTATACTTTTATTATTATGCAGCAAAGTTTCAAGTTTATATTTGCTTCTGTTTTTTTTTTTTTTTCATCATATTTGCCGTACTTCCCAACTTGAACAACATTAGAGTATTAAAGATGTCTACATGGTAATCATATAGATTAGTTCTGTATGTGGCACGCGCCACTAGAAGTTCTTATTTCGCCCTTCTTTCTCTTGTATACTTCGCTATCTGTCTTGACGATATTTAATTGGTTTATGCGACTGGGGTGTGCCTTTAGCTAGCAGCCCATAAATAGCGAAGCTCTCGATTCACAAGTCAGAGAAAAGTCGTTTGTATTCTCGGACGTAATATTTGATACCAGGGTGGTGGTGGAGGGGGGATTAGACTAAGGTTTATGTGTTGACTTAAAGATGTTTTATTTTAATAGCCGGTATGGGTGTGGTTTTCTCCGAGTTTTATCTTTTTTTGTTTTTCTGAACTACCCGTACACTTCTTTCATATTTGATACGCTGTCATCCGCCCTGCTTGTCTACCTCATTTTAGAAATAATTACAAATCCACAGTGGATTGTACACACGAAGATCCTAATCCAACTCTGTAATTAACTGAGAAATAGATAGCTACGCTGTTTGCGTTTGTTGAAAACAAATATATAAAAAAGAAGCTACCAAGAACGTTATTTATTTAGTACTACATCGAGTTGACGTGTATTTAACACACTGCTTGTCTTATCATTTTGTAAACGTTTGTTCACTTGCATTAACAGCTTTTTTTATTTCTCTATTTATTTTATCTTATTAATCCGCCTTTGCTATTTATTGTTTATCTTAGCCGATTTGTTTTATTTTTTTTCTCTCTGAAGATTCTTACACTTTCAATTATTACATGTCAGTCTTCCGTTTGTTTGTTTAAATTCATTATTACATCAAGAGTGCACTTATTTTTGTATGTATAAAAAGTTGGATAGATGTATCATCATATATAATTCTGTACAGTTTACTTAAATATTTTTATCAATATTTATTTTAGAAATAATATTGTACCTTATATAATACCTGTAATTTATTAACTTTCTTTGAAATAATTTGAATTATATCAAAATTTTTTTTGTAAATATTTCGCACACTTCTAAATATTCCATATCATAATATTTGAAATTTTAAAAAGTCATAATGTTTCGTATTTTTGCTTATCTTTTTATATATCTTTTTATATATAGAATTGTAACGATATACAATGACAAGTACTGAGATAATGAAATTTATTGCATAAATATTTAAAAATATAAAATTAATTTTATAGAAAAATCATTTTTATAATAAAACAGCGGGTAATTAATAAAATATTTTCCACTACTATTGTAATGTTTCGTGATTTATTGATTTTTCTATCATGCGGTGTTATGAGAAACTGTAGCACAAACTACTGTAATTTAGTGGATGGTTATCTTGCGTCAATGACCCATGAAATGAGAAGTCTTCATGCATAGCATCGTTCAGTGGGGGATTTCGAAGGTTATTATTCTAGCAACATTTGATGTTGGGGTCAACGACAATGTACATATAAAAATAGAGTTTCTCTTGTTCATTTTCGTAAGATTTCGAAGTTAAGTTTAGAAAACAAAGCAAAAAAATAAAAATAAAAGTAGAGTTTGTCGACTGTGTGTTGTGTGCGTGTGTGTGAGAGAGAGGGGAAGAAAACAGGTACAGAAATATAAAAGTTAAAAAGTAATCACAATTTTTTTTTTTTTAAAGTGCCTCGTATCCTTTAAAGATTTTTCACTTAGTCCTGAAGATATCACATTTTGGGAAACGCAGCTTTATAGGAAGCGAAATTCCGACATCCACAGTCTCAGTGTGGGTGGCACCATTTCTCCAAGTTTGAGGTAGGGTTCAAGGTGACCCACATTTACAACGCCCTCCCATTTCCAACCAAATTGCTAAGATTACTGCCTGTACAAAAGCGTGGGAACTGGTCGCGGTGGGGGGGGGGGGAAGGATTTCTCTCGTGCGATGTCTTGGATTTAATGCGCGAATTTTGTACGTAGAAGATCGCCGTATGGTGTGTTCTTTCTATCATCTGGCCACCATTTACATTCGCTGTCTCCTTCTCATAGACCTTTACCAGCAGTCACGAGCTTCTCGTCCTCTCGCAAATTGGAATTCTATACATGGAGGTTGTTTCTTTTTTTAATAAATGGTTTTACTTCGATCTGTTACCGGGTTTCCAAATTTCCTGTCACATGTCAATCCGTGTATATTCTGTTGTCTGAGTGAGTCAATCTTTATATTCTCCACAAGCACAGTTATCAGCACCACTTTTTGAAGTCGTTCCGCTCAACTATAACAATGTTGGCAGTACTTTCTTTTTCAGACGTTGTGGAGCAATAAAAAAAAATAGAAAAGCAAAGAAAAGAGAATAAATAGAGATATTATGAATAACTCGGAAAGAGAAAGAAAAATGGATAGAGGGAAGGAGAAAGAGAAGAGACACGTTGAGATCTGCAATGCAAACAGGAAAAAATCATTTATTTAATTCTCTCCGGGACGTTTACAAATGCATGTTTAAACTTGAAATTAAAAAAAAAAAAAAGTTACGTTACATCGATTAGACGTCATCTGTCTATATGTATTTTCCCATAAAAGCTTATTTTGTAAACAACCAATCAAATTTCTTGCTATGTGATATAGAGGGCAGCATTGTAACAACTTAACTAGTAAGAATCGACATCGGTATTTAGCGATTTTTTGTTTTTACGGAATACGAAGAAGCGAAAATGTTTAAGAGCGCCCCCTATGGTTTCAAACCGGACCTCTTCTGGTACGCAAATAAACCGCATCGTATACTCTGTGATATATATATAAAAAAAAAAAAAAAAAAAAAAAAAAAAAAATTCTTAGGATAAAATCACGCCCTTTCACCTTTTAGCTAACTCGACCATCTTGCTATTTCGTCTGTCAAGTTCCTGACAGCAAGACAAGTTTCCAGTCTGTTGCAGTGATTTCATCTTTTCCACACTGACTAACGAGCGTTCAGGCAGACTCTCTCTCTCTCTCTCTCTCTCTCTCTCCTCCCCCCTCGTCTTTACTCTCTTTATGGAATCCACAGTCTCCAAGTCTGCATCATGACGGAGATCGTGTGTGAAAAATGACAGGTTCGGGAACCGAGGAAAAGAAAACGCTGTGGTTATAATTAGACACAGGTTCTGCATCTAAGTCACCATCGATCCAAACTAAACGGATAGACAACTGCAGGCAATTATTTTGTGACAACAGGACACAGATGGCAAGGATTTAAATCCTTTACTAGCGCTTCTAAGTTTAAAATAACAAGCGATTAAATATTTCGTTAATAATTATTGAAATCATCGGTCTGGAAAATGAAAGAATAAAAATGAATTTATTGTTGTTAGACAAGCAATCAAAAAAGAAGTTATACAATTAGTATTAGACAAAAATGAAATCGTATTGATAGTTACGTACCTTTATTAGTACTTATTATTTAATCAATCCTATGTCATAAATGTGTAATGAAAAATGATGTTTATTGTTGATTAATAACAATAAAAGAATTTATTGGTACCTAAATGAAACAACTCGCATCATAAACTAACAATTAACAGCTTCGTATTTTGTTATCTCAGCAGATCGTCTGCTTTATTAATTCATTCTCGTATTCTATTGTGATTTTTCCCTTCTGATTGAATTGCAAATACTTCAGTCAATTTCAAATCCTAATCATATTAGCATTAATTAATAAATAATATATTCAGAGGACACCAATATCTGTAATCCAAACATCTCTTATATCAACAAAAATATTTCTTTGAAGTTTTTTTTCCCCTTTTTTTATTACCATATCAAATGCTTGATACTACACGAACTAAAAGGATTGAATATTTTAATTTTGTACATTCAACAGCTAACAGATGGCGCTTCATTTTTAGCATATTTCTATTTGGTTTTTATTAAACCTTCTCCGAACAGATGGAAGAAATCAGACAACTTGTATAAATATTGTGATACATAAATTTCGTATGCAAATTGATGCGTATTGATTTATTTAGGGAGAGTGACAGATGGCCTTGAAGAAACTGCGAGTCTTCCCAGCGAGGAATGCCTTTACAGTGGCTTATGGTAGGATTTGGGGAAGCTTTATATGGTATGCCAAACTGGTGATAAGCGTCAGTAAATGTGTGTGCACGCAGAGAATATACCGCTTGAATTCTAAATGTAAATCATTAGATTTTCTGCCACGTAAATTCCTGTAAGCGTAAACAGCTCAGGAGTATTCTTCAGGGGTGTTTAATAATCAAGTTAGGCTCCCTTATTTCTGTTATTATTCAAGATTTTGAATATTTAATATGATACAAAGACACATTGATTACCATTAAATATTTTTAAAGTGTAAGTCTGTTATTTATTTATTTATTTGTCGTTCATATAATTCTGCTCTGAGTAAACAGATTTTTATGAAATTTGGTATATGGGATTTTTATTTAAATTTTTAGTGACAAAATTAGGCAAAAATATATTATATATTTACTGTTCAATTTGTGTCACTGTACAAGTTTTCTTCTGATTGGATTAATGCTACAGTGCGAGTAACTAAAATCACGTGACTAGTATGTTAGTTTGGTTATCTGAATTTTTTCATTGATGCATGAGTATATGATTAAATGTATATAAAACAATATAATTCGAATGCTTATATAAAACATTATAATTCGAATATAGAACTGCAAGCATTATAGAAATTTTCCTGTAATTTTAACGGAAAAGCTTATCAAAAATTGTGCACGTTATACACCATAATTGAAAAATAATAAGAAGAATTGAATTGCAAACTTTTACGGTTAGCTTTTTGGTAATAGTATGTATTCTCCTGGACTTTTCTGATAGTTTTATCTCACTTGAATAATGAGGAGGAAATTTATATTTATTATATTTATATCCGAACAGGCGACGTAATAACAGTGTTCTCATTATTATAATGAATGAAAGGGTTGCTTTTAAATTCATTTCATCTGGAGATTTCACCAAAAATATTAAAACAAACACAAGTTTAACCTATAATACATTAGCACCGTCCTTATGCTAAGAATTTTATTTTTATTAATTATATTTTTGTATTTATTTTTTACATAATTCAGAAGCCCTGTTCTAGAAACCAAACATGGACTTTTCCATCTACTTCAGTAACTGGAACCCTGGTCCCATCTCCCACGTAAAGACAATCGCAAACATCCATGCCCACAGTGGGATTAGAACTCGCAATTTTGGCGAGAGAACAGATACGTTAACCAACCCACCGAATTGTTGCATCACTGAAACTTACAGTTAACAAATGATACCAGATACGTACTACATGTTTTGGAACTCATATTTAGAAGTAGGTATATTTTTCTTCATTCTTTGAAAGAAATAACCCCTCCGCCCTTGACTCTCGCAAGTCCCATGATCTCTAGTAGTATGGGTATCACTTTGAACAGGATCAACATAAGATAAAATAAGGATTCGGGACGTCATTGATCAGATGAGAGTGTGTGTGACGTCATGAGTGGAATGCTTGGAATTTCCCTGGGGAACGCATCTCTCTGTGACTTCACGTTGCATCTTTTGGTTTGCGTATGGAATTATGGGTATACTCTTAACATTTTCCAAAGAGTTCAATAAAGAAAATGTTCGTTATTCACTGTTTCTTGATTACATTACATCAAAATAGCTGGTCACGCAAAAGAGTCTTAAGAATGAACACCATAGGAAGCACAGTTCCATACATCTGATAAGGTGTTAGCCTGGATATGACACTGTGCCTTCCTAAATTTTCCATGTATTCTTTTTGTCACCAGACATACACAAGCAGTCTTCATATAGTGTTCGTAAATGTCTCAAAGTAAAGAATCTTTATCGAATTGAATAAAGTCTTGAAGGTCTAATTTAATCATCGATGAATTTAAATGGGTTGCAATAATTCTTCCCATGATATGAATAGCTGGTAATTCAGTTTCCAAAATAGTAAATAATTATCAATATCATACAACTTTGGTGAAAATCTCAGCTTCTTCACAACTAACAGAGAAAACGTTACTTCCACCATCTCCTGTATCATCAACCATTAGTTTCCCATCTAGGTATTTGGGAATCTAACAATTTCCTATGTCCAATCCGTAGTCTACTCTTCTTTGCAAGTAGGTGAGGATATCAGACCACTTCCGGCATAACTTTTCCCAAGTGCTCCTGGATAAGCACATCACAATGTACGTATCTAAAATAATAATCGGTTGCATCCTTTTAGAGGTATGTGGAGAGTTTTGTCTCGTGCTATTTTCCTGAAGAAAGAAAATTTCAAAGGCTTTTGTGGCTCACCCATTATTTTATTTTACCAGACACAAAACACCACAATGCAATACGATAGCTGCACTGCATGAACGAATTGCAGTAACTGAAAAGGCAATCGATTGTTATTCCTTATAGGACTATTTACCGTAATGTTTCTTCAAAAATGTAACATTCGCGCAGTTCACTCATGGACATGTTTTTACATGCAAGTGGATATGATGTTGATGTGATTTTATCTTACCTTGTGACATCATAGTGCAAAGCTTATCTCTGTTCCTCGAATGGTTTTCTATATTATTTAACCTTATTATGTTAAGTATTTTTTCCCAACACAAATAAAGTAATTATTTATTGTTGTTTCAACTGAACATTAGATCTGATACTGTACTTTTCATATTTTTTCATATTCATATGCTACAAGTTCCAAACAAGATAATCTTATCTGAGATACAACAGTCAACTGTGTCTAAAAGAAATGAATCAAAGAAGGGAGCGGTCTTCTTTCCCTTGTTTGCCGTATTCTTGTTAGTAAAGTGCTGTCTCTCCTTTAAAATCACCGTTAAACTTGTTTGCGGGGTTCTGTTAATTTGTGAACAGATGGCACTACGACTTGGTAATTTGCAATTTAAAAAAAAAAAAATTCGCATCGGAGGTAAAATTAATAGCCAGAAGAGACAAGTTCATCCTCATAGTTTTGCAATCAAAAGCAGTTTCTATAGGTCAACGAAGGATACATGAAAAAAGTAGATTTTGAAAAGCATATTTTGAATTTTTTTAGTCTGTTAATACATAATAAAGGATTATTGGAAACATAAAAAGTTCTGTTTAATTGTGCATGCGAAATAATAATAACTATTCTTAGAAGTTGATATATCAATTCATAATTTTATCCCTTAATACAATTCTGGCACTAAGAACCAAATAGGAGTGAGGGTAAATAAAGGAGTGGGGGTGGAATGTCACTGTTATTCCTGTCTGTTCTTATCAGATGTAAATATGAAATATCACACACACTAAAATCACCAAATCATACTTCCATGAAAGAAAAAAAATGTGTATGTGTGTTTGAGGGAACACACCACTGACAGCCAGTAATTAATTATTTAGAAAACGTATGACTGGTGACGCCATCTCTTGACTCTAAACTAAAAATTCCCATAATCAAAATTAGGAATGAAATCTCACACACTTATATTGGAAAATTCGCGCTGCCACCTATAGACAAATATTTTCCCACAGTTCCACCGAGCCAAAGACCCAAACACTTGACCAAATATCCTCCCAGAATTCCAATCTTTAATCATTACCCATAGTCACATAGATGGGATCCTTATCTTATCTCTAACCATCACCCAGAATTCCATACGCGAACCAAAAGACACAACGTGATCACAGAGAAATGTGTCCCCAGGGAAATTCCAAACATTCCATACTCATGACACGAATCCTTATCTTATCTTGATCTTGTTCAAAGTACTACCACTATCTCTTTAGTATCACTGGTGAAAGTAGATTTAAATGAGCGAAACATTGTGGTCAGTTACCCTTTGGAATATTTCTCTGTAAATATTACGTGTGTTCTTTCGGCTGCTTTACCTCTTTACAAGGATGAAAAACCCGAGTTTATATTGAGGGGAGGATCCTCCTCTTCCATATGTTTTTTTTTTTTTACTTGGTTTTAATCCTTTTCCCAAGTAAACAAAACAAAGTCTTTCGCATGTAATATATTCACGTCTGAGCTACTTATATATAGAGACTAATGACTTCATATCACTTGCCTTAGTATATATATCGTATAATGCAAAGCACACCCCCTTTCAGGCTTTATAATGCAATCCGTAATGGGAAGGACCACTACCCAGACCGGTTTTGACCTCTATTGAGGTCTCTTCAGCGGGACCCGGTTGAAGTAATGCAGAAGTCAAATATATCTCATATACAAATAGAAAAAACTTTCTACATATTTCTCTCATCCAGAGATTTTTATTAAGAACATCAAGCACCTTTTTGTCTACTAAAGGTCGAAACCGATCTGGGTAGTGGCCCTTTCCATTATGCATTGCATTACACACGCCTGAAAGCGATGTGCTTTGCATTATGGGATACAAACTAAAGCAAGTGATACGAAGTCATCAAGCCTGTATATGCAAGTAGCTCTAAGGTGAATATATTTCAGGCGCAAAAGTTTGTTTTGCTTACTGGAGAAAAGGATTAAAACGAAGTATAAAATTTCTTGGTATCTTTAACATATATATAACTCAAAAAGTTTTAAAAAGAAACAATAGTTTCAAGGTCCATTTTGATCGTAACATTGATCATAAGAGGCGAGGTTGTTTGCTTATCCTATGCCCACTAACCAAGGAATATATTCATTTATTGTTTGTTTGTTTATCTAAATTGTTACTTACGAAGCCAGCAAGCACAATTAGCCAAAGGCAAATTTAAGTACAGAATCTAACGATAGAGAATTTCCTGAATGAGAGAGGTCTATGCAGTTTTCTCCTTACACTCCGCTACGAACGCTCGGTGGAATTCACAAGAAGGTGATTAAGACCTCGCATATTGTACCGCCTAAGGCATCATTAGCAAGCAAAAGAAAGCACTACCTTAATTAAAGGCAGGGAGTTTTTATGGAGCAAGACAATGTTTCGCCAAACGCGTATGGGTCTCAAGCAAGTTGCTTTACGAGCTCGGTCCAGTTTTCGAAGGGTCCTTTACTGAAGTCGTAAAAGACGCGATAGTGGCAGTTTGGTGACATTAACTTCGACGCCAACCTCCCATCTGCTACATCAGGGTGGTCGCATGTTATAATCATTGGTTGCTTTCCAAGAAACATTGCACCTGTTCGCGACGTTCATCGAAAGGGGATGCTGTTTTGGTTCAAGAATTTGAACCAAAATAGCATCCCCTTCGATGAACGTCGTTTTATGGTGTTCTTGCTTTTAGCGACTTTACAGGCACTTTTCGCACGCGATTTGCGCAATCCTGAAATTGCACTGACCGTTTTCTATCCCAGTTACGCTTTTCGTCATGAAAAATAGATCTTTTTTCTTTTGTATAATCGAATTTAAAAGTTCTTGAATTGTATTCAAAGTATGATCATTTGCTTCATTGGTTTAATGCGTTATAACTATGAAGTCTCTGTGTGTGTGTATGTGTGTGTGTGTGGATCGTACGAACAAAGTTCAAATCCCGTTTGAAGATTATATAATAGGTCCATGTTAAACACATCAGAATTATCAAACAGCATATAATATTGGGGGGGGGGGGGCAATCATTTGATTTTTATTGGAGATCAGCCGAAGATCTTGATGTCTTCGCTGAAATCTTACTAACAAGCATCATTGGCCTGCAATCAGTAATGTATTAAGAAATGGGGAGAATAAATTTATTTATTTATTTCACTGAATGAATGGCCAAGTGCATTTCACTGAATGAATGGAACTGGCGGCTCGTGGCTTGAAATCGTGAGGGATGCTGCAACTTTCGAAATATATATACACACTGTAAGTACAGTGTATACGTGTTTGGATAAAATATCAAAATTATGGTAAAAATTTAAAAAAAAATTAAAAATGAAAAAATATTGATTATAATCGATAAAATTATACAGTTTAGTATAATTCAAAATCACTTAAAAATAAAATCCATTATCATAACCCCAATAATGTTCTAAAATAAAAACTATAACAAATGTTATGTCTTTAATTGTAATGTCCAAATATTTAAAGAGGCGGAGTAAACACGATAAGCACTACGAACACTCTATTACTGGCGCAAACTGCATATAAACAACAGTGGAACTGCGCGACGGACAGTGCCGCATTACGCTAATAGCTCGTATCTCACTATGACGTGGATATGCTTGCGCGCGTAGCAATATGACGCTGTGGCAAACACAGTGCTGCTTGCATCCTTCGCCCTCCTAAGTGCTACAAGATGGATTTTTATTATTTTTTATACAAAATAAGAGAATTGTATAGGATTGTTGATGATAAAATTAAATATTACAAGGAAATATAAATAAATATATTTAAATATCGAGAAAAATTGGGGGTGCTGCAGTTCCGTAGTGCCTATGCACGAGCCGCCCTTGTTCGTATTATTAAGTCATGTCACTAACTGATTTTATATACTAGCCTATCGGCACTATTAAAAAAAAGTCAATAATTAAATTACAAGTCCATTGGACTCCATAATAAATGTGATATCTACTGAGATATCAATCAAGTCATTTAATTTATTTCTTAAAAATAATAATTAAATTTATATTCTATCTCTAAATTTTTTTGGTATTAATTTAAATCTTCAACTTTTTTTCTAAATTTCTAAAATTCAATTGTACACCTTTAAATTTTTTTATTCATGATATTACAATAGAACAGTGCAATTATATGAATGCGGATATCCTGTAAATGTAAATATTTATATAAATATTTATTTTCTGCTGCTAAAGTCCATTTCTATGTAGCGAAAAATTAATCCGAACACTCACATTTTAAAGAAAATTTTTAATTTCGTAAGAAAAATAAATACAAAAATTAAAAATTCCTTACCTTACACAATAATTTACACACTTCTCTGTTCATTAATTCTCTTAGACATGGACTCTGCCAACTTTGAACATATTTTTCTTATTACTGCATCTCGAAACCGTACTTTTATAATGGATTATATTAAGTTATCATTTGTATCATAATTCAGTTTTCCAATTCTATTTTGCACTATGGACCACACATTTTATATTGAGTGATGTCAGTAATGCCAATGAATGTAGCCAACACTACATTCATTGGCAATTTGTCTTTCCATCGTGGATGTGTACTGAGAAAGAAGTACATGAATGCTTTCTTGAAGATGTATCCATTTTATAGCAAACACGAAATAAATAAAACACCGTCAACTTGTTTACACTATTCAAACTGCATAACACTATTAATAAATATCGTAGAGACAAAACAGTTAAAACGCAGCACTCAACGAAAATGGTGAACCAAAACATAAACCAAAAATTTGACGAAAGTTCGGATTAATTTGTTCACCACTGTATATTGTGAGTGTTTGTTTTGTTTTTCGATTTATTTATTCAATTACAGATTGAACGGTTATCAAAGAAATCACTTGTCGCATCTGACTATGGCGCACATTATTTCAAGCTCTCCTGTTGTCTATAAATGATATTGGTTAGTGAGTATCGTGTAATTAGAATGTTCTTAGAACAGTCATTACACGACATTTGCTAACCTATAGAATGATTTACTTTAGATTCAATAGGGTGGTCTGAATTAATAGTGCTAGAGAATGATTTTATTTATTGTGTATAGAAAGATATATGGGTTAATTAGATTTAGTAATGACATACATTTGTCATATATAATCATCTGTTTGTCATAAATCAATGTGCCCATCCTTCCTCCCTCTCTCTCTCTCTCTCTCTCTCTCTCTTGATGCTCGCATAATTGCAAGTGTGCCGTTTGCTAATGACTTTTCTGCAGTTAGTATCACAAATCCAGAACCTTTTCCCTGTGGAATACAAATGAACTACCTTTCAACTGACATTCGCTATTACAGCAGAAAATAACACTGCAGAATGAATGAAGTAGAATCAAGAAACGAAGAGTTCGATTGGTTGTAAGCGAAGTATACGATTAGCAAGGAAAAAAAAAAAAAAAATTAAAGAACCATCGCAATCTTCACTTGATCTTCCTAAAAAACTCTTTTCTCTCATCCTTGGATAATCATGTTCATGTCCAAGAGGATTCCTTCTCCATGGAATCCTTTTCTTGTGATCTGCTGTTGACCTTTAATCTCTGAGCATTGGAAAGAAATCGTCTTACTATAAGTCAAGTTTTATCCTACTGTGAAGGAGTACTAAGACATCGATTCAGATGGTTGACTCGTGTTTGCCTGTGTGTCGTTATGTTGCATTCTCAACACAGTTCCTGTCTTTTGCAAAAAAGTGGACCACTGCTGCTTGTCAGAAGTCTTTCGTGATCTTTTCTTGTTGTAGTGTGTTATTAACGATTACTTCTTTGTGCTATGCACACGGTGGTTACATACTCCAGACTATCCTAAAGGATGCCCTAGAGGAAATTTTTTATTTTTATTCTATTCTAAATTCTAAAGTGAGTTTTTTTATGACCATGTGTATCGGGAAAACATTCCGCTTCATATATAGGAAATAGGAAACAAAAATCTCCTTATACACACATAAAATTGCATTTTCGAGTTATATTTAATTTAATATTGATTAAATTTCGTTTTCATAAAATAGTAATATAATGATATGGAAAATTTAAAGGTTTATATCACCTTTTTTCATAAATTTAATCAATTCGTAAATTATTCAAAATATTAAAAGATATTTTTAAGTAAAATATAAGTTACATTATTATTTCTAAAAGAAATAGAATAAATTATATAAAAGTATGGATATTGTTGAATCCTTCTCATGTAAGCAAGCAAATATACATATATGTATATATACAATAAAAATGAGATAAATAAAAAAACTCGAAATACATGGTTTCTACAAAAAAAAAAAAAAAGCTGCAATTTTAATGTCAGTATTTTTCAAATCAAATTGTTAATTTTTACCTAACTTATAAGAATATGATAAACCTAATACGTCTGATAATATTGTATTGGTGACTTATGAAAGATGTATGAAGAGGGTACAAAGCTGTTCTGCTTATCTGCATGACGACAAATCTGTCAAGCAGTGATATAATCAGTTTAAAGAAATGTCCTGTGCTGGATAGGATATTTAGGAATATGTGACGCAAAAAAACCAAGTTTTATCTTCCTTCCCTGATATTTTTATTTGTTTATTTTCGTAATAAAGTCTATGAACACAAAATTTGTACTACCGTTACACACGCGCACACACTACGCCACCTAGCGTCCACCAATAGCATTTTGGTTTAATTGCGTGTGTTCTCCGAGAGATTTTCCCGTATGCGGATCAATATTTAAAATGAAAATTTATTCAAATTACTGGGTTCCATTACTATATGATCGTATAGAATTACAATAACAATTTAATAACTACAATAATATTAACTATTAGCAAATCCTTTTATCATCATTAAATTAAATATATATTTAGTTTTCTAGAATCATGATATTTAAATAACATTATTCTTTTTCAAACTTGGTCACATGGAAAGTTACTTTTATGTAACAATTGAGAATATAATTTGTGACAGTTTATGATCAAAGGAGGGACTTCTAAAATCCTTATGAAAAAGCCCTAGTACTTAAAAGTCCTTAGGTATCGTCGTTTATGTATCAGTTGAGTGCGTTCTAAGGTTGGTTTGTCTCGTTCACGAGAAAAAAAAACGCATTGTTGATATCAAACTCCTCTCACTGCTGTCTGAAGCTATTTAATTCTGTCCTGGAAAAAGTTGTCGGCATTAAATCCGTTTTTTAGTCGAAGAACTTACAACGTATCGACTGCATCACAAAAACTTAAAGGGGGTGGATGAAAATACGTGATTTTATCACACTAATAGGACAAATGACGTGTGTATACAGTTTGTTGGTCTGATGAACTTCGTAATGTCACGAAAAAAAGGAGTAAATCGACCTCACAACTGTTCTTGGTGACACTGAACTTGTGCACACCTCAAATTGCCCCTCGTTACTCGTTTCCGACACTGCGCTACCTTTCGCTCCATTAATCCGTTCTCGCTTCTTTGGTCCTTCGAACTTTTTTTTTTTTTTTTTTTTTCACGAGCGGTTTACCTTCTTTAATTGTGTTACGCTTCTTTGGGCATCTCCAAGTGCCCTTCCTCGTAGCCCAAGACGCTTTGTTTTATGGCTTCATCGATCGGATGCACTTTGACGTAATGGTTCTTTTCCCTAATGTCGTGTGGCCTCATGAAGCAAGTAACGGCATGTCTTCTACGTCAACCAGTGCACAGTACGGTAATCAGACATGACTCCGTAGACGCGAAAAGATACCCTCTTTGCGGTACAGGTATCGCCATGCAGCAGATGTTTCTACATTCAGGTCAACTTGCTATTACTAGCGAAAGGGATTCTCCCATTACCGAGAACGAAAAAAAAAATCATCTGAGCTATTAATAAAGAGAATATTATAGTGTTTAATTGAGGAAACTCAATGGGGATTTTACTTGATGGTTTTTGCCAAGAATATCGTCCATTTGTTACAACAGATTAATTACTTTTTTTTTTATTTTTATTTATTTATTTTTTTTTGTTACATTATATATAAAGAAAATATCTTTATAAGGACTGGCTTAAAGGAGCGAAGCAAGAATGCTTTTCATCTTCCCCGTTATCTGTAGAGGACAGTGTAGGGATAAGGTGTTATTGAGCAATTAAAGCTCTGATCATGGCAGGAGGGTAACAGCAATGGCCGAGCCTCAGTTAGAACTTCATTGGCTACAGCATTGCCATCCATTACCCTCCAAGGGTATTGGATTAAATCAATCAATCACCGCATCTCACGGTCGATTGATTCATTCGATCTCTTCCAGCCCATAAAGAAAATAAAGACTAAGGATTATCAAAAATATATACAATATGTAAAAAAAAAATAAGGTGTGAAAAAATTGTCTTATTAATTAAATTATAATTCTTGCTTGTTTGATTGTAATAAAGAACTCTAATTTCGCATTGTTAAATGTGCGATGAATCTGTTTATTGGATTCTCTGGGAGGAGATGGACTTCCCCTTTATGACGATCGAATGCGTCCAATATTTTTTTCATTCCTGAGTACTTGTTCCTATTGGTGGTATTTATTCATACCAAAATACGTAATAGGTGGCCTGTTTGCTTTAAGATAAGTAAATTATTTTACGTGATATAATGAAAAAAAAATTCATATGATATTATACTCCTAAATAAATTCAGATTCAGAAATGCGTTAGCAGAGCTAATCTTAGATGGTGGGGTCACTTAAACTGAGTGAGAAAGGAATGTTAACAAAACAGATGTTTGATGGCAGGAAAAAGAGGAAGACCAAGATCTAGTGGATTGAATGCATTTAGCAGTACTATAGAAGACAGAAATGTGAGTTATGAGCTTATTAGAGTTCTGAAAAATAATAGACTAATTTGAATGAATATTGTTGACAGGAGATTGGTATTAATGTTACTTTAACCATATACTACCAGTACTACTATTACTATGGTGTTTGTACATTGAGGGTGTATATAACAAGAATTTGATGCTCATAAAAAATCATATTTCCTGAATATATCAGTATATATTATTTAATTTTAAGTGTTCTCATTTTATAATAAAAACTTAGTTTATAGGAGGAAAAGTACTCTTAATAAAATCCTGTGCATATGATGCTGCTATAACAATGGGATGCGGGGGGGGGATGCCACTCTTGGAGAGAATAAAAACCTAGTGTGATTATTACAGTATTTGCCTGTCTGATTCAAAAAGTAACAGAAATGTGATCAAAATATATATATATATATATATATATATATATATATATATATATATATATATATATATATATATAAATAAACGCCTAATTAAATAAATATAATTTATAAATAAACATCTAAAACAGAATAACCATTGACGTTACTGACAGGATGGGTGAAGCACAAGTGCTTTTCATATTCCCCTTTATCTGTAATGAGAGTTATTTGGGAATGGGAGATTTGTGAGCAATTAAGCTCGCCCTCTGAGGGCAGTAGTGTTAGCTATGATCAGTTGAGAGAAGAATAGCCTTCGGTCTTTTGTGTTTGTAGTAATCAGTCTCATTGTAATTGACAGCTTGCACGATTAGTGGGTTTGAATGTGAACTTGACTTCACGAAGAATTATTCTGCAAGATCACGAAGAAAGGAGGAGATGTATGGAGTGCCGGTTTCTCGGTGAATTTGTGAATTTCTGATGAACCACGGTGCATCCAGGATCATCCTAAGGCATTTGTTTTGGATTCTCTGTAATTTTGAAATGTTTGATCTTGAAGTGTAAAACAGAATAAGTCCTTATAAGGACTGGCTTAAAGGGGCGAAGCAAGAATGCTTTTCATCTTCCCCGCTATCTGTAGAGGACGGTGTATGGTAAGGTGTTATTGAGCAATTGAAGCTCTGATCATGGCAGGAGGGTAACAGCAATAGCCGAGCCTCAGTTAGAACCTCATTGGCTACAGCATTGCCATCAATTACCCTCCAAGGGTATTGGATTGAATGAATCAATCACCGCATCTCACGGTCGATTGATTCTCCATATTATCAAAACAGAATGAAAATAAAGGATTATCAAAAATGTATACAATATATAAAAAATATTAAGGTGTAAGCAATTTGTCTTATTAATTAAATTATAATTAAATATTATTAGAAAAATTAATTAGCACAATTATTTCTTAATTATTGTGTAATTAATCATATAAGATAATTAACATATTTCATTTTTCATATTCCGGATTGTTTACAAATTTGGTTTCATAAACTATTATTTGATTCCGGAGAAAATTCTTGACATATGTTGCAATACTTCCATATGATATTAATGTATTATTATCATATTATAATTTACTTCGTCAAATATAAAGTTTCCTGATCTTTCCTTAATATCTTTGAATGTTCTACGAACTTTGAACTTCTCGCTCTTACAAGGCTAGTTTTATTTGATGACGTTGTCAAAGAGACATTCGTGTGAATAAATGATCCACGAAATAAATGAATTAAACTGTCCAAGAACATTTATCGATGCTAATGTCTTGAATAGCTTATTTAGAAATGCGAAGCATTGCGCTACTCAACGTAAAATTCATTAACAGTTAATATTATGCAACCTCTTGATACTTTTAAATTGATAAACTAAATGCTAATTTCGGTAAAGTGCAGTGTTACGTATTTGCGCCATCTATCGGTCAAAAGTTTATTGGGAGCAAATATATATAATATATCATTTCAATTAATATTAAAATTATATCAATATATATATTAAATGAAATAAGTGAATTATATGAATAAAAATGGATTGATCTTTTGAAATAAGAATTTATTTACATTTAGATTATTTGTATCATAATAATAATATTCCACCACCATTACAAAGAACAGTTAATGAGCTATGATAATACTTTCGGAGGCTGCTAATAAATATGTTGGTTCGTAAACAAATGTTATGCAATCCTTTCAATAACTTAGTGTACTTGACTAAGAACTTGATGCGTGTTTCTGCTGTGTGGTGTTGGACTGTTTACTCTCTTTGAAATAGCTATAGAGGAATTCTTAATCGTTCAGGCATTTTGGAAACATTGAATATGTCGACTTGGTTTACTCACTGGATAATATCCGTGCTCTTCAAATAACATATGGAAAGAGATAGAGGGATTTAATGATTGTACGAAAGCTTCGTTTTCTGCTTCTATAATTGCGTCATGAATCTCAGTGTTAAGGCTTTAGTTTCAAGTTTAAATGTCAAGTGTATACGTGCGGTAGTGTATCGTATGTAGAATGTGAGAAGTTTGTTACCCGGATGTTCATGTAATTTCATACATTTTTCATAACTTATTATTATTATGTATTATATTTATTATGTATTGCTTTATTTAATTCCAGCTAAAGTTGACGTGGGTGCAAAAATTTTAATAACTATAATAAGTTTTCAAAATTGAATTTTATCAAAATGCGTCCAGTCGGATATTGTTGTTGTTATCCAAATATGATCGAATTATTTCTTAAACAATAAGAGATGCTTAGAAATATACGGAAATCTTTCAGATATATTTGAATATATCCGAATATATAAAATATTACAAATATATTAAGTTGCAATTGTATATTACTTTAAAAAAAATCAAAATAAGCGTCCTTATAAGGACTGGCTTAAAGGGGCGAAGCAAGAATGCTTTTCATCTTCCCCGTTATCTGTAGAGGACAGTGTAGGGATAAGGTGTTATTGAGCTATTAAAGCTCTGATCATGGCAGGAGGGTAACAGCAATAGCCGAGTCTCAGAACTGCATTGGCTACAGCATTGCCATCCATTACCCTCCAAGGGTATTAATCACCGCATCTCACGGTCGATTTCACTCACATCCTGCTTCAATTATCAAAATAAGCGTATTTTATAAATAAAAGAATTGAAATATGCAAGTACGTAAAATAAAAAGGTGTACTAAAAAAATAAAATACAAGAGTATATAAACGATTTTTAAATCAGCAAGTTTATCAAAATTTTTAAAAAATGTTTTAAAAATATTTGATTATATTATCAAATATTATTTAAAATGGCAGGAATATTTCATATATAACTGATTATATACTAATGGTCAAAAATGACTCGATATATGCAATATAACAAAAATATTTTAACTATATAAATCAGAATCTATTTCCTCGATCAAAATATATGCGATGTAGTGAAAAGTATATCAAAACTCCAGTATATTTGTATATACTCAGATGTACTTTTTTGCTAACAAACAATAGTAAAAAAAAAAAAAAAAAATCCAAACCAGAATAAATAAACAAAACTATATTTAACTTTAAATTAAAGGGATAAAAATTCCCTTAATTTAATTAACTTCGCCAGAAAACAAAATAGCCGTTTGGCTTTTCACCTTAGGTATATATTCAACTTTTATTATTATTATATGTATTAGCCCATCAAAATTATTCTTTTCACAAACTGCACGTCTTGTATCCCATTTTAAGATTAGTACGCAGGTATAAATGTGCTTCCCCATTCCGAAACCTTTATCTTACAGTAACCATTCTTGAAGAAGAAAGGAAATATACTTCCTTGCGGTTGAGGGATGATCTATTTGGAGGGCCACGGAAGTTTAGCCAATCGGAAGTACGTCTAATTATTAGTGCTGATTGGCAAAGCCCTGGTCACCACGGGGGTTGTCTGGTTATCTCACTCCCGTCATCAATAACACGTCACCTGCTGAACAGACTCCATTGATGTTCGCTCGAAGGGGAATGCGAAAAGATCAAACGCCATGTGCCGCTAGCTTTTACGTAAACAATCTCGAGGCCTCATTTAAACGTTCCTTTAATGAACAAACTGTAATTAAAAGTTCTAATTAATAACAGGGTGGTGTTTGGAAGATAACGATCGTTATGGATAATGTTCCGACCAAATGACATCGATGAAAATGGGCATTCAGATTCCAAAACTCTTCTACCAGTGGTGAGGGCAATGCCTGCTCGAGGCTAGCGAACCAACGTTTGTAATCCGCTGTTTTTCATCCAACGCATCCCTTGACTGGATGCAACCATCAATGAGATTACCACGGCTCACGTAAAGTATTCATTTACAGTTTAGCGTAACGTATCAAGAGATTAAATCCGTGGTGAGTTGTTGGTTGTGTTAATTATGCAAAATGGCAACGTGGATCGGAATTCTAACTGGAAAGACAGATTCAAATGATAGGATTAAGTATAGAAGGCTAACGGAGTTTACTTTCATTTAATGTGATAAATTTGTACGGATCACAGAGTATCGTACTGTCAGGCCATGATTATTGACAGGGAAGACGAAACGAAAATTTTCCTTTCTATAGTATCAGAACAACACGATTTGGTTTGTGAATATGAAAAAATTAAATGCTCAACAGGACTTTTTATAACTACATAGCTTAGTCTATCTCATATGGATGTGACAGAGATTTTTTCATCCCGCATACAGACAAATCGGCTAACGAACACACGCCACTTTTAATACAAAATACTGTTAGTAGGCGATAGATGGCGTGATGTTGGTGGGTTGTATGGTTTCGAGTGCCCTTGAGTGATTAGTTCTTGGAGGTGTCACATAATAAGATGACAGGTCACTGTTCACAAGAGCATTTCGCGGGAAATAACTGGAAGGAAAATCGTGAAGAGACCAATTCAGGCATCATTTATACAAAGATTTAAACAAAATTTATAGCAATATATATCTTTAGTTCTATCGAAAAGTCTTTAGTTCGGTTTGGATTATGAACTATTTCTTTAGTTCGGTTGTGATTATGAACTATTTCTTTAGTTTAGTTGGAATTATGAACTATTTCTTTAGTTCGGCTTGGATTATGAACTATTTCTTTAGTTTAGTTGGAATTATGAACTATTTCTTTAGTTCGACTTGTGTTATGAACTTTCTTTAGTTTGGCTTGGATTATGAACTATTTCTTTAGTTCTATTTGGTTATAAACTATTTCTTTAGTTCGGTTTGGATTATGAACTATTTCTTTAGTTCGGCTTGGATTATGAACTATTTCTTTAGTTCGGCTTGGATTATGAACTATTTCTTTAGTTTAGTTGGAACTACGAACTATTTCTTTAGTTCGGCTTGGATTATGAACTATTTCTTTAGTTCTGTTTGGTTATAAACTATTTCTTTAGTTCGGTTTGGATTATGAACTTTCTTTACTTCAGTTTGAATCATAAACTATTTCTTTAGTTTAACTTGGATTATGAACTATTTCTTCAGTTCGGTTGTGATTATGAACTATTTCTTTAGTTTAGTTGGAATTATGAACTATTTCTTTAGTTCGGCTTGGATTATGAACTATTTCTTTAGTTTAGTTGGAATTATGAACTATTTCTTTAGTTCGTTTTAATTATGAACCATTTCTTTAGATCAAATTTGGATTATGAACTGTTTCACGCAACAGCGCAAAATATTTCATATTTTACAGTGTAAACTGTTTTGAACTAATGGCTCATAACCATACGTCTGTAATTTGGGAGATTGGAAGTTTGCTTCAACAGATCAGAACGAATTTGTAATTTAAAAAAAAATAAAATCAAATGATAACATATCAGAAATCATATAAAAATAAAAAACTCTTCGAAGTCAATGCTAAACGCTGTTTTTAGATTTATAATAGCTGTTTGTCATTGACCGTTGTTTGGAGTATTCATGAAAGAGACCTCCTTGAAGTCTTATGAGAGAGTTGTGCTGCAATGCTTCCACCCCCAAGCAAGGTTAATGGTACTCATTTATTTGTAAAACTGCGTCATCGTTCTAACTTATATATAGATAAGGCTTAGTAACATGCTGTTGCAGATTCCAGCGTATGAATATTTTATAAGCAGTGTTTCTTTTGACCACACGAAGAACAATTTAAATATATATATATATATGAAAATGCATGCAAGTTCAGTGGAAGTCGGTTTCTCAAATGTATAAAATCCGAAATACGCTAAAAATGCGATTCTAGTTGTGCTTTCTCGCCATTCTTGCAATTTTAGTTCCCATGTGGGTCATGTGAACAAAAACAAGACACATCAACGTCATCTCTATCTGTTATAATATTCTGAAACGCCACCTACAATAACGAGTCTTACTTTACTCATTTAGCAGTGGCGTGTGCTTTTGAATATTTTAATGTCGGAAGCAACCATTGAATTGTACATCGTGTAGACTGCGAACATCAAATGTTTCTTATTATGTCCCCACCGAATCTCTATACTAACGGCCCTTAATGTGCCCAGTAATGGCCCACTTTAGTTGGAATTTTAGGCACGTTTTCATACTGGTAATGATTATTCGCATCTACCCTTTGGTTACTCTTCTAGCTTTAGCCATAAATGTGTCGTTGAAATGGGGAGAAAAAAAAATCAATTGAATCAGGACCGTGTTTTCATTTAAGTGCTTTGGATATGAGTCATAGTTGGGCATCAATGCGACTATTTATGTTTCACAAATCCTTTTATAGTGTTTGAACTTCGTATTATTGGTGAAAGCGAATTATTTTCAGCTCTGTGATCTAACTAATTAGTTGCTTTTATGAGAATTTGGGACACACATGATTCACATAATGACCGCATGGTGTCACTGATAACTAACTGTGGATAAACCAATATTTCAAAGATATTTTTATGCAATTCTTGACTATCTGTCGTACTCGAGAATTGCATAGTGTAGCCAAAAATAATCGTAGATTATTTTTGGCTACACCGGCCAAGATAATTGTTCTTTCTTGTGTATTTTCTAAAAAAAAAAAATAATAATAATAATAAATAAATAAAACGATAAAAATCCATTGGAATTCCATGTTGCTTTCTGTAACACGTGGTTAAATTAGCGTTCTTGATTGACAGAAACATTAGTCTGCAATTTAGCGTGCCATCCCTTGCCTTTATCCCTTCCTCTTCCACGTGGTTTGCCACAAGGAGTAAAAAAATAAAAATAAAAAAATAGTCCCATGATTTTTATGATTCAGAAAATCAATTCAAAGCTGTCTGGTAATTTTTTTTAAAATGATTTTCTCAACCGTCTGCATTTATTTGGTTCAATAAAAATAAGAGTCTAAAATTTGGCTCAATAAAAAATAAGAATCTAAAGACACGCAGGTAAACATAACGGCCAATAGTTAGTAGGTTGTGGCACTTGTGTTAAATACGCACTTTAGTAGGTAACCTTCAGACACCAAAGTAATTTGCTTAATTATTCTTAATCTGGGTGACAGTTCAGCTAATTGGTGAAACTATCGCAATCATATTAAGAGAAAACGTAATTAAACCTAATTACAGAGACGCAAAAAGAATAATGAGTCTCTGGAGAAAACGAAATGAGAGGGAGCCACTAGCTTAACAAACGTAACAATATAAGAATCCTTGTAGGCTTCGAAGAATAACATTTCATAATGTTTTCTGCGCCGTTAACTCTTGCGAGGGTTAATTACTCATGAAATTGGTATTTAATACGAGGATTATTTCTCTGCATTATTTCTTTTTATATTCTACTTTGTGTTAAGAATGCAATCCGACTGAATTCAAGGATGTTTTCAATGCGCAAAGACCTTCCCATGCCAAATATTTTTTTTGGTTTTTGTCTCGCGATATGTTGTGCAGCGTTGCAGCTAAAAAAATTATATTTATAATTAGATTTTATTAAATATAAGATCCCTGGGTTCTCATAATTAAATTATATATCAAGTTTATCTGAATAACATACATTTTTATATATTAAGTTTATATTAAAATAATTGTGGGAAATATTTATAATGAACCTTTTTAAATTATAATTTAGATTTTTGTTAATATAAAATGAAACTAATTATAAAACATTTTATAGACTACGATACAGGATGTCAAAAGATTTAGATTTATTACTTTTTTTAGATTTATGCTAAATTTTTGTTTCTTTTTAATATTCACTTTAAGTTAAAAAATGTTTAGTTCATAGCAAAGTTTCAAATTGTCAGATGGCGCTGTCATCTGTTAAATAAACAAAGCCCATTATCACTTCGAAATCACACCCGATAAATAAAGGTCTTTTATTTATTTCATGTTAGTTTGTTTGAAGGCTTTATAACACCGACGGCTCTTCAACTTTTTTTTTTACTGGTGTCCAAAACCCTTGTCCGTTAGCTTTTTTCGCAATAAAAGCACAAATATACAAAATACTGGAAAAGCCAATATTACGTAGATGTTAGTATATCTCCATCTTCTTTTTTGTGTTACACTCAATGGTCTGTCATGGCCAAAATACTGCTTACAATCAAGCAATTATATCTGCACTGTCTACTATTATAAATTATGTGTGTGTTCTTGCCTGTTTCCTGTTTATTAAGATTAACATAACCCTTCCTCCCTATACCAGACCGGCTAACTCACCTTTAGGTGAAAATCCCTGATAAAGATTTTTCATATGCTAGATGGGATTTGATCCAGCCTACAGAAGCTTAATGTTACAGTCTAATTTTACCAATTCAATGGCCTGTGCATCTTATGTCGGGGACTCCTTAGTTTTGAAAAGATAGTGTGATATGATAGCTAAGAGTTATGTATTTGAAAGGATCTTTAGCATTAACATCCTTTTTTATTTATAATATCCTATGATATTACTATCACAGCAGCTAAAAATTATACCGAGCAAAAATTACGTGAAATGATATTATCAAACGTAATGCAATAAAGTTTCCCTCTTTCGCTATAAACTTTACTTTGCCTCTGAACAACTATTAATTTCTTACACATCAGAAATAATTCAAAAATGGAATACTGTTCTCACATTTTGGGTGACACAGCTAAGAGTTCCCTAAGTAATTGACTTGGGACCAGTGGCGGCTCGTTGCTTGAAATCTTGGGGGTGCTGCAACTATCGAAATATACATACACACTGTAAGTACAGTGTATACGTGTTTTGGATAAAATATCAAAATTGTAGTGAAAATTAAATATGAAAAAATATTGTTTATTATCGATGAAATCATACAGTTTGGTATAATTCAAAATTACTTAAAAATAAAATCCATTGTCATAACCCCAATAATGTTCTAAAATGAAAACTATAACAAATGTTGTCTTTAATTGTAATGTTCCAATATTTAAAGAGACGAAGTAAACACGATAAGCACTACGAACACTCTACTACTGGCGCAAATTGCATATAAACAACAGTGGAACTGTGCGACGGACAGTGCCGCATTACGCTAATAGCTCGCATCTCACTATGACGTGCATATGCTTGCGCGCGTAGCAATATGACGCTGTGGTAAACACACAGTGCTGCTACGTCCTTCGCCCTCCTAAGTGCTACAAGATGGATTTTTATTATTTTTCATGCAAAATAAGAGAATTGTATAGGATCGTTGATGATAAAATGAAATATTACAAGCAAATATAAATAAATTAATAAATATATTTATATATCGAGAAAAATTGGGGGTGCTGCAGTTCCGCAGTGCCTATGCACGAGCTTTGCAAAAAATACAAATTTGCAAAAAATTTGCATTTTTTGCAAATTTTTCAATTAGTCATTGTTAATTGAAACTGACACCATTAATCCCTTTTTCTTCTTCTTTCTAAATATGTGAATACACTTATAGATTTATAGAACAAAATTTTTCGTCTTCTTTCTCCTCAACGTTCTGTCTATTCACGATACTAATAATCTATAGGTAGAACAACCTCTTGCGTATGGGGTTTTGAAGGATATTTTTATAGTAATCCTGATCCTTAATATCCTTGGTATCTATAATAACCTAAGACAGTACATTTTCACTGTACAGTGGTAGTTAAAATTCAGTCCTAAAATTATCACCCTTTAATTTCCTAAATGCCTTGTAATACTGAAATAAAATATATCCTTTAAAATTAGCCTTATTAACTTAATATCATTCAGATGTTAAATCTGTAAAGATAAAGGGTAGAGAATTTTTTTTTAATTATCCTTAAAATCTTTTAGAATTTTGAAACGATTAGCCTGTTTCATATGTTATCTGGCATGTCGATTGCAAATACTTCTCTGTGATTGGATGGAATAGTGCCACGTGATCTCATGAAGACATGGCACGTCATAGCTAACAAAAACGAGAGGCCGTGTGTGGTTTTTATTATTTTATTTTATTTATTTTTTGACTTCGACAACTCAACCAGCAAATTTTCATCTGGATATTAACGCTCACTGCACAACAACAAAACGTAATTTTAATTTTATGCAAAGCGGTATTAAGATCCAGTCGTTAAACATGCATTTACCGGGATATTGCTCGTCCATCAACCGGGGCAACAGTTAACATGGCATCACCAGCTGCCCAAGCCACATGTATGCTTATTAAGATAGATCCTTCAGATCACAGCACCTCGTGCATCATCCCATCGCTTGTAATCAATACTACATCCTCCTTTGGGATGTCTGGTAATTAGGTTGTTAGCTAGCGCTTGCAGTGTTCCAGACAACTAGGGTAATAACATTTTCCTTTCAACGATGGTACGAGACCATAATGATAATACCATATTCAATGCGAAGGGGGTATCCCTTGAGAAATAGTACCAATTAAGAAACATAGATGGCAGCACCTGAGACACACAAGCTCCTCTTTGAATGAAGACCAGACGTAAGATCTGTACTTACCAAAACGGAAAATATATCTATTCCCCAATGAGGTTTTTTTTTATTTATTTTTTAACGTGGAACTGCATAGAATTGAACGAGAATTAACAATAATCTGCTAAAGGAAGGATGGAAAACAGAAAAAGAAAGTTATTTTCTACAGTCCGTCAATGATTCTATTTTGATGATCATACAACAAAAGTTAAGACGTATCTCAGAGCGGCAAACTCCCTTAGGAATCAGTTGATATCCGCTGCAAATTCCCTTCGTAGCTTTTATAGTCATTGCATGCATTAAAAAGCGACTTTGTGTTTGGTCGTACAACCGAGTTGGATAACCCTGCGGGAAAGCTAGCCAATGCGCTGCAGAACAAACAAATAGACTTACATGTCCCGGGGGGAGTTGTTGGAGGTAATGAAAACGGAATTGAAGGCTTCTGGATATTCTTTCTTGTCTTTGTGCACACGAGTATACTTGATCAGTTTGGATATTTTTCACCTTCTTATTGCAAAACTGTTGTTTCTTGTATTTATCTTCCACTTAAGGCTATTCCCTGTGCGAGCATATATCACCCAATTCTAATTTCTGCGCGATTTTTTTTTTTTTAAGTAAACTTGGAGGAAGAAAGTACATTAACCTTCCCTTTCAACTCGGCATGAGATTTTTTCGAAAAAATAATGTTATTTGGTATTTTAATCATTCGTAGATCTGCCAACTAGAATGGAATTCTAAATGTTGTAACGAAGTTTAAATTTTAAGCTTTTTTTTTTTAATTTTAAGTTTGCAAATTACAAAGTTGAAGTTTTGTGAGATAAAAATTTGAAATTGTAAATTTTGCAATCTCATTTATGTGGTTTTTCAAATTGAAATTAAAAAAAAAATTAATTTCATCCTCTCAAACCGTAATTGTTATTCTTTGGCATTTTTGGTTTATTTATTTTTTTTTTAAATGAAAATGTAAACCTGAAAGGATGTAAAAAAGAGAAACTAAATATAAATTAAAAACTTCAGCTTTAAAGTGTGCTCTAAAAATTTTATTCATAAAAAATAGTTTAAGTTTATATTAGTTTAAATTTATACTGAGTAATATATGAAAGTTTAAATTTTTAAGAATATTTTTATTTTTCAAATTTCTATTCAACTGTTTATTGCATTATTTTAAATTTTAACATTTTATTCGACTTTTAAAAACATTTAATTTCGTTTATTGTAATTTTTCTATTGACACTGCAGATCATATTTTTTTAAAAAAATTGTTGATTGTAAATTATCAAAATTTATATTTTGACTCTAAAATTAAAAATTTGAAAAATAATTTACAAATCTAAAAAAAATAATCTGAAAACTTATTTTTTTCTAAGATTAAAAAAATTAAATCTTAACATTATTTAATTACGTTTTTAAAATATTAAGAATTCTTGATTGTAGTTTTTTTTTTTAAATTAAACTTTCTGTATTGTATTGTTTTATATTTTATTTGTCGATTTTTTTTTTTAGCATTTTA
The DNA here is from genome assembly GCF_054136105.1 of Typopeltis vanoorti. Classification (NCBI taxonomy): domain Eukaryota; kingdom Metazoa; phylum Arthropoda; class Arachnida; order Uropygi; family Thelyphonidae; genus Typopeltis; species Typopeltis vanoorti. The sequence goes on along the minus strand of NC_143561.1, from coordinate 35,861,241 downwards.
AACTTTGTATTTTTTTTTTTTTTTACATTTGAAGTTTGCAAATTACAAAATTTGCAAACTTCAAAGTTTAGTGAGATAAAAATTTTAAATTATAAATTTTATAATCTCATTTATGTGGTTTTTCAAATTTAAATGGAGTCCAAAGACTCATCGAGAGAGGGCACTTACTTTACAACTCTCCATCTTCACCATTCAATCCACCAACTACAGCGAACCGCATCATCTACACCGACGCCATCTGCTGCCCATTTTTTTACTATTTTTGGTTACTATCGTTCAATTAACGTCATGTGTGTTTGTGTTCTTCATTAAGCGTTGAATGTCATTCACCCACTTTTTTGCATCATTTATTATTTTGTTCCTTCATTCGGCTGCATTTATTTTTCAAGCCCGGCTCTTGTTTATTGATCCTTTCCCTACTAGTTCTCCCCTCTGTTACCAGAATATTACCTTTCTACCTTAAGGAACATGGCTGAGTTTCCAAAGTCGCTAAACCACGTTTAAATGTAAGTGTACAGTGTATTGATTTTTCGCATCCAACTAGCTTTGTGGCGCCATCTATGATTGTTTTAGCGAAACCTCTGAGCACGTATATGAAATTCCTTAATAAAAACATGGCTTATACTAATATATACCGAAGGCAAGCCAGGTCTTCTTTCCTATGTTAATAAATAAATAAATAAAATAATAATAAAAAAAACGAAGTGGATTTGATTATTGTAATGTCCTTATAAGGTTCTCTTGAGAAACTTTTAAATTCTAAACTTTAAACTCTAAAATTTGAAAACTTTTAAATAAAACTCGGAGGACAGCTAGCTGATGCCTGAATTTCAAAAGGGTTCCCTACTTAACTGCAATGATCCTAATCTAGTTAAGTGGTTAATGTCATAGGAAACGTGTTCTGAATCTTACTTATAAATTATAAGTACCCGTAAGATTTTTAAAGTGAAGCGAAACTGGAAATTATTCATTTTTTAGCTGTCTACGTTTATACCCCAATGTTTGATGTTTATGCATCCCCCAAATACTTTCTTTAAGTCATGTGAACACCTGAGTCTCACCATCGAGACCCACAACACAAACGCCATACTCCAATCTGATGCTTTTAGGCAACGTTTGATCCACATGTTACTTGCTATGAATAAAACATTAGTCGAGAACCAGAACAAGGAAATAAATTAATTCCTCAAGGTTTTTTTACGGCTTCCTTGAAGAAGTATGAAGTCCAAGAAAGGCCGTTGACCTTTTCTCAGTTTAAGGTGATATATAAAATCTGTATCAAATTCATCTTCGTTGTCGTGGTCATGTTTTATTCAGAGAATTTGTTAGAATTAATGATAATGTTGTGGGAACGAAATAACCCTTGACGTTGTAGATTTTAATCACTCGTTCTTGCTTCAAATTAATGAGTAAATATGTTAATAAGAAAATAAATATGTTGGGAAATTAACTTGGTTTTATAAGGTGCTTTTTTTTTAGTGTTGATTGCCTTTAGGAAAATAAACTAATAACATTTGAAACTGTGTTTAAACATCCTATACAGCAATTGTCGAGATCGTCACTAGAGGGCATCTCAACAATGTGTCACAGTTCTGGAAGTCAGTGACATAAGGGCTTTGTACGCATGCGTGGTCTTCTTACGCTTTTATAGTTGGAATTTAATGAAATTTCATTTACGCATAAAAGTGATATAGGAGAAGGCGCATGTATACTCCTCCCTACTTTAATTTGGAATGATTAGTGTTAACTCATATTTATCTTGCTTATTTGCAGAATATTCACATCCATTTGGCATATTACAAAGTCCCTTTTTTTAGCCGGTTGCCAAATTAGTAGGTTAAGGATATATATATATTTTTTTAATCCTCCACTAACGCTAAGGATGAACACTAGATGGCGACTCTTTCATCTATGCACCAGCTAGAGATCTCAGCAATACAACTAATCATGATGGCAATCCATATATAGACAGACCTAGAATAGAACTAAAAAAAAATCCATGAAAATAAGCTTTTTCTTTATACCGATTTTCTCTTTCAAAAGCATGTATTGATTAGTAGTAATCACTGGGATTGTATCGCATTTCATTTTTTTTTTCTTACTTCGTTTCTCGATTTTTAATTTTTTTTTTTTTTTATGATTACTTTTAGCACAATGTGAAGTATTAGTTTTCATCCCGCTAGTGGATTTTGAATGATAAGTATTTGTAAAGAAACTTCGCTAACAAATTATTGATATATGATATTTTCTAAAATCAAAAATTACCGACTTCTTTTGCATTGTTGATATACGCTAAGATCTCCGAGTCATCTCTTCTGTGTACTTTTTTTTTTTTCATTACGTGACGAAGACGAGTCGTGATTACCGATAAACAACATAGTAGCCGAATGAAAAAGTACAAAATCAATTACATCGCTCTGAAAAAAAAAAAAAAAAAAGCTTCCGTTGAGAAATGATAGAAACAGTCTAACTACAAACAGATCGTCGTATTGCTCTTACGCCAGCAATTGACACGCACTATTGTAAATATTTATTTCCAGAACAAGTGAATGAATCCCTGTACGGTATTTAGTCCAAGATGAATCGAGTTTGTTGTCATCGAAGACCATGTTACAATCACAGGGCTTCTAAATCACCACTGATCCCGGTACATCTCTTTAACGAGGCAAAAGTTGCACGGCCGGAGTATACATCATGGCTCTGTGACTAAACAGGCACTAAATTAATGAATATTGCTCTAAGCTTATCGCCCTAGTCTTAATTGGCTCGTTTAAAAATTCTAATAATGCTAAGCCTCACGTACACCGATTAAAACTTCTAAATTGTTAGTGTTGATATTTTAATAGGAAGTGTATGAATTATGGGAGCATTTTTCACGCCCAATAGGGTCCAATATCAAGACGAAACGTGGATGATAAACGAGGCTTTAACCATATATCTACATACTACATTTTGAAGCATGGGACCAATCAACGTGCTCTTTGGCATATTTTCCATCCACTTCCGGGATTACAATGATCCCTGCTCATAGAATGATTTGCAGAAGGCTTGGGGAAAATCCTTTATAGGACATAATAGCATTATATTTTGAAACTTACTTTACATTTTGAAATAAGATTAAAATAAGATTAAAACACATTTAAAATTTTTTTTTTTTAATGTGTCACTTAATATACTTCAAACGAACTTTTGCGAATGCACAAAGTAAGTTAAAAAATATCTTTTAAATCAGTATTTCTGATGCTTATTGAGTGTGCAAAGTCTGTATAGAAATATTTCTTTTTCTGGGGGATTCCTATGAAAATTTTCATAAAAAATAACGGAAAGGGATTATAATAAAAATGATAATAAAACGTTACCTACAAAATATTTCACTCAGGGAAGCATATACGAGGTGTTACCCAAAATTTTGGAGAATTTGACCGTTAAAAAAAAAAAAACACTTATCCTAACTCGTAGTTTCCACTATCTCCTTCAAAGTAGTCCCGTTTGGACATGTATACAGCGATCTCAGCGTTTTCCCCATGATTTCATGCATCCCTGGAAGTCCGCAAGTGTGACTGTGTTGGGCACTCCTGCGATTCTGACTGGATCTCCTCACTCGTGTCAAAACGACGCCCTCTCAGTTGGAATTTCATTGTGGGGAACAGGAAAACGTCGCATGAAGAATTACGGCTTTTTTTTTTTTTTTTTTTTTTTTTTTTTTTTTTTTTTGAAAGCCATGAAGTGTTGAACCACGAGCGATGTATAGGTGGCATTTTATGTATCATGTTGAAAACGTTTTGATAAAATGCATTGAATGGTCCCTTATGACGGTCATGCAATCTTACATTCGCCTACGATCTGCAAGTATAGCCTCCGGCATTTTTTGCAATGTTTTCCAGCGTTGTACTTGAAGACGGTCGTCCAGAACACTCATCGTCGTCGACAGACTTTCGTCCATCCTTGAAGCATTTGTATCACCACAAGTTTTGGCTTTGGCTCATAGCATTATCACCAAATGCTTCCATTAATAGTTTTTTGAGGTTAAAGAAGTTTATGCAGATTCTTTTCTCCTTAAAATTTGCCGCTTCAGTTGGAGAAAAAAAATCTCCAAGCCATTAAAACATTATGTTACAAAAACACACATAACTCAAGAACGCAGCCTCTTAGCCTGTTGGTTGTTGGTATACTGATTCACAAAGGGTACTGCTCGCGCCTTATAGCGGCAAAAGACCGTACTACAACCGCTTCGCACGCGCTGTTCAATTTCATATTACTGAATAAAGAATATAAATTATGACTGGATCATAATATCCTGCATTTTGATATAATAAATATAATTCAAAATATCGGTATTATTTGGGAATTCCTAGAGGTTTTTGCAGGACCCTAAGGTTCGGTGGAAAATAGTTTCACAAACACTATTTTAAATGATAGTTTTAATATAGTTTTCGTTTTTAAATGCTTTATTATTAATTAATGCTGCTATTATAAATGTATCTAAAATAACATTCACATTTTCTCAGGCCTTATTTTTAAAATTCACTAAAATATCCTTTAAAGTACAGCAGGAGTTTAAAAAAAATAACGAAAAAAATCTTTAATTGTGAGAAAATGCTTTTGAAAAATATCAAAATGCTGCATAATTAAAAAAAACCCTTAAAAGTGCGTGAAATATTCTTATAATGCTAGCAATTACTGTATTTCAAAGCTTTAAAGGAATTAGATATTTTTCGGAAACAATTTACTTAAAATTTTTCAGTAATGAAACACAAATGTACATCCAGCCTCTTAAGAGATTAAAAGTAATCCACTAAAGAATACTTCAAGTGCTTAAAATATACTTGAAATACTACGAGAAATAACTATATAATGAAAGTTTGATCCCCCCCGCCCCTTTTTTTAAAAAAAAAAAATCTGCAACAGTTTAAAATAATATCATCTAAGTATGAAAAAATGTTTGGAAAATATTTTTATAATGCCAAAAGATCCCTTAAAATGTCAGAAGTATAGAAAATCACGCAAACAATAATAAGAAATTCTAACCGTAGTTTCATCGAAGCAACTTGTGCTGCCCTCTAGTGTTGTAAATAGAAACGAACTCGTGCATGTTATTTCGTGCTAATATTCGCGTTGGAATACAATTCTTGTAATTGACTCCGTTTATAACATTCGTTAATTTTTAATATTAGTGGAAAAGTTCTTTGTTATTAGACGATTGTGAATATTGAGAAGATTATTAATTTATCTTTCGTTCAAGCTTTTCCTTTTTAACCCGAGTTTGTCACGTTTATAAATTAGTCACTAGTGGTAGTCTCAGTAGGGAACTACTACGGGGGGGGGGGGAAGACGATCCCTTACAGTAATGAAACACAGAAAGCGTCTCCCACGCACTTGGACAAGCGCTTTCATCTCATTTCCATATTATTCGCTCACAAGTCTAACCGAATCAATTACTGTTACAATGTCCCTCTTAAGGTTATTGAATATTTTATTACTTTTAATCTCAGCGGTGCTTAGTCATTATTGAAAACATCAATTTGTCGGTTCGTGTTGACACAGAGCACTAATGCTTCATGTTATGATGAATAACTTATCATGTAAATTCTGACTCTTTTTTTTTTTTTTTTGAACGTTGATAATTTGCTTTCATTAGCGATGTAGTCTCAGAAGAAAGTAAAAATAACAATTATTTTTTTCAAATTCATTCCAAAAATCGTTTTCGTCTCAAAAAAGTTTCTTTAAAAATAAAAATTGGACATTAATTTTGTAACTGTAGTAACTACGTCAATTCCAAGTTTTTGAATTATATTCTTTTAATATTTAAAACGTCTAGTGTAACCATAGTAACCACAATATTCCATAACTATGGCAACCGTTGTCCATTTCATTGTTTCATGTCACGGCTTAGTTCTTGTTACTATGGTAACCAATTGCTATTTTACACATTTTTTTTTTTTTTTGTTAATTATGTTGTACGTTTTATTGTCTTTATGCGTGAGTGTTTTGAAATGTTGCAAAACATTCGCAAAACGGAATTGCCTGCATATTTTAGCTCATATTTAAAATCTTTTTGGATGGCTAATCTTATCAGTGATTAAGGGAGATTAAAATACTACACATAGCAGGAAAATCACAGAAAGATAAGTTTATCTAACCAGGTCACGCAGTAACTAAATCGTAACAGGTGCGATTTAATCTTTTGCAACTCATCGGTGAAAGTCGAGTATAAAATTTTAGCTACTTCTAGAAGAAAATGTAAGTTATACTCTACTAAAATTGTTCGTATTTTGTAAAAACACCGAAAAAGATATTATGTATCATATTTTACTAAATCTAAACAAGTATTGTTCTCTTACAAGTGGCAGTTTTTTTTAACAATTTACTTGATTTTTCTCTCTCTTTAGGGAGCAACCCATCTTCACCACCAAAGCACATGTCTTCCACATTGATCCTAAGACCAAGCGGTCCTGGGTTCCGGCCAGTTCACAAGCAGTTAACGTCAGCTTTTTCTTTGACTCCACCCGTAACTTGTACCGCATTATAAGCGTCGAGGGCACCAAGGTAAGACTTTTTTTTCTTTTTTTTTTTTTTAGTTGAATAGTAACCCTGTCCTTATTTGTAAGAAGCATTTTGTTGATAACGTGTTGGAAAGAAGAATAGGTTGGCTTATAGTTTTAAAAATAATTTCAAAACTATGCAGTAAGCGTATGATTGTTAGTAAGCAGTACATTTTAAGTTCACACTCTGTACAAATTGTGAGCCGATAATGACTCTTTTTTAAAATTTTATTTATTTAAATTATAATGCAGAGATAGGTAGGAAGAAAATTTGCACATTAATTAGAATTGGATGGAATTGTGGGCATGTGAAAATGGCTATCAGTTCATTGTTAGTAAATGTAACACTGTATGGACTTTAGAAAAGCTATTTAAGTTTAAAGTTAATGCTGTTGGAGATTTCATTGCGACATGATTGCCAGTCAGATTAAAAGTTCTTACTGAACATTAGAGGTTGATTGGCACAAACAAGTGTAACTCATTTGCTCTGCTTGACGGAGGATTCTCGTACATACATTGCTATTCTGTTTTCGTTATTATATACAAACCGTCCACTATGGATTAGAAGCTTTCATTTTACGTATAGGCATGAGAGTGCCAATACCGATCCTACGATTTTGAATTTTAAACTGGGAATATAACTTATACAGTGCAAAGTAATAACCAGTTGCTACTCATATTCTATTTTTCAGTACATGATAGAATATTATGTATATTATATTTCTAAATACATAATTATATATTATATTTGAAAGCTAACATTGTATATTTCAAATATATTTATTTCAAATTTCAAATATATATATATATATATTTATATATTTCAAAAGTATAATATCCTTATAGTCCTTATAAGGACTGGCTTAAAGGGGGGGAAGTAAGAATGCTTTTCATCTTCCCCGCTATCTGTAGAGGACAGTGTAGGGATAAGGTGTTATTGAGCTATTAAAGCTCCGATCATGGCAGGAGGGTAACATCAATAGCCGAGCCTCAGTTAGAACTTCATTGGCTACAGCATTGCCATCCATTACCCTCCAAGGGTATTGGATTGAATTGGATTGGATTGAATGAATCAATCGACCGCATCTCACGGTTGATTGATTCCCAATCTATCTCCCATCTCTAGAATAAAAGTATAATTTGAAAGCTACTCCATTATTATTTACGTAGATATGTTAAAAATTTCGGTGTAAGATATCTAAGAAAGAACTATTCCTTCGAATTTGATAAATATTGGAAAAAAAAATTTTTTTTTAATGTATAATATAGCAGAAATATATATTATATTTCTGCTATATATGTTTAGTTCCATAGTTTTAAGAATTTCAAATATTTCTTCAAAAAACTGTATAAATGTTTATTATGCCAATTTACTTCATTTGAAGCATAAAAAACATGTTTATATTTAACTGAAAATAAATAAATCAGAAATCTAAGTTCTTTATATAAAAACATGTAAAATGAAATAAACTAAACTACTATTTAATTTAAAATATGTGATTATTTTTAATTTAAGAAATTTTAAACAATTCCCAAATTACCATATTTCTAATTAGATATTCAGAAGACTTATTTTCATTTTAAAATCGTTGGCAATAGAGGAATCAATCGACCGTGAGATGCGGTGATTGATTCATTCAATCCAATACCCTTGGAGGGTAATGGATGGCAATACTGTAGCCAATGAAGTTCTCACTGAGGCTCGGCTATTGCTGCTACCCTTCTGCCATGATCAGAACTTTAATAGCTCAATAACACCTTATCCCTACACTGTCCTCTACAGATAACGGGGAAGATGAAAAGCATTCTTGCTTCGCCCCTTTAAGCCAGTCCTTATAAGTTGGCAATTTATGAATGAGAGGATACTGAATATAGTCCTTTTTAGGACTTCCAGGATAACGAATGGCAATGCTGTAGCCAATGAAGTTTTAACTGAGGCTCGGCTATTGCCGTTACCCAGCCATGACTAGAGCTTTTTAGCTCAATAAAACTCCATCCACACAGATTTTCTTCATTCAGATGACGGGATAAAGAGTCAAGGACTCAGTCCATCGCCCAGTGCTTTTAAGAACTTGGCAATTTATGGTAGGGGCTGATGAGAAAAAAAAAAGTCCTTTTTAGGACTGCCAGAGTAACAAATGGCAATGCTGTAGCCAATGAAGTTTTAACTGAGGCTCGGCTATTGCCATTACCCAGCCATGACTGGAGCTTTTAGCTCGATAATACTCCGTCCACACAGATTCTCTTCATTCAGATGACGGGATAAAGAGTCAAGGACTCAGTCCATCGCCCAGTGCTTTTAAGAACTTGGCAATTTATGGTAGGGGCTGATGAGAAAAAAAAAAGTCCTTTTTAGGACTGCCAGAGTAACAAATGGCAATGCTGTAGCCAATGAAGTTTTAACTGAGGCTCGGCTATTGCCGTTACCCAGCCATGACTGGAGCTTTTAGCTCGATAATACTCCGTCCACACAGATTCTCTTCATTCAGATGACGGGATAAAAAGTCAAGGACTCAGTCCATCGCCCAGTTCTTTTAAGAACTACTTTTATTCATTCAGGGACGCGGAAATGGGAGATCGACCGTGAGTTGCGGTGATTAATACCCTTGGAGGGTAATGGATGGCCAATGAAGTTCTGACTAAGGCTCGGCTACGGCTATTACCCTCTTGCCATCATCAGAGCTTTAATAGCTCAATAACACCTTATCCTTACACTGTCGTCTACAGATAACGTGTGAGATGAAAAGCATTCTTGCTTCGCCCCTTTAAGCCAGTCCTCATAAGGACTATATAAGTTGGAGATTTAAGACAATCGACCGTGAGATGCGGTGATTAATATTAATACACTGTGATGGTAATGGATGGCAATGGTGTAGTCAATGAAGTTCTAACTGAGGCTCGGCTATTGCTGTTACCCTCTTGTCATGATCAGAGCTTTAATAGCTCAATAACACCTAATCTCTACAGTGTCCTCTACAGATAACGGGGAAGATGAAAAGCATTCTTGCTTCGCCTCTTTAAGCCAGTCCTTATAAGGATATATAAGGGCCGGAGATTTAAACGGAAAACATCACGCCTGGAGCAGTAGGTCTATAAATAGGAATGGCTGCATCCTCTTTAACTACATAAGCTCAAAATGCCCAGCTGTGGCTGGCCCCTCTGTGCCAACTCACCACATTCCGACTGACTCATCCGACGTCTTGGATATAGCTGTCCTTCAGAATGTCATCCTGCAGTACACCCTGGAATCATTGAATGAATTATCATCAGACCACAATCCTATTCTGCTTCAAGTCAGTTATCCTGTGAAAAACTGTTCAAAATACTTCCAAACTACACTGATCCCGTCCCTCATATTAATTCCAAGGAAGAAATTGATTCTGCAGTCAAGAAACTTACTGATCAAATCAACACAGCCATAGCATCTATCATCTTAAATTCAATTGCTTTTCAGCCTAAACGACTACCAGATCACATAATGAACATAATCAGGGGAAAAAATAAAGCAAGAAAAAGATACAACACCACCAGAGCACCCCAAGACAAAAAATATCTCAACAAAATGAACAGTGCAGTGAGAGATGCACTTAAACAAACACAGAAACCCACAGAAACAAACTATGGGAAGACAAATTAGCCTCCATATCAATTGCTGGTGATCAAACCGTCTGGAAGTTCCTGAGAAACATCAAAATCAAAAACAAATCTCTTCCTCCTCTCAAATCTGACCTGAACATTGTTTACACAGATGCAGAAAAAGCCGAAACTATAGCTAAAAATTTAGAAAAACAGTGTAGCCCTTCACTCGATAACCTAAATTTCAATCATATTTATAAAATTCACCACCACGTCAAACACGTGTTGAAACGGCCTGATACCTGTACCAGCCAACTCACACCTACTTCTCTAGTTGAAATTTATGACAGTATACAGAATTTAAAGAATAAAAAAGCTCCAGGGTATGACGGCATCTCCAACAAAGTTATTAAACTGCTACCCCGAAAGGCCATCGCACATCTTACAACAATTATAAATGCTATGTTCAGGTTTAAATACTTTCCCTCTGCATGGAAGTTGGCAGACGTAGTTCATATATACAAGCCTGGCAAGGATTCACAGCAGCCTCAAAGTTATCGTCCCATAAGTCTGATTTCTAATTTGGGCAAAATAGCAGAAAAAGCTATCCTTTCCAGAATTCGACTTTCAGTAAAAAAATTAAACATCCTTCCTTCAGAACGGTTTGGTTTTCGCCAATTTCACAGTACCACCCAACAAATTCATAGACTAATCGAATTCATTACCACAAGTTACAATTGGCATCAATATACCGGAGCAGTTTTTCTTGATTTAGAAAAGGCGTTCGACAAATTATGGCACTTTGGACTGCTATACAAGTTGATTTTGGCTGGCATTCCATTAGATCTAGTCCAAATCATAAAGTCATTTCTTAGTGACAGACGAATGCAAGTCAAACTAAATGATATATTATCTACCCAGCGACGCATCTTGGCAGAAGTTCCTCAAGGGTCCCTACTGGCACCGATACTTTTCACGATTTTCATGGCGGACATTCCGCACAATCCAATGTCATCTATCATTGCCCTATACGCAGACGACACAGCTATACTAGCCAGATCTATTAAACCGCACCTTGTCACCAAGAAACTGCAAGGAAATCTGCAGATATTAGAGCTCTGGTTCTCGGAATGGAGATTGCAAGTAAACCCTCAGAAGAGTATCGCCATGCTCTTCACTAAAAACTCATATCTCCCAAAGATGACATTTCCTATTTAATACCAAGATTCCCTGGAAAGCAGAAGCCAAGTATCTGGGTGTACTGCTGGACAGAAAACTAACCTTCAGTCCACATATAAAAGCCTCATCTACAAAGGCATCAAAAGTCATAGCACAGCTTTACCCTCTTATCAATAGGAATAGTAAGCTGAATACCAAAATCAAATTGCTCTATCAGTTCATGATTCGTCCCATTATTACTTATGCGTCCCCAGCCTGGAGCCACACTTCAAACACAAATATCCTCAAACTACAAAGAGTGCAAAACAAATGTCTCCGCATGATCTTAAACGCACCATGGTATGTCAGAAATGTCCAACTCCACCGGGATACAAATATCCCCTACATCTACTCTTTCCTGCAGTCTTCAGCAGTAAAGTTCTTCTCAGCATCCTCTTCACATCCAAATGAATTAGTGCAACAAGCAGCAAATTACGATGAAACAGACTTCTCAAAATACAGGAGCCCCCAAGGCCATCCTACTTCCAAATGAAGATCTTTAAATCGCACCCACTCAGGCAGAGCATTTAGCTCATAAACCTTTCCCTAAACAGCAGGGATTATAAAAGCATTTTGCTTTAACCTTATAGACAGCAACGTCTTGCGTGTTACTTTTAGGTGGTAATCGACCGTGAGATGCGGTGATTAATATTAATACCCTGTGATGGTAATGGATAGCAATGCTGTAGCCAATGAAGTTCTAACTGAGGCTCGGCTACTGCTCTACAGCCATGATCAGAGCTTTATATAGCTCAATAACACCTTATCCTTACACCTCTACAGATAACGGGGAAGATGAAAAGCATTCTTGCTTCGCCCCTTTAAGCCAGTCCTTTTAAGGATTAAGTGTTACTTTTAATCTTGATATAATGAATGTATTAAGACATTCATCCGGTCAGTAAGTAAAAACGAGGGTAATTGATAAGATCAAAAGAAAATAATGATTTTTAACAGCCCATCTAGTTAAAAATTAAGTGGGAAAAAAAATTTAGTTCTGATTATTATTATTATTTTATCATACTTGCATATTTTCTAAAATCTGCTTATCGATGAGTTAGTCACTCCCTCTATTTCCTGTACCTGAACTTCTTTTTTATGTAGTTCCTCTTAACGAGGTCTCTTCCTCACAGGTCTTCCTGCCATGTTATCGTTTCAAGCTACTGTCCGAGTGTGTATCACAGTTTCCTGCTCTTTAGTTCCATATGTATCTCTTCCCCAGGTAATTGTTTAAATATATGCTGCCCTTAGGCAAGCACTATTTCCTGTCTCTAAATTCAAAAAAAAAAAAAAAAAACGGTGTTTTCCTGGTTGAGATACAATTTCGACACTGTAGGCTTTGCTTTAGTCGCTTAATGGGTTACGACCACTCTTTTCTTCCCAAGAGAAATCTTCACATGCTGAGTGTTTCTATCTAATGACAACATGGCTTCTCTCTCTCCACCCGAAAGTAGATGGACATCTTATTTGTATCTTTCTTTGTTTGTTTTTGGATTTACGGCCGAAAGAACTAAGACTTTATTTCGACACCTGTGGTCGAAATAAAGTCTTCCATTTATAGTTCTTTAATGCTTGTATTTCACGACACATACGAATTCAAATTATTTTGAGGATCTTTTACACAAGCAACATGTCTTTACAATTCATTATGTAGCAAAGAGTGTTCTCATTATATGTGACGTATATTAAATATATGTCTCATTATATGTGAAATAAATCCGGCAACCATTGTTGCCGGATTTATTTCAAGGTCAAGCATTGGTGCACAGTGCTTGACCTTGTTTTTTATTTTGTTTAACATAGCAGTAATCATTTTAGACAAGAACTATCATTTGCTGACATCCACTGTTTCCAATATTGTTCCTAATAAAAACAGAAACATATGTCAATGCCTACAGTTTATTTTGGTGATGCAATAAGCAACCTGTTTTACGAGGGTGGTCTGAAAAGTTCTCGGCCTCGACCATAGATGGCAGCACATCGTCAAGATTTTTCCCCTTGGTTGTTACATCTGTCATAAGCATCCCTGTGAAATTGCAAGTCATTTTATCAAACAGTTTGCTTTATACAGCTGTCTGAAGCAAAAGTGTTGTCTGTATCCCTTGAAATGGATAAAATTGAGTATCGTGCGTTTATAAAATTCTTTGTAAAAGAAGGTTTAACGCCAAACGAAATTCATAAAAGTTTATGGGCACTCTTCTCCTTCGTTTTCGACAATTAAGAAATGGGCTGCCGAGTTTAAACGTGGCCGTACCAGCCTTGAAGATGATCCACGTGAAGGGCGTCCAAAAAAGTGTAACAACACCAGACATAATTGATCAACTGCACGATATGGTATTGGATGACCGGCGAGTCAAAGTACGTGAAATTGCTGAGACTATAGGCATTTCAAAAGAACGTGTAGGATATATTTCGCATGAAGAATTGCAAATGAAAAGCCTTTGCGCAAGATGGGTGCCATACTTGCTCACGGCAAATCAAAAACGCACTCACATGAAACTCTCTGAACAGTGCTTGGGGCGTTTTAACAAGAATAAAACTGATTTTGTGCTTCTATTGATTACTATGGATGAAACTTCATCATTACACACCAGAATCAAAACAGTGGGAAGAAGCCAGTTGTTCAGCACCAAAGAAAACAAAGTCGGTTTCATCAGCTGGAAAGGTCATGGCATCGGTGTTTTGGGATGGTAAAGGCATTTTGTTTATTAATTATCTTGAAAAGGGTAAAACAATAACTATGGAATATTATTCTGATCTTTTAACCAGACTAGACGAAAAAATTCATGAGAAAAGACCCGGCTTGCAGAAGAAAAAAATCATTAGGACAATGCACCTGCCCACAAAGGTATTTTGGCAATGGGAAAATTAAGGGATCTGCACTATGAATTGTTGGAACATCCACCCTATTCCCCAGATTTGGTTCCCTCTGACTTCTATCTCTTCCCAAAACTAAAACTCTTCCTTGCTGGTCAGTGTTTTTCTTCAAATCAAGAGGTGGTTGCAGCTGTAGAGGGATATTTTGCAGATCTTACTGAGAACCAGTACAGGGATGGGATAATAGCGCTGGAATAAATGTATTAGTTTTAAGGGAGATTATGTTGGAAAAATAATTTCGAAATTATAAATTCGTTTTTTTTTTTTTTTTTTCATTGTTAGGCCGAGAGCTTTTCCGATCACCCTCGTGTTTAAATATTCTTTGATCCTTCATTAGATAAAATTCATCTTTCTTTCTCTTTCTCTCTCTTTCTGAATAGGCAGTCATCAATAGCACCATCACTCCCAATATGACCTTCACGAAAACATCTCAGAAATTTGGCCAGTGGTCAGATATCAGGGCCAATACGGTTTACGGGCTAGGCTTTGCTTCTGAACCCGAACTGAACAAGGTAGGTGATACATTCAATCTTTCTCTTGATCGTCTTACATCCGAAGATGTCAACATAGCCTACGGAATGGGGTTTGTCTGTGAACAAGAACTAGACAAGGTAGGTTTGTTGCCTTCCAACAATTTTATTATAAGTATGCCTGTTGTTTAGAACCCTGAATAATGTAAAATGCAGTACGAACAAAAGAAGAATATACACCTTACTTTATTGTGAACGAATTATTATTATTATTATTTTAGTAGCAGCCGGTAATTTTCGGGATTCATTTTGTTTGCATGATGATTTGTCGACTATAAATGATCTTTAATCGTCAAGTCTCTCAATTATAATTCTTTAATGCATGTATTTCACGAAACTTACAAATTAAAATCATTTTGATGATCTTTTCGACAAGAAACACGTCTTTACAATTCATTATGCAACAAAGAACAATCTGAGTTTTATTATTGATTAGTCGTAATTAGTTCTACTCCTCTTAATGGTATGCAAATGATGTAAAAATGAAAATCCTAAGTACTTAGTTTTATCGGATTATAATATGTCTTTTAAGGGATCGCACGCCATACCAGGAAAAAAAAAAATCATTGAGCAATCTAATAAGATTATAACAACGCTGTAATGAATCAACTTTGTCTGCTGCCACGGCTGAATAAATCTTCTATAAAAGGTGTACGTTAGGATTTTTTATTTTATTTTATTTTTTTTAATTTCGCTTCACAACGTATGTTGAACAAAGATTTGGTCGTAATAAAGCTCTTTACTTTC
This sequence comes from Typopeltis vanoorti, assembly GCF_054136105.1. NCBI lineage: Eukaryota > Metazoa > Arthropoda > Arachnida > Uropygi > Thelyphonidae > Typopeltis > Typopeltis vanoorti. Next base: position 35,845,754 of record NC_143561.1, on the reverse strand, counting down.
ATAACATTGGATTTAAAGAAGTTGGAGCTGGCAGCAAGATTTCAAGGTAATCCACCAGTTAAAAACCTAAAAGCATATGTTTAGTAAGTCGAAACAATGCAAACGTAAATCTTTCTTCAAGGGTTTTTCAGCTTACGCAATACTAAAATCAATTTCCTCATGCTTAATAATGGCTTACATTACTGTTCCAATGTGATAATTTTATTTAGAATTGTTTTCTAAACTGAGATCGGTTTTAGTAATCGAAAGTTTTCAGTATTTTTTCAATTAGCAAACGACAGAATAACAAATATGGAAACAGTTAATTTTCAAATATCTTTGACACCCGTAGTCACAATAAATTGTCCGCCATCTTATCTCACATGACATAAATAACCCCTGCACATGAATAGAATAACTGCATTGCAGTCTATTCGACTCATATTTTTATCTTCAGATTTCGTTAAATGAGCTATCTATCGTCTCGATAAATATTTCATTACTGATGAAGCTAGCGAGAGAGAGACGTCAGTAATGTAACCTTTCATTGAGATTTTTGCATCACTGCTAGATTACTCAGGCAAAATAAGATAACAGATATTCTCTTATTAACGGCTCCTATATAATAATTTCCCCTTGTTTCCATATTTGGACACGAGGTGGCAGCACATGTCACATTTGGATCGTTATTTGCAATAGTATTAGATGACTGGTTTATATTTTATGGACTTTCTGTGTTTGTCTTTCATTAGAATTTGGCGTAATGTAAACATATACCTGCATTCCTTAATACGCCTACAGCAATTTATGTAATTTTTGTTTCCATCTGTAATTTTCGTGTGGAATGTAAGCACAATCTTAATTGGCCTTGGTTATTCAAATATACAGCTCGGGAGTATGTTGTTACAATGAAATTTGATGGAATTTGTAAAGCATTCCTGAGTGTGATGGAAACTTCCTTTTTAAAACAATTGTACCTTCTCTTCCTTGGTTCGTTTAGTATTCTTTCGGATCACATTTCCAACCTTTTCTGTTGGTTTTGCCTTTCGTAGAAATTATTAGCCCTAATTTTAACCCAATAAATAAAAATAAATAATTGTAATATTATGATAATAAAGATATAAAGGTATATGCTATGTTTTTAGAATTTCTAAAAAGGAATTAAATTTAAAAAAATTTTGAATGACAAATTTTAAGTCAAATATAAAATGCATTATTATTTCTAACAGAAAATAAATAAATCATATTAATAAATCTTTTAAATGTATAAACCACCATTCAACTTCTTAAAAAAGTCGATAATTCTAGTGATGAAAATAGGCTTGCTCTATTGTAAGAAAAACTAGTAAATGGAAAGATGTGCTAATGATTAAATCATTACACCAAAAAAACAGGCACAGTTTTTATCGACTTTTGAACTATCATTCATCTAGTGTCCTATATCATGGAATAAAGGAAGAGTGTGAAAGTGTTCGCCCTTAGGATTCTCAGAACGGGACTGTTTAAATCGATATCCAAGACCACTAAATTTTCATCGCATTAGTCTCTGTCATTAAGTTTTTTTTTCTCCAAACTGTCTCATCCCATTTCTCATAAAATTAAAAAAAAATATGAAGTCTGTTTAAATATATTAACTGTTATTATTATTTTTTAATTTTGAAATTAACACAGAAATATTGATTTTATTAATTTAGACACCATAGTTATGATCTCTTATATCATATATATAAAAATATATATCAGGAATCAGGAAGGAGAGAGTAGGAGGCAATCCCATACCCTTGAAGGGTAATGGATGGCAATGCTGTAGCCAATGGAGTTACCCTCCTGCCATGATCAGAGCTTTAATTTAATAGCTCAATAATACCTTATCCCTACACTGTCCTCTACAGATAACGGGGAAGATGAAAAGCATTCTTGCTTCGCCCCTTTAAGCCAGGCCTTATAAGGATAATTTAATATATATTTCGTTTAGGGATATTCAGTGACTCAATCGACAGTGAGATGCGGTGACCCCTGGAGGGTAATGGATAGCAATGCTGTAGCCAATGAAGCTCTAACTGAGGCTCGGCTATTGCTGGTACCCTGCTGCCATGATCAGAGCTTTAATAGCTCAATAACATTATCCCTACACTGTCCTCTACAGATAACGGGGAAGATGAAAAGCATTCTTGCTTCGCCCCTTTAAGCCAGTCCTTATAAGGACTATAAGGATATTTCGTTTATTGAATTCTTATAATTGAAAGAACAGAGCCGTTAGTTATGATCCCTTATATATATATATATCTACTCTTTCCTGCATTCTCTCGCAGTAAAGTGCTATTCAAAATCGTCCTCACATCGAAATGAACTAGTTCAACAAGCAGCAAATTATGATGAATCGGAATTATTCAAATATAGACGACCTAAGACCATCCTAGTTCCCTTCCAAGATCTATAATTTGCCCAACTCGGGCCGAGCACATAGCTCATAAATTTTTCCCTACACAGTAACCTATCAGATAGCAGGGATTAAAAGCATTATGCTTCACCCTTATAGATAGTAGCATTCTGTGTTAGTTATGATGCATAATTTGGCAACGGAATATGGTTTTAATTATAGTACAAATCATTAAAAATATAAATCATGTTAACAAGCCTAATTTAAGGGGGATTTACCATCTCCCTTAAACTTAATAAATCATCACGATTATTAAAAATCTAAGTACATTTCTGTTCGTTAAAATAATTTTGATGAAGATGAATGTCACGCTATGTTTTTGAGTTTCCATGGAAACAGTGAGGTCTACTTGGGTCCACTAGGCAGATTATTAGGGTTGGTCATTGTCGGTAGCAGTCTTCATTACATGTTGTTATTACATCATCAACAATGATATTAAAAATAGTCTACAATGCTAAAAATAGCTCTTAGAATATTAAATAAAAAAGCAAAAAAAAAAAAAATATATATATATATATATATATATATATATATATATATATATATTAGGCCTTCTAACAGGCGTCTCGAGAGACCCAGCTTTAATAATAACGATAATCTGGTCTTACAGGTCTTTAAGGCTCACGATCAGTCCATATTGACTTACGTAACCATAATTTTAAGATAAAATGGTTAGTTTTATGTCTTAATATACTTGTATATAAGGTACGTGTCTTCTCCTGTGGTTTGATGGAGGTGAAAATCCTCTAGTTTACTGGAGGAAAACCTACCACCTCCGTATGAGACCTACCTTACTTTTATTTGAAAAGCTATGATAAAGGTTCTTGACTTCTAGTTATTGAGTCAGTGGATTAAGAGTGATTTGTAGATTTCTTTTAAAAGTAAGCTGTGGGATTTCATTGTCCACATTGGCATATGGTGGCTAAACTTAGTCCTCGATTTTAATAAAAAATAAATAAAATAAAAATAAAAAAGTTAATGGAGAAAAGTATTTTGGCAATTAAAACAGAAACAGAGTGAAAAAAAAAAAAGTGGACGCTTTAAATATATGGCAAATATTGTTAATGTTCTGTTGGCACGCTATCCTTGCAGATGTAAAAGACAGTTACAAGCCTTTCAGATCTATTAAGAGATATAACGCATTCACCATCTTCATATCAGCTCAAACACCTAATGAATTGCCATTATGTAAATACTAAAAATGATCAGATTTAAACCAAAACGACGCGGTAGATTTTAGTGGAGATATTTATACTGTATTTAATGTTATTGCATTTAATCAAAACCCGCAGAGAGGAATTAGTGCTCAGTTTAAAGCGATCTTATTTTGGAAGACATCGAAGAATGTATAAGATGCATAATAAAATATAATTAGCATAATTTATTGTATCGCATGTTTTCTATATTTTTAATATACGATATTAGAAAACAATATAAAACCCCGAGATAAAAATCATCATATAAAACTGGACACCCATTCTTTCTTTTGCTTCTATAAAAATAGAGGGCGCACTTTCTGAACACATTCCTTCCACCATTGATGCGTAGTGATTGGTAGAAGAAATGTGTTAAAAAAGTGCGCCCTCTATTTTTATTTTTTTTTGGATGGTTTCCAACTGTTTTCATATCCCATCACAAAGGCTCGGTTTCCATAGGTTTTGATTTGAAAACGTGTTTAAAATCTCTCCTCCTTCAAGCAAGATTATTGATTTTAGTTTCCCACAGTTAAAACAAGAATCTAAATAATTGTTTTCATTTTCATTTTAAAACAGTTTAATGTTAAATTAATAAATAATTATGCAATTAATTATTAGACATAATTATGTAATTAATTATTAAAAATAATTATAATTAAATACATAATTAATATTTTAAAATAATTTTGAAACAATTTACAATATTTGAATACTATATATTCAACAATATTCTAAAACTCAACAAAACAAACTATGAATTCTCATACTATTACTGAATAGTTTCTCACACCCCAAAAAAGCTTATATAACTGACTTTTATGTAACTGCCTTTTCACTGATTGCATTCAGGTGAGGATTGATTCATTCAATCCAATACCCTTGGAGGGTAATGGATGGCAATGCTGTAGCCAATGAAGTTCTAACTGAGGCTCGGCTATTGCTGTTACCCTCCTGCCATGATCAGAGCTTTAATTTAATAGCTCAATAACACCTTATCCCTACATTGTCCTCTACAGATAACGGGGAAGATGAAAAGCATTCTTGCTTCGCCCCTTTAAGCCAGTCCTTATATAAGGACTATAAGGATTTGCATTCAAGAAGGGTGATGATGCCAAAAGTCCTTTTTAGGACTTCCCGGGTAACAAATGGTAATGCTGTAGCCAATGAAGTTTTAACTGAGGCTCGGCTATTGCCGTTACCCAGCCATGACTAGAGCTTTTTAGCTCAATAACACTCTATATCTACACAGATTTTCTTCATTCAGATGACGGGATAAAGAGTCAAGGACTCAGTCCATCGCCCAGTTCTTATTATAAGAACTATAAGAATTTGCATTCAAGGATAATGAATCAGGTCAGGAATCAATCGACCGTGAGATGCGGTCGATTGGTTCATTAATGCCCTTGGGGGTAACGGATGGCAACAATGCAATGCTGTACCAATGAAGTTTAACTGAGGTTCAGCTGTTGCTGTTACCCCCTTGGGCGATGAGTTTTTGAGTTCGCTCTCTTAAGGTTTTTGCCTTAAGGGAGCACTTTGAGCCTCCGGGGAAGGTGTTCTCCGGCACGGCCCGCTGAGGGGCTTTGTCGGTGAATTATTTTCTTCGGAATATGAGCGGTTCTGCTCAGTGGTCGGGGAGCCCGTCACTGAGTGGAACCAACGCTGAGATTAGGACGGTCTTTCGCCCACTATGGAGTGGCCTAGAGATCGTCCGTATTTTTGAGATTTCACCTTTACTTATACTTACATAGTCGGTGATTGATTCATTCAATCCAATACCCTTGGAGGGTAATGGATGGCAATGCTGTAGCCAATGAAGTTCTAACTGAGGTTCGGCTATTGCTGTTACCCTCCTGCCATGATCAGAGCTTTAATAGCTCAATAACACCTTATCCATACACTGTCCTCTACAGATAACGGGGAGATGAAAAGCATTCTTGCTTCGCCCCTTTAAGCCAGTCCTTATAAGACTATTTGCATTCAATTAAAGGTGTCATTTTAATTAGTATGTATACAGTTATAAAATATAAAATATCCATTTACTGAACGAGAATGGTTAGAATATAGAATAAATTTAATGATGATTTTATTTTTTATAGAATAAATTTGATGATGATTTTATTTTATACATAATTTTTGATTATGTTTAAAATGTAAGATGCCATTATTACGATAAATTTACTCTCATATAATATTTTATGTATAATTTTTGAATATGTTTAAAATGTAAGATGCCATTATTATGATAAATTTACTCTAATATAATATATTATATTAGAGTATATTTATGCCATTATTAGATGTCATTATTAGAGCAGTGCTTCCCAAACTTCTTGATGTCAGGGCCCCCCTTTGGAAAAATTTCAACATTTCACGGCCCCCCTCCATAATATAGACATATATTATTATAATATTTATTGTATTTATATTCAATACAAAACGTACACAGCGAATATTGCAAAAATCAAATGCAAATATTACATTTTTAGCATCTTACATACACATTTGACATGCCACATTTTCTCATATTTTTATATAAATAAATATATTGTTATTGCACATTTGCAGTACGAGCACATGAAACGTAAAACGATTAGTAATAAAGAAAGAATTAAAAACATAAAAGAAGTTTAATAACAATTTAATGTGATGGATGTGTTTCAATACTGCTACACAAAATGTCAATATCAGGTGAGTGAAATATTTGAAACTTTGTGAACACCCACCAATGTGCGATTTTTTTCCCATTAAAATATAAAAAATAACAAAAAAGAAATAATAAAAATTAAATACCTTTCTATTAAGATAAAAAAAAAATCTACTTAGTCTTAAAAGATTTTCAATTTGTTTTCATTATTTCACGGCCCCCCCCCCTCCCCTCAACAAAACCTACGGCCCCCCAAGGAGGCCGCGGCCCACAGTTTGGGAAGCGCTGTATTAGAGTAATAATGGTATCTTACATTTTAAACATATTCAAAAAATTAATTCAGTTTGTAGCAACTAAAGAAAGATAAAACAATTACAACTGAAACTTAAATACCTCTGAACATGTTGTTTGTTGCCTCAAGCCAAGATGGCTATCGATAGACACTTCCGTTCCTCGCGGAGAAAACAATACGTAGCTTAATAGCACTAAACATAAGTTATTGTAAGACTCCAATTGCCACTACTATATCCAATATGTCTTCAAGTGAAGTTCTGGTTAAGAGAGAAGCAGGCGATAAACTTTGACCTCTAAATGTTGATGCTCACTTGAGAAGGAAAAGATAAACCTAATTTGATAAGTAAGCATAGAGTGCAACTGTGACTGGTAAATTATTTGTTTTAGTACACAGGAAAAGGAAGGACAGATGGGAGAACTCATTTCACGTTGAAAGGTTTCAATTCCTGGAACTAACAATTAATCTTAGAAATAAATATTTGTATGAGGGTAGCACCTTAAAAATATTCTGCATGGGTAGTTACATGTATTTATCTTTGAATATAAATCATTCTGAAAGGAATAAAGCATGAGGAATGTGTTTAAGAATTAAAGAATGTTTATCCTGCAATGGAAGTTATCCTTAATCCTTAAAGGAGTTAAGCAGGCAGACTGAACGCAGTAAGAACATAAATTATCCTTTAAAAGCTGAAATATTTCAAATGTATCGTATACAGGAACTGTCACGTATCCAAGTATCGATATTATCTTTAATATAGGCTCTAATATTTGGAAATCGGTGGGTAGTCGGTCTCCGCCTTAGTCATCATTAATAGCTGGGTTCATAGCTACCAATGATTTTTAGTGCATCGGAGAGAGGGTATATGAACACAAATGTGCATCCTTTTTGTGATCCTAAACCCTTACTGATATATTAATGACACTATTTGTGACAATAATGTAGTGTGAGTGCTATAATCAATTTTTTCTGAGTTACTAAAAACCGTAGTTTCCAAGAATAAAAAAATCCTACTCACCTGCACAAGAGATCGATTAGCTCAGGAATCACCTTTAAAAAGGCTTAGAAAAAGTTCCTTTTGTCTGAATGGAATGAAATTTAGTTAAAATAAAATAATAAAATAAATTGGACCGTTCGGTTAATGTTTATTGGATAACCATTCAACGAGCATTATGATAAAATCCAATAAAGTTTGTTTATTTATTTCATACTGCAGTGAAATATGGTTGTGTGTTGGTACACGCCTCTAAACATCATCTACAGTGGCCGTTTGATAGTTGGCCAATCTAAATTTACTTAAAATATCTGTTATCCAATTTGTGAAAGCAAAACCGAAGCTACAGTTGTCATGGTAACAATCAGAATAATCGTGATAGCGTCTGCTTGCAACAGGTAAATATATTGGGAGCCATTGTTCTTGTCTATCTGTTATGAGCGTCAGGAGACTTGTGATATGCAGGGTTGGGCTAGCGTGCATGTCACGTGATTGACCAAATAAAAGACATTTTGTCATTCTTCGCGTTCCTAGCAAGACTATCGAACGCCTTCACGGTTTCCTACATTCGTTTAAGCTACGGGGGTGATGTATGAACCCCGTTTGTCCAGTCTTCGGTACGGGTCATGGGGTCGCCACTCAATAGCGAAACAACCTTATTTTTTTTTGCGTCCGTCCCGGGAATCGGAAAATGTGGCGGCATTCGCTATTGCCCCGAGGATTTAGTGCGGCAACAAAATGAACGCAGTTCTCCCGCCGAAACAAACTTAGCTGCGTTTGCCAGCTGTTGAAATGCGGTTACTAGCTTCGCCTCGCTAGTTGCACCAGCCGCAAGGGCCGTATTTATGGGCGTTTGCGGAGCGATTGCTTGTCGTAATGTGTGGCGCGATGAAGGAGAAAATGGACAGACGTGCTTTTAGGCGTGCCATAAATCTAACTGGTTCCGAGCTCGTTCTGGGTCCTCTTTGAGCCGTAAAACTGTCTGCTAAACTTTTTTTTTTTTTTTATGCATTTTATTTCTCCCGACTTCGTTTCCGGCGAGTTGAAGGTTACCCATACGTTGTCTATTGAACTGTTTTTTAAAGTTGAATCTCCATGTTTGCACGACATCCATCTACTGTCGTCAGTTCTCTTTTCTCTTACTCTAATTTTCTGTCTTTTCTTCGGGACTTTTATAGTCTTCTTTTCTTCCACACGAAACAGACAAACCAACCAGAGAGCACACAGAATTAAGAGATGCAATCATCTCATCGCATGGCCTTGGGTAAGGCCTTCTAGATTTTCTCACCATCATTCATAAATTTCTTGATATGTACCCTAAGGGGGGGGGTATTCACACTACTATGAAGAACTACATGATTAACTTTACATTATTATTAATCTGCTATCCATAATTTTCCTCGAATTGAGTCTCCTACTTGTGAGCACTCCAGTATTATCGTATCTAACATTTCGTGCTTCTAAGGCACTTCTGACAAAATCAACCCACCTAGACTTTGATCTTCCTCTGCATCACTTTCCTGCCACCTTGGCATCAAACCCTGTTTTGTTAACCTTTCCTCTCCCATTCTATTTAAACAGCCATACCACCTTAAATCAGCACTACTTACATAGTCTGGAATGCCAACAATGCCAAGTTCCTTTCTAACTTCTTCATTTTTAATATGATTCTGTCATTGACGTCTTCTGATCACCCTCCTAATTTTTCTAAGAACCCTCATATCTGTGGTCTGTAGTTCTTTGATCAAGTGTTTTATTTCTAACCCAACTCTCAGAGCCCATAACTTAAAATGGTCCGAACCCTGTCTTGTATACTGATAGTTTGGTGTTTTGACGAATTTCTATCATATTCCATATAAATTTCCAGGTTCAACCTGCCCATCTTCCCTGAAAACTTTACTTGGATACCTGAAATATTTTACTTCTTCTATAGGTTCTCCATTCAGAATAGTTAATGTGTTCAAAGTTTCTGCCTATTTTTAGGATTTTGGTCTTTTTTATTGCTGATATTCATGCCAAATTTGTTATGCCATACTGTAAATCCTTTTACAGTATTCTTTCCTCTCTTTCTAAGCTTTTTAATAGTCTCCGAAACATTTTGCCACCTTCTATATTTTCAATGTAATATCCATTTTTATCCTGCTTCACTTCCAATTTCAAATCCTCTATACACTCTTGAATCTCGAATCAGCACGAAGAAATCACTATCAACAATAACGTAGTGGTCAACGAGGCTTCTAATTTTGTTATAAACGACTAAACAAACTGTTGGAAACACTCGATTTTGAATCCTATCTAAAACAAGATAATTAATAAATGCTTTTCAACTAAAGCCATTTTGTCTCATTTGATAATGGTAAGTTTTCCCTTTTGGAAACTGGTTTTTGTTCGTTCAAAAAGACAAACCCGCTACAGGACACACGTCGTTATCATCTTGGTCAAAAGAATCGATCAGCATGCGGCGTATTTATCCATGAGAGTCAAATTAAAAGATTGATTTTAAAAAATGCATGAAAACAAACGTTAATGCCACTTTTGGTTGTATTATAATTCTTACCAACATTACTGCTTCACTGGTTATATTAGGAACATTAGAAATATAACAGATTCCAATCTTAAATGTGGAATTATGATTCCAAATCTTAAATGTGGAAATGATCTTGAAATTTCTAAACATTATCATGAATATATATGAAGGTATCTCGGTAAAGCAAGCGACTGTTTTGCCACCAGTTGGTGATAGTGATCATGCCACACTGACCTGGGAAGTAGTCTACTATATGGATGTTCCAATCGGGACAGATTATACGCTGAACTACAAATATGGAAATTACACAAACTCGCATTTTACACAAAGACAAGGACAAAGTTAAAAGAAGCATTTTATTTAACATATTAAAATAAAGATAAATACCAAATAAAATCCTAAAAGCTATCATAAGTATATATGAAAATAATCAAATACAAATAAGATTAAATCATGAGCTACAGTATCATATACGAGAGAGAGATAAACCAAGGAGTCCATCAGAGATGTCCCCCTCTTAGCAACTCTTTTTAATATTTACCTAAATGAAATAATAATAAAATGAAATAAAAATTTCCATCAAGGTATTCAACTTTCTCCTACTGTGAACTTAAACACTCTCCTTTTTGCCGATGACTAAATAATAATTACAAATTCTGAAGATAAACTACAGAAAGATATTTTACATTTTAATGAGATAGCCAAAGTTATGGTATGATAATATCAATGGAAAAATCAAAAACAATGGCCTTTAAAGGACAAGATCCAGCAAGAACTAAAATAGTATTAGATAACAAGATCTTAGAACAGGTGAATTCATTTAACTACCTAGGATGTATGATCGCTTATGAAAATGAAAAAGATATAAACGTAAAAATTGCAAAATATTTTAAAATAACAGGTGTAATTAACTCTATATTTAAACCAAACCTAGTTCAAAAACAAACCAGGCTAAAAGTATACAATACATTAGCCCTACCAGTCTTAATGTATGGAAGCGAAATCTGGACAATAAAACAAAAAGACAAACAAAGATTAACAACAGCAGAAATGACGTTTATGAGAAAAACTGCAAAATATACTCTATTTGATCACAAAAGAAACGAAGAAATTATGAGAGTATTAAACCAGGAATCAGTAATAGAAAAGATTAAAAAAATATAAACATAGATGGATGGAACACGTTCAAAGAATGAAAACAGAAAGATTACCAAAACAAGCCTTAAAGTACAAGCCATTAGGAAAAAGAAAACCAGGACGTCCTCTTAAACGATTCAACGATGACTTCTAAGGCCAGAAAAGGACACGCTAGGCCTAAATCCTTGATACACATGATGATGATAAACTCGGGAAATGCTAATTTTGGTTCCATGGTATCAGTTGCTAAATGGGAAGACTATCAGCTGTGCATGGGAAGCTTTGAAAACATACTTAAATGGAAAGGTATCTGAGTGTCACTAGAATTTGAAGAACAAACAGAATTGGAGTGAAATGGAGATGCAACCTCATTAACACAAGAGATGATGTCAAAAGAACATCCTGAGAAAAAGAGTGAAAGGAGCTCAGCCAGTAAAGTTACGCGTATTGTACGGAAAGCTAAGTTGGATTATGAAAAGAAATTGCTACATAGCTAAGTCAACTCAAAAAAAAAATTATCTTTTTGGCTGCAAGTAAAAGAAATAAAGAATGTGGAAGAGTAACTTTGTTGAATGTAGACGGCCCCTAGTATCAAAAGCAGATGAATTAGTTCAAACAATGAGTGCTCGCTTCACCAAGATCGATCTACCTAGTGGATGTAATATTGCTACCTCTACACTGGATGAAGAAATGTAGGTGCGTGACAAGGAGGTTCTACAGCTGTTGCATAACCTGGATAAGAATTCGGCAATTGGGACAGATGGGATATCAGCACTTGGACCAAAGAAATGTCCAGCCAAATTGGCTAGTCCCTTGACATGTTTGTATAATTTGAGTCTCAACCCAGGAAAGATCCCACAGGAATATAAAGAATGTACGATAATCTCATTGCATAAAAGGTGGTGCCAAGACTGATTTGTCTAACTATCAGCATCTCTGAGTAATTGTAAAGATTTTAGAGAAGTTAGAACTCGCGTATATAAAAAGGTGGACAATCAAAATCTACTTTGCATGAAACAGCAGAGGTTTACTAAAGGGAGGTCATATAAGTGGGTGGGTGACGGACAGGGATCAGCAGGTGGTAAATGGAGGATGTGAATCTGCCAGATTTAAGTTAAGTGACCAGTGGTGTGTCCCGGGGATCAGTCCTTGGACACCACTGTTGTTTAATCTATACTTTAGTATAGGAAAGGGGCTGACAAAAGATATCGTTTTGATTTGATATTGTCTTATTCTGTTTCTCCTCGATCCGTTCGTTGTTCAGTCGTTGTGGTTATTACTTCCGTTTCCTCTACTCTCCCTCCCCTCTTGGGCAGCTGGTGATGGTTACCAGTCTTCAGCTATGTCGGTAGATTTTGTTTGTATTTTGCAGTAACCACTCTGCATAAAAAGTACTTCTTACTCACGCACTGTACGCAACATTACGTACTGGATGAGATATTATATAGTGTGAGTTCAAGTCTCTCGTGATTGGCCTTTTGAAACGTCATGAAATCAACGATATTAGGAACCGTTCTTCATCCAAAAGGTATCTTTCCTGCTCCAGAAATCGAGGGAGATAGGCTGAGAAGCACTTCCTAATAGATTCTCTCTTCCTCAGTGAGGAGATGTTTTTTACGTATTTTCCGTATGTAATATTTTAGAACGTTGATGAGAAAATTTTGATATGTTTTGTTTTTCCTCATCGGGGGGGGGGACTGCAATAATACCGCCTCAGAAAAAGTTGGAACTAGGATCCTAAGCACTTCAGCCTGCCTACCTTCACCAAATGCGTCTCACTGGTAGAAGAAGTATCCTACGGTTTCAGTTGCATGGCATACTTCGCAAAAATCGTCCCCGTCTCAAAACCGTCTCAATATCTCAATAAAAAGGTTGTCCTTTTCACCGGAATTTGTGCGCAGATGAGGCGTTTCAAAACCAAAGACATTGAAAAGTTTCCAATACAGCTGCTTTGGACTAATCTGAAGCACCCTAACCCCTGTCACAAATCCTTTTAGTGTTTTACATATTGTATAGTGCTACTGTGGCACCATCTCCGCACATTGTCCAGCATGGCCAGCGGTCCCAAAACAAGATAGGAAACATTTAATTAGATTGCCAGTTGGGTGATTTGATGCCAATGTTACGGTTCGAACAGTGTTACTGAAATAATATTTCAAGATCGGCAAGAGCAAACCTTCCTTGCATGGTGGAGGCGGGGGGGGGGGGATGGAGAAAACACCGGCGTACTTCGTGTTTCCTGTTGTTCCCAGTAGAAGTCGATGAGCTGTCTGTAAATAACTCAATCTTGTGCGTCTGTGATGTTTGTTAAGTTGATTATGTGGAATAGCATTGATACTATGATGGTTCGGATGACCGCTACAATTGAAAGATAACTTGAGTTGAAAGGGGCCAGTTTGTCACGACAGGAATTCAGCATGTTTTGTGTGGGTTACACAGGTACTGGCCCGGTTAATGGTGTCAAAAAATGCTCAATAATTTGGCAGATCGGCAGAGCCGAATTTTCCAAAAATTAAAATTTTTGTTTTGTCTTGGTTATCACAAAGACCACTGAGCACGTTAAACTGTCGCACTACACCGAAGAACATGTAAATTGAATCGAAATCCGAAGGGTTCCGACAATATCATCAGCATATACGATAGTCTTGCTCTGTGGGCCGTGGTATTTGTCAATTTTCTTTTAAGAAGGTTCTGGTAGTAGAAAATGAAGATAGTAGCCTCTGTATATGTGAAAGGGTTTAGGAAGAAACCCATTTATGGCGATAGATGTCTTTGATTATTTCCGTTACGCAAGAAGCCACACCGACGGATTCTAAAACTTTATTCCAGACTAACTGTTACCATTTATTTCATATTCCCCGTTATCCGTAGAGGACAATGTAAGGATAGAGTGTTATTGAGCTATTAATGTTCTGATCATGGCAGGAAGGTAGCAGCAATAGCTGAGCCTCAGTTAGAACTTCATCGACTATAGCATTGTCATCCATTACTCTCCCTGGGTGCCCATTTTAGTTGCCTCGTACGACATGCATGGGCTGCAGTGGAGTTATTCTTATCCCGGCCACAACACGGTGTTCATACTTTACTCGCAAGACGTTACTGTCTATAAAGGTTAAGCAAAAATGCTTTTATAATCCCTGCTATCTGGTAAGGTTACTGTGTAGGAGAACGTTTATGAGCTAAGTGCTCTGCCCGGGTGGGTGCGAGTTAAAGATCTTCGTTAGGAATTAGGATGGCCTTAGATCTCCTATATTTGGAGAAGTCTGTTTCGTCATAATTTGCTGCTTGTTGCACTAATTCATTTGGATGTAAAGACGATGTTGAGAAGAACTTTACTACTAAAGATTGCAGGAAAGAGTAGATGTAGGGGATATTTGTATCCCGGTGAAGGTGGACATTTCCGATATACCATGGCGCATCTAAGATCATGCGTAGGCATTTGTTTTGCACTCTCTGTAGTTTAACGATATTTGTGCTTGATGGTTGGCTCCAGGCTTGGTACGCATACGTAATAATGGGTCGAATCATCAACTGATAAAGGAGCAGTTTGATTTTGGTAGTACTTTACTCTTTCTCTGGCAGAATTTATAAGTAATTTTGTTACATTTTCAGATAGGTGTCTAAGATTTGTTTCTTTTATAAAAGTAATTTTTAGTTTCTAGGATTTATTTTTATTGTAATTTTTTTTTTCTTCTTTTAATTCTCTTTAGAAAAACTTTACTAAATATTTTTATTTTCATCATGTTGCTCATTTTATATTCAGCTCAGACGTAAATGTCATCTTGTATTTTAGAACTTTTGTGGCGCCTAAAGATGTCACTATATAATCGTTATGTGTGTGTGTCTAGAGAAGAAATTTTGTCTTTACTAAAGATCTTTCGTTTTTATTTAATAATTACAAATTCTTACATAATAAATAAATTTGACAATGCAATTAATTGAAAACTATTCAGTAAATTGGGAAATGGACAATATCTTACAAGTATACAAGAAATCTCTTAATACACCATACAGAAAAATTTATTTCATGCTATAAATTAAGCTATACAAGACACGATGAGCTGTAAGCCAAAAGTCCTTTTTAGGACTTCCAGGGAAACAAATGGCAATGCTGTAGCCAATGAAGTTTTAATTGAGGCTCGGCTATTGCCGTTACCCAGCCATGACCAGAGCTTTTTAGCTCAATAATACTCCATCCTCACAGATCTTCTTCATTCAGATGACAGGATAAAGAGTCAAGGACTCAGTCCATCGCCCAGTTCTTTTAAGAACTATGAGCTGTGGTGAGAGGTTGATCGAACGTGAGATGCGGTGATTGATTCATTCAATCCAATACCCTTAGAGGGTAATGAATGGCAATGCTGTAGCCAATGAAGTCCTAACTGAGGCTCGGCTATTTTTGTTACCCTCCTGCCATGATCAGAGCTTTAATAGCTCAATAACACCTTATTCCTACACTGTCCTCTACAGATAACGGGGAAGATGAAAAGCATTCTTGCTTCGCCCCTTTAAGCCAGTCCTTATAAGGACTATGAGCTGTTTATGATCATGCAGATCGATAAAACTCATTTCAGCTGTTAGGGTCCGGCTATTACTGAAACCATTAAATAATCTTATTAAAACTATAAAATAAAATAAACCAAATATTTCAGAGACAGCAATAAACTGGTTTGAACCTGCAAAACAAATTCTTTCATATACACAGCATATAGTCGCTGACGTTGTACAATATCCAGGGCAA
Source organism: Typopeltis vanoorti (assembly GCF_054136105.1). Lineage (NCBI taxonomy): Eukaryota > Metazoa > Arthropoda > Arachnida > Uropygi > Thelyphonidae > Typopeltis > Typopeltis vanoorti. The sequence continues at coordinate 35,829,801 of NC_143561.1, read as the reverse complement.
TGCAAAGGTGGAGCACACGCCAAGCATTTCTCTGCCTTCCAAAAATGTTTAATATCGCATGGCTTGTATCACATATTAAGCTTCTAAGAACAGATACTACACTCTTATCTTAGACAAAAGGTCGGGAGGACAAAAGTGTGGTAAAGGCTGCATTGGCCCCTACGATATTAAACTGATTATTGGAATTTGCCAAAGTGCTTCCAGCTTATTCCACCTTTAATCCGAGTTGCCTGGTGTTGCACTACCTCTACGGTCAGCGGTCTCTATAAGATTTGAAATCTGTGTGTGTGTAATACGTGTATAATAAATACTTTTACACATAATAAAATAAAATTGAAACCTAACAAACTTAATATCAAATACGAATTTTGTTAACAATTAAATTAAAAAAAAATGAAGCAAAACGCGAAATGGGATGTGTCACCGCCTAGCGCGAACGTGTTAAAGGTACGAAAACTGAGACACACTCTTATATTTTCTTTTATATTTCATTTTTAAACAAAAATGCTGTTCGCGACTTGCTAAACTGATCTCACGACCTACTGAGTAGTAGCCACCTGCAGTTTAAAAAATACTGGTACAGACGACGTCCAGTCCGGGACGCCAAGAATCTTTATCGGGACATTTCATCTGAACATGAGTTAACTGTTCTCATACGGATGTGACAGCGTTTTTTCCCCCCACCGGAAACTCATCAAACAAATCAGCACCGTGAACTCATATATCTACAAACATTAACGTTAGAGGGATGCCAAACGAACCTTTAAGAAAATGTTTTCAATTAAGGTGAGTAAAGGTGGAAAAGTCATGCCTCCGGAAACTCCGGTTTTTTTTCAACCAACGAAACACAATGTACAGACACGATACGCTAACCTCATAGTTGCTCCGTTCATAATCTAAACAACAACAGAACCACACAAAAATCTTACGCAACCAATGCAAAACTGATTAAAAATCATAAACCGGGACCACCATTCAACAAATTGATTGAAATCATATAATAAACCTTAACTACGCAGCGAACACTACTACTAAAAACAAAATAAAGTGGGGGGGGAAGAGGGGTTTGAAGAAACTGTGACATCTGATATTCAAATAATGTGGCAGTGTCATCTCGTCATTCAACACTTAATCAGAATCCATTAGGTTTATATTACTCTCTCTATCAATCTATCTCTCGGCAAACAAAAGAATATGTTCTTCCTCTACCCATTCTTTGCATACTTTTTTTTTAAAGCATTTCTGTTCCCACTTTTTTCTCACCATAAGCTTTTAGCTTCGAACTGTTTTTAATTCATCGCATTTCCTACGCGTGCACTTGAAGGATTGTCCAAAGAGAGTCTGTTTTTTTACAAACAGACAGGAGATACTCGTTTCTTGTTTTTCTTTCAGTTGCAAGAAGCTTATTTCAGTTGACTTTTCTCCCAGCCAGTGAAAACAAGCACCGAGTTGATCTACACTTTACGCTGCATTAACTCAAGAGTTATACCGAAGACCCCCCGCAGCTATTACGGCTCACCTTCTGACTAATGGATTTTCCGTGTTCTTCATATCTCCCCGCAATTGTAAAAGTGACGTCAAGTTATCCCGCTCAGTCTCTAGCTATCTTCTTTGTTTTCGGTAATCTTTTCACTTTTGACAGAAGCACAGGTCTCAGGAGAACCACTAGTTGCATCTGTATATTCCGATCTTCTTATTCAGAAAACAAGATTCTTAAGAAATTGGATTTCTCGCATGCTATTTAAGTAATGTTATAACAAAATTTAAGTCTTCCTGTTTCGGACTTCATATTTTAATTGCATGTTGTCCCTTTTATTAGTTGTTGAAAGTTTTCCCACTTAGCTATATCATAAATTAAAGATGACAAGAAATTATATTCATAGTTTCATCCTTTATCCAAGTGTGAAGACCAAATTAGCCTCCATTTAGCCTCTATATACGAGTTGCCCAGTCATGAAGTTACTTCACGCGCAAACTTTGTTTGCTTACGCTTGGATAAAAGAGAAGACTAAGAATATAATTTTTTGGCATGTTTAATTTGTAGTATAATCAAGTGGAAAACCTTTTAAGAACTCTCTCTACTCCAGAGTGTTTTAATAATAAGGTGTGACACCTTTTGATTACTTTTATATGGAAATATGGCTTCTGCATTACGTTAGTTTTGACAGGTCCTTTTTAGGACTTCCAGGGTAACAAATGGTAATGCTGTAGCCAATGAAGTTTTAACTGAGGCTCGACTATTGCCGTTACCCAGCCATGACCAGAGCTTTTTAGCTCAATAATACTCCATCCTCACAGATCTTCTTCATTCAGATGACAGGATAAAGAGTCAAGGACTCAGTCCATCGCCCAGTTCTTATAAGAACTTCAGAGTTTCAGGTTTCAGAGGAAGATCGACCGTGAGATGCGGTGATTAATGCACTTTCGGCTATTGCTGGTGCTTTCCTGCCATGATCAGAGCTTTATATTTGTATTTATATTTATATTCAGAGTTTTTTTTGATCTGTTAAGGTTTATGCCTTGGGGAGCTTTTGAGCATCCAAGGATTTGGATCCATTGGGGAGACCTGTATTAGGGCTTCCTTGGCTGATGCTTTTCCCTGGAATAGGAGCAGTTCTGCTTGGTGGTAGGGTGAGCCTAGTTAAATGGTCGCTCATTGTTACCTCTTTAAAAACACTCGTGTTTTAGAGAGGTAACCCCAGCACATAAACAGGGAAACCGGTCTGGGTGGTGGCCCTTCCCATAATGCATAGCATTATACATGTCGGCAAGGCGATGTGCTTTGCATTATTGTGCTCACAAAAATCCCATAATGCGAAGCACAAGGGAAAATAATGCACATCTTTGTTATTTTCATAATGCAAAGATATGCTTTGCATTATGCACTATCCCATAATGCAATTCATGTGGTCATCAGCCTCTATACACAGTACAAGTAAATCAGTTATTAAGTTACTACCTTCATGCACAAACTTTCTTTGCTTACACCTGGGTGAAACCAAGACTATAATTTCTCGGCATCATTGAGTTCGTTCATTAGTACTATCCAGATATATTACTCTGGATAATCTCTTGCTGATTTCTACAACAATTATAAAATTTCAGTTTATATTTTAAGTCACCCCTATTTATTTATAAATATTCTTATATAATGCGCCAGCAAAGGTTGGTCGATTGGTAGAGCCTCTGCTACTAATGACTCACACAAAAAGTTAAGCAAGTTTGAGCGCGGTTAGTAGTTGGAAGGGTGCCGATCGTTCGATGCTGTTGGCACACTCTCCCCCAATGAGTCTTTCGACTCCATGAAGGTGTCACATAATAATAATAAATCATAACGTACAGCCACAATGTTATATTAGTTTTAGTTATATCCAGTAGATGGCGTGATGCGAATCTTCAAGACAGAGCAGGAAGAATAAAACAAACTTGTTTATTTATTTTTATTTTTTTTTTAAAGTCGAGTATTTGGATATGCATTACTCAGAACCGCCTTTCATGATATGACATATTTAAGGAATCGTATATATGACACTTATATATGATTTTAATTTCTTAAATTATTTGAATGAAAAATAAAAACAAACAAACGTTAAAATTACATAAGCAAGTCACTGGTGGCAGTATTTTCTTTTGTTATATCGGTTACCTCTCTAATACAAACCCGTAGCAACCAATAGATGAAATTCCGATAAATATTTATTGATCAAGCAGTGAAATACAAAAAATACACAAGTAAAACAAAAACCTGTTGTGTTTGCATCTGATGCGAAAGCATTTGAAAATTGTATAAGCACTCATTAGAGATTGTCCAATGGCAGAGCCGGGACTATTTCCTTAATGTTACTTGCAAGTTCCAAATACAAGTGCTTTTATGATTGATTAGATGACCTGCGTGTTGAGTACGTGATCATATTCCATTGTTGCAATCCATTGTGCTTGTTTTGTATTTCGTTATTTCCTTCTGCTTTCTTAAAACACACACACACAAAAAAAGCATCTTTCTTTTCCTCTTTACTTTTGTTTTGAAAATTTTGTATAAATTTTTGTGAATGTCACAAATACTAAATATGGCAGGCAAACATACCTCTTTATTGCATACATATGGATTAATATTAAACTGTTGCCAACCTTCAAAAGAATAACAGAAGGAATCGACCGTGAGATACGGTGATTAATGATTAATACCCTTGGAGGGTAAAGGATGGCAATGCTGTAAACCATTGCTGTTACCCTCCTGCCATGATCAGAGCTTTAATAGCTCAATAACACCTTATCCCTACACTGTCCTGTTCAGATAACGTGGAATATGAAAAGCATTCTTGCTTTGCCCCTTTAAGCCTGTCTCTATAAGGAAAAGAATAACAAAAAAAAAAATAAAAATACCGTTTTCAAATGCCAAATTTCATCACAATCAGTCGAGCGGTTATTTTTGCATTATATTTGTTAACAGATGAAAGGATATACTCTCGTTTGAGGTCGTGATTGTGACTACCTATTTAACTCAAGGAATATAAGAACAAACGAAAGTTGACTGTTGATTGCGTCCAGTGCATGGCGGTGTTTAATCTTCGACACACACACACACACACACACACACACACACACACACACACACACACACACACACACACACACACACTTTACAACGCTATTAAATTAATTAGCAAGTTACTCACGTTCGCTAAGAATTTCTACGTAGCAAGAAGATTTTTAGTTCATCATGTTTAAGAGGAAGAAAGTGGGGGATACTTAGATAATGAAAGCACGAAACTATTAATTAATATAATGTATTACAGTATCCATAACACTAGGATTATTAACACGCTCCGAGCTGCTTGACATTTACGTTATTCTACGCACTTCTCTGATTACAAACAGATCTAACCCCCCTGCATCTCCCAGGTGTGCTTATTACAATGATTCTATTTGAGATTTGTTCCACTTGTTTTAATAGTAAACATTATCAATCGATGACTTTCGTAAACATAAACTGAAGTAGTTGATTAAAAATAATGAATAAAAGTTCTAACTAACACCTTAAAATAATTAACAGCAAGACATGCACTGCCTGGAAAATCAAATGGCTTCCATGACTCGATAATCGCGTTAAGATTATATGATTCAATCCAGTATTGCTGTTGTGATCTCTAAGCAGATTGCTATTGGACCATCCTTAAAATAAGCCTTAAAATATCTTTCATATTTCTGCTAGTGTTATGCCAAGAATAATCAAAGAGAAAAGATATTCCAAACGTTTCATTAGCAAGTATATGAACTTTCTCATCTGTCTGATCCTCATTTGCTTTATATATTAAATTTATTTTTTTCTCAAATAAATAAATACAAGTTACTCGTATTATGATATTATTAAACACAAGAATGATATTCAGATAGGTTAGTTCTCCGACCGGAATGATTTCGAACAACCCAAACCTAATAGGTATTCGCAAGATATGAACAACATGATGAACAACAGTTTAGCTTTCGATGTTTTATTGATACTATTATGAGATTATTAGTCATGTTATTATGACTTTGGGATTAATTAAAAATTAAAAAAAAAAACAGAAAAAAAAAAGAGAATGCGCTGTATATTCCGTTTACGAAGTATGCTTTGCCTTCTTGTTTGTTTGCTTGTGATGGTTTAATTCATTGTATATCTTAAGCATTGCTGGATGTTTCACTGCTGGCTAGTATACTGTGCTAGACAGAGACCTAATATATTCCTCAGGCAGTCTATAAATGCCATTTTGACAGCTCTTAGACGATGGACAAGAAGTCGGCAATGTGCGCCGATGTCGTGTCTCATAGCAACACCAGTCGCTCAAGTCGGGATGCATTGAATTCTATGAAATGGGGGGGGGGGGCAGTAGTTTTCGCCTAAACACCCAAAGCGTTTCTATCGCCATGGAGTTTGACGTAGTTGCGTTTGGCTGACCGGAAACATCGGCCAGGAGTGACACATCGCATTGATGTTTGGAAAAGCTGTCACGTGACTCAGTTTTCCCATTGACCGTTACGGATGTTGATTCTCGCCGGCGATGAAAACTGCCTTTTGTAGAGACCTCATGCCACCCGCCTCGTCGGGCTGGAGTTAACCAAGTTGCGGGTGAAAGGATTGCATACAGAGTCGGCTCACTGAGCATGACACACGTAGCGTCAGTTGACGGCCCAGTTCAAAGATTTTCTGCTGGTAGGCGGAGGAAGATGGTATACAAAGTGAGATGGCTTGTATGTGTGTGATCTGTTTCTGTACTTTTTTTTTTTTTTTTTCAATGTATGAATCACGCACATGGTCCGTTGCATACTTGAAGTTGGTGTTTGTATTTTTTTTTTTTTAAAAGTCCGACTTATATTTGAATATTTTACTCGCCTTTTAAAATCTGTGATGGATCTACACTATTCAGTCCTACATTGCTTCACTAGAAGCAGATGAAATAGCGAAGATTTCACTCAAACTTTCTCTTCATTTTTTTTTTCCCTCTTATGGTTGACACGTGACCTCACGGATTCCTTCAGAAGTCCTGAAAAGAATAAATGGATAAAATATAAATTTAACTCATAAAGTAACACTATTAATCTTGTATTTTATTTTACTTTCTTCTCCATCCTATAATCACATCTTTTCTGAGATCTTCCTGCACATCACCAAAATATCTTTTCGGTGGTTCTTATACACTCCTTTCTCGTCTTAATTTTCGCATCTTTGAAATTTAAGTTTGATGGCATTCGAGTGATTTTTGATTAATTCTTGTTCTTCACTTTCTGTCTTCCTTTATCAGCCAGTGTATTCTCAGAGTCTTTCATTCGCACATATGGATCTTTCATGCAAGATTCATATATTGTTATAATACTTCAATAGGCTATTTGATTTTCAGATCAAGATGCTTTTGTTCATATTCTGTTAGACATGGTAGTTTCTATTAACAACAGAAAGTCTCACCTTTATTCCCACGATTGTTTTCTTTATATGTTATTGATGATCCCATAAAGATGGCAGCAGACAACTACTGCCATCTTGTGATCCTAACCCTAACGCTCGTTATCTGAAATATTATGAGTTATATGTCCTTTTTTTTTTTCTAGTTACAAAGTTAAAAATCGAATTTATCGGAGAAAAATTCGTACTTTCCTGTGCTAAAGATGGACTATTTCCGAAAGCGCTGGAAAAGTTCTCCTAGTTGACCACTAAAAACTATGGTCTTTCTTCTAGCAGTCGATCGTTATGAAACATTGCCACCAGACTACACAGTTATTTTTTATTTGATTTATTGCAGAAAAAAATTTCTGCATTAATTACATTAATTTAATTATGAATGTGCATCTAATGAAGGAAGAAAGTTTGAACTGTAGTTAGTGTTACATCTGAAATTGCAACTTTTTTTTCTCTCCTACGTTGTAAAAAAAAAAATTTTTAAGAAGTAAAAATTGTCCCTTTTACACCTACATTTGTTTACTATTGTTTCCAATCTGGTTCAGAGCACCATTCGAATAATTTCCATGTCTACAAGCTCTTCAAGCAACTAACAGTCTTGGAGGTTGACCAAAACTTCCTACTTCAGATGTGTCTGTCTTCTGAGCATGCGCTGTTGCTGCTTCATGCCACCGACCCAGCATCATCTTATTGACCAATCAAATTTTCTTCATTTTGACAACATGGCCGAATCATCGTAGTCTTTATATATGATAATGCTAAAAGGTCACTGATCACTCCTCCGAGCAAAGTTCAACCATCTTACTCCTGAAATACCGTTGATAATAAACAGCGTCTCCAATTATCATTCTTACAATGTTCATGTCTCAGCTCAGTAAGGCAAAACAAAGAGAATCACATAAGTTACTTTTATTTGTAATCCCCAAATAAAAACAAATCTCCCATCTAGATTTCGGTAGGCATGGACGTTCGTATATTTCGTATTAATCGCAGCGTTCCCTACATTCATCTTGCTTTCTGTAAGCCATAAGAAGTTATAGATTCAAAAGAGTAGAGGATCATATTTTCCACCCATTTGCGAAAACGTATAAGGGAAGAATATATAATCGAAGAATGAGCGAGAGAAGGTGATGCCTACCAAAACAAAAAAAAAAGCACTGAATTATTTTCACCTTCAGGTGTGACGGCACATTATACAGAAAGAAAACGAAGGAGTTTCTTATGTCCTTTTTTCATTTTTTTTTACAAAAAAAAAAGAAAGAAAAGAAATGGCAAGTGGCCAAATAACAGACAAGTCTGCCTTAACATACACGCAGAATTCATTCGAACAGTTGGTTTCATTGCAAATGCTAAGGATCAATAAAAGACCTTCACTACCAACTAGTTATCTCCAAATCACTCACTCAAGTTTACTGTGAACCTCTGATTGACCTTGGTCTTCATTAATACCTTAAGAACGCTAAGGAGAAAACGTAAGCCTAACAAATGGAAAGGATGTAAGTAGTCCAAATGCTTCGAAGAACTAACTCACTCCTCTTCCATATACACACACACACACGTAGCTAAGGCAACCCAATCAATGAAGCCATAAAGAAACTTTCTACCTGCACTACAAAGGATTGGTGATTAAGGAGTACGCTATTGGCTGGACATTGCTACGTTTATGGTACATTTTGATTAGTCACGACTCTTTGAGTATTCCCAGGTGTCTCTTGGCAACCACATTTACTGCGAAATAGGATTAATCTCATGCCATCTTTCCGAGAGGCTGCAACAATTGGTACCTTGCTTTAATAATGATGGGGCTCGATGGGAATACACCTCCAGGTCGACATGAAACATGAATTTCAGGAAAAAGGTCACAAAATGTCACGTTTCTAGTAATAATAATAATAAATCGGCAAAGTGATTCTAGTTTAGAGGCTGTTCTTTTTGGTTGACTGTAGCTTTGTGCGTATGTTATATTCATATATGCATATATACAGTAGCGAACAAATGAATCTGAACACTCACATTTTAAAGAAAAATTTTAATTTCGCAAGAAAATAAGTATAAAAATTAAACTTGAACTTTACCTAATATTTTATCTGTGCTCCTCTCTTCCTAATAAGTTCATTAATTCGCCTAGGCATGGACTCACCAACGTAAAACACATTTTTCTTATTTCTGCATCTCGAAACCGTACTTTTATAATGGATTGTATTAAGTTACTCTTTGTATCATAATTTAATTTTTTTAAGTCTCTTTTTCACTCTGGCCCCCACGAAGTTTCTATCGGGTTAATGTCAGGAGAGTATCCTGGCCGCTGAAGCAATTGGATGTTGGGATTTTTGAGGAACTCTTTCACTTTTTTTGAAGTGTGGCATGGAGCGAGATCCTATTGGAAGATGAGTTCATTCTTTTTCTGGATCTGTGAGACCATTCTTTTCTCCAATATATTTATATATTGGTCACTTTTTCATCGTACGATCAACAAGCACCAGTGATCCTGGACCGTCATGTGTAAAACAGCTCTAGAACATCATTTCAGTTTTAGGAGCTTTTTGAAGGTGGGCGACAGAAGTCTTCTCAGTCGCTGATTTGCGAACATAGGGTACTCGCTCTCCTTGAACAAGGAGATGGCTCTCATCTGAGAATACGATCTTCTTCCACTTCTCAACAGTCAATCTTTGTACATTTTTTGCCCACTGGAGCCTCTTTTTCTGCATAATCTTCATTTTTGGTCTGTGGACAGTCCTTCCTGCTTCCAGAAATCTTCAACGGACTGTCATGTCAGAAACATGAATCCCACTAGATGCCAAGTCTCTATTTACCAGCAGACAATTCTTGGATTCATTTTATCTTTCCTAACTAGTAAAGGTTCTTGAGTAAGTGTAGTTTCCTTTTCTGCCAGGAGAAAAGGGACCTGTCTCCCTAAACCTCTTTAAAATTGCAATTAACAGTACCCAAACCAACACCACACTCATTGGCAATTTGTCTTTATGAATGGTATGCAGATGTATGCTGAGAAAGAGTACATAGTTTTGAATGCTTTCTTGGAGATGTATCCATTTTATAGCTGCACAAAACGAATAAAACACTGCTAATGTCAACTTGTTCACATTGTTAAACACGCAGCACTCAACCAAAATAGTGAACTGAAACACTTGACGAAAATTCGGCTTGTTCGGATTAATTTGTTCGCTACTGTATATGAGTAGTTAATCAACGAACAAACTCGTCCTCCATACTGTTGTATGAAAACATTTTAATTTTCATTATACTTTGCATTTCATTATATTATTATATTCAATTTTAACTTTATTGAACAGGAAACAAATACAATGGCAAATAATTTATTCCTCAAGTGGCTGTGTTATGTGGAGGAAAAAAACATAATTACTAGATAAAAATATCAATCTTTAAAATAAGCCACGAATACATAAACTTTTTTAATATTCGATTATATAAATTGAAAAAGAAATTTACTTTTTTTATATTTTTATTCCACAATTAAAATCAGTTTTTCTTTAAACACCTCTTTTTTTTTATATTTACTTAGAGTATTAATAAATTCACTGTCATTAATTCATATTATATTATATACTATCGGGGGAATCAATCGGCCGTGAGATGCGGTGATTGATTCATTCAGTCCAATACCCTTGGAGGGTAATGGATGGCAGTGCTGTAGCCAATGAAGTTCTGAGGCTCGGCTATTGCTGTTACCCTCCTGCCATAATCAGAGCTTTAATTGCTCAATAACACCTTATCCTTACACTGTCCTCTACAGATAACGGGGAATATGAAAAGCATTCTTGCTTCGCCCCTTTAAGCCAGTCCTTATAAGGACTATTAAAAAAAAAAAAAATCATACTATATACCATATACATACAGCTGTACCCTATGATCAACAGACAAAGTAAACTGGACACGCAAACAAAATTAACAATTCACGTACAAGATGGTAATTCGACCGGTTATCACTTACTCATCCCCAGCGTGGAGCCACACCGCAAATTCAAACATTCTGAAACTTCAGAGATTACAGAATAAGTGCCTGAGAATGATTCTGAATGCCCCTTGGTTTATAAGAAACACCCAGATCCATACAGAAGTTGATATCCCTTATATCTCTTCCTTTCTCATAAATCTAGCTGCGAAGTTCCTTACCAAGACAAGTAACCATCCAAACCCGTTAATCAAGGAAGTCTCGGAATATAATGAAGAAGAAATCAACAAATATAAAAGACCAAAGTCTATCTTAAGTTCAGCTGAACACAACTAACTTCACTGCCCTCAATGGGCGATCAACAAACACTCCATTCAAAGTTCTTTCATTGCAAGACGAAGGGGAATATGAAAAGCAATTTTGCTTCACCCATCTAGCCAGAAATGTTAATGTTATATTAAAAATGTATCCTATTCAGAAATGCTTTTCAGAAAAAAGGAGGGGTGGACATTATAACCTGTCATCCAGGGTAACGGATGACAATGCTGTAGCCAATGAAGTTTTAACAGGCTCGGCTATTGCCGTTACCCCACTATGATCAGAGCTTGTCTTCTACAGATAACGGGGAATATGAAAATCATTCGTGCTTCCCCCATCTAGCCGAAAAAAATACTACCAGCAAAGGTGATAAAATCATTAATTCTTTATTATCGTTATACAAACGCCTCTTGGAGTCAAAGGAGGCAATAGTAAGATGCATTCTAACAGAGATAATGTTAATCATACCTCGTGTTAAATTGGTTCAATGTTTTTGCACTCACCGCCTCGTTTGGCAATAAATTCCGGTCTCCGTTAAAAAAAAAGAAAAAAAGTCATGCTTCACTTATTATGCAACTTCGAAGAATGATCTTTTGTCTCTATCCCCTTCCCCTCCTCAACCTTTTGAAAAATATCCTGGATATCTATTTGATAAGTACCCCTTAACAATTTACGTTTCCATCATATCGTCCCTTCTTCCGCCTGTTGACTAGAATCGGTAGTTAACTTTCTCTCAACCAGGTTTCCTAGTCAGTATTCCACAACCCTTTTGTTATTCGCCTCTGAACTTTTTCCAGGGCTTGCTTCTTGCCTATGAACCCAGGTGACCTAATCGATACGTACGCAGCAGTCCAGATGTGGTCTAATCAAAACTTAGTACAACGGAATGACCACGTTCTTATCTCTACTTGTCAGTGTTCTTTTTAATAGCATTTCTATGTGCTGTTTCTATCACTTTTGCAATACGTTCCTTGAACTTTAATTATTTATCCACCAAGATCCTTCGCTTCCTCCACCTCCTCTACAACATCTCCAATATGATACGCAGCTTTACATTTTTGAGATCCAAAGTGGAAATCCTTACATTTACTGGTGCTAAATTGACATTCCCCACTAGTGTAATATTTGAATAAAGTGGCTAGCCTACCTAGCCACGTGATTCAAATCACTCTGAAGCACCGTACGTCTTTATCATTCCTAATAATTTGTCCCAGGTTAGCATCATCCGTAAACAGCTGCATCAGCTTGCAAACCACTCCCAATATCATTAACAAACAAATTAAACAGCGGTGGTCTTCTAACAGAAGCCTGTTGGACTCCATTGGTAACTATCCTCCTGACAGACACCTCTATACACCACCATTTGATATCAATTAGAGAGCCAGTTTGCCATCCAATCAACCAACTGATTTTCCAATCCCATTTGCTGTAACTTATACGCCAGTTTATCATGTGATAATCTGTCAAATACCTTAGCAAAATCCAGAAGTATCACTGTATATGAATCACCGCTGTCCAGAACTGTAGTCACCTTATAAAATGTAAGCAAAGTTGTAAAGATCTCCCTCTTGAAAATATCAACCTTTTAAAATAAACTATATCAATTTTTTAATATTTGTTTATATAAAAATATAGACTCTGAACCTTTTTTTTTTTAAATGTTTTTTTTTTTTTTTTTTTTTTTTTTTAATGAGCAGTTAAAATCAGTGTTTCTTTAAACACCTCTTTCTTTTATATTTACCGAGAATATTAATTGATTCACTTTCACTTTTACCAGTAACAAACGTATTAAAACCGTTAGTTCTAGAAACACGAAAATGTTTTTCTCAACATACCAAACCTTAATAAATAAAATTTAATAAAATAAATAAATAAAATTTAGAACCCTTTTATACCTCACACAGAGAAATAGTAGGCTTCTCTTTTAATAACTTTTTTTTTTTTTTTTTGAAAACTATATGGCTCTCAGTGACCTATCTCAACAGACTCAATGCACCTTTTCGATTAACGTAAACGCCATCTTCTGTTTCTAATCCTAACTGATATTGTATAGCTATGTAATCGTATGTGTTCTGCAGTGGATTTTTCTGAGGTGCAGATGAGAAATTCAAGTTTTCCTGAGCCTACACAAAATACTGACTAAATGTGGAATTAGCTCTAAAAAAATTAGTCACCTTTCATCATCTTCACAGATTGAGCGCGGTTTTTTTTTTTATGAAGACAACGAAAATACGCAAACTTCCGCCATTACGCGTTCCTAATCCTAACTATTATTACACATACATAGCGCTGTTTTTTTTTTTTTATTATTATTTTGAACTGTTTTGAAATTCCAACGTTGTTTTTGAGCCTTAGCTAAATATCGACCAACTCAGAAATTAGCTGGAAAAAAAAAAGTTCTTTCAGTCGGTTACTAAAAACCATCTTTTATCCTGCGAAATTAATGTCACTGAAGTCATTACAGGGCTGTAGTTGGCCAAATAAGCAGGGAATACATTTTAATAAATTCTACAGGAGCTGACATTTTTTATTTATTTTCCAATCTAAGACAATTTCGATGAGTGCAAACTTCTACTTCATTGATTATTTTTCGATAAGTTTGTTGCAAAAATAGCGATTTTTCACAACAATTGTCTCGAGATAAACCATTGTTGTATACTCGTCGAAAATCAGGATCGTTCGAAGAACAACAATCTCAATTCAATAGGATTGCAAAGTTTGTTTATGGAACTATAAATAGTACATCGTATTGAGGTCAGTGGATATCCACAAATCTATCTTCCGATTGAATGGGTGTACACTGTTGAAAATTCTATCCAATTAAATACCCGTGTTTATTGAATTCTTTTTTTTTTTCTATCTGTAGTCTGTTCTCGTTTTATCATTGAGCGCAATGTTTGTTGAAAGAACTTACTTGTGTTTTGTTAATATCCTAACTCCAATTGAATGTTTCCGAAATGAATTGAAGCTCTTACAAAATGAAGAAAGTCCTATCCTTTTCCTCTCCTTTCCTTGAAGATGCTCCAGTAACCTTACAATAGTCGAATTGTTTCTCTCTTGTGTGCATACCTTCTTTGTTTAACCTCGCATTCACTTGAGCCATCTCCGTGTGCAATATGTAGGAAAAGGGGGGCGCGCAGTTAAAAGAATTCTAAAACCAGTGCTCGCTGTCTGAATAGCTGCGTGGAAGTCTCCGTTTTCATACGGAACAGAGAGAGAGAGAAAGAAAGAGAGAGGATTCTCTGTTAGAAATGTTCGTTTGCTTTCTCCGACTAGGCAGTTTTATGTTCAGGATTTGATACTCTCTCTCTCTCTCTGTCTAAAACTTTCCTGGAATGCTTTACCGATTGAAGCTTTATAAAAACAAATTAGAAAAAGAAATCATAATAATAATTAAATATTTAATTAAATAATAATCGATGATAGATGAAATGATTTCTAAAAAATTGCTTTTTTGGTTTGAACATATTTATGCTGTATTCAATCCAGCATAAATGTTTTATTTATTTTATTTTTATTATTTTATTTTTTATTTATTTTATTTCTTAAAACTGTTCGTGTGGTTTGAGGACGTGTGCTGTACTGTATACACACTATTTTATTTTATTATATAATATTATTTTTACGCCTATTTCGTCTGCTTTCGTTTAGGAGTGCCCCTTTTTTGTGTAATTGGCTTTTTACTAAAAATTCTGAGGGCATTACTGATGTATTACAAAGACAAATATATGCAGAATAATAGATTAAGAAATTTCAGACATACCTTGCTTGGATGTTGTTGGTTGTTTTTTCTTTTCATGCATACTTCTGCTGTTAGGTGTTAACGGAAGGTTTTTTTTTGTTTCTGCCTTTGCAGTGCTTGTGTTATTGTCTATTGGTCTGAAGAAAGCATTTCATCTATAACAAGCACTCCAAAGGCAGAAACACCAAGCCGATATGACATAGCATCCCCCCCCCCAATGTTTTCCGAAGATGACGAACGGTCGAAACTACTCGCAGCCCATTAACCCCATCCCCTGACGGCTTTTCTAATAAACCCTTCCCCTTCCTCAAAAACACAATTTCTATTTTCAGCCCCTTTTTCCAACTCTTCCCCCTCCAAAAAGTGCTCCGCCCACCCTTAATAACAATATTATATATGTATATTATATAAAAAAACGGGTTTTTTTCAAATTAATTCTTACACATTGTTTCACCCCCCCCAACCCCACTTTTTCCAAAAACCCCTTCCTTTAACAGCCTAACAGCAAAAGTATGCACATCACGGAAAGAAGAAAGCCAACAACATCCAAGCAAGGTATGTCCGAAATTTCTTCCTCTATTATTCTGCATATATTTGTCTCTGTAATACATCAGTAATGCCCTCAGAATTTTTGAGTAGAAAGCCAATGACACAAAAAAAAGTAATAGTTTTTAAGAGGAGTAACATGGGAATTTTCCCAGAAATAATACCTATATTATTTAATGAATAATAATGATGTGTGTGTGTGTGTGTGTGTGCGCGTGCGCTAAGTCGCCCGAAGGAAGATAATTTGAAATTCACTCTTAATCGCCGAGTAGAGAAACTTCTACGCATTTCTTCAACAGGTTCCCGATTTATTCGATATCTAGTAGGGACAAGTAGGTTTTTTTTGCTTTCGGAAACGCGGGAATTTTTTAATCTGCCACAACTAAAAATCGCTCATGGAATTCACGTTATTTCAGACAATAATATAGTGATAGGGTGCGCGAGATAACGGCAGTTGTGTGCCACAGTCTCTTCCCTGGATTCAATTAAAATCACTGGTAGTCTTATGCCAGCTATCTATTGCCTAAGAATGGAAATTGGCTACCTACCTCGCTTCAAAAAGTTAGGTCTAAAACGGCTGCGCCTACTTATTCTTGCGAATAAAATGTCTTATCAGATTTGTTTCAAATTTATATATAACAATAATATATGGGATTTGTGGTGTACATTAGAATATATATACGTAATTCAGCTTTGGTTTTAACTGAATCCTTTTTAATATATTTTGTGATCTCTGTGATCATTTTCTTACATTTTTATTATTAATTCAGCTAGATTTTTTCTGAAAAGAAGGATGCCGTTGAAGATCGCTGTATTTCAATGTAAAAAAAAAGGGGGGGTGGTTCCTAATGTTGTCATAGCGCTTACGCACAAGGATGTACAACCATTAAGTGGCCCTCGGTTGTGATGTTCAAAACATTAAGTCACTTACAGCTCGTGTAAGAAGCATAATTTTTCTCCACTTTTCCTCGAGCGAAACCGTTTCATGGGAGTGATTAGAAGTCTCGCCAGGTATTGTTGACGTCCAAGGTCTCCATTAGCGGGACTTAGTTTTAAGCATCTTATTCTTTTAATTAAGGGAACTCCTCTTGCGTGCCAAAATAACAGCGCGCGAGATTAAATAGGCCCGTTTGCCTTAAAAACGACACCTTTCGTTAACGGTTGAATGTAACAGTTTTATCATGGAGAGTAACTCGAACCGAACTCACCCTTTCTACTGTTAATGAAACATCAAAATAATTGAATAAAAACTAAATGTGGTGGCTAATAGTCAACGTTGAATCCTTAAGTCTAGACGAGTAATCAACGCAAAACTGCACGCGTCTTTCCACTTGCGAGGCTTGTAATGAAAGCACCGCCATTTTAACCAAATAATTAAAAGCGCCAGTTCGAATAAAATTGTTAAAATCTCGCACGCGTTGAAGTTGGACATTTACGTCCAAATGACTCAATAATTACAACCATTTAGAGAAATGGGTTTGCAAATGTCTCGACTGCTGTGCTTATTGTTAAATCTACTTAAGGGAATTTTAGTAAGGACCACAGTTTCTTGACAGAAATGCGCAACGATGCATGGTTCACATTAAAGTCGTTCAGGAGTGGTTTAGTTTGGTTAGTCCAAATTAACGGTTGAAGAAGTGAGGTTACAAAACCAGCGTATTATATTTGTTAATTGCAATGTATTCTTCTGGTGTTTGTTTTAAGGGATGAAAAAAAAAAAACCGATGGGAGGGGAAAATACATCCTTCCTTCCTATTTAAGTGTAGACCCACACTGTGTATGTGCTACCAAATTTGGGGGACGAAAAACCCTAGTTCCGGGCGAAAAGCCCTGCTACCTCCGTATCAGATCTAAGCCAAAGAGATTCCCTGATAAAGATTATTTGTTGCCTATACGGGATTTGAACCCAGGTCGGAAAGACCTGGGTTCAAATCGTCAAAATCGACTGAGCTAAGCAGGCTTTGAAAAACCCATAAAGAAAGCAATTCAAATTAATCCCCATTTCTTCTTGATAGTTAAAATTAATAAAAATAATTAGAATAGAACGAATGGAAATATTTTTCTTCTTAAGTGGAAAAATTGGAGTCAGTCATAAAATATGGGGGGAAAACAACTTTCGAATTCTGTGTAGGACGCAAATCCCCCAAAATAGATAAACCGGCAAGAGAACACATTTGAAGTTATAGGGTTGATGAATGTTCTTAGAGTATTGCCTTTATTGTGATAGATCTTCTCCTAAAAGATTATGTGTGTGTGTGTGTGTGTGTGAAATAAAAAAACCAAAGATAATTTGAAGTTTAGTATTATCTTCATACACGAAGTTAATTTTCTCTGTCGTTTAAAAAGTTGTCGGAACTATTCTCTTACCTTTACTTTGACTTATTCGTGAGTGTCAAAAATGGATACCTTTGTGATGTTTTTTATCAGTTTAGGAAATAATCAGAAGTCCGATAGAGCCAAGTCTAAACTGTAGGGAGGATGTGTCACACCTTTCTTCACTTTAATGACCATCGAAGGCATTGGATTTGAAATTGTGGACCATCCCCTATATCCAACCAAGATTTGGGTGCATTGGAGAGCCTCCGTAGCTCAGTCATTATAGACAAAGCCCTTTAGTCGGAAAGACCTGGGTTCGATTCCCGTCAGTGACGTGAGGTCGACTAAAGGTGAGTCAGTCGGTCTCAGACGGAGGTTTTTTTCACCCACAAACTCTGGTTTTTCGTCCCCCCCAGAACAGGCAAACCAGCCCGTGAACACACATGGATTACGGTCATGAATACGTCCCAGCCATGTGCCGGTCCCGAGCATGGATAAAATTGCGGGGTTAGGGAAAGCAATGGTGAACTACCCTGTAAAAATCTCACCGGAATACTTCGTGGGCAATGCCTACGAAGTCACCTACGATCGGAAACAAGTGAAAAGGAAAAACCAGGGGCATTGGTCTTTAAGTATTTTCTAAATACCTAGCACATAAATATTCTTCATATATATATATATATATAACACAGCCTGCGCGCGCCTTTTTCCTGGAGAAAAATTAAGAGGAAAAATATTGTTTTTCTTCTTCAAAAATATAAAAAAGAATCCACACAAATAAATCAAGAATGTCTTATTTTAATGTGAGGATCATTGCTGACCTTTAGTTGCTATTTCATACTTCGTCATGGATCATGAAAATGATGTATGAAATATGTTGAAGAAATGGCAGTCATGGCCCACTGGGAGTCATCATTCTTTGCAATAACCCTTAGGACTATTCTCGAAATGCGAGAAGGTAAATTGGTAGAAAATCCATGTCTTTTACTTGACTTGTCTCTTGGATCCACAACTTATTTTCTCCTAGTATTTAATGCTCCCAAGAGAGAGAACTCCGTAAAATGTGGGAAATAAGGCTACAGGATTGTTGTTGTTTTAAATAAAAAAAAATATATATATATATATATATATATTTTATCTTGTTCATCATCTTGCTGTTGATTTTTTTTTTTTAATAAAAACCAAAAGATCTTTTACATTTTCCCATTGACAAAAACGAATACGATGTAGACTCAATCAGTATGAGGTTAATTGTGTATTTGCTAGAACTCATTACAAAAGGCAATTAATACTGGATTTAGAAAACAAACAAAAAGAAAATAAGTTTTCGCAGAAGCGATCAATATTCTTTAATGTTATCTACCAGTGGTTCGTGAGTGTCTTAGAGCAAGGATAATAATATAGAAACACTTATCAGTTTGGGAGCGCTCATGAAAGAAGAAACGGTACACAATGATAGCATCACTTTGGAAACATCTGTCTCATTCTCACGCTTGTCACTCTCAACCAGTAACTGTGTAGTGACCGCGTCGACGGCTGTGATTTTCTTAAGCCTACGTTCAGCCAGGGTTTTCTCTGTTATTTACACTATTTCCCGTCTTTTACCCCAATCGTTTAGCTACAGTCTCGTGGAGTCTTACTGACTGGTGTGAGTCGATGTCATTGTGATTTGTTTTACAGAAAGAACTAGACTGAAAGATGGTGGTTATTAAGTTTTGGGCTCCGTCTGCATACTAGAAATACAGTAATCGCATCTCTCTCCTATAGTATTTTTTTAAATTAAAACTTAAATTAAATTAAAAGAAAAAACTATTAGAGATGGCCACGGTTTTATAGTTCTAACGTAATGTCCTTATCCTTATAAGGACTGGCTTAAAGGGGCGAAACAAGAATGCTTTTCATATTCCCCGTTATCTGTAGCGGACAGTGTAGGGATAAAGTTATTGAGCTATTATTAAAGTTCTGATTATGGCAGGAGAGTAACAGCAATAGCCGAGCCTCAGTTAGAGCTTCATTAGCTACAGCATTGCTAACCATTACCCTGATTAGTAAGTAAAGGGTAAAATCTCAAAAAAATCGGATCGGACGATCTCTAGGCCACTCCATAGTGGGCGAAAGACCGTCCATGTCTCAGCGTTGGTTCCACTCATTGACGGCCGCCCCGTCCAAGCACCCCGACGGGCTCCCCGTTTAAGCAGAACCGCTCAGCGTTGGTTCCACTCAGTGTCGGCCGCCCCGTTCAAGCACCCCAACGGGCTCCCCGACTCCTGAGCAGAACCGCTCAAATTCCGAGGAAAATAATTCACCGACAAGAACCCCTCAGCGGGCCCTGCCGGAGAACACCTTCCCCGGAGACTCAAGGTGCTCCCTTAAGGCAAAAACCCTAAGGGAGCAAACTCAAAAACTCACACCCAGGATAACAGCAACAGCCGAACCTCAGTTTACTTCCTCGGTTCAGCATTGCTATTTGTTACCCTCCAAGGGTATTGGATTTCTTTCACATCTCTAACGCAATGTTCATTCGCATAACATAATTGAAATATTATGATATAGAACACGCAAAGGTGTATTATATAATTCTATGTTTTTGAATTTTAGAATGTCGTTTTAAAGAATATTATATAAAATTTATAACTGAAATATAACTTAAATTACTATTTCTTAGAAATAAAGGTAAATTTTATTAATAAAGTGCATACATTAAAATTTATGTTGTTCATTTAATTTCTATGAAGCCCTTTCGTTTTAAATTCTTGGATTCGAATCCTTTATAGAACTCAGATAATCTGTTATAAATAGTAGCATGCATAATCCCTGAAATTTATGTAATTATTGGTTGACATAATATCATATAAATAAGAAAATCTTATACTTTCTTCTACTACTTGATTATTATGCTGTTAAAAATTAAGATTTACAAATATCGAAAGAAAAATAATCTGAAATAAAAATTAAGATTTACAAATATCGAAAGAAAAATAATCTGAAATAAAAATTAAGATTTACAAATATCGAAAGAAAAATAATCTGAAATAAAAATTAAGATTTACAAATATCGAAAGAAAAATAATCTGAAATAAAAATTAAGATTTACAAATATCGAAAGAAAAATAATCTGAAATAGCCCTTATAAGGACTGGCTTAAAGGGGCGAAGCAAGCATGCTTTTCATATTCCCCGTTATCTGTAGAGGACAGTGTATGGATAAGGTGTTATAGAATGGCTACAGCATTGCCATCCATTACCCTCCGAGGGTAATGAATGGCAATGCTGTAGCCATCCATCGTGAGATGCGGTGATCCAATCTTTCCTCCCAATATTACATTTTACATTTTTTATTACATTTACAATTCTAATCTGAAATTTATTACTTTAATTAAAATAAGGAAATAAGATAAAGAAAAATATTTGGTGTGTATATATTATTTAAGAATAAAGATAAGAAAACAATTATTTTATTATTATTAATTAAAATTTTTTGATAGATTAATTTTAGAATATTATTTTTATATTTATTATATATATATTGAAAGTAAAAAATTATATTAGAATATTTATTAAGAAATTATATTAAAATATAAATTTTTTAAAAATATATTAAATATTAATTAAATACATTAAAGTAATATAAAATATTTATAAAAAAGAATATTAAGGAAAATAAAAAAATTGTGTATTTTTATTAAAAAGATTGATATTTTCTTATATTAAATGCAACTATTTTGCATTTAAAATACTTCTTATTAAGTAAGAGGGAAAGAGGCTTTTTCGTATGTTTACTAATGTATGATTAAAATAAATATATTACAATAAATATATAAGATTAAATAAAATATCATGTTGTTTAAAATTTGTGTGAAGGTACGACTCAACACAAAATTCATAATTTTGTGTTTGGTCGTACCTTCTGTTTATAGTTTCTCTGTAATAATAATATTCTTATTATTATTATTGCCTTAATTTTGATAATACATGCATTATTAATCAGATAACACATTGGTGCCTTTGCACACCTCTTCTCAAGAATAGATCTTTTGTTTATGAAAATGCATTGTCCCTCTCTCTCTCTCCTAGTTGGGAGGTTTCTTTTAGCTATTTTATTTTAAAGTGAAAGCCAAAGCTACAAGAAAGAAATAACACAAAGTTAAGACTCTTCAGATAACAGTAGGCAAGCATCTGTTTCTATGGAAACCGACGTAAAAGATTGCTAATCCACTGCGTAGAATGGCACGCGTAGCAAGGTAGATGCAAAAATCCAGAGAGATGAAGAAAGTTGAATATCTCACTATCCAACACTCCCTCTTTCTATGGTGTGATCTTTATTTCTTTCTGTTGCGCTGCGAAAGAGGGAAAGCCATAGACCTTTTTTTTGTTTGTTTGTTTATTCTTGAGAATTAATAGACTTTTATAATCCTAAGATGCTGAGTGGAGTGATGACCTGCAATTTCATGCGGTATTCATCTTTTTTTTTTTTTTTTTTTTTTTTTGAGAAAGATAGATTATGTTAGAGGAGGAAAAGGAGGTTTTCTTTCCCTCCTATTTTTCTTCCAGTATAATTTATTTCTTATAAATTTTGCTTCACTGCTATAATCTACATTTCTTCAAATGCATGATTCTCTCTCGTAATGTTTATAATATATAAACCAATTGAAAGATGTCCGTTATGCGTCATTTATTAAGTTTTTAAAATGCCTTAGTATTAAATCATTCTGTTGATGGAACTTGGTGGTTTTTTTTTTTTTTTTTTTTTTTTTTTTTTAGTGAAAGTAGTTAGACGAGAATAACTGGGGGGGAAAAAAGTAAAAGAAAAATGTTTATCATTTTATGTCTTAGAATTATAACGATGAGTGAGAAAAGTGAACTTAATGAAAACAAAAACCTTGAGATTGTAAAGAAGTATTTTCTTCATACATTTATGTAAGTGGATTCCAAAAGCTATTAGATCCTCGTGTGTAATAGCTTATTATGTAAGAGAGTTTACGCACAAGAATAATTTAAACAGAAAACAAATGTTTAAACAACTAATATAATTGCATGTAATTTAGAGTGAATGGAAAGATTTTTTCTTTCTTTCTTCGAGTAATCCCAATAACAGAAGGGTTTGTGGATTAGTCTACCCAGAATATTAATTTAATATTTACGTCTTTTCATGAGTAGGATTTATTTAAAAAAAAATAAATAAAAAATCTTATATACCATTTGGTCGTGACTAAAAATGCCAAGTGCATACATTAACTTAGAAAAACTCATTTAGCGGAAAGTCTGCTCAGCAGAGCAGACTTTCCACTAAATGAGGGGGGGGATGAAAAAGTCTCGTTCACACCTTCATACTTCGCCCTTCTAATGGGAGTAGTGTATGAAAGTGTAGGCATTTTGATCGCAATCACACTACCCCTTTGCATTCCATTTCCTCAAACCACAATCATCGTTTACAGTAGTATGTGGTACATTATCATCACTATATTCACGTGAGTCGTTCCCACAAAATTGTCACAGCGTAAGTGACATAGAATTGTTCAGAATTCAAATATGATATTTGGTATTGATCTTCCACGAAAGTACGTCAAAAAGTCCTAGTTTCAAACCAAGAAACTAGGACATTTTTCGGACGATATACTCTGGTAAAGATGTTTCTCCGGGTAGCCTCCATGCCCGCCTGATTTGAGTGTGTATCGCCATATTTCACTCCATGGTACCAATGGTCTGCTGCTTAATCACAGTGCGGTAAAGTTGTAACCCGAAAGTTCGTGACATAATGTCTAGGATAAACCACTTCAGTCGATCACTTTCTTGAAAGAATGCACTGATGAAAAACATAGAACATTATGCGTAGTGTACACAGACTAAATTAGAGACTGCGCAATACATGATTTTTTTTTTTTTTTTTGACAATCTGCTTATATGACCTGTCTACTGACATCATGCATTATCATGCCTTACTCAAAGGTATAGAATAGAAACATGAAAGATATGAAAGAATGGGAGTTCATGTCGCTCATCATCGGCCTTTGGAGTGCTGAGGGTCAGCAGGTAGTAAGAGGGGAAGAGAACGAAAGGTAGAGTATGATAGTAAGAGATAATAAAGAGGCCTCAGTCAACCTGTTTAGCTATGTAACCAAGAGGTTGTGGCTAAACGGCCCGTACACGTCACCTGTTCTAAATTCTACATTCAAAACAATGGATCAAAGGGATCCATTGTTTTGAAGGTAGGCTGAGGAGGGAAAAAAAAAAAAAACACCTGAGAACGGAGATTTGGGGGAAGAACCTGGCCCGAGTGATGCAGCTCACGAGGAGCCGCACCGTCTCGACGCCTTCGCAGCTCGGGTTCTCAGGCCGACCCCCCCTCCTGTTTGTTGAACTGTAAGCCCTGCGGATTACCTTATAGGAAGAGACAGGGTTTTATTTGCCTCTGTATAAGGAAACATATTATGGATGGTTTGCACCATTTGTTTACAAATTTGTAATCTCCTAGGACAGTGATGGCGAACCTATGACACGCGTGTCAGCACTGACACACTTGAGGGTTTGTGACACACCTTGGATGTTGAAAAATATTGGTATTCTGATGAAAAAACTAATTTCAATAATTTCAGTTTATTAAATTAATTGTATAATATGAATTCATAGATTGTATATCAATGTCCTATTAAATAAATAGCCTAATATGATATGCATAAGTCACCATCTATGATTAAGTAGTTAAATTTATAATGCATGTATGCAAGTGGCACATCAACAACGTCAATATTTAAAAAAAAAAAAAAAAAAAAAGATGTTTGACACACCTGGGTAAAAAGGTTCGCCATCACTGTCCTAGGAGATGCCTTTCTTGGGCTAGAAACTTTGGCAGATAGAAGTCGAGCCCGCTTAGGACTCTTGCGTAGATTACGCTTTCGTCCCGTATCTGGGACTTTTTCCGCACTTTCCAGATATGATACTTGATCACGTTGATCAGAAAAATTATGTATTTTTTTGGATTTTTCTGACCGGAGGGGGAATTGCAGATGTACTACCTCCTCCAGTGTCAGCATTGGGGTTCCCAACACTGTACTTAGTCTTTGCCAGACACGTTGGGAGGGGGGACAAAAGTAAAAGAAGTGTCCCACCGTTTCAACGCTCTGGCAGACGTCACAGAAGGGGTCGCACAGACTTGGTCTATAGAGGGACTTTACCAGTTTCACAGGGAGTTGTCCATAGGCTATTTGTCATGCCTGTGAAACGCTGTCCCCAGCTATTCCTGATGTTTTGGAATAGGATTTCCATATTTGTATCTAAAATTGGAGTATCGCATCTGGAAAGCTGGAAAAATTCCCAGTATACTGCTTGTGATTTTAATTTATCTATTCCCTCTGTTTTAATTTTTTTTTTTTTATTTGGTTACTAAGTGAATAATACGGCACAACCTCCGCGCAGGGACGAGCATGACCCCGAAGTAGGGAAGGAAATGTCCTAAAAAGTATTTAATTAAGTTGCATATGGTTAGACTTTAAAGCTTCCGTATGGTTTTAAGACTATTTGCATAAAATAAACATTTAAAACTGGGAAGTGAGAATCCCCCTTGAATGCTTTTTAAATTGCTCTTCCGTAAAATGAGAAATAATTTGGTTTCAAAAGTTTTCGTTTTTCCGCGCAGGCTTCCAGTAGTTTTGAGACGGGCCGTACTAGAGTCGCGGGAAAGGGAACGCCAAGTACTGTAAGAGACTAAGTTTGCGGTGTTAAACCATAGGGAAGGCACGTATTATGGAAATCTCCAAAAATTTTAATGTTTTGGGGGTTTACGTGGAGACCACTGATCATGCTGAATTTTGCAAAATGCCGAAATAGATGTAGATGGACTCAGAGTCTCTGAGAGTAGCCAGTACATCATTTTGCTCTGTCTGGAGACTAGAAGTAACGGGATTCCTCTAATTGCTGGGATATTATCAATTTTCCGGATAAGGGGTTCCAGCGCTAATGAAAAAAAGGAGAGGACCTAGATATTATGGGAGTTCATATCTTTCATCATCGGCCTATGGAGTAAAAAGAGTGCTGAGAGTTAGCAGATTCCTAAGAGAACGTGTACTAGTCACATCTCCTTAGTTCTTTATTCCTTATAAGGACTGGCTTAAAAGGGCAAAGCAAGGATGCTTTTCATCTTCCCCGTTATCTGTAGAGGACGGTGTAGGGATAAGGTGTTATTGAGCAATTAAAGCTCTAATCATGGCAGGAGGGTAACAGCAATAGCCGAGCCTCAGTTAGAACTTCGTTAGCTACAGCACTGCCATCCATTACCCTCCAAGGGTATTGGACTCTTCAAAATCCTCTAATTCTTTATAGTCCTTATAAGGACTGGCTTAAAGGGGCGAAGCAAGAATGCTTTTCATCTTCCCCGTTATCTGTAGAGGACAGTGTAGGGATAAGCTGTTATTGAGCAATTAAAGCTCTGATCATGGCTGGAGGATAACAGCAATAGCCGAGCCTCAGTTAGAACTTCATTGGCTACAGCATTGCCATCCATTACCCTCCAAGGGTATTGGATTGAATGAATCAATCACCGCATCTCACGGTATGTTTAAGTAAAGGTGATATCTCAAAAATATCGGACGATCTCTAGGCCACTCATTCGTGGGCGAAAGACCGTCCAAATCTCCGCGTTGGTTCTACTCAGTGAAACTCGACCACCGAGCAGAACCGCTCATTCCGAAAAAAATAATTCACCGGCAAGTACCCCTCAGCGGGCAGTGCCGGAGAACACTTTCCCCGGTAACTCAATTGCTCCCTTAGGGCAAAACCTAAGAGAGCGAACTCATTAACCCAGGATAACAGCAACAGCCGAACCTCAGTTAAACTTCATTGGTTCAGCATTGGCATCCGTTACCCTATATGGGCATCTTATATAAAATCAATCACAGCATCTCACGGTCGATTGATTCCTATTCCATCTCCGAACACCAGGTGTTAATTTTTTCTTATCCTTATAAGGACTGGCTTAAAGGGGCGAAGCAAGAATGCTTTTTATCTTCCCTGTTATCTGTAGAGGACAGTGTAGGAATAAGGTGTTATTGAGCTATTAAAGCTCTGATCATGGCAGGAGGGTAACAGCAATAGCCGAGCCTCAGTTAGAACTTCATTGGCTACAGCATTGCCATCCATTACCCTCCAAGGGTATTGAATTGAATGAAACAATCACCGCATATCACGGTCGATTGATCTAGGTGTTAATTATCCTTATATCCTTATAAGGACTGGCTTAAAGGGGCGAAGCAAGAATGCTTTTCATCTTCCCCGTTATCTGTAGAGGAAAGTGTAGGGATAAGGTGTTATTGAGCTATTAAAGCTCTGATCATGGCAGGAGGGTAACAGCAATAGCGGAGCCTCAGTTAGAACTTCATTGGCTACAGCATTGCAGTCCGTTACCCTCCAAGGATATTGGATTGAATGAATCAATCACCGCATCTCACGGTCGATTGATTCAATCAATAGGTGTTAATTATGCGCTACATAATTTTTAATTAGTACCTATATTTGATAAAAATTATGGTGTTTTTGCATCTTCTGTAAAGTAATGATTAAAAATATTAATTTGCCATTTTCACATCAAAATTTTATTTGTTGATTTATCTTCCATTAATATATATATATTAATGGAATTCCATTAATATATAAATATATATATATAAACTTTCCTTAAAAATAATATGCTATTTACGAATTTTGTCCGAGTTGATACTTATATATATATATATATATATATATATATATATATATATATATATATATATATATATATATATATATATATATATATATAATTATACATGTATATTTCTTGCGTTCAGTTTCCATCTCATTGACCAATTGGAATCTTCTATCTTAAAGCCATTAACAATATCTTTTAACTCACGTCTTTTAAAACATTACTGCAAAAGTTTCTTAAATATCTACGGCTAATAAACGGTGTATTGTTTGGGTTTCCAAGGTTGTTTTAAGCTATATGAACATTCTACCATAAACATTAAACCATGAAAAGCGTACTTAACATGGAAGTCATGACCGACGGCCACCTTTATCCTATTTGGAATTCTCTCTTGTTTTCTGTAGCTGACGAATAGAGCCCTTCACTGCCTGTCTTCCGGTCCTGTTTGTGTGCTCTGTTATTGTTGGTTTTCTTCTTCCACCAAATACGTATCGGTCAACTCTTTTGAAGCTAATTGCAATTCCAATCACTGCTAATTGTTTTATCTCCAGTGCAACACCTTCCTTCAGTACTTTTGTCATCTAATTTTCTATTTAACGACTATCTCCCCTTCAACCTTTGTCCACTTTCATTTCCTTCAGCTCGCCAAGCAGTAGATTTACTTAGAACTTGACTCTTCCCAGTTTGTCCTAGTTAGCCGACTGCCACTGTCTGTTATCGATATGTTCCTGTTCGGACTCACTGGCGTCTGTCTGGATGTTACTTATTAGCGTGATGATTTTTTATACGCTTGCATGAATACGGAACACGTTCCAATGTACGAATAAGTAAATCTTTCTGCTTCGGGTACTGTTTTTAAGTCGTACCGCAAGTTCAGATGTAAGGCGCCTCCAGTCGACACTTTTCATCGCTTATCAAGTTAGCGAGTTTGTTAATGAGGCCTTTGATACTTCTTTCTTTGGGGGCGGGGGGGGCGTAAAGGGAAACAGTGGATGACTGTCTTTTATATATGCATAACTATTCTAGTTTAGACTGAATGTCATAATTTGATCACAGTAACTAGTCGCTAAAATTCAATATCAATCTAAATAAATATCACTGTTTGAATTTTAGAATTGGTGATGGTTGTAACCACTAATATAGCTTTTATATGAGACTCGCCAAGAAAATTTATTTAACTTTTATTTGAAATAATATTGTAACTTATATGCCATTTAAAATTTTTGAAAAATAATTTTGTGATCTAAAATACTTTTATAAAATTTTAGAAATATCTCATACACCTTTAATTTTTGAGATTTAAAATATTACAACAATGAGGAATTTATATGTAACGGTGGTAATCAGAATGGTGTTTACTTCCTTTCAGCAAAAATCTTTAATTTTCCTGATAAAATACTTGATAAAAGTGTTTCAAGTATCGCGGGGAAAAAAAAAAAAGGCTGTATGTATGTATGTATTTGTTTGTTTCTATTAGAATCGTCCTAGAAAGTCAAATAAAATAATATGCAGTGTTCGGCTTTACATCATTCCAAACGCAAATGTATCCCCCCCCCCCCCCCCCAACACACACACATGGATAAAGGATAGCAAGTTGAAAAGAGTATGATATCATTCTCAAAATCTTTTTCCGAAAAAAAAAAAAGTTCTTGACATTCTTTAAATAAAATTTGAACATTCGTAGAAAAATCCACTGCATGAATATGAATACCACTGAAAGGGGAAAAAATACGTTAAAAATTGGGAGTTGATATAAATAAAAATGGCAAAAACGTATACAGAATGTGAAAAATGATCTGTTGGCAATCAGTAGCATAATAATGCAAAGAAATCACATACTCGATTGGAATCAAGAACCTTTAGTGACGTCTAGTGCACATAAGAATAGTTAAGCTAACGTGATAATCACAAATAAATAAATTTAGTCAACCAGATAATCACAAATTATCTAGTCAATATAGGATAGAAAAGAAATTATTAAATAAAAAATATCATTAACTAAAACCTGCAAATGTTTAATATATTTGTAAAAATCTTGATCGTAAAATGAGTGGAATTTTAAAATTCCACATTTTATCCATCTACCGGATAGGAGTAATTTTTAGCATGTGTATATTTTAGTATTATTGTTATTATTATTTAGTATGATATTATTATATCGTTTTATCTATATTATTATTATTATGTATAACGTATATTTTATTATTGCATTAATTATTATTAATACAATTTATTCATTATATTACAAATATATAATTTATGATATTATTTTGTATGTATGTATTTAGTGCCGCGTATAAATTAAAGATTTTTATTAATAGCATTTTAGATTGTTGTATATTGTGTAATCATTTTAATTCCGTGTTGGTATAGTCTAACAGTTTATTATTATTAAATAATAATTTTGCTTAGCTTCGCATGTATAGATCAAAATTTTTTATTAATACTGAATATTAATGTAAAGTTCTAAGATAGGAGATGTTTTTCTTAGGATCGACCGTGAGATGCGGTGATTAATACCCTTGGAGGGTAATGGATGGCAATGCTGTAGCCAGTGAAGTTCTAACTGAGGCTCAGCTATTGCTGTTACCCTCTTGCCATGATCAGAGCTTTAATAACTCAATAACACCTTATCCCTACACTGTCCTCTACAGATAACGGAGAAGATGAAAAGCATTCTTGCTTCGCCTCTTTAAGCCAGTCCTTATATAAGGACTAAGAAGTTTTTCTTGGCTACGTTGTTGTTGCTGGTTGGAAAAAAGTGGCAATATTGATTCGATAAAATTTTACACCTTGCTAATTTTGCCAAAAATGACAAATATTTTCTGTCATTTGATCCATTGCTATCTAAAAATTGATTTTCTGATTAGCTCGTATCATTCTCTACTACATTCATTTAGTTCTCGGTACACTATGAAGGAGATGATAGGATAATAGACAGACGAGCTGTCTATCCAGCTCTTTACATAACTAGTGCTTTATTACTTGATCAATCAATAAATCTTCCTAATCTCACTCTTTTCCTTCATAGGGAACAATCAATAAACATTTTTCAGTAATGATGTGTGGGATTTTATTTGGTAATTTTGATATTCTCAATTTAATCTGTCTTGAAATATGAATACCTATTGTGGATATTGTTATACATGTTTAAATTTGCACTAGCTTTTAAATAAATGTAGTCGCTCTTTTTTACATAAAATAAAATAAACTTTACAGAGTTTTGATACATTGGTTTAGTGTCCTTGGATGTCGCTACATTCTAGATGTAGCGACATCTAGAATTGTTTGTTTCTTTCATTTTGTATATTTTAAATAATTGATATATTGCTGTGTTTTAAATAAATCGGTAACTCTTTCTTACAAATAGGCATGCGCTACAAGAGTGACTATAGCGACATCTAGAATTGTTTGTTTCTTTCATTTTGTATATTTTAAATAATTGATATATTGCTGTGTTTTAAATAAATCAGTAACTCTTTCTTACAAATAGGCATGCGCTACAAGAGTGACTATAGCGACATCTAGAATTGTTTGTTTCTTTCATTTTGCATATTTTAAATAATGTTTAAAGCTATGTTGTTTCCGCTGTTTTCTTTCTTACAACTGCACAAGGTATTCAATCTTTATTTCCTGGAATTTTTTCACCTTTTTGTTTTATCTTACATATGACGGATCAATATTTTCAGAAGAAAATACAAACCCAGATGTTTCGAGGCAACATATCCCTGAAGGTATCTTGCTTTTTTTTTTATTATTTAAAAAAAAAAAAAACGAACCTGATGGTTGTGGCATCTCTGTAGTGACTTGACGGCATCAAACAGCTTCCCAGTGGGACGAGCTGTCATCCAGACTGATACCCGAGATACGAAGTCGTTGTTTTTTATGTGGGGGGGAGGAGAAAAAGGGTTGTGAATTTGACAGGTTTTTTTTTTTTTTTTTTTTGAATACTGTCATAGACAATTAAGACTCTGTTGCTTCTTCTTCTTAAAGATTTGGCTATTCATATAATTAATTGACTTCAGAACCTCCCGGATAAACTGTACAAGTTAACATTCTACTTAAGGTAAATCTTCTATTTTGCTCATTAATTTATAATTAAATACGTGTATCGAATTAACCATCTTATAACTGCTTGGAGTTCACAAATACTGCTTTTTTAAGTTAGTAAAACTTTATTAACTAACTATCCATCATTATTTGTTTTAAATCGCTGCACTATTCATAACCTGATTGCGCATCGTTTCTGTTATAAAATGACATACGTAGTTTTAAGGTCGTTCTCCGTAAAAAATGTGTGAGGAGGACACATGAAATTAATGGTACAATGACCTCACAGCTTGTCGACCTTAATTCAAAACACCCACACTACCAGCCAAGGAAAAATTTCATTTCCTGTTTTTAATATTATGGAGAAATAAATTAGTAACTCTGGCATACGAATAGGCATGCGCTACAAGAGTGACTGTAGCGACATCTAGAATTGTTTGTTTGTTTCTTTTATTTTGCATATTTTAAATAACTGATGTATTGTTTGTGTTAGTTTTGTATGAAGCTTATTGCATAGTTAATAAGATGGTCCTCTTCGGACACTTCTACAATACTTCTACAATACTTCTTCAAAAGGGATTCTTCACACTGCAGATGTACTTTTGCAGTTTTTTTAAGACCTTAGAGTCAAAATATAGTCCTTTATCGCACGTTTAATTAGTGCAATACTGAGACGACTCACGTCAAAATTAATTGACAGTATGCTATTATAAGGCCAACACTCAGAATTTCCAAAAAATTCTTTGTATTGAATGTTTGTAAATTTAAAATTAAAAAAAAAAATGAATTCATTTCATATTGAATCCTTTAAATTTGGAACCCTTAAGCTTATTCGAAAAGATATCAATGATAATTAAAATCTAACAGCTTCTTAGTGTATTTAGTTAGATTCTACAGGTAATATTCCAAGTTCAAAATAATCTTTACAAATTCAATAGCTTCTCTTGCTCGAGCAACAGAGGAACAGAATTATTCAATTCTGTTCCTCTCAGGTTATATATTAATGATATATTATATATATATATATATATATTAATGATATATTATATATATATATATATATATATATATATATATATATATATATATATATATATATATATATATATTAATGATATATTATATATATATATATATATATATATATATATATATATATATATATATATATATAAATATATAAACTAATGATATAATATTTTTATATATTAATGATACAAATATTTCCGAATACAGTATGTGTAAATATGTAAACTATGTAATGATTTTATTTCTCCTTATCCTTCATGTATTATTTATATGATTTAACATTAAATGTTATTTTGGTGTATCGATATTATGATCTGATTTTTAGTTAATTAATACATCAGGGTAGTTCTTAAAAAAAACAGATACACGTTTAAATTATCTTTTTTTATATATTTATTTAATATTTATCGAAAATAAAAATTACGAAACTTTTAATAGCCTTTTACGATAACAAAACCATTTAGCTAAGAGGCATGTAGAAGATTATTTGGAGAAGAAAAACTAAACAATGTACATCAAGTAACCAATGGATGAGCTGTTAAGAGTTTCGTTTAGAAAGTCCACTTTAAGCCTGTGGCTATACGAACAATAATATTTCCATATTCATGTTTGGTATTCTTTCATGTCTCTCTTAGCAAGGTTTTACTCGTATTGTAGTGAAGAACTTCGCCATATTCTTTACATCCTAACAACGTACACCTTGAGGTGTTATGGATATGTATTCTATTCACGACGTACTAAAAGATTCGCGTTCCTTATGACTTTGTAATAAGGTACCTATTTAAACACTTTCACGGGAGAACCTTAGCTCCGAGTAAAATTTGTGAAGAAGTGTGGATCTTTCCTTTTGGCAAAAAAGGAAAAAAAAACAACAAGTGTACACTTGAAGTAGATTCACGTAGTTTCACTGCCTTTGGACCGTGGGTGGTGATCAAAAGAAAAACATTTTCACTACCGATGCATCCTTTTCTGTATCCTACCAAACAAGAAAACTTATTAATAGTCGAGGACTGGTGTGATATGCGTTCACATAAACATAAACAATACCTTTCGCGTCGACACTCTGCCTGTCATACGTTTTTGTGTCAAAGCCGGAGAAAGCATTTTGGTTCCATCGTTTTTCCTGTCACGTTCATCCGAAAACGGCGTCCGATTCCATTACGTCGACCCCTGGTGTCACACAGAACACTTAACACCACCATAACCTAATTCCACCCTTTCTGAGACTTTGCCAGCGTTCGTCTCTTGTTGGATACGTGAAACAATGGTCCAAATGAGTTTTAGGTACTTGCACAGAATATTGCGTAGATCTTGCTTTCTCGCCGTCTTTAGGCAGGGGGCGCTGTAGATACAATTACTTGAGTAATGAGTTGTTCGGGAAATTCGGTTAGCGAAGAGAAAAAAATATAAAAAATAACAAAAGAAAAGATATTCTTAGCTAATCTTGGTTGATATTTTTTAAGTTTGCCAATTATTTAAAAATTGTCAGTCAGATAGTTAGCAACACCTTTTATTTTTTTACAATGATATGATACTTATATTTTATTGAATGCTAATGTTCAACAATACCCTTGGAGGGTAATGGATGGCAATGCTGTAGCTAATGAAGTTCTAACTGAGGCTCAGCTATTGCTGTTACCCTCCTGCCATGATCAGAGCTTTAATAATAATAGCTCAATAACACCTTATCCCTACACTGTCCTCTACAGATAACGGGGAAGATGAAAAGCATTCTTGCTTCGCCCCTTTAAGCCAGTCCTTATAAGGACTAATAAATGTTCAACAAGGCTTGGCTATTTATTATGCATTGATAACTATAAAATTAAGATGCTCTTTGAAATTATTACGTCGAGTCAAAATAAGCACTTCAAACATTTAATTGTCTTTCATATCAAAATCCTGTCTAAAACCGATGTTTCGATCTCAAAAGTTTGAAACGGAATTATTCAAAATTAGCATCTTGGAATCGTGTTTTAAAATGAAGATTTTACATTCCGATTGTAAAATCCTGCTTAAAGGAAACTCAAAATTGTTTGGAGCCCACAACGTAATAGAAGGTAAATTCTAAATACTTCTTGATCCAAAACATTGACAACTCAGCCTGTTTCCAGTCATCGCGGTTGGCCAGAACACAAGCCCTTGATAGTGGTGGTATTTTGGGTATGGTGTTCTCAATGAGAACACCATACCCAAGATATCCTACCATGACCGTTAATTCTTACCTGGGGATCGTCCTATCTGGATTTTCCCATCAAGACAGCGCCACTTTTCACAAGACTCGTATTATGCGAGCATAGTTCGAAGAGTATCCAAGCATTGCCTTGTGTTTTTATGTCCGTCTAATACCACAGGACAACTTCCCTGGTTTTCTGCAGTCAATGTGAATATGAGTGCAAGTGGTTATCTCGGAGAAAGGAGACCCAACACACCGTTGGTCGTAATATTTTGGCTTATGAGTGTATATTGTTGAAATTATTAATGTTTATTGTATGAATATGGATTACTATTGATGTTAATAGTAAAATTTAGATATTCCTGGGAAATCTTCTTCCAAAACTGGAAGAGGAAATTCTTAACAACATTTTGTGTCTTTTTTTTTCTTCTCGTTATTATTATTTTGCACCAGCTCCTACTCCTTTAAGAACACAAATATCCAATACCAGTACAGTTTAAGTAGTTCATGAAGAGACCTGATATTCGGTTGGAACTGCCTAAGGGACAAGACATATTTAATTCAATTTTGTCTTCTCCGAGCTTTCAACTCGGTATGATGCGTGACGATATTGTTTTCGCATGTTACCATGGCAACAAACACCATCAGAAGCTGAATTCTGTCGTAGAGGAACCGATGCAACGACAAGATGTTGAATAATTTAATTCACGGCTTCCAGATGTCATACAGAACGCGGGGAAAATCACTAAAGTTACATCCTGTAGGGCACTCCCATCTTGAATCGTCTGTTTAGATAATTAGGGAGGTGGCTCGGAATGGCATCTGTTGCCAGTTAAATATATACGTACAACTGTTAGATTCTGTCTCTCAGAACATCCTCCATGGTCACGACTTTTCTTAGGCCATGATATATAGTTCATTATTCAACAATACTCATCAGAAACCGGTGAGAAACATAAGGTAGTTGCATACATAGCCTGTTAATGCTTATTTGGTATATACGGTCTAGACTTAGACAGAAAGATAATTTGTCAACGTAGAATAATAGTATTCGCACTATAATATATCTAAGTTGCAATCATGTTAATGGCTTCTTGGGTTGATATTGAACCAAAACTAGCTCCAGTTTCTGATATCACTCTGGGCAATCCATCTATCTCCTCGACTGAGGGTTTAAATTAATTATCAATGATTCTACTACTGTCGCGATGCACATTGGTCAGTGGCCACTTCTTACTTACCGTGCTGTCTAAACTAGGAGTGCTAACAATAGCTCCAATGCTTCCCATTCCTAGCTCCTGCTAATAGTACCGTTACAAGTAACACCAATTATTGATAAACTTCCATTTCAAAGGTTTTTTTCTTTCTTCCTGTGTATGGTTACTATTTTTAAAACTCCGTTCTTACTCTCTTTTTTATGGGGATGTTGCCTTGCGTCAGGGTTATTCTTAGCATTTTTACGGGCATACTTCATGGTTGTTCGTCAATTTATAGAATGATTTTTTTTTGTTTTTTTTTTTAAGAATTTTATTCCCTAAATTTCTAAATCCGCTGTTATGTTTCTTTTTTGTTGGTTCAATACCATGTTTGGAATATATAGACATTAGTCCGATCCTTTTGGTCTGTGTGTACACCTATTACAACACTTACAATTGTAAATAGATTGACCACTTTGCATATTTCCAATCAACGGGAAGTGACGTCATCAAACGTGAGTTGTGTTGCATCCTGTTGTTAATTTCAAACACGATGATTTGTGCTATTCATTACATTCAAGTTAATGTTAACCATGCATTGAACAATGGTAGTTGGATTTTGTACATCGATTCATTCAACAGATAATTAAAAGCATTTCTGATTTTTGGTTCTGTTCAATAGAATGCGACTAACTTTATCCCTTTGTTCGCATGCAAGTTGTAAAGAGAATTCAGTACGATCTTTGTTACGTTAAAAAAAAAAAAGATTTTTTTAACTTACTTTTTCTACACTATAGTGGATTACAAAAATACTGAATGCAAAATACACTCTTTCAGCTGTTGCAAAAGACTCGGCCCTTTTCGAATTCGTTCTTGTAGCTAAAGATAAACAGAAAGGTTCAATTGATTCTTGATTGAGACGCAAACTCCAGGATCATACGCCTTCTCCCTACGTCTAGCTAAAAAAAGAAAAAAACCGACTGACGATATATTTTTTTTTTTTTTACTCCTTACATCGTTAGATGCCTAGAATGCCGTCAAGTCAACCTAGCATTGTTTCACTGACTTTCCCCAGCGACTAAAAAGAGTCAGGCCGCTCTCTCTCGGCAACTAAGGGTGTCCGAAGAGTATTGCGTAAGTTCACAGAGACGCGCTATAAACAAAATGGGAACGCATGAGGTATTTTTCCAATTTCGACGGAGCGTTGTACCGTAAAAGAGGAGAGGGTGGGGGGAAGACAGAAACGAAGGGGGGTAGAAATCGCCCGAGAATCTGATGAATATTAATATATGGTGGCGGCCTGACTCCGACTCAAGCAAACGTAGGATGGTGGGATTTGTGCGTGAAGGGGGAGCTTGCAGCCAATCGATTTCCTGCCTCTCATTCTTCCCTGAGCGGCTATGGTGCTACTCTCTCGTCTCGCACACGCACAAGCCATCGCGTCCGACAATCCGCCACTAGTCGCGTGCGTGTACTCACCTCTGGCTGCTCCGGTACCCTTTTCGCTCTCCTCGTCTGGTGAGTTGGTGTTTGTCTCCCGCATCTGTCATGACCCCCTAGTCGGCCGGTGATTCCGTAAGATCGCTTTCGGAGCTAATGTAAGTCATGTGATATGTTGCCGATTGGTGGTGTGGTGCCGTCCACGACTTGTATTTTGTTCAAGTGTTCCTCCCGGTTCGGGCGTTTGACATCGTCCGAACCCAGCATGTGAGAGGCTGGCCCGAGCCGTGCATGGCATTATTTTATCTTTCTTCAGCAGGCAAGGTAAACATGGATTTTTTTTTTTCTTTGCTTCTCTCATATACGATTTGCTTCTAGGAGACTTTGGAACTTCTGTAATTACAGGTAGGATATTTGTTTCTACTGTATTTCTCTTTAAGATGTGTCTTCCAAATAAAAGCTGATTCATCCACCCATCCCTCAGCGTGTTCTAAGTTAGTTTATCTACTTTACAGTCTCTAGGCATGGCTGACAAATATCGATGCATATAGTAGATTGGAGATTGTTTTTCAAAATTAGCACTTCCGGTAAGGATATGTGTGAAAATTACGCTAAGGTTTCCCAGATGGCAGACACCTGTTGGCAGACACTTTTTTTTTTCTTTTTCATTCTACCCGTTCATTTGAGAGCTACTCTTCAATTACAGGACATCTGCTGTTTATTTTCTATTATTTTAATATACTCGTAATATCACTTTTATCGCTTTCATCGTTACTGACAATGTAAAATGTATCCAAATCTGTTAACGTCTTAAGTTTCCAATCCCCACCAGTGGGATGATGTAATAGTTTCTACTTTTACATGCATGTACATTAGCTTAACTTGGATATCTGACAACATAAATTACTACTAATTGAGAATTGTTGAATTTCAGTAATATATCTGTGATCTCATAGATTTTTAATCTGTCGTACACTTTTGTTTATATTCTGTATTTTTTTTTCATAAAAAATAAGCGATTTTTTATTAAATATTTTGACGTATGTAAACAATTTTTTTGTTTCGGGAATTTATAAGAAAAAAAAATCTGTTGAGTCATTTCATGGGTTTTTAAGATTTCGTCTTAATAAGTCATGAGGTTATTTCATTAAATGGATTTTGGGAATATCTATTTGAATAAATGTTGAAGATATATCATGTGACTAGATATTGAGGATGTGCCATACTACAAAGCCCTTATGTCGTCGACAGTTTTGGCTTCTAGAAAATTCGGGTTTTTCGCCCTACAAAACAACCAAATCAGCTGCAGAACACAAGCAATTTACAGACCTTTATCATCACCTGAAGATACAATAGTTGTTTAAATCTGTTTAAAAAGTTCTGCACGCTGCGCATGCGTGACCAGTAGGATGATGTAATAGTTTCTACTTTGACGTCATAAACCAGATTGGCTAATTCATCATACTCGTTTTATGTGTTTTTGTGTTCTTCCAAGAAATAAAACTTCAAGATGGAAGAGGAATCTGACTTAGATCGAATATTGTGCCTTTTTTGCACGACATTGTGAGATCACATATTTCATACCAAATATCTGATCCTATGGAAAAGTATAGAGGGTAAGTGCTTTCTCCTCCCTCATATAGTCCTAACATGAAAACCCCAGACTTCGATCTGTTTCCTAAGTTAAAAGAACCACTACGTGGAAAATATTTTACCATGGAAGATTTCTACTGAAGTGAACCGACTTATAAAACACACCACAAAAAAAGATTTGCTGACATGACCAGTGGGAATTATATTGAATAGCTGTAAATGTATTTTGTTAAATAAATGCTTGGTTTAGCGACAGATTTATGATTTTTTAGGTTAGACCCATACACAAGAAGTTGGTTTGGTCAACCTATAATACAGTACGTTACTACCATCTATAGACGAAGTGCACAATGTACAGAAGTTTTGAAATGACCTTCGTCATTTGTATATTCAATTAAATAAAGTTGGAATTTCTGTGTACAATTCTGTACAGATCATCAATTAAGTTTTTCCAAACAGCAGAAATTTGTTTCCACTGATTTATTTGCAGAACATTAACTTGTTTAGAATCAGTTTTGTATAAATTTTCCACTGTCATCCGCGCACCGGAAAACTGTTACAATTCGTCTGTGTAATGACTCTCCAGGTGACTGATTTTAATTAGACTAGTGTTTCATTGACATCCTTTGTTCCCAAGCGAATCAACAACCACCATAGAAAACAGCTATCCCAGTCCACCTTGTTCTAATGACAAAGAATATCGTTTTCTTTATTTTTTTTCTTTCTATTTCCTAACTTGTTGCCATCTTTGGATGGAAAAATGTGCAGCTCATTTACTAATGCAGCAACCACGGAGTTGACATCTTTGAGGCTGAGAATTAATCCAAGTAATACCATGAAGTGTTTTCTTTAAACGAATCACTTAAAAAGGCACGAATACTGTAGGTAATTTTGGAATAAAACTGTATAAAGGGTCTTGAGTAGAATGGATTTTTCAATGGATTCTTGTTCTTTATAGAGTTGACATGTTTTGCCCTTCTCTAGAAAGGAAGCCGTTAACAGCTACTTGTCAAAAACTCAAGTGTGTGCTTTAAATTGAAGTCATTTAATGGGTTGAAAATGATTTCAATACTTTGTATGCATGTATGCTAATTTATTGTTATTATTTAAGAACAGGGAATCTATCGCAGTCAGCGTTTTGTTGATGGTATTTTGATCGTTTAGATAATTTGCCAGCCTGGTTGGTTTAGTGGTTTAGCGATTAATGTCCCCCTCTGCAACAAAGAGGCTGCGGTTTGAATCTGGACTAGGGTCTTTGTGATTGTCTTTAGGTAGAAGAAGAACTTCACCGTCCGGTGTAAGCCTACCACATCGCGTACTGGAAGCCTAAAGTGGCTTGGGAAAGTTCCATGTTTGGTTCTAAAGCAGGGTATCCGGCCAGGTAAAAAATAATTATAAAATTAATAAAAAAAATCCTTAGCCCACCTAGTATTAATGTACTTTCTTTGGTGAGAGTCGCATAAAAAAATCTTAGCTACTGTATTTTTCTTTGGCATTTTTTTAAGAGTTTCTTTTGATTTATATTGGATTAGATTGATTATTTCATAGTTTATTTAAGAATCAATCGGAACAATAGGATTAAACCTTCTAGATTCACTTTCGCTTCGTTGCTACTTAAAATAGATTGTTAATTCAAAATTAACTATCTGCTTTAATTATTTGTATAAATTAATAGTTAATTTTGAATATATTCCCTGCCGAAAATTCTGGTTTTTGCCTATCTGAAACCTATTAGGAGTAGCTCAAGAATGGTTTTAATCCTGTCTCTGTTTTTCGTTTATCTCTCTCTTTTTTTTTCTCCCATCTTTTGCACTCTCAGTCCTTTAGCCACAAATAAATTTAATGAGATTCTCATTACTGACGGATTAGGCGAACCTTGTTTGCTCGTTCTCTTCCTAATAATGTCACTTCTTAGATAACATTCATAAAGATAGGCACTATTTCGTTGTTTATAACGTTACTCAATCGCATCATCTGAAACTTTCTGTCTCTCTTTCTGTTTATAAAAGATGACAAATAACAAAGCGGCTTAAAATTCATCATCAAATATAAAATTTGTGTCATATTCATCTGATTTACTGCGTTTTATTTTCTCCTTACGGTAAACAATTTATAAATTGTTTTTTTTTTTTAAATCCATTTACTTAATGAGTTTTCATTTCTAAACCTATATGCGTCAGAGTTTGAGCAGCATTTTAAAATAAAATTATTATTATTTTCTCCAAATAATTCCAGATTGCATTATTAACTCTGATATTTTACTTTTTTTGTCTGTTTGTGAACGAGACTGGAGGCTGTAAAATTGAAAAGGACATCATGACATTTGATTCCGTATTTTTATTCTCATTATTATTTTTTCATAATTTACGGATTCTTTCGTTGAATAGAAATCTATTGAAAAAAAAAATAAAAATAAGGAACAGAAACGGTACAGAGGTATATCGAAGATGAAAGATGCATTAGACTTGCTTTGTGTGCTCGATCCATAGGAGAAAAATTCTAAGGAGATGTCGTAATGCATTCTTCTCTTCTAATGAAAATACACGGTCGTGAGCAAAACAGATAATTAATCTTTTAAAGTGAACACAACCTATTAGTCATCCAGCGCAATACAACATTTTCTCTCCAACATACACACACAGAATGAGTGCGTATGGACTCCAGTCATATCAATCTCCCAACAATAAGCTTTTTTTTTTCTTTTTTTTCTTTTTTTTTTCTCTCGTTCAATAGACCAATGAGGATTCTATGGGGCAGGATAACATAAGGAGGTAGAAAGTAGTGAGATGAGCTTCTATTAGCACTATTTGCCTTTACTAAACCAGCTGACGGTGAATTTTAACGTGTACGTACAGGGTGATCCGTACGACACAAAGGGGTTAAAATATTTAATAACGTTTTACGTAGAATAACAATGCTTGTTCAAAGTTGACTAGAAGGCCTGCAATAAAATCAATAAAAAGTTTAAAAAAATTAATCATACTAAAAACTACCGTAAAGCTAAATCTGCTAGAAGATCTGGTCTGAAATGTAATCCGAGTTAACGAATTAAAAAAGAAATGAAATGTTGGCCGAGTTAACATTCCTACTTTCAAACAGGATGCGGGTTTGAATCCCGTTGTAGGCACAGATGTTTGTGATTGCCTTTAGATGCGAAATGAATTTTACCTCTGGGTGTGAGACCATATTTATTAAAATAAATTAAAAAATACAAAATAAAAATGTATAAAACTAAGAAATACTGGTGTGCTATAAGTTTACGACCATTTATTTATAAAAATAAAATGCTTGATACATAATTAACGAATTCATCAATATCCTGATGGATTCGCTGATGGTGTCAACAGAGAATCAGACTTTATATCAGCAAAAACAAACAAACAAACAAAAAATTCATTAGTCCCAAATGCACCACTTTTTTATTCCCACCACAGAAATCATCATACTACCGTTTGCATGTTTTCATGGTAGCCTCGTCCTGGATAATATTTCTTTTTTTTTTTTTTTTTAAATCATATCTACTTATTGCTCTACTGAAAACTGTGGATTTTTTCTTAATGAGGTCTTTTGAGGTTTTTTCTTTTGTTTATTTATATTAAGAACTTCTTGTAAATGCGTCTACACAAACACTCTCCTAAACCTTGTTCTTGAACTCGGTTTAAAAGGGAAAAAAAAGACTTTTCGTGTACTCTAATTCCCTCTTGGTACTAAGCAATTTTGAACTGTCTTTGAAATTTATTCCCAGTTTGTCCATCACATCTTCAAATAACAGCTGTTTGGTTTCCAGAGAGTTATGAAATTGGTAGTCTTGCCTTGTTTAAGTCCTAACCTTTGCCTTACATCTGCTAGTGTTACGTCTAAGCTTACAATGCGTTATTTGTTTTTTGGTTTTTTTTTCCTGTGTGGCGCCTTCTTGAATTCTTAAAACTTTCCTTTACTTTTTTTAAATCTCTTCGGGGAATTGAAAATGCCAACTTCTATGGCAAACGAAATCCTCTTAAACCTGCAAGGTGTATTTGTGATAGTTAAAACCGCAGATATCTTTCATTTAACTACCTCGTTTGTTGTTTATAAGCCTCGTCAACAGAGAACTGAATTTTAATGTGTAATCTTCAGCAAATATCTTTAAAAAAATGCTTTGAGAGTATTTTTACGAACATTTTATAT
Organism: Typopeltis vanoorti; assembly: GCF_054136105.1. Taxonomy (NCBI): domain Eukaryota; kingdom Metazoa; phylum Arthropoda; class Arachnida; order Uropygi; family Thelyphonidae; genus Typopeltis; species Typopeltis vanoorti. The sequence goes on along the minus strand of NC_143561.1, from coordinate 35,786,691 downwards.
TTATCGTGCTGTTTACATTATGTTGAATGCATTAGTTCTGTTTTTCGAGCATATGAAGTATTTGATAATAATTAATTCAAAACCTTATTTGACTTAAATTATTAATCGGATATATTGTACTAGAATGATTTCTTTTTTTAATTAGGATGTATTTTTATAATAACAATCAACTAATTTTCTTCGATGACGAAATAAGAATAGTCCTTATAGTCCTTATAAGGACTGGCTTAAAGGGGCGAAGCAAGAATGCTTTTCATCTTCCCCGTTATCTGTAGAGGACAGTGTAGGGATAAGGTGTTATTGAGCTATTAAAGCTCTGATCATGGCAGGAGGGTAACAGCAATAGCCGAGCCTCAGTTAGAACTTCATTGGCTACAGCTACATTGCATTCCATCACCCTCCAAGGGTATTGGATTCCCCCCGTGTTTCAACGAAATAAGAATAATACCACTTAATTATTGTTATTAAAAACATTGGAAGAAAAATTTATGGTTTACTTACATAATTCATTATAATTTTATATCTTATTAAAATATATATATTATGATTAAGAATATTTTGATATTATTTCAGTTCAAAATTATTTATATACTTAATTTTTAAATAATTTGCATACTTTTCAAATACTTTTTTCAATAATGCATAAGCAAATATTTGAATCACTTCCTGTCACGTGATTATAACAGCATGCTGATTGGACAGTATCTGATTAAACTCAGCGTTCAGGATGTTATTAAAAATTATTCAGCCATTTCAATTGTGGTGTAAATCGAATAATTGTTGTTTAAATAATGGGAATCTTTTATGAAATATTATGCTATGCTGCCATAGCAGACTGCTGTGACGTTTAGTAATCTAACTGCTGCGATAACGACATTAATTCATTATCATAACAAATGACGTTGAGATTATAAGACCTCATTCATTATCATGGCAATTGCACTCTCAGTGCAATATTGACAGACTAGTAAACGAAGTGGCTTCATTATCATTACTACAATTAGGATATTAATAATATTAATACTAATAGTCAGTGTCGTTTTCACTATTATTGTGCGCTGTGGTTTAATACTAGCTCATTAATGTTAAGCTAATTCAGCACTGTTCAATGAGACTGGAAACTGAATGAGAATTAGAATTCTCCTGATGATTCGCTTGGCTTACATCCATGCTATTATTGTATACTACTACTACGTAGACTCTCTGTCCAAAAAGAAACCGAACTTTTCGAAAATAGAAGAAACTAGTGGCGCTACCTGTTGTATCTTTTTGTTGTCGAAAGCGGCAACCTTCGTTAGTGATGTATCAACTGTTTATGACATTTGTTTCATTAGAAGCCGAGTTATAGTGCCAAGAGTGACGGTGCGTTTTGACGAACGGTTGGAAAATGAGTTTCAAACAGAGAGCTGCGATTGACTTTTGTGTTAAACTTGGTAAACTTTTAACACAAAAAACGTAAATGCTTCAAAAAGCATGCGGTGATGAATGTTTATCCCGTACTCGAGTTTACGAGTGGTTTAAGCGATTTCAAAGTAGTCGTGAGACGCTTGAGGACGACGAAAAGCCGGGCCGTCCAAAAACTGGACTGAGCGAAGTTAACATCCAAAAAGTGCGTGATTTCATCAAAGAAACCCCAAATCGTCCGTGACATTGATTGAAGATGAACTGGGGATTCCAAAATCGACTGTGCTCAACATTTTGACCGAGAGTTTGGGCCTTCGTAAATTGAATTCGCGATTTGTTCCCCACAAGTTGACCGACGACCAAAAAATGTATCGAATTGAACACTGCAAGGACCTCATTAAAACTGCTCGTAAGGACTTAAACTTCCTTGAAATGATAACGATCGTTTACTGGTGAAGAAATGTGGTGTGTTGAGTATGAGCCTGAAACAGAGTGCTGAGTGGAGACCACCAGAAGAGGGGCATCCGAAAAAAAAAAAAAAGTCGTTTGGAGAAGTCAAAAGTAAAGACAATGTTGACTTGTTTCTACGATTCCAAGGACATTATCCACAAAGAATTCATTCCGCTCGGCCAAACGGTCAATGATGAGTTTTATCTCGAAGTTTTGAAGCGATTGATAGCGATAATTCGTCGCGTACGGCATGAATATCGTGACGACCGACCGTTCGTCAAAACACACTGTCACTCTTGGCACTATAACTCGACTTCTAATGAAACAAATGTCACAAACAGTTGACACAACACCAATGAAGGTTGCCGCTTTCGACAACAAAAAGATAAACAGGTGGCGCCACTAGTTTCTTCTATTTTCGAAAAGTTCGGTTTCTTTTTGGACAGAGGGTGTAAATAAACCCATTATTGTTTATATGTTTCTTTGGTTTTTCAATTTTATTTTAGTTAACTATCCTAACTCACTTGACTAGAAAATATTTAGTGATTCAGTGACTGACTTTCAGATAATGATTTATATTTTTGTATTCCCGTGTGTAAATAATTAAAAGTAGCAAAATGCACAGTCATGAGCACATGGAATTAATACTAGTTAGGGTTAGGACCATCGCTTTCCTGCTCTAGCACGCAGTAGAACACCAAATTGTAGCAACGATGAAAGAAGACAGAAATAGAGTCCAGATATTGAGGAAAGGATGTGCAGAAGGAATAACGACATCTATTTTCTCCCCAGTCGTTTTTGAACTTTTTTTATTTATTTATGTTTCTCATCCATTTTGGCGTGCGTTTCAGATTCTACTCTTTTCCTTATCTTGTCTTCCTCTTATATTTTCACGAATAACCTTTCATCTAATTTCATTCTGTCTAATCCCATGATGCCTCAGTGAAAGGGTTCTTGTTCATTGACTCTCCTTTTGACTATAACATCTCATTATAACTGGAGAATAGAGATAGACCTCGATTTCCATACAAACCAATGAATAGTATTTAAAAACTAAATATGTTCGCAATAGTCTTTTATCTACAGTATTCTGGACGTTTCTATTTATAATAATACCGACTGGAATGAATGGTAGCCACTGCATTTAAATAAATAAATTACAGACTGCGTGTTTGCTGATGTATTAAGATGTCATTTGTAATTGAAAGACGATGTCCCATAGGAAATTACTGGGTTGGAATAAATTCGACGAATACGCGCGTATCTTCCAAAATTCTTAGGGATATTAATATTTTTAAGCATTGATCAATAGCAGTAAAGTCGGTGTTTTACAAGGATTTTTTTTTTCCCCCATAAGGTTTTAACTACATTTAGAAACACTGCATTTTTTTTTTTTTTTTTTTTTAGCTAGCTGCATCTAATACTCGCTGTAACAAAAGTTATAATGTGTGTTATTAAAATTTGGTCTTAAAATAGTAAAGCAATTTATAATAAAAATCCTGTCAGTACTTTTATTTCAGAGTTTTTTGTATCGTTTTAATATTACTGCATTGTCAGACATTGTGTTTATTATGCTGATTTTTTTATAATTTTATCAACATTATTTCTCTATATCTAGGGAAAAAAACAAGAAAGATATAAATAAACATATGGTAGTGGGAAATATATAGTTGCAAAAATGATGTACATCGTAATAGATAAAACGATTATCATTATGAATGTGTGTGTGGTATGGAAATGAGGACATAAAAACTACTTGGAAGTCTGGGAAAGAGGAAGAGAGTCCTATTTTTTTTTTTTTTTTTTTTCTTGAAGGTAGAATAAGGCATAAGAGATATACTAAGGAGGATTGTATTTAAGATGACATACCTACGTTAATAGAGGAAGATGAGCCACTCTACAAGACGATATAAGAGGGGAAGTGGTCTCACGTCTGACAAGCAAATTAAATCCCACTTAAATAATTAAGCACGGGCCTTTAAGTTAAACTATAACCATCTATAACCTAGAATTGTTTAAATGAAGGACTTGATGGAGAACGTGTAGCTTTGGGGCTGTTATTCATTTTCTGAACATTATGCCATCTTAAATAAAAATCACAGTCTGAGTAGTTTAGTGGGTTTTCGACGATGCCCATCTTCGGTTCGAAAAGCCTGGGTTCGAATCCGGTCTAAGATGTGAAGACGTTTATCGGGGATTTTCATCTGAAGGTGAGTTAGCCGATCTCATACTTAGGTGGTAGAATTTTTCTCCGGAAACTTGAAATTTTTGTCTCTAAAAATAGGAAAACCGGCTAGAAGAACTCCCTATGAAAATTGCGGTAGGTTGTGCTGGACCTATTTTCGTCCGGCACAACCTACCATTTTGGTCCTTAAAAAAGGAAATAAAATCACATGATCACGAAGTTCAAAAAAATCTTTAACCAAGTTTCGAATTCCTTCTACAACGGGGAACTTTCAAGGTGAGTCTCATACGAACTGCCAGAATTTTTCTTCTCGGAAACTTGAGTTTTTAATCCTGCAAAATACTGTATTTACTCGAATATAACTCGCCTTCGCGTATATCTCGCATCCCTGATTTTACTTTACGAAAATAGAAATTGAGAAGTTTCGCATATAATTCGCCCACGAAAAAAAGTTTAAAACTTTAAGAAATAGATAGTGTGAATGTTGTTATGGAAGTTCCAGATATTTTGGAATTCGGTTGAACAGAATCAGCATTTCAATTCAATAATCGTCGGCTTGCCTTTGTCATTGAGTCGCACGATCTTTTGTTAATACGGCACCAACCATATGCATAGAGATGGAAGCAACCAGTAGAGGAAATGTGGGAGTGAGGGCATTGATTTCTTCGATCTTGGATTGCGTGGGGGTGGATTAAGATTAAGAGATCATCATTAGAACTGTTGTGCAACTGGATTTTGAGAACTTGGAACACGATTTCGCCAGAAATAATTTAATTACAGAAGCATATCGCTAAAAGATTCAAATATATCACGTGATGAAGGTGAGAGGCCGATGGCGTCAATAACATTGAAGATTAAAATTTAAATGCATTCATTTGTAAATAATGCGAGCAATTATAAATTATAATGAATACTGAGGATTTAATTATAAGCATCAATTTAATTTTTTCCTGAAAAACTTTAGTTTCCGAAAATCCCCGCATATATCTCGCATCCCAATTTTTTTAATTTTAATTTTGGAGAAAAAAGTGCGAGATATATTTCAGTAAATACGGTAGGCAAACCACCAGAAACATACACATAAATAAACACTATCGTCACAGCCTTAGTTGCCATTGCCATAAATCCAAAACTACACCTAAAACCTCTATAACTCTGTCATTCACGACTATATGCCCTTTGGTTATAACGACCCAGGTTCGAATTGCGTCTAGAACTGAAGAGATTTTTATGAGTGCTTTTCCAGCTGAAGATAAGTCAGCTAGTTCGTGGAATGGTGGAAGTTTTTTTTTTTTTTTTTTACTACGAAGGTTGGGATATTTTAGCCTCAAAATAAGGCTAACCAGTCCGAAGAGACGACGCAGTCAACGGAAATAATATATTAGCCTCCGTAGAGTCTTAATTGCTTCGGACGTTACTTCTGTCAAATACCTTAGGCAGCTTTCCCTAATGGTATGTAGCGGGATATCTCGGTAAGAGAATCCCCTTTAATCCAAAGTGGGGGATTTTGACTTTGGATTTTGAAAATGAATTAGAGGAAGTTATCAGACGTAAATAAGGGGTTAGATTGCAAAAGGAGGCAGAAAAGTAACTTTAAATTGTCGAATTTTTTGGCAAGTGGATTGGAACTCCAACTGGGAATATAAAAGGCAAATATCGTATGAAGCACTACATGGTTTCAGACTCCCTCGGACGAGAGTTTGTTCGGGGGTAGGAGGATAAGGGGAGGTAGAAAATAAACATCTATCGAATTCTGTAGTTCGTCTTTCGGTCGGAAACTGCTTCCAGATGGACGTAGCCTTCTAGGTTGTTCTCAGATTACTCATGCTCATCGATTGGTTTCCAAGCAGCGGGAAAAGAAAGAAGCTGTATGCGATTTTTTTACCCCCCTCTTTGCTTCACGAGAGATAAAAAATGGAAAGGGTAGAAACCACATACCGTACACTGGACTTACTATTTTTATTCTGCTGCTGAGAAGGGAGCCATTCAAGAAAAGAAAAAAAAAAAAACCTCCTTAAACAAGTTTTCCGAAAATACACCCTCCCTTCACTGTCCTTTTGATTGCTCTTTTTTCCCCTTTTTTTTTTCTAAGGGGGTCTCTTAATTTACATCCTCAAAATACCTCTAGATTATACCTGCAAGAAGACACTTTCCAACAGCTCACTCTCTCTCGCTCTGTTATTTTTATTTCAGCTATTATACTGAAATATGTTATTCTTTCTTTTCTATTATTTTTGCACTTATTGTATTATTTTTTTATTTATCTTATGTTTGATTTATTAATGCTCTTAACTTATTATTAAATGTACAAATGTAATATAAGTAATGGTTTTCTGATATCGATATCTGGTTGTCGAATAATTTAGAAATGAACAATAATTCGTTCAAAATTTTTAACTTGCAATTATATGTTTACAGTCTTCAGGGCATTTTGTTTTAATTATGATATCTGCTGTAAGCATTATCCATGACTAAAGTTTTTCATCTCTTCAGTAATTTACAAAAAGGATTTAAAAATTATAATTCATATTAAATTTTTTTATGAATTCTTGTGAATAAGTTAAGCTTTTAAAATGTTAAAGAAATGTTAATTTTTCTCTAGTTATTTAAAATAAGTGATAGACACCTTTTATTTATTTCAATAGATTTAATTTATTAGTTCTTGTGCTTCGAGTTATAGGAAAGAGAACAGGATGTGATCTTGATTAATCGACCATTTGATTCATTAAAATATCCTTGGAGGGTAATGGATGGCAATGCTGTATCAATAAAGTTTAACTGAGGTTCGGCTGTTGCTGTTACCCCCTTGGGCGATGAGATTCGAGAGTTTTTGAGTTCGCTCTCTTAAGGTTTTTGCCTTAAGGGAGCAATTTGAGTCTCCGGGGAAGGTGTTTTCCGGCACGGCCCGCTGAGGAGCTTTGTCGGTGAATTATTTTCTTCGGAATTTGAGCGGTTGTGCTCGGTGATTGGGGAGCCCGTTATTGAGTGGAACTAACGCTGAGATATGGACGGTCTTTCGCCCACTATGGCCTAGAGATCGTCCGATTTTTTGAGATTTCACCTTTATTTACTTACATAGTCGGTGATTAATACCCTTGGAGGGTAATGCTGTAGCCAAAGAAGTTCTAACTGAGGCTCGGCTATTGCTGTTACCCTTCTGCCATGATCAGAGCTTTAATGGCTCAATAACACCTTATCCCTACACTGTCCTCTACAGATAACGGGGAAGATGAAAAGCATTCTTGCTTCGCCCCTTTAAGCCAGTCCTTATAAGGACTATAGGAAATAGGAAAGGGTGAAAAGTTGCCAAGTTAATAACGACCATAGTTATCTTTATTAATAGCTGATGGTTATCTTTAACTTTCATGATTAATAATTAATAGGGATGACATCGAACAGATAATAAGGAATACGGTACGATTCTGAAAATGTATTTTATTTTTTTTAAAGCTGTCCTCTCGGAAGAAATTATTTTTTATCCGAATGTTTATATTTTAACTGATTCGAAGTTACACTATTATAATACTATTTATGCTAGTGTATACTATTAAATTTCTTTGTGCATTCTGAAAAACAGGAGAGAATTAACTATCCTAATCTCTACTTGGTTTTTTCGTAATTGGAACTCGATAGATTTTTTTCGATCGGGTTTGATACGTGATTTGAATCATGAGTTTCAGTATGACTTGCCCTTTTTGAGTACTATTTTTTCATAAATGATTATGAATCAGCAAGTATGGAAATAATCCAAGAGATTAAAAAATGAGGTTTGTTAGTCTATTTCTGTTTGTGACACCTCTCTCTCTCTCTAGTTAGGGATTGTTCATAGCTTTAAAACGTGTTATGTTGTAGTGTTGGTTACATATGATGACTGCCCACAATCATCCTATTTATAAACTGCTGCGATACTTGCGAAACTTGAGATTAACATAGTCTTCAGTTCAGTGGATTTTAATGGTATTATTGTGCACGACTTTATTCATTATCACAAGAATGGAATGTTTTATTGTCATTTATTATTATTTTTTCATTGATTTGTATAACACTATCATATGCTTTCGTTTCATTTTGTATAATTTAAGTATTGTTCAATAAAACGAAAACTGAACTGAGGAGACAAATTATAAAGAAATCCCAAATAGGATATTTCATCAAACTTTGGAGACTGGAAACCAAATGGCAAAATGTAACTAGAGATGCAGGTGAAATAACAGCTAAGATTCGGGTTATATGCTTGCTTGTATTTAGTGATTCGTTGTAAAGAACTATCTGAGCGATCAGACATCTCCTGTAGGAGATTTAATAGCGTTAACATCATTTGCGAATAGATCATTTCTAAGACAATTCGGTAAATATTATTTGTGTTGGTAGAGGGATTAAGTATTGTTTGTAATCAGTGAGATAACGCTACATAATAATTCTTTATTAGTTTCCGAATTACCCACTTCTTCATTATATCTGTATGCTATGCATTACACTGATATCAAATGTGTTATCACACATTCTGGAAAACAGGAGTACCCGGAGGAAAATTGACCTCACTGCCTGTGACTGACTAATTCAGTTCTGGAAACACTGAGTAAACCTAACTGAGTATATGGTTCAGCTGTCTTTCGTTTTTTTTAATGTTTTTTTTTTTTTTTTTTTTTTTTTTTTTACAGAACTGAGTAGTCTCGGACGGTGAGATTAGTTTTCGTCTCCGGGTGCTCCGGTTCCCCTACAAAAATAATAGACAAAAATTTTTGTCTATTATTTTTGCGCACATTCACGCAAAACACTTAACAATATCGATGTATTCAACTGTATACTAAATTAGATACTCACTATACATACATTTTTAATTAATCTATCCTAAAGCTAGGAAAACAATTTTTCTTCGAGTTGCATACAGTTGCTGCTTCTGTTAACTGATTTTACTTTTCTTCAGAATATATTATTCTGTTTACAATAAGATTTGGAAAACAACAAAAATATGTTGTCATATATTAAGTCAATATACTCGCATGTCTTAATATATTTCCAAAAATTATTTGTGTACTCATGAACTCAAAATTATCTTTTTGAGTGCATGAATGGTACAACAAGCCTTGAAAAGCATGATGATGAATGGTAATCTACTGTACTCTGCACTTCAACAAAATCTAATCAGTCTTATTATTATTATTTAAAAATTGTATATACCATAATATAACGTTAGGGGACGGAATCATTGTATAGAAATACTCGTTCTGTTTTTTTTATTTTTTTTTTTTGATCCCTCGAATACTGTTCTATGTTAAACAAGAAGTTTGCGATTTAAATTATGAGTAGGATTATGAATTTTAGAATCATGCGGGAAATGTGTTTATTTATTTATTTCTCCCCCACACATACACACCCACCCGTACTTTGTAGATTGAAAATATACATAGAAAGAAGGAAGGAAGCAAATCTGCATATGCTTTCTTGTAATCAAATAGGGAAGTCATGAAAAATCGGACAATAGATTCAACTGTACGAATCAACACACGCACAGCGAAGGCATTTTTTGTATTTTTCATAAGGATTTGTTTGTACAATTGCGAAGTAATGGCAATATATTTCATCGCAGAAAATTTTCCAATAAAGCAGAATTTTATTGGTTGATGTCAAGACTGCTCCATTTTAAAGTGATTGTGTGTTTACACAGTGTCGTGCAACTTCGGTTCTTCTTTAATTCTTTCTTAAGAAAACATTTCTCATGTTCTTCGTGAAAGACAAGTCGGTGTTCGTTTTGATAATCCTGTCCGCTTTGCTGAGTTGTTAAATGCTATCGATCGCTACGTGATGCAATTAAAAAAAAAAGATTCGATTTGGAACGTGCTGAGAAGTTCCTCGCCCCTCCCCCTTGTCCCATAAAACTCTTTCTTTCGTGTTTCTTTGTATTTATATTAATGTCTTCCTGTTCTTCTTTCTAGTATTTCTTATTTCTTTTCCTCTTTTTAAAAGTCGTTTTGTTACTAGTGACCTTATGACCTTTTCAAAGGTCATAAATGTATAACATTTTCAACTTCTTGATGTCTTGTAACTGTGTGTGTTTGTCAACGCAGCGCCTATGCAATGATCAAGGAATTTCGCATACGAGAAGTTCATGCAAAAAATCTAACGCATACTAAGACAGAACACAACCAATCAGAAGGGAGAACAGTTGCGATCAGTAGATCTTGTTGTTGCTGTTTGTTTTTATAATATATACAATGCAGTGTATTATATCTGTTAATTCTGGCTAGTTTATTTGCTTTTGGGTATGAAAAACACAAGATATTGAGGGGGAACTGACTACCTCACTCGGAGGTGAAAATACCCTCACGGAGGTACTTCGCGTCCAATCAAAGGACCTCATCTTTACCAAATGAATATAAACTGTACACTCAGTGTATGGTTCCCTTAGAAAATGTCTTTTAAGTCTGTATGATATCCTTTTGTGCCCTTTCGGCGACTTTCCTGTCTTTTTTTTTTTTTTTTTATCCCGAATATATTTATTTATGTTTACTATCATTTTTTGTTTGATTTTAAAATGCAAAACGCGTATCTTGAGATAAAATCAATAATTCTCATTTCCAGTCAACGTTATAACACATTTGTGTCCAACAAAACAAAGAATGACTTTTCTTTGCAGAAATATTTGGCCATGATAATCCTTTCGCGCAGTTTGCGGTCTCCTTGCCGCCATATTTATCACCTTATTCTCCCTTTTGAAACATGCGAATTCATACATATATATCAAGTTCAAAATATCTAATTATATTTTTTTCTATCTAATCTGGTATAGGCGGACTTTTCCCTGAGAGAAGAAATAATGATGACCTTTAGCTCATTTTATCTCCCATCCCCTGTTTCGGTAATGAAAATCATTTGAGTGAATTTTACGTTATTGAGAATTTTGTCATAATTATGCAGTTGTACATAAAGTTTCAGCTTGGAATCATGAATGCTTCTATTTATATTTTCATATTTTAAAACAATAAATTCATTGCCAAAATATCTGGTAGGAAAAAAAAAGTATGCTCTGTTGTTGACCAGAATTCTGATTACACTTGGAGTTTTGTTAAGTGCTTTTTTATATACCGGTTCTACCCAGACTGGCCGCTAGAGGGCGCATACAGATGCCAATCTGACTTTACCTTGCCAGATATTGTATTGCTTTATTATGTGTCAGTCTCTTGGAGGGTCGCCATTTTTGTCTGCAATTTTATTTTCTCTTTTTTATTTCTTTTTTGTCCCCCCCCACCTTGTGTATTTTGTAGTTTTTATAAGGAATGTGAAAGAGAGCTACTTTGAATAAGTTTGCTCAGAATAAATTCGATTTATTCCTAAAAACCTAACCGACATTATTATTTTACGCCTTAGAAGAGTTCTGTGTGTTTGGATAGTTAACACTTGGTGACCAGAATTTACTCATGTTTTCGAGCATGGGTTAAAGTGGATGGATTATAGCGGACAGTTCATTGAAAGAGAGCGTCCATGAAAATACCTGAAGAAGCGGTATTAAAGTGAAAACAGTACATCTATGAAATAGTGAATGGACTGAGGTTGTGAGTGAGGGATCAGCGATGTTCTTGGTAACGTCAAGCAGTTTTTTAGATTGGTCTCTGATTGGTCTCTGATTCCATATTCCAGTTGCTTCATGATAATCACCGGGGTACAATGCAACAGAGTTTGCGCAAAAACCACGAATACATCAACTTTACCTTTCTATTCGGTTGTGCAAACAAACAAATTGAAAATAACAGACCAAATCCCAGTAACGTAAGCCTATATGACGACATTAATACCTTGCACCGTCGTGTAATGAAAACTCTTTAAAATGAAGTAACAAGAAATTGAATCCACCATTGACAGAGCCAACGACTAAAAAGACACACATCCTCTTGTGTATGTGTGTGTGTGTGTGTGTGTGTGTGCGTGCGCGCTCACACGTGCTAGTAATAAGACACTGAATCTGATGTCTTTCACTCTTAGCTTCAACAGATGGTTTCTTCGCTCGCTTCATTAAAAGTAGGACCGTGTAGAACTTCGTTGCTGTGTGTTGATTGTCAAGCGCATGGCTACCCATGCAACAATCCCCCGAAGGCCATCGTTGCAGAAGAGACTCTGACGAGGTGTGAAATCTGTCCAATTGCTTTTCCGGGAACAGTTATCAAAACTTATGACTTTCTCGGGAAGTCTATCTCTAGTTCGTCTTACTCAGATAGTTTTTTTTTTTTTTTTTTTTTTTTTTTCTGTTCCAAAACTGCTTCCAGGCGCTGGATTATTTCTTATTCCCCCTATTTTCCTTAGTATTTCACTCTATTAATGAAAAGACTGATTGGAAGACTTCTTTTATGTCGTTTGTTGGTTGTTTAAATAAATCACAAAATAATGTGATTTATTAAAGAAAAAATGAGACAAAATCCTAACGTATTCTTTACATCCATCTCCTATTGTTGACATCTACATGTAAGGTCTTTTACATTGAAATATTACAGGGGGAAAAAAATTATGTGACTAAAAAAAGGCTCTTTTAAACTCTTTGATAAATACGACACTCAGGTGTTGTGCGCAAGAAAGCGTGTTTGGTATGCAGAAACCACATAAATAGAAAATACTGGAAAAAATCTAGAATTTCAGTCTCTATTTGTGTAGAAGTCGGCCTACATGTGCAAACAGAATACGAGTTAAAAATATGTTGTAACACAGCTTGTTGAATATCAAAAGAATAAGATTATTCATAATTAACTTAGATTTAGTATACAACTAATTGGCAACTGTTATTTTACTTGTAATAAATATAAAATAATAAATTTTATTTAAAATTCATCAATTTTTTTAAAGTTGTTTTGTAATACCTTTTTTTTTTCCATTATTGTTCATCTTGATATATATATAAAAGAAATATACAAAACGAGATGTTCGGACCATCTATGGTTGTATGGTTGGTTTTATGGTCAGTAATTCGAATTATACTCCGAAACGTTAATGCGAATAGTTATTGACTGAAAAATGGTACAATTGAACCAGAATTTTCAGAACCACTTGGGAAAAAAAAAAAAAAGATATCATGACTGCCAGTTGTAATATTTCTCCATTGCTATCTTTGTGAGGATCTTCCACGACGTCGTATTATGCCTTACTTTTCCCTGATAGGATTGTTAGACTTCGTGCGTAGAATTCTAGCAAACTTTCAATGAAACCTCTAAACACACACACGCACGCACAAAAGAGAAACGTCATTTTTCATTTGAAAGATGATTTCGTTGTTAGTGTAAGTCTGAATTCTAGTAGAAACATTTCTTACTGGATATTTCATATGGCTATTGAACGGACGAAATTTCTTTAAATGGCTTGGCGTTGTTATTCTTATCAATAGTTGTACTGACATGACGATACGTGTTGTTCAGGTTATCAGTTTTTTTTTCTTTTTTAAGTGAGAAAAATAAAAGAAATAGTAATATATAAAGATATTTTTTTTTTATCCATGTTACCACAATATCAGTCCATCCATTGTGAAATCAAATATAGATATATATATAAAGATTTTTTTTTATCCATGTCCATCCATTGTGAAACAAATCATCTCAACTACTCTATCCATTATATATGTATAGTAGTGCATTTAATTATCTATAGGTAGATATATATGTAACCACAATATTTTTGACAATTAGTAACTAAGTTTTTTTCTTATATTATATTTTTAAACTAAATATAAGTTGCATCATTATTTTTAATAAATAAATAAATTACTTATGCAAATAGTATTGATGGTATCAATTTCGTGTATATGGAGCTCTATCCTATTTGTTTTCATTAATAATATCTCGGTCATAATATGATTGGAATATTATAGAGGCATGTATATCTCTGGATAATGAAATGTAATATTTTTGGATAAAAAAAATCATCAGAATCCATGTTTAAAAATAATTTATTAACTCAAATATTAACCATCATAATAAAATTGTAATATAAGTTATTACACATAAGTTGAGACATACACTGTTTGAGAAGAAGTCAACGGACCCCCCCCCCCCCCCCCTATGGGCAAGGTACATCGTGCCATGTAACGTGATGCTCCCAACTCAGTGCAACTTTGTCCTGGCAAAATGACTGCGAGAATGGAACTGACGGAATTTGAAAGAGGCGTTGTGATGGGATGTCATATTGCAGACCTATCTGTTTGGCAAAATTGTTCACAGATTGGACCATTCCCAAGTCAACAATCAGTGATACCACACTGAGATGGAAGCGCAGTGAGTCAGCTGCACACTCAACGAAAGTGACCATAGGATGCTACCAGGAAAATATGTAAAAACCGCCATTTGTCGGCAAACATGTTGAACGTAAGTTCTGGACATCGACTGGAACACGAATTTGCACAAAAATATTCAGAACTGAGGCTCACAACATGGATTTCCATGGTAGGACCGCAATATGCAAGCCCCACAATACCCGAACCAACATGTAGTGTCGTCCATCTTCATTGGTGCAAAGAGCGTGTACAATGGAAGGTTGGAAAGCTGTGCTATGGAGCGACGAATCAGGCCACATCCTCTACCGAGTGGGTGTGGCGGATGCCCGGTTAACGTCTCTTACCAGAGGGCGTTTCCCCAACTATGATAATTCGGAGGTGGCGGTGTGATGGTATGGTGCTGTTTTGGCCTCATACTTCTGTTCGTGGTGCCACGAACATTGCACTCTGAGAGATACCTGAACATTCAGGACAATTCAATGCTTCCTACTTTGTGGCGTAGCCACAAAGTAGGAAGCATTGAATTGTCTTTATGACAATGCACCGTGTCATAAAGCTGCTGCTACTGTAACTGTGTGGTTTGTGGACTTGAACGTTACCACACTTGACTGGCCTCCACAGACCCATGTTCTCAGTCCTGTTGAACATGCCTGCAGGAAGAATGGTCCAAAATTGCCATTAATCGCTATCGTACACTTGTGGAAAGTATGCCCACTTGCAGTAATCGCAGCGAAAGGAGGTCCTACATCTTATTAAGGTGGGCGTCACGACTGTTTGTTACTTACACTATGGTGTCCGTTGACTACTTTCCAAGCAGTGCTATGCTCGGGACCGGCATAGCTGACAATTCAGACCTATGGCTGGAGGGATTGTCTTAGGTATTCCTGACTGTATGTGTGTTTTCATGGGGCCGGTTTGCCTGCGTGCGGGATGAAAAACCCCACATAAACGGGGAATAACCCTGCTGTACATGTCCAAGACCGGCTAACTTGGCTGTGGCTGAGGAAGATCCTTAAGCGCCTCACGTCGTCGACCGACGGGAATCGAACTTAGGAGACTCCTTCCCCAGGCATATAGTTGCGAAGCGCACAGCCACTAGGCTAACCGCGCGGACAGGCTCGGTATGATAAACTGTATGGGGAAAAGTGGGACCTCCCGCGACACTCACTCTCCATGGAGGTTTGATAATATTAATATTAAGAGTAGGAACATTAATGGTATGAGCTTCGTTTTTGAACTTTATTTTTATATCTGTATGTTTGACGAAGAACTAAACAATAAGAGATTTTTTTATTATACGATAAGAGATATTATTACTTCAAGCAATAAGAGATATTATTACTGCTTGAACAAAACTCAAGGGAAACCCATAATGCGTTTTGTGCATATTATTATTACTTCAAAATATATATTCTTTTCAAAAATGATTATCATTAGTAAAAAATGTGGTGAAACATCCACAAAATTAACAATCCTTATGATCGTTAATACATAAATATGTAACTCGAATTAACTTCTTTATAGTCCTTATAAGGACTGGCTTAAAGGGACGACGCAAGAATGCTTTTCATCTTCCCCGTTATCTGTAGAGGACAGTGTAGGGATAAGGTGTTATTGAGCTATTAAAGCTCTGATGAAGGCAAGAGGGTAACAGCAATAGCCGAGCCTCAGTTAGAACTTCATTGGCTACAGCATTGCCATCCATTACCCTCCCAGGGTTTCATCCTTCCTTCTTGAATTAACTGATTAGTAGTGAAAATTATATTTGAGATGATTTTTTTTTACATAAAGGTCGAAAATCTATTCCAGATATCTTTAATTTAAGCTATTCATTTCAGTGTTACAAAAAATAATGAAATTACTATATTATTTTATACATATTGATTAAAATGGGAATTTATTTGGATACGTAATTTTAATCTTAATGACTTTTATATATCCATAAAAATAACACTGAAAAATAAGCCTTACATGTGAGTGTGAATTTGTAATAAAGAGAAAATTGTGTACGATGAAAATGATTAATTCAGTGTGAAGTTATTGAGTTGTATTGACATATGTAAATTGAAACGAAAAATCATCGGAAATTCTCTTTAATTTCTGCATGATATATTCGCAGTTCGTATCTCATTGCGTAAGCTGTGCATTTGCTCGAGTAGGCACTCGAATATGGTTGTTTATTATGTTGAAATCGTCTAGTGTGATGGTTTCCCCTCGTGATCATTTAAATATCACGAAGTAGCGCACATGCTGTTAATATGTAAGTTATTATGTGATTCCTGTAAATTTGTTATGCGCATACTGATTATTTTGGGAGTCGAAGATGGAAAATAAATTTTATAGTAAGCGGTATAAATATGAGAAATGACATCGAATTCCAAAAAGTTAGTTTCGGTGATAGGGTGAATGTTACTCAAGAGATCGCACCTAAATCTTGACGAAACTCGGGCGATAGATACGAAAACCTTCAACTAATAGGTGCAGCACTGTCACACTTCGAGAAAGGGACGTACACTTGACCAGCTGACGTTAGGATTAGATGTTTTTTGTTATCTTAATTGCCATCTTGTTATCTTGGCAGACACGGTCACTGCGGAAAAGAAAAAGAATCGAAGTTACGTGACCCTTTTTTTTTCTTCTTCTTCTTTTTGTAATGCTTAAATTCCTAGGCTTATAACGTCTTAAATTCATACTTGCAACATAATAAATATAAATATAAGAACCTTTTATATAAACTCCTAGGCTTATTAACGTCTTAAATTCATACTTGCAGCATAATAAATATAAATATAAGAACCTTTTATATATATATATATATAAACTCCTAGGCTTATATATAAGAATCTTTTATATATATAATATTATAATAACGTCTTAAATTCATACTTGCAACATAATAAATAAGAACCTTTTATACGAATTTGATTTCAAAAAAACACATTAATCACAATTTACATGAGTACTTGTATTTCACTTTTATTTATGAACACAATGCGTTGAAACATTAGAAATATATCACATTTGTAAAATAAAAAGGTGTACTGGTAAATTATTTCAATTACAAGATATATTTCTAATTTTAGTTTGATCTGGGAGAATTTTTCAATAATATATTATACTAGAAGCAAGATTCTTTTATAATACGCCAAAACACAACGTTTACTTAGAAACTGCATAATTAAAAGTTCAGTTCGTTGTATCTATGGTCTCTCTCTTGGGACAAACAGAAGTTGCATATTAACAGAACATATTAACAGAATGTTTGTGAGAAAGTGTAGAAAACAAATGGAATTAAAAGGAAAAGTGGCGAGTTAGAAAGATTAAGAAAAAAGTAAGAAAGGGAGCGGTAGTAACGAAGAAATCTCTCAAAGTATTTTTCGTTCGTAATAACGCCTTTATTAACGTTCCTGAGTCACGTGCTTTTGAATGTAGAATCGACACCAGGGAGTGCCACCTGCATTCAACAAGAAAATAAATGAAATAAAAATATAAGCTAGATAGCATGCACTGCGATGATGTCTGACATAATTCTTTTTTTTATTTTCCATGTTCCACATAGAGAATAAGATGTGTTTAAGATGATGGAATTAATTCGTTTCTCAAAAAACTTAGTTGTATAGATGTGTTTACTTTGTCTCACAAGCGCAGTAATATATATATAAGTGAAAGTGAGTGAATATCTCTATAATATATATATCAGCGAAAGTGATTGAATTACAAATAAAAAAATAAAAAATAAACAAAGAAACAACATATATAAATATAAATTTTTTCCAAAGCACAATTTCCTGAAATCAAAAAACGTCTTAACTACATTCGGTAAATCCTGGACATCCTTATCCTTATAAGGACTGGCTTAAAGGGGCGAAGCAAGAATGCTTTTCATATTCCCCGTTATCTGTAGAGGACAGTGTAGGGATAAGGTATTATTGAGCAATTAAAGCTCTGATCATGGCAGGAGGGTAACAGCAATAGCCGAGCCTCAGTTAGAACTTCATTGGCTACAGCATTGCCATCCATTACCCTCCAAGAGTATTGGATTGAATGAATCAATCGACTATGTAAGTAAAGGTTCAATCTCAAAAATATCGGACGATCTCTTGGCCACTCATTCGTGGGCGAAAGACCGTCCAAATCTCAGCGTTGGTTCTACTCAGTGAAACTCGATTACCGAGCAGAACCGCTCAAATTCCGAGGAAAATAATTCACCGACAAAGCCCCTCAGCGGGCCGTGCTGGAGAACACCTTCCCCGGAGACTCAAAGTGCTCCCTTAAGGCAAAAACCTTAAGAGAGCGAACTCAAAAACTCATCGCCCAAGTGGGTAACAGCAACAGCCGAACCTCAGTTAAACTTCATTGGTACAGCTTTGCGTTGCTATCCATCACCCCCAAGGGCATTAATGAATCAATCACCGTATGTGTAAGTAAAGGTGATATCTCAAAAATATCGGACGATCTCTAGGCCACTCATTCGTGGGCGAAAGACCGTCCAAATCTCAGCGTTGGTTCTACTCAGTGAAACTCGAGTACCGAGCAGAACCGCTCATATTCCGAGGAAAATAATTCACCGGCAAGTACCCCTCAGCGGGCCGTGCCGGAGAACACTTTCCCCGGTAACTCAATTGCTCCCTTAGGGCAAAACCTAAGAGAGCGAACTCATTTACCCAGGATAACAGCAACAGCCGAACCTCAGTTAAACTTCATTGGTTCAGCATTGCCATCCGTTACCCTATATGGACATCTCATATAAAATCAATCACCGACTATGTAAGTAAAGGTGAAATCTCAAAAATACGGACGATCTCTAGGCCACTCCATAGTGGGCGAAAGACCGTCCTAGTCTCAGCGTTGGTTCCACTCAGTGACGGGCTCCCCGACCACTGAGCAGAACCGCTCATATTCCGAGGAAAATAATTCACCGGCAAGTACCCCTCAGCGGACCGTGCCGGAGAACACTTTCCCCGGAAACTCAAAGTGCTCCCTTAGGACAAAACCTAAGAGAGCGAACTCATTAACCCAGGATAACAGCAACAGCCGAACCTCAGTTAAACTTCATTGGTTCAGCATTGCCATCCGTTACCCTATATATGGGCATCTCATATAAAATCAATCACCGCATCTCACGGTCGATTGATTCGCTCCCCTCCTGGACATCCTTATAAAGTCCTTATAAGTAAGGACTGGCTTAAAGGGGCGAAGCAAGAATGCTTTTCATATTCCCCGTTATCTGTAGAGGACAGTGTAGGGATAAAGTGTTATTGAGCAATTAAAGCTCTGATCATGGCAGGAGGGTAACAGCAATAGCTGATCCTCAGTTAGAACTTCATTGGCTACAGAATTGCCATCCATTACCCTCCAAGGATATTGGATTGAATGAATCAATCACCGACTATGTAAGTAAAGGTGAAATCGCAAAAATACGGACGATCTCTAGGCCACGCCATAGTGGGCGAAAGCCCGTCCTAATCTCAGCGTTGGTTCCACTCAGTGACGGGCTCCCCGACCACTGAGCAGAACCGCTCAAATTCCGAGGAAAATAATTCACCGACAAAGCCCCTCAGCGGGCCGTGCCGGAAAACACCTGCCCCGGAGACTCAAAGTGCTCCCTTAAGGCAAAAACCCTAAGAGAGCGAACTCAAAAACTCATCGCCCAAGTGGGTAAGAGCAACAGCCGAACCTCAGTTAAACTTCATTGGTACAGCTTTGCGTTGCTATCCATCACCCCCAAGGGCATTAATGAACCAATCGACTATGTAAGTAAAGGTTCAATCTCAAAAATATCGGACGATCTCTAGGCCACTCATTCGTGGGCGAAAGACCGTCCAAATCTCAGCGTTGGTTCTACTCAGTGAAACTCGATTACCGAGCAGAACCACTCATATTCCGAGGAAAATAATTCACCGACAAAGCCCCTCAGCGGGCCGTGCCGGAGAACACTTTCCCCGGAGACTCAAAGTGCTCCCTTAAGGTAAAAACCTTAAGAGAGCGGACTCAAAAACTCCTCGCCCAAAGGGGTAGCAGCAACAGCCGAACCTCAGTTAAACTTCATTGGTACAGCTTTGCGTTGCTATCCATCACCCCCAAGGGCATTAATGAACCAATCGACCATGTAAGTAAAGGTTCGATCTCAAAAATATCGGACGATCTCTAGGCCACTCATTCGTGGGCGAAAGACCGTCGAAATCTCAGCGTTGGTTCTACTCAGTGAAACTCGATTACCGAGCAGAACCGCTCAAATTCCGAGGAAAATAATTCACCGACAAAGCCCCTCAGCGGGCCGTGCCGGAGAACACCTTCCCCGGAGACTCAAAGTGCTCCCTTAAGGCAAAAACCCTAAGAGAGCGAACTCAAAAACTCGTCGCCCAAGGGGATAAGAGCAACAGCCGAACCTCAGTTAAACTTCATTGGTACAGCTTTGCGTTGCTATCCATCACCCCCAAGGGCATTAATGAACCAATCGACCGCATCTCACGGTCGATTGATTCCTCTATCCTCCTGGACATCCTTATCCTTATAAGGACTGGCTTAAAGGGGCGAAGCAAGAATGCTTTTCATATTCCCCGTTATCTGTAGAGGACAGTGTAGGGATAAGGTGTTATTAAGCTATTAAAGCTCTGATCATGGCAGGAGGGTAACAGCAATAGCCGAGCCTCAGTTAGAACTTCATTGGCTACAGCATTGCCATCCATTACCCTCCAAGGGTATTGGATTGAATGAATCAATCACCGCATCTCACGGTCGATTGATTAGTCCTCTTTCACTGTTTTCATTATATTTAAAAGTTATTAAAAATAAGAAAAGGTATCTTTATGAATTTGCATTTTAAATGAAAGATATTAAATAAATGAAAATGTAAGACAACAAATATATAAATATAAATAGAAATGTACTGTATTCAATAATATTAAGTTATTATTGTGCCACTGTGTTTAAGACACCACAGCATAAATATCGCTTGGTAATTCACTTCACTAAATAAATGCTCACCTATATAATTATTTAGAAAGAAAATATTTTAAATATTTTCTTTCAAAAAATATTTAAAATATTTCAATAAACTTAGTAATTAAATGTAATAATTTGGAAATAATAATAAAAAAAAAATATTCAGCTGTTTTCAAATACGTATTTGTTGTCTATTAAATATTACTTTCCAAAGCAGACACTTTTTAATATACATTTAGAAAGAAAAAGTGTAAAAAAATTGTAAATATATAAACAGACGATTTTAACTAAAATATATTTTAATTTTTTTTTTTCAAATGCAATTCTGATAGGCTTATTTTGTCCTTTATTTTGTATATTTTTCTCTTATTTTGTATATGTGCTTTCAACGCAGATTTTAGTCATACATGACGTCACTGATGACGTAAATGAGTCTGTTATGCTTAGAATTTGAAAGACCACAATTCTGCGCTTTCAATATCTCGGTTCGCTAAAAATAATTTCCCCCCTTTCACGGTTTGCAATATCGTCAGCAAACGACATCCGTCATCTGCGTTTTTCTAAACAACCAAAGTATTTGCAAAAAAATGTAGTCTTGATTTGTCGATTTGTGCGCACCTAAATCGAGCATATTTTTGCTGGTGACAGAGTTCCATGTAGCTCGATATCTGAGCTAACTCATTACGAAAAGTTCACCTTCTATGTCTTCATATTGGTGTCTTTAATGAATTGTCATGACAGGCCTGGTTGACAACTGTCATGTAGCTAATGGACCTGTCTTTCGATACATTAGCGAATTCTCTTCGCTTCTCTCTTTCCCTCCCCTACCTCCACGTTCTATCTCGATCTCATCCTCAGTATATCTGCGAGCTGTCTTACATTTATCTCCCCAGCTAGATTATGAAGGCGAGTGTGTGATATTCTTTTTGATAGTACATTATTTGTGCATTATATCTTTCTGGAAGGCCGCCTTTTTTTTTCTTTTTTTATATTTCTTTTATACCATTCTTTTTGTTTACTTGGATATATGAATGTTTGCTTAATACCGGAGCAGAAAAATATAACTTAAAAAAAAATAAGATGCGTGTTTTTTTTTTAGTACACGAACTACATATAACTGAGTCGACAGAAAGTTGACAGCTGAAACCAATAAATAATATGCATCCCTTATTGGATTTTGAAATTAAGTGACGTAATAACAGTGATATCAAAAAAAAAAAAAAAAAAAAAAAATTATTTACTCTATTATTTCTCTCTCGACTTCATTCCTTATTCATATAGTGAAAATCGTTAATTTTAAAACAATAGACACTACTCCATTATTTTATTTAAGATCTTATAAGGACTGGTTTAACACTTTCATTGCCAAGCTGAAAATTGGAATTTCGTGTGGTGGCCAAATTTTTTTTATTTTTTTTTATTTAGTTAGCGACGTCAACGCGATAACGCGTGATCGGCCGTTTGGTGAGCACTCGCATCGCGTGATTGGCAATGAACGTGTTAAAGGGGCGAAGCAAGAATGCTTTTCATCTTCCCCGTTGTCTGTAGAGGACAGTGTAGGGATAAGGTGTTATTGAGCTATTAAAGCTCTGATCATGGCAGGAGGGTAACAGCAATAGCCGAGCCTCAGTTAGGACTTCATTGGCTACAGCATTGCCATCCATTACCCTTCCTGGGTACCCATTTTAGTCGCCTCGTACGACATGCATGAGCTACATTGGTACTTTTTTTTAAGTAAAGCCGACTCTAAAAATTAGGACGATCTCTAGACCACTCCATAGTGGCCGAAAGACCGTCACAGTTCATCATAAACGTTTTCTATCATTGTTTAAGATAATTTTTAAACAGACAACACTGATTTTTGTGAACAGTGTACCCTCATTGTCCATTGAGCAATGGTCTTGGGTTGAGAGGACGCGCTCTGTTTGAGCGTGTAGATTGGTACATGGTTTTGTTAGAGACAAGCAATCACTTGAAAGTATCTCTCTCTCTCTCTCCCCAGAAATCTTTTGATGATAAAAAAAAACAAGATTTTTTTTCTATGTTTGGAAACAACCACTTAGATAAATAATTGATCTTTCACATTAGCGAGATTAGCGCAATGAAAACAGAGCCTAACTTGTTTTTTCTTTGTTGTGGCAGGCTCAGCAGAGCTACAAACGATTTTGTTTGGGTTTGTTTGTCTTGCAGTTCATTAGCTCAGCGGGGAAAGTGAGTGTGAACAGTTATTAAGGACTTTTCTAGACCACTTCGCCAATGACGTCACTCCAGTTTGCCATCCTAATTCCGGAAGGACTGGAGCTTGTCGAAACTTGCTAATTACTTTCTTGGGTACTTTCCCGCTGCTGGGGAGCATTTGCGTGTCTGTGTCCGCCTCTCTGGATAGCTCCGGTTATGGCGCCTGTAGCCGGTTAAACGCTCGGCTACATCCGTCGTTACCATAGCAACTGTGACTTCCTGGTAAGGTTTACAGTAATTTACCAGGGGCCGGCTATAGATTTGAGAACAGAGCGCTGTGGGCTTGTAATCTGTCAGCGTTGCTGGTAGGTAGAAAAAGACTTTTTCTACAAAAGAGATAGCCTAAAACGGAAGGATATTCCCTGCTTGTTTTCATCCAGCCTGGCCTTGTGATCACCTTAATTACCGTGCAAACTTCTCTCACGCCCGTTAGTGGCAAAGTCCCGGACACACGTCTGCAGAGTTAACTAATGAAAGCAGTAACTAATAGTGACAGTATCCGGAGTTGAGCATTGCAAGAAGGCATCAACTCTTTAAGTCTCCAACAAACCGCCAACATGGTTACGAATCCGAAACATCTTGCGTGCTTTGCAGTTAACGTGATTGAACTCCGTCATGTCGAACTGCTTGCTTAGTAATTATCCATTGTATGATCTCTCACTCTCATCAAGTCAGAAAGTCTTTATTAGATGTGCTGATGAGTCTCGAAAGAAAAATACTTGCGTGAATTAACTATAGGCGATAATGCAACATGTTTTATTGATGTTGGTGATGATAGCCATAATGTATGTTGGCCACACTATCGTACTGTTCTTGATATGATCTTAGCCACAATGCGGCTAAGATCATATCAACTATTTTTGTTTTGTTGCTGCTAATGGTCTTCGTCATAATACAACGTGTCAATTGTCTGATGATCTTAGCAAGAATGTATTCTAGTCGCAATGCAATATATTGTTGGTAGTCTTCGCCATTATGCAACATGCCTTATGCTAATGAGTCACAATACTATTTGTTCTGAAGATCATGTTTTGCTCATGATCTTCATCGACATTGGAATAATTGAACAAATCCAACTAAAAATAATATGTAAATTTTGTTTTAACAAGTGGTTGTTGTTGTTTTTAAGCAACTAAAGAGCGGCAAGTTTGGAGGGCTAACAACAACCGAGAAAATTGTATTTTAACCATAAAATACTTTATTTTATTTTTTCCATATTTTCTTGAATTTAGGGGGAGGGTGAAAAATAGCGCTCGCCTAGCCGGGCGTATACCCGAACAACGAACCTGTGAGACATCATTTACAACTAGAAGTTATCGTTTCCCAAACATTAAACTATTTTTAATAATGTGTAATATATCCCTGTCATTTTATAACACTGTGTACTAATCCATTATACCCTGTGTGTCACATAAGGAAGTTATTGGGTTAAGTCTCATGCGAGCATGTCAACTGAAACCATGTGCTCACTTGCTTTAGTTATGGATATGTTTGTTTACTTGACAAGACAGATATGATATAACGTTATTGCATGTTGCCATGGTAACAGTGGGCCGCTTGCTTCAAGTCATGTGACGGATGACGTTGTCAAGGACGAAATAGGCGACGTCGACTGTCATTTGATAAGATGCATGTCGTTATTCAAAGATTTTGACTTAGAGTCGAACTTACCTAACAGATATGTGAACTTTTAAGAATGAAATCGTATATTCTATCGCTTCAACGTCCCGTATTATGCAAGAAGAGGTTTGACTTCAAAATAATGTTGCTGCATGGCCTTTTTTTTTTAAATAAAATGTCGACTTTTTTATTTTAACAATCCAATTATCTCATAGAATCTTTGTATAGGAGCGCTAATTACAAACCACAAGCTGCAACTGAAGTTCCAAGGGAAGTATAAATTTGCTGCTCACCTAGTTCTCCTCTCCTGAGTATTTTCTTAATATCATTTAACAAATATGTTTCATATTAATTTCAATTTAGTTGGTAGTGTAAGTCTGGAGATTTTTTTTTTTTTTTTTGTGTGTGTGAGCGCATTGATAAAGCACTGAAAGATTAATCTATGGCTGTCCAGAACAGATACTACATTTCGATTGTAGCCATATCAGAGTAGTTTCACTCTACAGCTAACACTAAAATGTAGTAGCTGTTCTTGAAAACGGAATTTAGTTTTAGGGCACACAAAATCTGAAGAATTTGTACCACTTTAACGTTGACCATTTCCTCAGTCAACACGAACTAGTTGTTCATCTCTTTCTCTGCTTGCATCAATATTTTTCTGTAGTCCTACAAGATGGAAATGCGCACCACCTGCTCCCACAATGCGAAACTCAGTATTCATGTACTTTGAAAAAAAAAAAAAAAAAATTCTCCCCCCCCCCGCACACATCAGTTATTCCGACCGTGAACAGCAGAGAAATGTTCTCCGAGTAAGTTGGATGCGTAGAAAGATTTTGAAATTGGCACATTTCGAAAGGCTCCTGTTTGCTATTAAGTTATGACGTATTTGCCCTCATGTGGCCTAGAATTTAGCAGGTGTGTGAGTGTATGCACTCTCCGTTAACAATGTTGTGTTTGAAGGGAGGGATTTGCTATATGGCAAAGGGAGCTGAATAGATGAAAACATCGTCGTTTTCTTTGTTCTCCTGTTCCTTTTTTTATGTATATACATTTTCGTCTCTATCTCCTCCATTCCTTGCTTTATTCTCTCCATCTCTCTCTGTCGTTAGATTTGGAATAATCATACCATCATCCCAAACTTCCTCCTCCCGTTTTTTTTTTTTTTTTTTTAACCAATCTGGGTTCCAATTCTGCCAAAATTTACGAACATTTCTATCTACACCTTTACAAACGAACGACTTCCATGGTTAGTGTACATCCCAATTGGCATCAGTAATTCTCAATGCTCTCTGCATCTGTAACGCATGCATTAGTTATTCAATACCTTTTCTATATTTCAAATAACAGAACGAATTTTTCTTGACGTTAATTCATTCTTTCTCTCTGTCTCGACTCTAAGTCGTTAGTGTTAACAAGTTTCTTCTCAACTTTCTCTGAACGTCTAGAGTGTTAATGATGCTATAGACGGAGCAACCTTTGCGCGTGCAGATGAGATTACCATAAAAAATGACGTCGAATTAAACCATTCTCGGAGAAAGGAGGTAGACAGCATTTCGTCTCATTAATGTTACTATCGTTCTGCGATAAATAACTCCACCTATTCTTCTTTCTCCCCCCCCCCTCACTGTGCCGTACAAAGGCACGCTTCATTATTTTTTTATTATTTCATCTTCCCCTGTGATATTTAAATAATGCTTATTACCAAAATTCTAACTGTTATATGTCGTATTCATCTCCTTCGTAAAATTCCCAGTACCTCTCACCAGTTGACTCCAAATACTCCTATCGAGATGCAGTTCTCATGTTATCCGTACGCTGCACATCAAATATTAACACAACCTCGTCTCTAAGCAACCGCACAGCTTTCTGAGCGACCCAACGAACAGAATAGCTTTTCCATACATGACCGTAGCAACAAAGCAGACATCCTTATACTAGGGTGTGTTCAGTCGCATTTATTAGGTTTCATTTAGAAGCGTTTGATAGATTCGCTTTCCATTTCTTCTTCCCCCCCTTCCCCCCCGTCTCCTTAAGGGAACAGAATGCTGATAAAATAAGGCAAAAGCAAATGTGACTGCACCAATCTCACAGATTGGATTATCATCGATTACCGGAACCTTAATCGATCAAGAGATGCTCTCCGGTGAATTGTGTGCTAGTCTGCAGACATGTTTCTATTTATAGCCATCTTATTCTAGTTGGTTACCCTTGCTTCATTCCCCTTAACACTCCCCCTAATCTAACACGAGTCTTATTTGAGAACCTGCCTTGCAAATTTGCCGGTACTCTCGTATCACGATCCAATTTGCAGTTCCTCAAATTCTTGTAAGAGAAACTAGCAGATTTTCATTCTATGGGTTTGGATGATAAGAGAGATTCTTCTCAACCTCTCCCCAACTATCCCCCCCCCCACCAAACAGTTTTTATTGTTATTCAAGTTTTCTCAATCTACAATGTCTTGGAATTTTAATATCCGAAATATATATTTCTATGTTCTCGAAAAGCAATAAATATGAAAATCTAGAATAGCACCATTTTATCTCTTGTCTATTATCATACAGTGGTTATTGTGATGTTACTGCATTTCCAAAAAAATGCATTACAAGTAGCTTGTTTCGTGTAATATGTGTTTGTCTTGAAGAAAACAAATTCAGCTGTAAAAATAACAAGTGAAAAGAAACAATGAAAAATTGCATTTTAGGAAATTTGTATTTATTTATTCATCCTCCATTCCCGAAAAATTCCTGGCAAAAAAAATGTATTACAAACGATAAGAGTATAGGAAATCATTGCTTAGATAGACAGATAGAGAGAGAGAGAGGCTTAAAACCAATTATTGAGAAGCCTTAAAGCAGCCAAGTGTACTAAGTACTTCATAATAAAGGGACAAACGAATTACCTTAGTTTGTGGAGTTTGTTAATGAAAGCTATAGTTATGATATGAATATACAACTTCAAGGAACCCTTAATGGTTCGACAGTTTTAGGAGTTCGCAACAAGTTATAGAGAGGAAATGGTCTAGTAATTATTGCCGTCATTCAAGAAGACTCATTAATTAAAGGCGACTACAAAAGATGGTCATAAAGTAGCCTGTAACGTTAAATATAAATGGTGGCTCGTAGCGTATAAAAGGTATTCTTTTTTTGTTTGAGAAATACCAGCAGATTAAATAAAAAAAATATTCGTTTAAACAGACGAAACAGTTTGTGAGACGATAAACGGAAACTTGCTATAGGCAGTTATTTTCAGTTTTTGTATTTTTTTTTTTTTTTAATCCTAGACAGTCTCCTATTGGTTATATCCAAAAGGCGTCTGCCTATCAGTAGTTAAATTTAAAAAAAGGAAAGACAGACAAATGTTTTGATGTGTCCTTCTATTTATATTTATTTTATTTTATTTTTATTTATTTATTTTTTTTGTAGATATCTCAGTCATGTGCACACACACACACACACACATGCACACCTGTTTTCTCTTTTGAAAGTTTAAATTACTTGTTTTTTTTCCTATGTTCCGAGCTAGCTGGGGGTTCTGTTCTCATTAACCCAACTGCATTGTGCTCCTGGTGCGTGAAACTCTCCCATTAATCCATTTCTGCAATCTCTTCATGTCCGCTTCGCTAAACAAATCTTCCTTTTAGGGGATTAAGACCGCCCGCGTTCCTCTTGCACTCCTGCTGATTAAAGAGCTTCGAAGGAAAGTGCGCATGAAGTTTGATTGATGTGGTCATTGAAAACTACCCAACTCTTACTCCCCGTCCCCCAATGTTTTCTATCGTCCCACCCCTTTCTTAATGATTACCTGTGACGTGTGAATGAGACTAAAACCAGTTGCACTGTTTGTCTAGTTTTTCTTTTGTATTTTATGGATAATACCCTCAATTTGTCTCCGAATATCCTGACTTATTGAAAGTTTCACTCGAGGTGTTGTAAATTAAGTCTCGGCCTAGATACACGCTACCGTGCATATTTTAAATTAAGTTTAATCAGAACATTTCGTTTAGAGTATAAATCAACTGCAAATTAGAGAATCTACGAAGTGAAAATGTTCAAAAATAGATCATGACTGTGATTGGTTACCATCACATTACATGAAAAATTATATATTTTACTAAATATTATGTCTTCTGAAAATAGGATTAAAAACGTTTTTTATTTTTGTATTTTATAAATGTGATTTTGCATTTAATTTAGTATTCTAACTCAAAAAAAAAAAAAAAAATCTTATTCTCGTATTGATAAAATGACCAAAACTGTTAAATTCATGAACATCGCTTGCTTACTTCACAGCACGTGATATTTCATTACATTTTTAACATCGTTTGGTTTGCATCGACTTTGAAATATGAAATATTTTATGCTTCGATTGCTTTGATATTTTAACAGCAGCAAATAAAAATATTGAATTAACCTATTTTTTTTTTTTTTCATATTTGAAAACAGATTAAAATCCATGTTCTATTCTTAATTTTTTATATGTAATTTAGTATTTTAAATCATTTTTTAACAAAAACTAAAAACAGTAAATTTATTCGAAGCCAAATGTAAACATTCGTCATCGACAATTCTGTGTTCAAAATTTCTTTCGTATATTCTTCGAATGGACCTAGTAAGTGTCTTTGGTCGTCTGCCCCTTTTGATTACTTTATTTTTAATCGTTTTAATATATATTTTAATATAATTTTTAATATATATCTTTCAACTTGCACAGCAAGACATAACGCATTGGCTTTTTCTTAAAAATAACATATTCTCTTTCATAGATCCTTGGAAATGATAATTTATGACTTTGGGATTGAGTAACTTTCGCTGGCTGTTGTAGAAATTACGTGAACTTCTACTGCAGTCATAAGCTAAAGAAGGAATAAAGTAACATATCGTCTGCAGGAGAGGGTGACGTTGCTTTTGCATTTTCTTCTTGTTTGCCAGCTTCTTACTGTGGTGATGAACAGTGTTTACAGTTCCGTACTCCAGGTTTGTCCTCGTTTCGTGATCCCGCAACAACACACACTCTACTTGGCCTGTCAACAGCTCACTAAAGCATTTACTTTATGTCCCTTAGACATCATTTGCTAGAGACCGTCTGACGTTCATTAGCCTCGGGTCACGTCATCATTCATCTGGCTGCTTAAGAAGCTTCTGTTGGTGATCTTGACGATACATCTGAAATTATATCGAAAAGTAGCGCTGCCATGACAACCATCACTAGGGAAAAAAAATCACAATGTATACAAAGAATAAAAAAATTAATGGAACAAAATACTATTAATCTAACTGTAGAAAGAAATACTTTAGGTGGTTATAACATTTAAAAAAGCTGCTGCTACAGAAGATTCCTGCTCATTTTGGGCCCGTATATTCTTTTATTTACTTATTTGCATAATCCCTCATCCAATATACATTCCACAATGGCAGGTTAGCATTATTTTGAGAAGGAATCACAAAACGAAGTATTTGTCATTACTTGTAGCGCCTTCTAGTGTCTGTAGTGAACATTATTTTCCGTATATTTACATCTGCTTCTCATTTTACCTGTCATTATAAATCAGCGTTGTGTGTGTGTTCTCATTATGTAAGATGTCAAATGATAGGACTTACAATGACATGCTTTGCTTCAGCAGTGATGTAGATTAACAGGGGCAAAAAAAAACTTGAATTATTCAGTGGAACTTCTCTAGAATGGTATTATTAATAAATCACCGAGTGATTTTGTGATTGGAATTTTGTCATTCACATACCATTTGGTTTTTTTCATTAAATGGGTCGATGTAATGCTGGAGAGACAATTAATTCTTTTAATTTCATAACAACATATTGGCAGCAACTGGAAGTAGAGTTGTGAGATTGCTTTATTAAAGGGGAAATTCGCTCTCTCGCGCTCTCTCTCTCTCTCTCTCACACACACACACACACACACACACACACACACACACACACACACACACACACACACACACACACACACACACACACACACAAAAAAAAAAAAAAAAGATTAACGTCATAGCAATCGTAACTTAAAAAAATAATAATAAATAAAAATAAAATTATTATATAATCTCAGAACTGTTTTACTGAATTTTAAATCTCTCTGCAGTGTAGTCGGAATTTTTTAGGGGGCATTCTGTGTCAATATTCTCTCTTAAGCTGTGCGCACAGCGGTCAAACAAGAAGCAGAATTTTTGAACGTACTAGAGGTTGTAGGTTCCTCATCCTAGCTCTAAGTAAATCGCTTGGACTTTTTTTTTTTAATGCTAGAAAACTAGCAACGCAGGAAAAGTGATGTATTATCGATATTGTATTTCCCCATGAGCTAAATAAAAAGCGTAATTTGCAATATTAACAGTGAATTTCAAATGAAAGGTACAAAAATTTCATTTGAAAGTCACTAATATACAAATATTTAATTTTAAAAGCACCTTCTACTAAAAAGTTTAGCGTCATTTGGTCGTGATTGCAAAATAAAGTATTTATCATTACTTGTGGCGCCTCCTGGTGTTCAACACTGATTTATTGTTTATGTTATTCCCTAGGTGTGCATGCGTCATTCTTCTCATATTCCACTAGAGAAAAAGTAAACCACTTCAGCGGCTCTCATTACCAATGAGCTCATAGAACCAGTCATTCAACTGTCAATAAACGCTGGGTGCCTTGTCCTGGGGGAAAGGGGGTGGAATACGCTGTCACTCCTGTCCTCGAGTGTGGTCTAATTGTGAGTGGAACAGGATAAGTAATAGATACTTGGGTCAGTGGTAATAAATGACAGCTACTGCAGATGTTGACTTTTTTTCTTGGACAACGAAGCTGAGAAAGGCGGGTCTTACGACCGCTTCGTAACCATTAATCCCCTGTCGCTCTTCAGCTTGTGTCAGTATTCAGAAATAACGGATGTTGTTCAATCACATTGCAGAAACTTTTTTTTTTGGATCGAAATATTCTACTAGTAGCGGATGTCTTTAATTGTTCACGATATTTTCTGCTTTTCTATTAATTGAACTCATTTATCTTCAGAAAGTGTCTTCTTTTGGTTGGTGTCTAATCAATACAAGCGAGATTGCATGTGAACATTGCCTAATCTTTGTGTTTTCGAAATTAAAACTTCAAAGATGTAATCAGTAGATTTTATTGTATAATACGAAACTCACGGATATTTTTCACTGAAGTCGTTTAACTGTTATCTGAATTTCAAACTTGCAAGTTGCTATTACTGATTTTCTGTGTCATTCATGACGTCATTGATTTGTATTTCCAATCATATGTCTCAAACTATTGTGCCTATCAACGTATCTCTCTATACTCCATATTTCTATGACAGAATATGACTTGGCGCTATGCTAAAGTATAGCACTAAAATTCTTCAATTAGCATAAACAAAGCATTAGAATAGAGGATATTATGGATCCATCCATATTTTATAACTAAGTAAAGAAAAAGCTTAAACGTTTCGAAAGGTTTCAGTTTCTTTCTATATTCCACATAATCAGTAATTTATATTTATTATAAATTGCACCTAATTTAGAGGAATGGTAAACAGGGGAGGGAGACAACGTGTTGATCAGATAGCATATATACAGCATATAGAAATTACTGATTGTGTGGAATATA
This sequence comes from Typopeltis vanoorti, assembly GCF_054136105.1. Taxonomy (NCBI): domain Eukaryota; kingdom Metazoa; phylum Arthropoda; class Arachnida; order Uropygi; family Thelyphonidae; genus Typopeltis; species Typopeltis vanoorti. The sequence continues at coordinate 35,753,996 of NC_143561.1, read as the reverse complement.
GAAAGAAACTGAACATTTTCGAAACTTCTAAGTTTTTTCTTTATTTAGTTATAAAATGTGAATGGATCTATAATATCATCTATTTTAATGCTTTGTTTATGCCAAATTGAAGCATTTTATTGCTATACTTTAGTATAGCACTAAAATGCTATACTAAAGTATAGCATTTTAGCACTGTCTTACAATTTAAAAAAAAAATAATATAAGAAAAATTAGTTCTTGGAATTGTTTTTCTGTCACTGTTTTAAAATTCATTCTCTGCCACTTTCATCCGTATTTTTAACTGCGAAAATTATTATTATCCCCCGCCCCCGCTCCAACACGTCAACTTAGTGTGTATGTTTCATTCGCATACTGAAACTAATTAATCGATGGTGCAGTTTGAATGCAGATGAATAATATCAATTCTTTTATATTTGGATACATCTGAAATTGAAATATTCCTACACATAATCTATGTCCTTATTATTGTTGTGTCGTCCTATCTAGCTAACTGTTCCATTTATGTTGATTATTTATTCTTATCTTTGACTCTTTAAATTCCGTTTTTATTCATTAGTTGTCGATTGATGCTCATCTCAATATAAAGAAATTTATATTATATTGCGCCACCCTATATTCAGATTAGTCTAAATAATATAGAGGAATCAATCATCAACTATACTTATTTTATCTCCTTTATCTTCAGGCCGATGCTATTACTAATATTTAAGGCTTCCGCAAAGGTCCGAATAATTTTATGAGCGGTGCAATGAAAGAAAATCAGGCAAACACCAAGTTTAACTCGACAAAAGAAAACATTCAGTGTGGAAAAGTACAATATTTACATTTAAGTTTAACTATCTGCAAAAAGTTATTCATTAAAATATTATAAGAATTCACATTCATACATTAATAACTCCTCAATTAGGTTTGAGGATCATGACTAATGTTAACAATCGTTAATTCACAAAGCATTAGTATTTCTCTGACCCCAATTGGATGTATCATATCACAAATATATTAGCTCAGTTTAAAGTATTCAGAATAATTACAATTCCATACATTATCAAACATTCATTTATCAGTTCTTTATGTTCAGTCAATCAAGTTGAAAATAGTTCTTAAAAGTTCGACCTTCCAGATGTTATAATAATTAATCTTATGACAGGCTACACTTTATTCTTTCTCAGTCAGCTAACATCTAACAGAAGGTCGAACTTCGGTTCTGCACTATTCTTCCACTAACCATTTGGAAAATATTGTAGTATCAGAACTCCCATAGAAGTAATTCACGGTGCCTATTAATTCCCGGTCCTTTCGTAGTCGATTTACGGCATATATCAACTCTCCCCCCCCACTTCTGTTACACACAACCGATCTCTATGCTGTCTCTAAAGCTTCTCCCTTACTTACTTTCGTTTTCCAATCAACTACGCTCCTTCCCGCCAAAATCCGGTGCTAACCAGTTCAGCTTATAATCTTTGCTTCTCTGTTTATACACAGTAGCTCACGTTCTCAGCACGAGCTAATTAAAATAAACTCCGTTTTTCCTTCAGCAGCCAATCAAATCCAATCAGAAGAATTACATAAAATCACTCGTAAATACAGAAATAAAAAGGATATATCACAATTTATATAATATACATTTAAATTTACATACATCCAGTCTTATAATAAATTTTACAGAATAAACTAAATAAAATGAATAACATGTTTATATGGAGTTTTTTTTTTATTACTATTACATATTCTAAGATTAAATAATTAATTAATAACAAACAAAACTCAAAGCATTTATATGAATAATATATTACAAGCAAGAGACTAACAACAAATAATATTTACTAGTCTTGCTTATGACATGTGAGTTATGTTAAATGTGAATGAAGTATTAAAACATAAAATATCTTCACAATTTATACATCTAAAATTGAAATATTCCTGCACATAATCTATGTCCTTATTATTCTTACTGAAAAGCCCTAATAATTGCGAATTAGCTTGAGGATATTCCATTTGAAGTATCTCATTCAAAGGTAAATATTTTCGTAACAGGAATCAGCTGTGCTTTTTTCATTTCTCAAATCATGTTAAAATGTTCTGTCTCATTTCACTTTCCGAGTTTAAACTATTGTTTTTATCTAGTTAGAATATAATAAAGAACAGAAATAAAAACTCGATTCATTCGGTGCATTTTTAAACTACAAAATTAGTTCTTGTATTTTATGGAAATCTTAGATGCTATCGCCCGAATAAGAAAGCATTTTATGCAGTGTTGAATGCCATTTCAGTAGAAAACACTCATTAAATTTTATTTTATCCATTTTGTATGCCCTGATAACAGTCGTATTTGATGTTGTTCAGATCCGATAATATCATTTAAATGAGCGTCTACGTTGCTATGCAATATTCTTCCTATTCCTTACATCGTATATTATTTTGAAACTATATGCTGCATCTCGATAACTTCAAAGAACTAAGTGCATATATAGACACTTGAAAAAGTTGAAAGATTTTTTTTAAATAAAAAAAAGCAAAAGGGAAGACATTTTTTCTTTCTTTTCCAAGTACGTTATTTTCTTAGAACACATTAAGTAATAGATTTATGTTTATCATCGTCTGCGCCTGGCAGTTGGCATTTTGCCAAGTAGTAGAATGTTTGAGAGTTCCATATTGACACTGTATTTTCCATTTTTTTAAAGTTGAACTGTATTGTATTATGAGCTAAAAATAGTCACCTCTTGGAACGAAATGTTGCTTATATTTAAATAAATAAAAGCTAGTAATGTGCATCACCTCTTCTGTCAGGGTACTCTTCATTAATAAAAGATAAAAAAAGATGGAACTGTTAATTAAAGATGGCGTCACCAATGTTATTATAAATATCACTTTAAAGTGCTCTCTTCACTTAAGTGCTGCAAATAATGTATCTAACAAGTATTGGCAAAAAGCTTGCATTAAATACTTGTTATTTTGTTGCAAGGTGCTTGCATGATGGATTGGCGTCATCATGATGGGTGGTTGCAGTAGATGAGATTTTTAATAGCGTTTCGTCAGGACATTTGCTAGCGTCTTATAAATGGAGCCCAAAAAAGTAATGGCAGGCCGTCATATTAAACTTCCATAATATATTGAAGCTATTTTTCTTCTCACTATAAATCCACAGATTATGAAATTAAACAAATTTATGACATCATTGAGAGCAGGGGGGAGAAGAAAAAAAAACTGAACGGGATACACTTAAAGCAATATTTTTAAAGTTATTGTAAAATTTTAAGACTTCAGTTTTAAAAAGGAACCAAATTACAATAAAGAGGAAAGGAAAAACTGCCTTTCTTTATTATTAATTAAATAGTAATATTGTATATTTTCCTCAAACGAATTATTAATTTAGTTTTAGCTATTATAACCATTAATAAAAAAAAATCGAAGAAAAAATTTTGAAAATAACAGCTTTAAACACTTCTATTCATTGTGACACCCCAATGTTTTATGAAATAATATCTTCAATCCGGGTATACAACAGAAAAGACAAACAATAGCTATATCTGGTATTAGCAATAATATTAGTAGCGTCATATTTAATGGACTCATTCTTAATTATCAGGAGTTAACTAATGTGTGAACGAAATCATAAATTAAACAATAATTAACCTCCCAGCATACAAATTAAAACAAATGAAATTCAAGTCATAGAATAAATTAGAAAAGTTATTATAATTAATTTCAGATTACATTATATTTCGTTCATTAACATCTGTCATTTCCTCATTGGGTATGCATTTCGGAAGTGTCTAGACCACCAATAAATATTATTCTTAGTCCTTATAAGGACTGGCTTAAAGGGGCGAAGCAAGAATGCTTTTCATCTTCCCCGTTATCTGTAGAGGACAGTGTAGGGATAAGGTGTTATTGAGCTATTAAAGCTCTGATCATGGCAGAAGAGTAACAGCAATAGCCGAGCCTCAGTTAAAACTTCATTGGCCACAGCATTGCCATATGTTAAGATAAAGCCGTCTCTAAAAATTCGGACGATCCCTAGGCCACTCATTCGTGGGCGAAAGACCGTCCATCTCAGCGTTATCTCCATTCAGTGATGGCCTTCCCCATACCACCACCGTGCAGAACCGCTCATATTCCGAAGAAAAGCATTCACCGACAAAGCCCCTCACCGGAGACTCAAATTGCTCCCTTAAGGAGAGCGAACTCAAACTCTCTCAGGGTTTCGTATTCTGGAATATTATTCTTAAACATTTATATTCAACATTATTGAATAAAGAAAGAGGTGTCTAAAGAATTTCATTCGATAAGTATTTACTTTGCAAAGAACATCCACTTAAAAGTAATAATGACGGAACAAAAAAAGTAATAAAATATTATTCTTATTATTCTTAAATTATTCTTAAACATTGATATTCAACATTATTGAATAAAGAAAGAGGTGTCTAAAGAATTTCATCGCAACAAATTTTATTCGATAAGTATTTACTTTCCAAAGAACATCCACTTAGAAGTAATAATGACGGACAAAAAAAGTAATAAAATACAGAGGGAATATTGAATGCAAAGCAAAATTAATACTCAGTATTCATTCTTTCCCCCCCCCCCCAAGTTTTCTATAGTGGTGAAAGAAAGCATCCTGTTAATTTTAGTCTCGTGCTCCTTTCAGATAGCATTCGATCAAGTAGTCATTATAGATATGCCTGTCCATTTCTATGGAATTTAGTTGTGGTATTCTGCGAAGTTATGTTAATAATAATTAACAATACTAATATTTATTTAACCGTGCTGGTTGCATATTGCCAACTTACTACGTCTCATAATAACAAATTATAATTAACAATAGTACCGTACTTATGATAAGTGGTTACTAATCATTAATCACTATGGTAATAACAACTTTAATTTATAATATTCAGCAATAGCAATTAGTAATAACAATATCAACACATTCAACAATATAATAATTACTTATATTAACCATCGCGTCGCGCATTTATTATTATTATTATTATTATTATAAAAAAATATTAAGAGGGACCTCCAGGGAGTCATGGACTCATCGAGAGAGGCCACATACTACACGCACCAGCTATCATACTTATTCTTGAATTCATTCACACTGCTCGCACTCACAACATCCAATGGCAATCCGTTCCATTCACGCGCCCCCTATGAGAGAAAAATCTAGCCCTCACCCCTTCTTAGCGGTATTCATTCTTAGCTTCCAAGGATGTCATCTCGTCCTATCCCCACCCTCCATAAATTGAAAAATTCCATCAATTGAAATCCTGTATGACCCTTTCAGAAGTTTGTAAGTCTCAATCATATCAACTGTCTTTCTCCTGTTTGCTAGTGTCTGCAGTCTACAGTTTCTCAATCTGTCTTCATAATCCGTATTCCACAATCTCCTGATATCATTTTTAATACTCTCCTTTGTACTCTCTCCAATATATCAGAATCACAATGGACACCAGGACACCAGACCTGCGCACAATAGTCCAAGTGAGGTCTTATCAAGGCCTTGTAAACAGGCAAAATGACATCCGTATCTTTACACTTGAAAATTCGTTTCAGGATTGCAATTATCTTTTGAATTGTATTTGTAGCTTTGTTACAAGGCCCCTGAACTTCAACTTCCTATCTACTAACACTCCAAGATTCCTAGTCTGATTAGGTTCTTCAAGCATAATCCCACCAACAGAATACGATTGGATATCTAATCAATCAGAGTGCATGACTTTACATTTATTAACACTGAAATGACAGCTATTTGCGCATGCTCACAATTCCAGCCTATTCAAATCATTCTGCAAGTGCTGCATATCAGCCATTTCTAATTATCCTATCTGTCTTTGCAGCAACAGCAAATAGCTGCATGTCATATGTCAAATCCTTCCCAATATCATTAATGTACAGATTGAATAACAATAGACCAATGAGGCACACCACTGGTTACCTTGAATCTTGCAGATTCACATCCACTGTTCTACTTTTTCGTCAGCCATCCTTATCCATGCCAACAGTTTATAATTCAATCCCATATTTTCCAATTTATGCAACAGTATTCCATGCTGTATTCTATGAAAAGTCTTAGCAAAATCCAAAAGTATCATGGCGTATCCATTCCTCTTGTCTAGTTCAATGCTAACATTATTATAGAATGTGAGCAAGTTGCTACAACACGACTTTCCCTTACTGATTGGTGTGATAGTTGAATACATCGGTCTTTACACCACCCTTATGCAATGGGATCATTGGCGTATCCAGAGGTGAGGCCAAAAGGCCTGCCTCCCCCCCCCCCAAAGAAAAAGAAAAAAAAACACTAAAAAAATTCCCAAAAATCTTTTCCTAATTAAAATTCATTTCTTTTTATTTATGTTGTGTCTTGTCTTCTATTTCTATGCTACTTATGAATTAGCGATCATTGCAGATGCTCAGTCATAGGTCGTATGCGATGCGTAGTGTATATATTCTCAAATCGTCTACTCATCCCCCCCCCCCAAGATTAAATCCTGAGTATGCTACTGAATGGAATTACCATACATTCTTTCCATTCCTGCGTAATCTTCCATTTTCTAGTCAAGGGAATAGCCAGTTCAGCTGAACACTCTTTTAGCACCCGTGCCAATGTCCCATAATTTCCCTATTGCTGAATTATTATTCAGTTTGTGCAACAGCTCAAATACCTCCTCTTCATACACCTGAGTTTCTTCATCCAGTGAAAAGATGCAGTGAACTCAAGGTTGCATGCACCAGGTCGATAGCTTTTATCAAAATGGGCACTCATTTGTTGAAGAACCTCTTCTGCATCTGTCATCATCCACATACCATCTGCATTCGTAGAGTTCATTCTTTCTTTTATTTGCAGCATAACGATAGAGTTCTTTTGGGTTGTCTTTAACTTACAGAGCTAGTTTCTTTTCATATTCAAACAGCTTTCTTTACAAGAGTCACAAGTCGTTTGGCCTGCTCTTATAATCATCATAACTAACATCCTTCTTATGCATACGATATTCCTTCCACATGATCTTTTTCTTACGTATCTCTCTTGCTTAATTAGATTGCACACTATTTCACTCCTATCCTTCGAACTCTCGGGACACATTCTGATATTGCATGATTTAAGTATATTTGAAATGTTTATTTGAAACGCCCTCTGAATCTATAATCAGATTGAACACTCTTTGACCTCGAATTCATTCCATCACATGCTGCTAGAGGAAGTTGTCTCACAACAGCTCAGTAAATTCATTTTCATTCTTCTCATGAGATTCTACTGCTACCCAATCAACGTTCGCATAATTAAAGTCACCCATTATGATTACCCTTTTCGCACCCATCGTATTTATTTGTTGATGTATTTGTTTGTCACTAGCAACCGATCCACCAGGTCTGTAACAACACCCCCACTGTGTATTTAATCTTGTTAGACTCCGCCTCGCACCAGATGGCTTCAAACACACTGCCACATGAAAAATTGTTACTGGTATTGCAGTCATAGGTCTCAACTCTAACTGGATTCAAGTCATCTGATATCATGAGCAGCACACTGTCTATTCTTCCTAAAAATACTGGACTCTTTTTACACTCGATATCAGTTAGTACGTCTGCTTCTGATATCCAAGTCTCATTAATGCCTACATGAGGTCTCACTATATTGACCAAGGCAACGCACTCTATCCCTTTATTTCTGATACTCCTAGCATTCGTGAATAGACATAAGAAATTGCTTTCATGTTCTTTTGCATACACTTGTCTGTGGTCTGCACGACACAGTTGGACAACTTCCAGATCTCTCTTCTTATCTAGTTCCTTACTTATGCAGAGATAGGTCCGAACCGGACGAACACAAAATCGTTCTCTCTTCGTAATCATTTCCATATCAATTAATAATGTTTCAAGACTCCTGACGCCAAACGTATTCAAGTGTAGGCCGTCCCTCTTATACAAATTCAGTCCTCCCTCAAAACTCACTCCACACATCCAAAAACTCACATCCATTCCTTCTACACAGCCTACCGAATGTTTTGCCATTATAGTCCTTCTTAATTCATTTTTATCATATCGAGGTAATACATTTTCTCACTCTTTACTCTCGCCTCTTCCAACAACCCTTTCATGTCCTTTCTCATACTAAACTTATCACTAGTTAAGTTCTTAGTGCCTACTACAATTACGGATATACTAAATTATTTATGAATATACTAAAACGTTGATCTAAATGGAATTAATTTCAAAATATCCAAATCCTCATAGTCATTTATTTTGTATGCATCTAAATCCGTCTCCTTTATCATAATCACATTTTTCCTTATTAAAATTTCCTAAAGAGAGCTTAGGTCATCTGAATAACTGATTACTGTTCTCAGTTAAATATAATCAGGAGAGAGATTTTGCTTTTAATATTAATGAATCTATTAAACAAAAAGGACCCTAAAGCCAACGCCCAATACAATGCTCCTAATCACCTCATCCCCTGTAAGTCTCCCTTCTGAACACTTCGTTGTGTTTACTTGTCAGCCAATTCCTTATCCGTCTTGTTAAAGACGTCAATACACAATTATCGCATTTAATGAGTAGCTTATATTGTGTACATGATAAAAATACACGTTTATAATTATTAGTTTGTAATAGTTTCTTTTCTTTTTTTTCAAACTTGTATGCGGTTGTAATATCTTTCTCGTGGTCTTGTAGGGTAATATATTTCTTTTCTTCTGTCAACGAAAATATTCTTTTCGACAACATGCCTCGACACGTAACATTTCCTCCTTTCTCATTGTTTCAGTGTCTCGTAATATGTTTCCTCTTAATAACAACAAGAAAAAAAGTTGCCTTTAATTTTATCCCATGTTGTCAGCAGATAACTATTGCCCTTTGATAACAGAGAACGTTTTTGTCATTCCATGTTGTCCTATATCAAAAAGAACATTTTGTAATTCAATTTGCTTCGTTTTTCAACAGATAATGTTATTTTTCTATTAACAGCAGAGAACCTTCTTTTTTTTCCCTCATTCCATGTTGTCCTTTGTCAACAAAGAGACGGTTGTTTTTTCTGTCAGTTGTCCTTTAAGAGCAGAGCCTTTTTCATTTCCATGTTGTCCTTTATCAACAAAGAGACTGTTGTTGTTTTTTCTGTCAGTTGTCCTTTAAGAGCAGAGCCTTTTTCATTTCCATGTTGTCCTTTATCAACAAAGAGACTGTTGTTGTTTTTTCTGTCAGTTGTCCTTTAAGAGCAGAGCCTTTTTCATTTCCATGTTGTCCTTTGTCAACAAAGAGACTGTTTTTTTTTTCTGTCAGTTGTCCTTTAAGAGCAGAGCCTTTTTCATTTCCATGTTGTCGACAACATTTCCTTTGTCAACAAAGAGACTGTTGTTTTTTTCTGTCAGTTGTCCTTTAAGAGCAGAGCCTTTTTCATTTCCATGTTGTCCTTTGTCAACAAAGAGACTGTTGTTTTTTCTGTCAGTTGTCCTTTAAGAGCAGAGTCTTTTTCATATCCATGTTGTCCTTTGTCAACAAAGAGACTGTTGTTTTTTTTCTGTCAGTTGTCCTTTAAGAGCAGAGCCTTTTTCATTTCCATGTTGTCCTTTGTCAACAAAGAGACTGTTTTTTTTTCTGTCAGTTGTCCTTTAAGAGCAGAGCCTTTTTCATTTCCATGTTGTCCTTTGTCAACAAAGAGACTGTTGTTTTTTTCTGTCAGTTTTCCTTTAAGAGCAGAGCCTTTTTCATTTCCATGTTGTCGACAACATTTCCTTTGTCAACTGTTGTTTTTTTCTGTCAGTTGGTCTTTAAGAGCAGAGCCTTTTTCATTTCCATGTTGTCCTTTGTCAACAAAGAGACTTGTTTTTTTTCTGTCAGTTGTCCTTTAAGAGCAGAGCCTTTTTCATTTCCATGTTGTCGACAACATTTCCTTTGTCAACAAAGAGACTGTTGTTTTTTTCTGTCAGTTGTCCTTTAAGAGCAGAGCCTTTTTCATTTCCATGTTGTCCTTTGTTAAAAGAGCAACTTTTTTTCGTCCCATGTTGTCTGTTAACAATAGAAACGTTGTTGTTGTTTTTTCATATTATCATTTAGCAACATTTTTCTCATTACATGTTGTCTTTTGTCAACGGAGGGCATCGTTTTTTTTTTTTTCGTTCCATTGTCCTTTGAGGTGCCATGTCTCCTCTCCAGTAAGAAAAACTGTCTTTTTTGCATACTTCCACGTAGTCTAAGGACAAGGGGGGGAAAAAAAGAAAAATATATGACATCAACTAGAAAACCCTTCAAGTTTCCTGATTCTGCTACTCGTCTAGAACTGGACAAAACACAGCTTTGTTCATGTTCGAAGTGTCCACTGTAAAATATCCTTTAAATGTCATGGCTCTGTTTCCACTGGCAGGAGTGAAAATGTCAGAGGCTACAAGCACGACACAAACAGGTCATTACACACACACAGACACTGCGAACATTAATCATATGTGTCACTTGGTATGACTACGGTATTCTCGCCTGAACATCACTTCATGCAATTGTGCTTCGTAACTCAATCTTGTCTGAAATTTGTACAACATACTTTAGGAAATATATCAAAGTTCAGTTAGACTGTTTATAATGACTGTGTATGTGTCCACTATCTCCCAAACATTAATTTACTGCACCTGCTAGCGGATAATTTTTCAGTTTTGCTTTTGTTTACGAGAAAGAGAACGAAAACAAAGGATAGCATTCTCTCTATTTTTAACCCTCCAATTAAATGCTAGGTGATAAATTCCGAGGCTGTTGGCCCCTGTGAATTCGATCTCTTTTATCGGAAATTTCTTTCCCATGTTGACGAATGTTCCTGAGAGAAAATTGACTAACTATTTATTTTCTTCGTCGTTCGCACACAAATTGAGTACCAAATTGTTCAAATTTCTCCTGTTGTTTGGGAAGAGAAGATAATTTATGAAGATATTTGGTGTAATGACAGCCCTGCCAGTCTCCATTTCGTATGAACATCAAAGCTTCTGATTTAGAGCAAACAATCTTCGAGAGAGATCCATGGATGGTTAAGAAAAATAGTTCAAGTTCTTACTGAATTAAAAAAAAAAAAAAAACGAGTCTATCTTCTGTAAACTAATAGATAATAACAAATGCACAAATCACAAACAAGATACAGCGACATCTGGTGTTCTTTCCTTTGCTCTTTTTTGTTAGCATTGTAAACTGTTTGAATCCGAGAAAAAAAAAAGGTGCATGTTTTCTTACTTTTAGCAGTCCCTGTTGCCAATCCTCCAATTTATCTTTACTGTTTTTGATTAATTCTTAGTGTCTATTAATAGAATTGCATCTTTATCAGTAGCCCTTAGCTTTTCATTATAGCCTCTTATCTTCTTTCTCTGTTCCCATTTGTCTTTACTTTGCTGCCCCCCCCCGTCCTTATCGGATTCATTCTCTCTTGTGTGACCTTCTTCCAATGTGCCGAGACGAACCTGTACAGATGAAGCATTTTGCTGACACTTAATCTTTGTTGATAAGCAGCCATTTTGTTTTTTCTTCACAATCAAAATAGATCCCTTGAGAGTGTCCTGTTACTTTTCCCCAAGTATGATTAAATCTCCTCAATGTTAGCCATGTTTCCTTTTCTTTCGATCTCTCTCTGTTATCTGCGACATTAACTCCTTTCATTCCCCCCCCGCTTCGTTTCCCCCCATATCAAAAACGTTCCCGAAGTCTTCCATGTTAGAGTTATTGCCTCAGGTGGGGAACTACTTACCGCTTCTTTTTCTTTTATTTTTTTCATTTGAGCTCGAAGATTTTACTGCGAACGAAGAATAAAAAGCACTATTTTGAATGATACAAGTCAACTGGTTCAGATGGTGAACCTACTAAAAAAATATAAAAAACATAAAACGGGCTCAGGTGTCCTTACGAGATTAACAACGACATTCTAGTGAACTAGTGCTTTATATAAACAGCTTAATTTATTAGTAATAAAATTCTGCAAAAGTTTTAATTTAATATACATATATTTGTGGAAAGAATTGCTGGTGTGTGTGTGCGAGTGAGCGAAGTGGAGTGAAGACTGCATCTTGTAGTAGGTGAAGTTTAACATGAAGATTATCTGTCACACTTGGAATTTTTTGGCTATTATGTTTTAGCGTACAATTTTTCATTTACAAACTTTGTTGATTAAGATCTTGAGAGACAAATGTTTATCTATCAATAATTCATAAGGATAATATTCCTTCCTTATCCTTATAAGGACTGGCTTAAAGGGGCGAAGCAAGAATGCTTTTCATCTTCCCCGTTATCTGTAGAGGACAGTGTATGGATAAGGTGTTATTGAGCATTTAAAGCTCTGATCATGGCAGGAGGGTAACAGCAATAGCCGAGCCTCAGTTAGAACTTCATTGGCTACAGCATTACCCCCCAAGGGTATTGGATTGAATGAATCAATCCCCCAATATCCCTTATAAGGATAAGGACTGCCTTAAAGGGGCGAAGCAAGAATGCTTTTCATCTTCCCCGTTATCTGTAGAGGACAGTGTAGGGATAAGTTGTTATTAAGCTATTAAAGCTCTGATCATGGCAGGAGGGTAACAGCAATAGCCAAACCTCAGAACTTCATTGGCTACAACATTGCCATCCATTACCCTCCAAGGGTAATAATTTCTTTTCCATCATCATTCCCCCCCAATATCCCGCTCTCACAATTTAATATTATAGCATTCCTCATATAATTAAAAAAAAGGTGTATATCCTATATTTTATTTATTATTTAAAATAGAATAAACATTTTAAGTGTGTGTGTGTGTGTGCAGTTATTTAATGCAGACAAGGAAATCACTAGAGAAATAGTACGTGTACACACACACCCAAATAGGGTACAGATCTCAGTTTTTCATAATTCTAGGTTAATAGTTTGCTAGTCTTACACACACACACACACACAAAGTATTATTTACATACAACGTAATGTAGTATGTTATGTTCCCGCTATAACCTACAATATAAAGTGTATGAAAATTCTCTATATTTATGCTATAAATTTATTACTATATCAGTACATAAAGTGCTATGTATATACATATGGAAGATATCATACTACCAATACATCTTTGGTACCATGGCAACTCCTAGTCTGTAATCCTATGAGAACGATAGAGAGAAGAATGTAGGGTGAATACAAATACAGTTTCTAAGAAATACTTTGAGTAAGGAAAAGAATATAAACCAAAGGATTGATGGATGGTAAAGAAAACGTACTCATCAAATTTTCAAAGTATTTGGTAACAAAAAAAAAAAGAGATAAATCTTACCTGTCAATGGTTTTGTTTTGGAATATTGAAAAATTCTTCGATGAAATATGTGTTTTAAAAGGTTTGTCTGCAGATGACTCATGCCATGATTTAAACAACACTCAGATGTAAGTCACTCATTCCGGATATTGACAGTATCGATCCGCGACACTTTATAGTAGCTGAAGCAACCATAACGAACAGCTCTTAAAAGAGAATTTAAACTGATATTTGCTTTGTAGCATCAGGAGAAAGTGCAAGAACAAGAAAGTAGCAAGAACATCCAAGATATTCATAATAAAGACTCATATGCTTATAATCTATCATTAGCTTGTAACGATAGATTAAACGCATAGGATCTATCATTACCTTTGTAATATAAACTGGCTGTTGCACCTACAAATACCGGGCCACCGATTTAGAAACCTTTATGCAGATGTATGTAAACATCACCTTACGCAGCGTATATGCAAAATACTTGGTCATGTGCGTCACCACGTGTTTTAGGCAACTATTTAAGAATACTGCTGATCAGTAATCGTGAATAGTATTTGATCACAATTGGGAAAAACAAAGGATCTTTCGGGGTTCGATAAAGGACTTAGTGTGGGTACCTGTCTGGCGAAAGCCACCATTTTGAAAATGGTGGCTCTCGCAGAGCAGACTGGTTTCTCAAAAGAAGAGAATATTCAGAGTGTTTAATCAGTGGAAAAACAACGCACATTGCTTGTCTAAGAGGCGTGTGGTCCTAAGAACGAGAAGGCTTGTTCAGAGAAAACTTCCTGTGTGCCGAAGCATTTAATGAAGGCTGTTCCCGACCAAGTTTTCAGGTCTTCTTTTATTTTGTCTATCCATCTAATTCTGGACCGCCCTTTGGATCTTTTACCTTCCATCGTTGTATTCAGGGCTTTAGTTGGTAATCTTTGTGTTCCCATTCTGGTCACATGGCCAAACCATCGCAGTCTTCTTTCTTGGATTTTGTTTATTATTGTTATTTCTTGTACCTCACCAGACTATGCACTGGGAATTGAAGAAAATCGGTATTTGCACTCATTAAAGGAGGTCCAACACAGTATTGAATAAAAGGTTTTAATTCAGTGGCCATAATGTGTACATCGAATACCTAGTAGGTACTATTTATAATACTTTTTTTTATGATTATTGCTATATTGCAGTTATTTATTATTTCTATCCACGTCTAAATATTCAGTTCTGAAATAGCACCGTTTATTGATGGGGGTATTTTTTCACTGAGTGCATTTTATCGAACGATTGTAGTTGTTTTTAATTTTATGAATCCGTCATCATTTTTCTTACTCTATACGAGCTGTTTAGACTCAATATTAGGTTTAAATTCTCTGTACAAAATCCCATTCGCGTATTTTTCTCTAACTTATGTCCGTGATAGCCAGCCAGGTAACTGTCTTCAACCGTGACTTCATGTACTTTCAAATATCATAAATACAACGTTTAATAATTCGTGTATAGTGTCTAGTTATGAGCACACTATTTCAAATTATCGGTAAAAAGAGAAATACGATCGAACTCGCTTGGCTGTTTCCCATAAAGTCACAGCAACTACACCGAAATTCATTGGCTGCCTTCCTAGCATGTTATTGGCCTTAGTGACGCAATTTAATACGACTTTTGGAAGTAAGTGGACACCCTCCCCCTCTTTTATACTCCTCTCTGCTATCTTTCCTACTTAGAGACGCAACCTAATGACGAGGGGTGGGGGAAGAGATAGGGAAAGGAAGACATGTTATTAATATCTCCAAGAGGAGAGAGTGTTTCATTAGCTTTGGGCTAGAGTCTCTTTCCTTCACCTGCAAGCTCATAATCAATTCTCCCAAATGGAGAGACTTCGAGGTGTCCATTACTTGTCTATAAATGCATAACTAAAGTCGTAAGCCATAACATAAACTTCGTTTTAATTGATCAATAAATAATTATTCCACTATTTATCCTCGACTGTGTATGTGCACTCTTTAAATATCTCTGGCTGTTTGAATCATCTCTCTTCATTTTACACTAGTTCATTTATTACGTGTGTGTGTGTGCGCGCGCGCGCGCTACGTATAGGCTTCGTTTATAATGGTCTTTACTCTTTAAGTAATTGCGAACAACTCTTAATGAGATTATTTGAAAAATTGTACTGGATTTTTATGGCTTCAAGTGAGTATTGCATTTAATTTCATAAAGATTAGCATTGCAATGTGTAGTGTAATAATAATAAAGAATATCCGGAAGATAATATGTAGTTCATATATAGATTATACTTTGCTCTCTTGTTTAAAATCCAATCTCTTTCCTTATAGAATTTTTATTTTGCCATCCCATTGGTGTTCTGTTTTACAAAAGATAGCTACGTGCATTCATATTTGAACTAGTATATCTTGTTAATATTAATGTGCTCGCATTCCTTTTATCTATTGGGATATTATATATTCATGAGATTCTCTCTCTCTCTCTCTCTCTCTCTCTCTCTCTCTTTCTCTCTTGGCATTTGAGAACCAAGAGCATCTATCCTGATTTTATGTGTATCTTTGATCTAAAAGTTACCAAAATAATTCTTAAACATATCTCAGCTAAACTTTATCTACATCTCATATATTATTGCCTTAACCTAATGCTATACATTTAAGCATCCCAGGTTTAGTTTCATGGAAATTTTTACCGATATAATGAAAGCACCTATTCATCTATGTCAGGGAAAACGATCGATGATTCTTTTTTTTTTTTTTAGGTTACCATTTGGAGCAAACGTGTAATATCGCTGAAGCTGAACAGATATTTGATCATAAAAAATAATCCAATGCATCTCGTAGACTCTTTAACAGAATTGTTTATCTTTAACGCACAAAAAACTTCCAATGAGGAGAACATTTTTTTAAAGCATTCTTGTATATATCATGAACAATTCTTAAAGCCATTGTTATATTCTAATATACATTCATGCTTTAAATTTCGGACTGGTGTAAGAATATCACGCTGTTTACTGGTTTATTAGAGCATTAAAATGGTCTGAGAAGATTCATATTTCTAACTTATCTAACTATCCACGATATTAAATATATAAGAACCTTTTACAATGTGATTCACATAAAAAATAACAATAGACTTCAAATCACGGCTCAAATGTTTGAACTTGTTCATTTTCAGAATGTGTCCCATTAAAATTAATAACACTAGTCATTTTTTTTTCAACTTTTCATACAAAAAATGATTTATAGGCGATCTTATTTTTTTCTTTTCAACAGACTGGCCACATTTCAGATAAAACTGAAAGTATCCTAAAACTGTTATGATACGAATGCAAATTATATACAAAATTCTCTTTATCATTCAGAATAGTGTTTGATTTTATTTATTTATTTATTTTTGTCATGAATTTTTAAGATTTAAATAATAATAAACTAAGTTTTTTGCTATGATATGCATGAATCCTGTACTTAAGTAGCCTTTTGGAAAGTTTAAATCGTTTTATGTCTTTTATGAAGTCAAAAGAGGTTTTGATAATTACACTGGTTTCCATAAATTAAGGAAAAAAGAAAAATCACGATAATTCAAAAACTGTATGTAATTCGGTGAAAAGCAGGATGATATGAGATGTGAAAGAAATACCCACAAAAATTGTAAATAAATAGTTTTATTCAGTAACAAATGGGTGCATGAAGACAATGGTTAAAACTGTAGAAGAGGTCAAAATGAGATTGGCTAAGTACCTCAATGTGAGCAATACAACGCTCACAACGCTGTTTCATACTGTTCATGATAGCTTTCAGGTGCTCAGTAATAACAGCCATTGTTCTGCAAAGCTCTCCTAAGTCCTTCAAGTACGTGTCTCTAGTTCTCCTGGAGCACGTCTGGTATCGCTTTGCAACTAAATCGGGATTCGTCTGTAAACATTGGTCTTGGATCCAGTTGACGTGGAGCCAGGCCCATTTCAAACATTCTCAACTGTGGCATGGGGATAGGCACAAGAAGATTACGAGTCGCCTAGCATACAGACTTATAAGTTTATAAGTTATAAGAAAAATAATAAAATATAATAAAATATTAAAATAAGATATTAAAATAAAAATAAAATATTAAAAAATAAAAATAAGTATAAAAATAAAAAGAAACATAACTTATTTTTATTCATGCCAAAAACAGTGTAAACCACGGGTCGCCAAACTTCTTTGACCGTCGACCCCTTCAAGAGTTTCTTGACTTTTTATCGACCCCCTCTATTTCACTATTACGTAATTATAATAGGACAAGCAAAAAAGACGCTTATGTGAGTTTTTAGATTGTTTATTTTATACTTACAGTGTTTCTTGTATGTATAATATAGTATATATTATTATATTGGCTTAACGTCAAAGGGATACGTTTTTGTTTTTGATGTCCTTCTTAACATTACATATTTGATAGAGGGATGAATAATATATAAAATATAAAATTTAATTTAGATAACAATAATACAATCTTCCTATAGGTATATATAGGATGTACAAAACTACCAGCCCTGCTCAACTCTTCAACATATTTAGTTCGTGAATGAATAACGATTGAATTATAATATGTATGTTGATGAATTTTAGAACATTAACGCTCACTTGTATGTCGATGCGCAAAAATGAGACTGGGATCGAATACATGTAGGTATAAGTAAATAAGCAACCACGCACGTGTTGCAATCTCTACCGACATCCATTTATTGGTAAATACGTCATTTTGGCCTACATGATTGGCTTCCGTAACTATTTTCATGACCTTGCTCCATCTTACAGGTCCTATTCATGTCACTGTTCCCACGATTCACTCTTAATTGCGTTGTCATTCAGGATGGAGGTAATCCAAGTTAACCGAATTAAATGTTACCCGTACAATGATGTCTTACATTTTTCTATCGACCCCTAACAATGTTATATCGACCACTTTGGCGACCACTGGTGTAAACAATCGCATTAAACGGCTTTGAGTTTCTTAATACAGATATCGTTTTCTGTATTTCGTCCGAAACATCTTATTTATATTAAATTAATCATTAAATGTCTAACCTTTTACAGCTTTTTCATGATAAATTTGGAAATGGAACAGCATTTAAAAAAAAAAAAAAAAACTTTGATAATAAAAAAAAATCAGATGGCGCCAGGTTCGTTCAAAATGGCGGATGCCCTTGCAATATAATATCTTAATACTAGATATTTATCTGTCATTTCTGTGACATCGCATGTTACTTCAATAAAAGCATTGTTGTTGGTAACACATAAGAGACTGTGAAAAGTAGTTTATTCTTTGAACTCAAACATGTAACAACATTTCCAAATCTATCTTTATTTTTATTTGGAATATCTTTCGTTTTTACATTCATATAACTAGAAACAAATAGAAACTTTATGCCAGTTTGTTACCTTATTATTATTTTTTTAATTGTTTTGACGGTATGTATTACATTTTTGCATTATAGAAGATAATTTTAGTCTAGGAACATGTATTCTACTTTGAGGATTTTTTTTCGCGGATATAATTTCAACTCTTAATATATACGAAAGGCCTGCGTTTAGAGATACCGTCACAAATAGCGGATTTTTATTCAGGCAATTTAGGTTGTTATACGAAAAACAAAAACTTGTCTTCTTATAAAATATTTTTCTTTCCTTCCACGTTATTTCCCCTTTCTAATTTTCTCTCTTTCCGTTCTTCTTCCATGTCTGCACACACTGCCCGTGTAAATTGCACTCATCAACAAACGCCAAGTTTTCTCCGTCAGCATTCCTGACGGGCAAAATAGCGAAGGTTCTCCCACTGATGAAATTATCACGGACCGATGTACAAAAATTAAGGGCCTTCTTCATCGTCAAATTCTGAAGAATTAGTGTACCGTTAAGACAAATAGTCCCCCTCATAATTTCTGGTCTTAATCGTCTTCTGGCTTCTTGGCCTAATTTAATACTAACGCGACGGGACTAACCTAATAAGATTTCCGCATGTTACCTCTTGCGACTCTTATCTTTAAACACAGCTTTTGGAGCTTTTACGTTTGTCTGCTGGCAAATAGAATAACGGTAAGAAGATGACTCAGTGTTTGCTCTGAGGGACGTTCTTTCCACATATAATAAGAATCCAGTTCTAAGATTCCTTTCAGCAAGAAACTCTTTTAAAAATCTAAATTCTTCATCCATCGACAAGTTTATTAGATTTTCGTACAAAACTCTGGCAAGAACGACATTTTTATTCCAACATGTAATAATAAGTAAATGCCAGACAACATAATTAAATTGCTTTTTTCTAGACCCTTTTTTTTTTTTTTTTTAAATTCACATCACGATAGTTAACAAGACAGGTACAGTGTGAATAGTAGTAAAGGTCCGTCTTCTTCAGTAAAATATGAAAATGAATGCCAAATATGTGAAAGATAACTTCGACCGCGCGCACACACATACATACAACTGAAACCGAAAGTAACGACTGTTTTAGGTACCAGAAATTAAAAACTAAATAATAGAATAATGATACCTGTACGTGTGTATCAATATTGTTGAATGTGAGACTTGACTATGTCAAAAAAAAAAAAAAAAAAAAAAAAAAGCCTAAAAAATGAAAATGTGCGTTGCTTCCATACCTATCCACCAGATGGCCCCGCTTTATCGGAGGCCTGAAGTGGCTTGGAAAGTTACATGTTTGATCTTGAGTAGGTTTTCTGGACAATATAAAAGATTTATAAAACAATAAATACTTATATATAATATTAATAAAAACAGAAAAAAATCCTCAACTCCCCTATTGTATGACATAGGTTTACATAAACCTTCGTGGGTAAGAATTACATAAAAAAAAAAAAAAGACCATCTGCTGTGTGACCATATAAGAGTACAAACAGCCATAGACGATCATACATACTTCCATTTATTTTTATTATTATTTTTAAATTAGTTTTAATGAAAATATCTTGTTACGTTGCTGTCTCTTCAATATCATTGTGGTCCTCTTTTATTCTTGTAAATTAAGTACTTATAAGTACATCCAAACATTATACTAAACGGAAAAAAAAAAGATGATGAATGAAGTATGAATAAAAGTATTTACTTCTTTTTTTTTTTTTATCTATAGCTGCTAATGAAACTTGTAAGACTAGCTGAAGGTGTTAACTAAAATTTCTTGGCACACGGCCAGGAAATGCACGTTAATAAACAGGAGTGCTTCTATTGCACGGGTGCATTGCCTAAATGTGCTTCTCTTAAAGTTTAACATGTCTTATTACCTGCGAGTACTTGTTATCTATTTTTATAACATTTCTACACTAGTTAAAAACATCGGAATGCCCTACTGAATATTCTTAAAACTGAGACTATCGTCACAAGGTGTGAAATATTTATGCACATTTTATGAATCTCTGAGTGCATTTCGACAGCGTAATTCGGTATCATTTTTCTTTAAATTACTCAAGTTGTTCGACTCTGTAGATGTAGTTGGAATAGTCCAAACACGAACTATTAAAATGGCCTCTTTTAGTTTCGATAGAGTCAGCAGATGAATGATGGTAGCGTGGGCTTAGCGACGACCAGTTTTTAGCTGGATAACTTCCAGCAAGTTACTTTTACTACTTAATATATTTTTTTATAGTAATATTGATTTATTCGGATGTATCGATCATCTATTTTGACATTAAGAATACTTCCTAACTGCCACACGGAAGAACCTCAGTTACACATACAAAATTGGTCTTGCCGAAGTCAATTTTAATGCTGACTCTTATAATAATAATAAAAAAAAGGCACTTATTTGAAAATATTACAGACATGCTGTTTTTATCTGTCTAAATTCATTCCTTTAAAGGATTGCAGTAACTGCAGAACCATTCTGAAGTGGTTTTTACATCATGCCCTCTTTAAATACTAGATCCCGCATCTTTTGTTTGTCTATTTTGCGGTGTAACTAGCTCCTACGGCCTGTTCGCCCATCTGATTAGAACTTCTATTCCCTTTGAGAGCTCTTGAAGAAGGACTGATGTTTCTTATTTCTTTCTTACGTTCTTTTTTTTTTCTTTTTCACCCTTACCTGTGTGTGTGTGTGTGTGTGTGTGTGTGTGTGTGTGTGTGTGTGTGTGTGTGTGTGTGTGTGTGTGTGTGTGTGTGTGTGTGTGTGATGGCGTTGTCATGGCAACCTAAATAGGTCGCCGAGGTAGCCAACGCTAGTTATTTGAGTGTGCAAAAAAGATAGAATAGCTTGCATCCTTACAATTTCCTTTTGGCACATACACCCTCTTTTAGCTAAAGACAGCAGCTGCTATTTCGTGAAAAGAAACGCCTTCAAAGCAGTTGGAATTAATAAGGATAAATTTCACGCGACCCACTCGAATCTTCCAATGAATAAGGCCTACTTGAAGATTTAATCTTCATCTGCTGCATGTTGCTTTTTCTGTTTTTAAATTTTATTTCTCGTCTACTTTCCTCCGTTTTTATGTAGAAAAACAGCATCCAATATCTAATAAATCTCCATCGTGCGAAAGAATGGGAATGAATCTGTTTTTTTTTCAGCTTTTAAAGGTCACCTGTCATCGGCAATGGAATTTGACCATCGAGTTACCAATTGGCTGGTTTCAAAGAATACCTTACACCTTCCATTCATCAGAGACACTTAATGGCAATATGATTAGGTAATTATTAATCGTGAACTCAGCAGTTTTATTAATAAATATTTGATTAGGTCCACTGTGAGCTAATGACATGACTTAAGATCCAGATGGAAAGCCTGTTGGCTATATCGTTACAGAGGTAATATATAATTGCTAAATGATTAGATTCCTGCTTTGTTTTCCAGTATGCAAATGGTTAATTAGGGATTTGGGGAGATTCTGTAGTTGATGTCATTATCGAAACGGGTGTTAGCAGTGTGTGCGTTTTGTGTTTTGCTGTCTTTGCAAGTTGGTTGTTAAGTAGTGTTCTTTCTGCTGCAAAATGCGGCACACTTTTATAACTACATTTCCGTAATTGGATACTTGTATAAAGCTCTCCTATCGATCTGAATTCAAAATCAAATCCTTCTGTTCCTCTAACAGTTTGCATTGAACTTAACGATTAATCCTTTCTATTCATCGTTTTAATTATTTTTATTATTATTTTATTACCATGTTTTATTTTAACCCAGAATTAAATTTTGATGAATTTAATCAAAATTAAGTACGTGCATGCACCTACTAGGTGGCAGAGCAGTCAATGTATATTTCCGCTGTCAACAGCAAATTCCTCAATAAATATATTGACGATATATTTATTGACATGTGGAATTTACATGAATCAATACAAGTTGGAACAGCGCGTTAGGGTTCACGTTGCATTCGAAATCTTTCGCCCCCTGGTGCCCAAACTGTGTATTAATTTTGCTGATGTTACCAAGACGAAACACTAAATCCTAAGAAACACTGGATAATCTCTCTAGTTACAGTTATCATCATTACAATCAGCGTTATGTAGGTTTAAGAAACATAAGTAGGTTGCCAAGTTGTTTTTGCCGCGTGAATAACTCTCCATCTCTACTCCCTGTTCTTAGCTATGGGTTTGAATTCCACTGAGAGCATGCGTCTTTGTAAACATCGTTTAGATGTTACCCGATGAGACCAGGATCCTGGAGGCCTGAAGTGACTTCGAAAAAAATGTACCCTTAGAGTAGGTTTTCCAGATCTAATTATTGACCTACCTGCGGTATTAATGAATTCACATTCAAACTACAAAAAGTACGATTTTTTTATTCGCTATACCAATGAAAGACAGAAGAGCTTTTTTGTTACAAAGATTTTCAATCGAGAATGGATAAATTGTATATCTGAAGATGATCAACAGAATTGTCTCGAAACGTTGTACATTATATGTTCTAGGGAGACCAGCACTTACCTAATCTCAGTAAAAACATTTCATGTTGTTCGTTGCTTTTTTTTTTTTTTTGTTTGTTTTTCTTCACTCATGGGGCTTCTGTTTTTTCTCCACTGTTCTCTTTTTCTACGAGGTACTTTATGTTTAACGTGGTCTTTGTCCTCTGCTAACCCATTTCCACTCTGTGTTTCCCCGACCGCACTTTGACCTCTGCTGTTTGATCATAAAAATCTCAGATCGGCTTACCTGTAATTACGTTACTGCCACTCGGACTCTTTTTCTACTGTCTCCTTCAGAGCAGAGAGAGTAAATCTAAGGATGCACTACAGAAAGAAAGCTAAGTAAGCTTACTTTCATCTATCTAAGTTAAAGACGGTAAAAAAAAGCTGGATAAAAAGCTAATCTTTTTTTTTTGTGTATGTGTGTGTGTACAGCGGACACGGCAAAGAGTTTTGTTGAAATCGGCATTTCTGTTTCTTTCCAAACATTAATCTAAAAAAAAAAAAAAGATTTATAAGTACTTTGAAAATAATACAAAATACTTCTAGATTGTACAATTAATGTTGCACCACCTAGTGTCTAAACTCTGCACTAATTTCGATGATTGTTATTTTTTGCATTAGATTATACTGTATATGAAATATTATGAGCTCTGGGCATAAAGTAACGATACTGATTTTGCTGAAGTTGTATATTTTAGCAAATTCATTTGTTTGTCGTGTCCTTTGCAATTACAACTCCATCAAAAAATTGCAGATTTCAAAGAATGCTTGCGCAAATTGGTCTACTTTAAATCATATCGAAATTTTCCTATTTGATTGCGTCAACGATCAAGCCTACAGGAAGAGCAATTTGACTTTTATTTTTAATTTCGCTCCACATCTGAAACCTGTTTTCTTTTTCCCCAACAAACTCAGGATAGCACTGAAAAACAGGTTTAATGACCTCATCTTTTTTTTTTCCAAAAAAGCACGCCTTTTTAAAAAAAATTAAAATAGCAGAATAGTGTTATTCAACTTGTTCTTCAATTTAACTCCAAATGGCTTGTACAAAGCCATTATATCATATGTTTACTAAATAAAAATATTTTAAATAATAAAAAATATAATTTTTGGTTTGTTGTTAAAATCTAACATCAATATTTTACAATTATATATTGAAATATATTTTCGCACCATTTTTTTATTTGTATGTGAGAAATATGACAAATATACGACACTACTGTTATGTACAATTTTGCCAGTAGTTGGCGTAAGCTGCAATGAACGTGTTACGTATGTTGGTTCAACTTCAATTATATCTTGCGCCAACTAGTGGCTAAGTTGTACATTAATTACGGTGACGTCACTGGTGAAATAACGATCTCTTGTAATAACACTAATTAGTTTACCCATCGAAAGATTTCTCTAATTGGGTCTTTGTACCAGAGTCACTAGCTTGTCCTCGAACTCAGAAAGGGGGTCCTTATGTATATACTGTCATTGGTTTTATTGAATTTTGTAATGAAATTCTATTCAAGAGATTTCGACAATCTAATCTTAGGATTGCACATGTTCGCATTTGTAATGTTCTTTCTAATCCCGTAGTTTTCGGGAGAGATTTCGACGCTACTTTAGTGATAACTAGCGGTTGCTTAATACAACGAAATGCACAACGAAAAGAGTTGTGCTTCTCGACAACTCTAATCCCAATACGCTGCATTTACTAATCTGTAATAACTATGTGTGAACATTTCTAGAAGGACTTCAAAGAGAAATGCGTCTTGATAGATTGAAAATGCGCTTAACCACAAAGAAAAATGAAACTAATGGAGAGATTCTCCGAAGGAAGTTTGTTTCCAGTCTATTGATAAATTTCGACTGGGGGTTAAGTTTGGCAATAAATGTGAATACCCGCAATTTGGTATGGATAAGCCTAGTTACCGCTCTTATGGAAATGAGAATTTGTGGTCGAACTCGTATATGGGGGGGGGGGATAGTGATTAAGAACAACCTTTTTAGAATTTATTTATTTTTCACTGTATTTATTGCAAATCTGGTTATTCGGAATTTAAATTACTAGATGAATGGCTATAATAATTATAAATTATTATTATTATTAGTTTTCTGGTGTTATTTCTGGATAGAAATAACAATATATGACTCTCTCTTCGCATAATAAATACTTCAATAAATGGACAATGATTTTTAAATGTGTTTCTAAGCCTTTTTTCAAGTATTAAGTTATGTAGTATTGATTAGTAGTTGTTGGTTGACGCGTACATACAAAATGTTCAATATGCCCGATCACAGATGCGAGAACCTTGGCTGGCGATGTGTCAAGAAAAGTCAATTCATGTTGAAGGAGAGGAAGGAATAAGGCAATGTACAAATTCGTTATCAACACGCGAAATCACGTGCTTTATACATAAATTTTCTAACTATTGCACAAGCAAAATAGTCGCTTTAAAAACTAGAATTTTTATTAAAAAAAACAGCTAATTTTTCGACGTATAATAATAACACTCATCCCACGAAACACATTGTTTACCCTGTTATCGGAATGGATTCGCCTTCTTCTGCCATGCATAGAATTGTCGAGGGGTCTCGCATCTGTGGTCGCACAGTACATGGTAACATCAATTTCCTCTAACCTCGTAGCTTTCGAGATTTATACTAGTCTTAGAGTGTATTTATAAAAGATAGATTATAGCTTTCCAAGACCTTGTTTAAGTTTGTTGTTACCCTCTGTTTTTTTAACAGTTCATCGAAAAATTCCAGGAGGTGAAGGAAGCAACTCGCCAAGCGGCTCAGCAGAAAGCCCAAGCCCAGACCAATGGAAGTGCATCTACACCAGTGACCTCAGCCAGCGCGTCCCCAAGCAGCACTAGAGGCCCACCCTTACAGCAGCAAATACAACCACCACAATCTACCACCCCTCAACCGATAGAAATCTCCGAAGAAATCACTGTGAACGCCTTAGCTAATCAGGTGGATCACATTGGGGTTTCGAATACGTTGCCGGGCAACGTGAATGATATCGCCAATAGTCTGAAGTCCTCTCTGGTTGCCCATCAAAGAAGTCAAAGTCTGTCCGGGTTACAGGCGAGCAAAGTGAGTATCAATAATGCTTAAACTTGACTATGCACATAACTGTTTAAGCCCAAGAAAACCTTCTTAATTAACTAAATGGACCATCTTGGGGTTTCATTACCAAGCAACTTAAATATCAGGTCGAAGTTGGCCCTGAAGAGAATCCAAAGTGTCACCACAATAGAAGAGTTTAAAGTGAGTATCCCCTTCTGAACCCAGATGAGATGAAAAAAAAAAAAATTTCAGTTTACCATCTCATTAAAATGTATGTAAATATACTTTAATATCATTTTAGTGCTGTGTGCAAATCTCAGATCTTTGGTGAGCATTCCAGCATACATCCCACTAATCTGGATAGAACAGTCGTCGTAAATGTATATTGAATTCAGATATATTTGGCGATTTTCTTAATCCCATTCTATTTCACAACCCCCTATGATAATTGATTGAATCCTTGTCGAACATCCCAATAATTATGTCGATTTAAATTTATCAAACATTCCTTGGTTCCTGAGGTTTAATTAATAAAAAAACAAACAAAAATTACTTTGCCCTAACAATAGATAGTACTTCATGTCCAACCTATATATTCATAATTAAAACCTTTTTTTTTTTTTTTTCCCAGTTCGAATAGTTAGATCCTATATCATATTGTGCTCTTCGTGGACACCAATGGTTAAATAATCTAAATTCTCTTCTCTGAAGAGCAAAAGTGGTTTTCCATGTCAAATCAAGTATAATTTTTTAAGACTTAATTTTCTATTTTATTTTGATTCTGTAGTTTCATTTAAAATGCTTTTGCAACTGTGTTCATGATCATAAGCGATGTCATACATAATTGTATACATAAATTTAATCCAACTGTGCGTGAAAACAGCAAGTTAAGAAATAATTTGTTTACGGAAATATTGTGAATATTCAATTAGGAATGTCTACGTCAGTATTCACGTGATACGATTATAGTCTACTATGCAAAGCCCGTAAATGTCTGCTTTATGGATTTAGATAAAATTGATAAAACTCACAGAAAACAAATCTTCGTTTATTTCAGAAAATGTTTTTTCAGTTTCAGATTTTAAAGAATGTTAATTTCTAGTTTAGCTAGCAATGGTTGGTCGATTGCTACTAATGGCTCATGCAAAAAAGTTAAGCAAGTTTGAGCCCGGTTAGTGGATGGAAGGGAACAGTCGTTCGATGTTGTTGGCACACACTCTTCCTCGATGAGTCTGGGACTCTCTGGAGGTGTCACATAATAATAATTTAATTTATAGTTAGAATTAGAGATCCCTTTTATATTCTTAACCATCCAAGTTTTTTTTTTTTTGAAGTCTGAAATAGAAGTGAGGTCACTCGTATTATTTTTACTTATTTTTGGATGTTTTTTATTTTTCTCTGAAATAATAATGTAACTTATATTTCATCTATTTATTTTTCATTAAACTCAAAATTAAAGATTTTCTTTTTTAATATTCTACAATAATTTTATATACCTTTAAATCTATTATATTATAATATTACAATTAATTCCGCAAGACTTTTTTTTTCGTGGAATTTTTGTAAAATAATTTGTTAAAAAAGTGTGCAAAATTTTTTGGCATTATTGGTCGTTTTTTTTTTTTTTTCATTTTTTATCTCACTCGTAGTTATTAAATAGACTTACACAATCAACCTACCAATTTTGTATTCTGATTTATACTTTAATCTTTGTAACCCATCAAAGAAGAAAGAATACATTTGGAACACTTCCACCAAGTGGTTGTTCTTATAACCCCATTAAACCAACCGTATTTTTATTAAAAATTGCTCTGCCCATTTGGGGCTAACCACTACAGGAGTAGTTAATCCTAAATTATGCTTCCCTTCCACAGTTCGTTTGTGGTCTCTTTATAATCTTCCTGAATAGCAAATTGGTAACCATAGAAACTGCTTTCACTGAATTTGCGCTGATGAGACTTGAATGCCAGCTAAAGACTCGAAGATTCTGATGAAAGTGTTGGTAGTCAAAACTCGTTGCTTTTATATACGTATATATCAAAGTAATAATGGTTATCAGTTTGGTTATTAATTGGCTTGGGGAATGAAAATTACTCGGTGATTTAGAAAGAGATGAGTTTCACGTTGCATTCCAAATAATGACTTGATCGTTATATTGGCAAGAAAATGAAAGATAGAAAATGATAATTCAGAGGCTTTCGCGGTTGTTCCCCTTCTCCGACTTTAAATTATAATGTTTTTGTTTCAGTGTTGTATTTCGTTTTCTTCATTATTTAGAAAATAAACTAAAATATATTTTTTTAAAAAATAAACAATATGAATACTAACGAACTGGACTCTATCATCAAAGAAAATTTTCGACCTCTGAAGTTCGTTTCAATTTGGAGGGGAGTGCAGAAAATCGAAAAACAAAACAAAACTCCTGAAAGCCAACCCTGGAAATGATATTTTTGATCTTTTTCTGTCAAATATGGCACTCGAATGAAGTAGAAGACAGTTAATACAACTCAGAAATCAACAATTGAAATATAAATGCGTATTTCAAACTTCGAAATGAAAATCTTTTTACATCTTTCTGCTGATTTAACGTGTAAAACATAATCTGAGAAGAATGTCGCCACTTATTCTGAAAATTATCTGTAAATTGGTAATAAAACAACTGTTTTATTGCATCCAGTGTCTCGTGTTTATGCTTTAGTAACTTTTATCGCTTGTAATACGAAAGTGTCTGCACGCTCTTAAAGTAAGCTAGTAAAGATGGTGAAATCGATATGCAATTCATGGAAATTAATTTTGTACATTTTTAGAAGTTTAACAAGTAGGAAGTGCAAAATCCTTGAATATTTACTCACCACCAGATGGAGCAAAGTTCATAATTTTACAGTAGATGTTCATAAAACGATGTTCATTAAATTCAGTAGATAGATGGCACTAGAGTAGCTTGCATTATTTCCAACTGAAACAAGTGATATTTGAAACTATTTGATAAATTTTTAAGCTGTTTTCTATATTTTGCTATAAAATATGGATGGATTTATAATAATCTTGATTTTGTTTTCTTATTTATTCCAAATTAAGCTTTTTGGCTCTATATTTCAATAGAGAAACTTCGAGTGTACGGAATACCATTTTGTGCATAAAATGGTATTTTATATTACCCAGAGGTCCTCTAGTTGTTATTTGAGGTTTTATTATGCAACAAGTGCAGATTAAGAAAAGTAATTTGTGTCTTAGTGGGGAAAAAGAGCTATGTTAACATGCATTCAAACACGTTATCTAATTAATGTTGTCGTACGTGTTCAGTGACACAAAAGGTTCGTCGCTGACAGGTGTGTACTGCTTTCATACACCACTTTAGCAA
The DNA here is from genome assembly GCF_054136105.1 of Typopeltis vanoorti. NCBI lineage: Eukaryota > Metazoa > Arthropoda > Arachnida > Uropygi > Thelyphonidae > Typopeltis > Typopeltis vanoorti. Next base: position 35,724,466 of record NC_143561.1, on the reverse strand, counting down.
CCGTGGTGACAGATAATCAATTTATATTCTCAATTCAAGCTTACTGAGAAACGTGTGCAGTACCACCCAACTAATATCGCAGTTAAGAGAAAGCACTTGATAAACTGACAAAGCTTTTCAAGTCGCTCGGAAGATGAACAGCCACAACCCATCCTCATGTGTGGGAATTTTTTCGTGGGTCCAGATGTGTGGGCCCTTTGCCAGCAATACAAATTATTGTCTGTTGGACTTTGGAAGCGTTACTCCTTGACGTAGGAAAGTCTCCAGTCTCTTTGTTAGGAAAGTTTAACGATCATTTATTCAACATTGTTATGAATTGTGTCCATGGTGTAACAGCCAATTAAATTCCACCAATATATGTAAAGAGGATTCATTCACAGAGCTATTAATTTAAACAGTTTAAATTTTACTTCGGAAAATACATTCGTTATTTTCCGAAGAATAACCTTTTAAATTATAGTCTGTTTCGAATATTTACTGTCGTTATTGAGACATATAATTTCTTCGAATATAGTTTTGATTGATTCATGCAGAGAGAAGCTTTTCAGATCTGCGTGTTATAATAATAATAATAATAATTATTATTATTATTATTATTGGCTCAGTCACATGGTCTCTACTGTCTGAGAGGGCTCGGTAGTAAACTCATCCTGATGAAAGTTTCCACTTTCTGCTTCTAGAGGGCGTTAACCTTCTACTGCGAACTTAAAATATTACTATATATATATTAACTAAAATTCAAAGTTCATGGCAAAATAGAACTTATAAAATTCACTTAATGAATTGGTTAAAAACAAAACGGAATTTAAAAAATATGTATATAAATTTCTGTTGATCTAAAAGGATATACTTAATAGGAAAACTAATAAAGATGTAAAACAGTATAACGTAGTTTGTTTATCTCTTCGATGTTTTTTAAAAGGAAATGGACAAAAATTAGTAGTTGTTTTAATGGTTACAAAATCCCAAAGATTAAAAAGAGTTCAAATTTAAGCTGCGATATTTTTAATTAATTTCTTTAGATTTTACTTTTTTATATAAAAAATATAGAAATTATTATTTCTATATTATTATTATTATAGAATATATAATAATATAGTATATATATATATATATATATATATATATATATATATATATATATATATATATATATATATATATATATATATATATATAGTATATAGTATATGATTATTATAATAATATAGTATATTATTATTATAACTATTATTACTATTAGCTTTTTAACTTTTACAAATTATTATTATATTATCTTTAATAATATTATTAACACCTTTTATAATTATCAATATAATTGACTGAAATAATCATTTCCACTTTAACTAATGGGGTGAGTGAGTGAATCGACCGTGAGATGTGGTGATTGATTCAGTTAATCCAAAATACCCTTGGAGGGTAATGGATGGCAATGCTGTAGCCAATGAAGTTCTAACTGAGGTTCGGCTATTGCTGTTACCCTCCTGCCATGATCAGAGCTTTCATAGCTCAATAACACCTTATCCCTACACTGTCCTCTACAGATAACGGGGAATATGAAAAGCATTCTTGCTTCGCCCCTTTAAGCCAGTCCTTATAAGGACTATAAATAAACTAATGTTGTGTCCAGGAGTCGGTAATTAATATCCTTGGAGGGTAATGGCAACTGAGGCCTCTTTCACCTACTCTACCACTATGCACTCTATCTTTATTTCCTCTCCTACTATCTGCTGACTCTCAGCCTATCTTACTCTACAGGCCGATGATGAAGATTTGTTGAACTCACAAATTATTATTATTAATGGAAGGCAATGCTGTAGCCAATGAAGTCTAGCTGAGGCTCGGCTATTGCTGTTACCCTCCTGCCATGATCAGAGCTTTAATAGCTTAATAACACCTTATCCCTACACTGTCCTCTACAGATAACGGGGAAGATGAAAAGCATTGTTGCTTCGCCCCTTTAAGCCAGTCCTTATAAGGATAAGGACCAATGTTGTTTTTGAAAGAATAGGAATTAAGTTGTTTTTGATGGGCAACTTAAGATTGGTAATAATAGAAGACCAAATTAACATGCAGATATAAAGAAGTTATTATTCCTCTTTATAAGGTGTTGATACATACACATCTCGATTACCGTGCTCAGGTCTGGTCGCCTGGATTCCTTGGAGATGAGGAAGTGGTAGAAAAGATGCTGCTTACATTGATAGATTGAGGGTTACAGACGTTGGTTGATAGGCGGAGAAGATGGTTTATATAAGATTGATGCAGAGGAAAGGTGACAGAACAAAAGGTCATCCTTGGAAATTAAGTAAGAGTGGTTAACAAGGGTGCGAAGACTAGATTTTTCACTTGGAGAGTGGTGAATGAATGGAATGCGTTGCCTAACTCAGATGTCAGTGCTTTGTCTGTCAGTGAGTTTAAGGATAGGTATGACAGATATTGTGTTGATAGTTTGGGTCTTCCGAGATGAGCCTTCGGACCCTATGGAGATGTCAGTATGATAAAAATAATAAGCATTATTCCTGGTAGTTTTTTTTTTTTACTTTTATAAATTATCATTTTATGATTATTAGCATTTTAACTTGTATAAATTATTTTATAATGTTTAATAATATTATTAAGCATTATAAAATAATTTGTAAAACAGTTTTTGTTATTATCAATAGAAATAGATGAAATATTTCCTTGCTCCCCCCCCCCTTTTTTTTTTTCATTTTTGAATCTTTTGATACTTTTACTTCTCAAACTTCTTGTCATTTTTGTACCATGTGTTGAATGTTCTGAATTCCTTGTGATTTATTCCTTCTAGCTAATTATTCTGTTCTCTCTGCTAATGTACCTGTAGCTACTAGTTTTCATAAATGTCAGATTCACTGCACAAAAATATTTTTCCTGATGTTTACAAAAGAATTTAAGAGAATTCACTTAGCTGGAAACTTCATCAAAGGTTAATACATGCCCATGTTTATTTTGTACAAAATATTCCAATCATGCTTGTCTTTCAAACGAATAAAGTTTCGAAAGTAATTGGGAGTTTAAAAGTTATTAAAATTCTAAAAGCAAAATAACACCAAGGCAACTCATGCAGAAGGTATGAGTTGCCTTGATATTTTCATTTGCTATTTTCAGTCAAAAGCACCAGTAAAAGAAGAAAAAAGACAGTGAGAGAGAGAGAGAGAGAGAGAGAGAGAGAGAGATAAGATAGTAGAGATTGGGGGGGGGGGAGCTGCGGGAAAATCAGCAGCCTATTTCAAGACATTTCATTGATTGCCAGCATTCGAAGAGTTGGGGCTGATTCTGCTACCGGTTTTACAGGCAAAAACTTGAGGAAGTTCAGGTTGGTTCATCACAACCTCTACGTTCCAGTTTAAAAAAAAAAAAAAAAAATCGACTACGATCAGAACCGAATCTCTCTCTCTCTGGGGATGAAGAGGAAAATGATGAAGAACGAACTGCAGTTTTATACGAACATCTCTTCGTATCAAGAACACTTATAAGCGCATTGAAAAGTGGGCTATCGATCATTTCCCCGTTGGTCTTGGAGAATAAGATGGATCAAATGTTTATTTCCTCTTCTGATAGCGTTCGTCAAAAAAAAAGTGCACGGGATGCCCACTTCGTGATGCTGCACTGAAAATCTTCATTTCTTTTCTCTTTCCTTTAGATGAAAACATTTCTATGGGTCAACAACAACAGCCTTGAAAGTAAAAACGCCCTTTTTGTTCTTACTTTTATATTTTCTATAGAATAACAATAAATTATTACACAATTTCTTTCTGTTGTTGAGATTTGAATGATTACTGTTTAACTTTCTTCATCAATTCTTTCATTTTTATCATTCTAATCCCCCCCCTCTCATCCCCCTTATGAATGTCATCTTGGCCACCTGTCACAACGGACGCTGGTAGGATTTAATACCGATTCAGAAGCCTTTTCTTGTTGCCTTCCTTCCATCACATCTTTCTTTCCGCACTCAGACAGCTGCTATGGTCAGACAACGGAAGTTGATTGTCATTTTCTATAGACCTTCGGAAATACAGTCTCTAACACGTTGTCCGGATTCTGATCCGTCCATGCACAAGAGGATATTGTTGGTGGTTGGGAACGTCTTCCACTGCCAATAGTCGTGTGCCTGATTGATAAAGTATTGCAGGATGAGATAGTGTACTTTCTCATAAATATTGAAATACAGCCTATTATTTATTACGAATTGATGATTTTTTTCCCCTTCTCTTCTGTAATGTTCTGTTGATTTTCGTAGAGATGTTTGAACGACGTAGATATTATCAAGTAATAACTGCTGTAATTCTTTTTATATCTATACTAGGGGCTCTGACGCCTACGCCCCCCTCCCCGAGTTCCGGACTGGTAGGCCGGTTCTCCTTGAATTCTGATGACTCGAAAGGGGGGGGGGTTCCGCCCCCCCGGCGCCTATGGCGTCCAATCCCCCTGTGTTTCGGACTGGTAGGCCTGTTCTCCTTGAATTCTGATGATTCGACACTCATGGTAGCCCTGAGTTTCAAAACATTTCAAATAACTTGACAAAAAACGTGACACAAAAACGTTACAAAAAAAGGCTTATCATTTTAGGGTAGATATGGTAATTATAATAATTCTTCTAATCTTGCTGTTTTGTTAGCTTCAGAAGGAAGTAATATCATGGGTATTTTACAAGGTATATCGATGTAATTTAATTTATTTTTCTTAGAAATAATAAAGTAATATATTTCTTTAAATTTTTTAATAATTAAAAAATTGAAATTGAAAAATATTTTTAATAAAAAATTCAATTATCATTTAAAATTTCAAATAAAAATTCTAAATAAATTAAATACACTTTTAAATTTTCCATATCAAAATTATACAATTATCTTATGGCTGCTTGCATTGTATTATGAGGTACAGGGTGATTGATTCATCCAATACCCTTGGAGGGTAATGGATGGCAATGCTGTAGTCAACGAAGTTCTAACTGAGGCTCGGCTATTACTGTTACCCTCCTGCCATGATCAGAGCTTTACTAGCTCAATAACACCTTATCTCCCTACACTGTCCTCTACAGATAACGGGGAATATGAAAAGCATTCTTGCTTCGCCCCTTTAAGCCAGTCCTTATAAGGATCGTTGGGGGTGCTCCATCACCTCACCGAGTGGAGCCAACACCGAGTTGGACGGTCTTTCGGCCATTATCCAGTGGTCTAGAGATCGTCCTAATTTTTAGAGTCGGCTTTACTTAAAAAAAACAAAAAAACACCAATGTACCTCATGCATGTCGTACGAGGCGACTAAAATGGGTACCCAGGGAGGGTAATGGATGGCAATGCTGTAGCCAATAAAGTTCTAACTGAGGCTCGGCTACTGCTGTTACCCTCTTGCCATGATCAGAGCTTTATAGCTCAATAACACCTTATGCTTAGTGTCCTCTACAGACAACGGAGAAGATGAAAAGCATTCTTGCTTCGCCCCTTTAAGCCAGTCCTTATAAGGACTTTAAAAAGCATTACTTTCCTATTTTAGTGGAGGAGCCTTAACAAACATTTATCGTACAATTATAAGAAAATTATGTATTCGTGTTTTATAACAGTGATCTTTCAAAATATAATATAATAATACATTTTGTAATATAACAATTCTCAGTGCATTATGCTTGTAGACGTTCCATATTTCTTTGACGTCGAAGTATATCAATAGAAGTATGTCAACCATAGTAGTGTTAATATGTTGGGAAAGAAGACTTGCTGGTGCTTCTTGATGAGATATAAAGATTTTTATCGACGTATAGCGACCGACTTTGCGAAGGGCTTACAGAAAATGAAAATGCTATGCTCAGGATGTAGGTCACGGAAATGCAAGCACTTGAAGTGCATATTTTCCTTTATCTGCATATGGATGCGTGGGTTACTTGAATAGACTTTGGAGGTTCTTTTTTTTTTAGCAGTAAATTCAAATGTGTTATTTTAAAAGAAGTGTTTAATTTTTATTGTACTTGAACGTGGAAGCCAACAAAGGTTTATTTTCTAAAATAAAAAAAAAATGGTTGTTTATTAAGTTAATTTTCGCATCTTTAATATCCCAATTTATTCAGAAATAGCTTTTAACTTTTAAGATGTCCGGATTTTTAAGATACTAAAAGTCGTATAGGCCTATATATGTTGCACACGTGGTGTAAAATGGATGGGAAAACTTTCAGTGATAGCAAGAATGTCTGTCACATATATCATGCATTTTTGCACTACAGCTCAGATTAATAATATCTGTCTTGCACGCTTTAAGTTATTCTGAATAATGCTGTAAAAGTGAATTTTACAGAATAGGTGACATTTTCTTTCATCTGCATATATAAATGACATACCTGCCCTCTTACTTCGTGCAGTATTGACGTCCTTTTCAATTTTACATGTTAATTTTAGCTCTGGGTCATCGATTTGTTCATAAGTGAAGATACTAGATGACATTCGTCTCGCCAAATATCTTTGACAGTTTGCTTGAATTCGAAGAATGATAAATAATCAGAGCCAGAAGATATGACAGATAAGTGGATTGCATTTGTCCATGCTTTAACCTGAATAAGATGTCACTTGTCGCCGGAATTTAGGTGATCATAGAGTAGACAAAGTGTGGTTTTTTGTTAATCCTGTCAATTTTTACTAATAACCTGAGTTTCCCTGATCATTTTATAGGGCTTTGTGTGACTATGGCATGGTTCATTGTGATGTACATTTAGGTTATTTTCTCTGTATTAAGCAAAACAGACAAACTACTCAGAGAACACACACATACACATTTGGAGGGGGGGGGGTTTGGATGCTGTCACTGGATGAGTTGAAACTTAATTGATGTACCATGTAAAAATAGCAATTACAGAGTTCGCTATCTCTTCATAAATTTCGCTAATTAAGAATTAACAATAAAATCGCGATAATTATTATAAGTTTTATTATTAATCCAACAGCTTATATTTGTGCTTTTCCTATTATTATTATTATTATTATTATTATTTAATTAGTCGTAGTTTTGCTTCTTTGGACGTTGTAATGTAAACAACCAACCTATGTTATGCTCCTGATCGTGTAATTAGTTTTTGGGACCTCTATTTATATATTATGATCCAAAATCTAAGTCTTTATCACTCATATTTGATTTATTGAGCACAATACATTAAGAGGAAGGGTTTTAATATGATTCATGTCTTTTCCATTGTCCACATACATTGCTGAATATTGACTTCATTATCTTCTTCACCTTAGGGTTGTTGAATTTCCGTTTTTCTCGTCTGATTTTGTGGATAGGTTTTCGTCTCGTTTAGCTTCGAACTTAACCTAACTCCATGAGTTTTCTTGTGTGTTGAAGTGGCCATTTGCTACAAGTAATATTTCCTCTGCATGTGTTGTGATTTTTTCTTCTCACAGGATTCGTTTCCTAAAAAGTAGTCGGGAAGCAAACATAACCTCTAGGACGAATTACCTTTATCCACCCTATCTTGCCACTGTCATTCCGCAGATAGATGCACGACTTTAATAGGAAAGCTGCAGTCATAAACACGTGAACATTTGCGGCACTCCACGAGAAAAGAGTAGCTTTTCATCTACTAGAAAAAATGTAAATACGTTGAATAATTTGAGCTGAGAACATGATGGATCTCATTTTTCACTCCCATTTTCATGCATTTCTGAAAGTGCAATTCGTTTCTGAGCAAGTACACCCTCAAGAACGGGCGTTTGATGTTTTCTCCGCATACACTATGACATACAACGTCGTTTGGTTGGCTTGGAAAGGTCGAAGCATTTTAAACTTCTCCGAATGCCAGTAATGTAAATACAACTAAGAAACATCTATACCGCCATAATTTTATATAAATTTTATACAAATATTAAATTGGTGTTAATAATAAATACTAAATTAAAATAATCAAATAATGAAAACATTAAATTAATAAATACATTTAATATTAATAATGAAATAAATATTAAAATTATTTTCTTATCTTGAGATAAATAATTTCCCTTCCTGAGAAAAACTTAAAAATACTGTAATACATGGCAGGCATTAATCTTCTTCCCCACTTGAACATGGCTTCTCTACGTTAAATGAAAGTACTCAGGCTAATTAAGTAAAATTCCTGAAATTCCTTTTACGATGCTCAAAGTTTTACTAAAAGGATACATTCTTCAAATGTCTCCCACAAGTGAAAATTCGTTAAGTGAATTTTATTTTCTTATCGACATCCACTGTATGCACTACGATTCAACAATTACAGTGAACATGAATTAAAAATACGAAAAAAATTATACTTCACTTGCAAAGAATCCAACTATACACGTACATCGTTTGTTAGTTCTTAAAAGAACTGGGAGATGGACTGAGTCCTTTACTCTTTATCTGAAAGACCCATCATCTGAATGAGGAAAATCTGTATCTGTATGGATGGAGTGTTATTGAGCTAAAAGCTCTAGTCATGGCTGGAAAACGGCAATAGCCGAGCCTCAGTTAAAACTTCATTGGCTACAGCATTTTTAGGACTTCCGTTATCCTGGAAGTCCTAAAAATGACTTCCAAACTAACGGATAAAATTCACGAACCTCGTTTGTAATTAATTAACAGTAAAGTTCAATAATTTATTTATATTTTAAAACACTGGGTGTGTTTAGAATATTTTCATTATCTAATTGTAATTTTAGGTTATAGAATTTTTATTAAAAATATTTAAATGTTTATTTTATTTAATAATAATATTATTATTAATATTTTTAAAGTGACTAATATAATATTATAACTGATGTAGTAATATTAATAATAACAGTTATAGTTTCATACTTAAACCAAATTACATTTTTGTCTGAAGAAAAATTAATACAACGGAGCATTTACCTGTTGGAATTATTTGCATAAAATTTCGCCAATTATGATCAAGAGCATCTTCAGTACGAATTTAAAATTTTAAACAAGACACCAGTATGTTCTGAGTCTTTTCAATTAGCCTAATTGAAAAGACTCAAGTGCTACATAAAAGATAATAGACGAACTATTAGAGACAATGATCACAAATGAGTATAAAGGTGTGATGTCATGACAGAATTGGAAAAATCATGAAATGCACACTAACTTTATAGCACAGAGGCAGAAATACGCTAGTATTAGGATACGGTTTTCACGATATAATATTGAAACATAGTTTTTATTGACTGGAAAATTGTACTGCATTCATCCTAGATATCGTGTTCAAGTAGTGTATATCAATTGATTTATGGTCAACCTTAATATCATAACATTCACCACGACATTCAGTCATTCGCTTTAATAATAATATTTCAAGTGAAAAATTACACTTTTCTCAAAACCAAATATTCTTAACATAGCTTAGGTTACTTTTTTACTCGAAAAATTCACATATTGATTTTTTTTTTTACCAAATTTTCTTCCTCATTTTTCACGTACTATTCTTACCCTCTGGCATCTTAGCTCGCTGCTATAACGTAGTATCATTGGTAGAAGAGCATTGCCCAAGATAGTTGTTTTCGTGTGCGTTCACTTCCGATTGCTTTTTTTTCCCTCCCTTTCTCCTGGCCTTACGGCAAAAAGATAACGATTTCTTGCCAGTTGGATGATAAAACTTCTAGCACTTATAGTGTTGGAGAATAGCGTAACCATCTTTCTAGTGTGTGTGTTATAACCTTGGGAACTGTAGCCTGATATGTTGGGAATAGCATCAAGTGTTAAATTATGTGTTTTTATATAGTAAAGTCTGGGTTGCATGATATTGAAACATTTGCTGTCTTTTCTGGGTACCTTGAGGCTAAGTTTAACGTTATTTCAGCATTCAGATTAGTACATTCAGCCTCTGTAGTTCACTGTGTTCCGAAAACTCTGGTTGGAAACATCCGAGTTCTAATCCCGTTCGTTTTTTAGTTGAAGGTGAGTTGTCCAGTCTCATTCAGAGGGGGAGGTCTTGGTGATTTTCAATTCGCAATCAATCCAACCAAAGGAACACACAGTTATGTATTTAGGCATAAGACTAGTTGATTCATCTTAAAAATCATGGTTATTACGAAAGTCAATCTGGATACGTCGTGCACGTTAAGGACCTATAGGTACTATAGATTAATGTACATTCAAGGTATTGTTCAAATCCTACGTGACTCAGATTTGGGACCTACGAGCATTTGTTCTTGAGATGTGCTATTATAATATTCATATAATATCGCTATTATATCCTATTAAAGGCACTTCTATTGTCGTATTGCTTATTTTTTACACTTTGTACTTTTTTTTTACTCTTTTATAAAACTAGAACTTCTATCTACCTACTAATGTCAACAACCCCCATTTTAAAAAAATGTTTAAATGGGTTAAAAACTTGCACTGCTTCAGCACTTCACTCATAGATGGCTTAATTTTTGTCCTGGACTGTAATGTGTATGCGAAGGAAATGTGTGATAATTCGATATATCACTTTTTTTTCACTATATTAAAGATATTACTATTATTATTATTACCTGACACCTCCAGGGAGTCCAGAGACTCATAGAAGGAGAGCACCAACTCTACATCTCTCTGTCTCCACCACTCAATCCACCAACTACAACTAACCTCAACCACTTCAACGCCATCTACCTCCCGCCATCACCAGTATTTCCACAGACAATCACAAACATCCATGCCCATGGCAGGAGTCGAACTCGCAACCTTTTGGCTCGAGAGCGGATTCTCTAACTACTCGGCCAACCAGGCCGGCTATATCTTTGTAGAACTTTGTAGAATTAAAGATATCTTTGCAGTACCAATGCTTTTTCACTGAATTAACATAGATTTCATCAGCCCTAACTTTAGTCTTTAGTGTCTTTAGATGGGAGATGAATTACATAGCCTAGTGTGTGATCATCTTTGCCTATTGAAGGTTTGAAGTGACTTCAAAAGTGCTGCGTTTGGTCTCTAAGAGCAGGATTTTCTGATTATTTAAAAAAAATACAAAAAATAATTTTAAAATATATAAATAAAAGAAAAATATCTTAGTCCCTCGCCTAATGTGGGAGTCATTAAAAAAAAAAAAAAAAAAAAAAAACACTGCCGACGGACAAACAGACAAAGTGATCACATTAGATATGCAGTGTTACAAACATTCACTGAAATTATTCTGCCATAAGACAGGCTCAAAAATCTCAAGTATCTAAAAGCACACAAGAGAAAGCGAATTTAAATAAAGGCAATGGAACTGGAATCATAAATCCATCGTGTCCATTCTTATATTGGAAGCGATCCATCAGACTTAATTGGCTGTGTATGCGAAGCTATCCTTCTAAAGCTCTGACTTTTGAATATCATTTTAAATCGAAACATATCGCGCTGTACTTATTAATATCAATTGCTTTTCTATAGGAATTCAATTTTATCCTTCGCAGATACTTTTAATCATCCTTAGAGGGGATTCTTGTGTCTATTGTTTCAAGTGCTGGCTTTTCCTGATCCTAAGCGAAGAAACATCTATCATAATTTGCTTGGTTTCACTTCGTCTGTGGGCAGAGCATCTCCATCACTGTAATATTCAGCGAGGAATTTTCAGCACCTCCCAAGATGTGTAGTTGCACAACGAAGCTGCTATTTGATCGATGGTGAATGCACTTAACCCTGCTTAAATTAAGTCTGTTTGATTTATGAGTTTCTTCACTGTTCGCTACCTCCTTTGCCACCTAAAATACCCATTGCTTCTCGCCTCAGTTGAGATTTGTTGTCTAGACTAGTTTGCGCTTTCCATTTATAAGACAAAGATATTAAAACCGATTCCTAATGTCGGTCTTCTCAATTTAGGATTGAAAAATGTAACCATCAGTATTTTAATACTTTTATTTAAAATTTTTCCTAACCAATGAGCATTTTATTATTTACCATATACCATTTTTTGTATATTTTTATTTATTTTTTTTTTTTTTTTATTTCGTATAACCTACCGAGAGCGTCCGTAACTCAGTCGGTTTTAACGATTCCATTGGATTTTTTTTTTCTCTTTTCGAAAGCCTACATAGTACAGTGTGAGTATATCATCTGCTGTCTGTCTGTTCTGTTTTTCATCTCTGGTTTTTTTTTTTTTTTTTTTTGCATCATTCTGGTTACACGATGTCAATCAAGTACATGTTTTTTTTTTTTTTTTTTTTTTTTAAATTTTCATTTTTAATATGTGTCAATCTATCCACCGGAGAGATTGGTGGACACATTCATTCTAACTACGCGCAGCCAGTTTTAAATTTCTGATATAGAATACATTTTAAAATATAAATCCTTTTTCCTGTCTCCCCTATAACGTCCCTATAAATAAGAAACAGGGCTTGCAATGTTCTATGTTTAAAGAGTATACTTCTTCCATGTTTATTTTACTAGGCGTTAAGGTAAAACTGATGGGAATTCCACGGTTTGTTCAGCTGTGTTTGCAGTATAATTTTCATTCTCTACTTTGATCCTATTCTACAAACCAAAACCCAGTTTATCCTGTTTCGTAAACAATCCTTTTTTTTGCACTTCATCAACCGAGAGGCTATTTAAATATCACAGAACATATTACTGCCTATTTGTTTACGCAGATTCGAAGCATTTACTGCCTTCTACGCCCCTTCTTGATTCTTTTTCCATGTAAAAGACTTTATTTTGTCTTGAGCTAGATATCTGATCCGGGAATTTTTGCCTTTTTCACAAGACTGAGTATTCATCGTGGTATTTGGGCTCACACGACTTTTATAGCCTCATCTCGCGAGGCTTAAGGACAAAGGAAAGAATATCTTTGTTTCTTTTATCGTGTTAGAAGACTATAAAAGTCTTATTTACAACGTCACTCTAGAGACAATCATAGCTTGAGATTATCATTGAAAATGCGATCGATTCACGGTGCTGGAACTCTACTATTGGATGATGTTTGGGATTTTGCATGACCGGAGCATTGTTTTTGACTAGGTTTATATTAGTACATTAAAAGGAAGAAACAGTCGGGTTAATTAGCAAAAGAAAAGTATCCCAATGTTTGCTAGAAAATTACGCTAAATTAACTCTATATAATCGGAATTATTTGAAGTTCTTCAGTCAACAGGGAAAGGAAAAAAAAAACCAAATGGTTTAAAAAGATCTTTACTGGAATCTTTAATTATTTTACGAAAAACATTCTTCGTTTCTTTACAAACAAGAGGACTCTAGTCTTGTGGAGTTTTTCAAATAATTCTATGTCATTCTCATTAGCTTCTGATCTTTAGTGATTATTTTGTCCTTCTGTAATTAGCCTGGTATTGTTTGCTACTGTCTTGAGTCATTAGTAAGTATCTTTTGCTAGCCCTTTCACTGTTTGTGTAAAATAAAGATAGAAAAAACAAAATGCTACTTTCTTTGTATAGCGTCTTCATCTTTTCTCTGTTGTCGGCGGCATCTAAAATACTCGACACGCGTGCAAGTTTGTATTTAATTAGTTCGTGTGTGGGTGGGTGAGTGTATTTGTTCATATAAGACCATGTTGAATAACAATTTGTTTCTTAAAATCGAGGGCAGTTATTTTCCCAGCAATTAGTGTGATTTGTAACAAACGAAATATCCTCTAGCTGTATTTTAAACTGGTTCTTTTATGGTTGGTTGGATTCGTTGATAAAACTGGACGAAAATAACTGGAAGAACAAATAACGGATAATGGACTTTCCATAGGATTATTTACTGATAAGAATGGTAAAAGTCGACTATACTCTGTTAGCATTGCTATTTAATTAAATATATATATTTTTAAATAAATGAAAGATTGGACCTTATGAAAAATAACTCTAAAGGACTAAATCTCAAGGGTGTCGGCTTCGGAATTTTCTCTTCCATAAATTTCTTATAATTGAGAATAAATGGAAGGTCTGAACAAAACTCACATTTGAACAACAGTCAAAGATTTAGATTCCTAAAATTACAAAACGTGTTTTCTGTTGCTAAGTTATTATTATATGAACAGAAAGAGATGGTCAAGTAATGGACTTGGTTGGAGTTCCGGCAACTCTCGCGAATGCGTTAATATTTTAAGTGTTCTTAATGATGGGTTTCGCTTTTGTAAGTCTCGTTTTTTTTTTCCTTTTGTAATAAATCTTTCAACGCATAAAGATTTTTTGTAAGGGAAGAATCATGGGGGTGGGGGGGGGGGAGATGGAGAGATGTCAGTTAAGATTGATTATCTGCAATCAACGGCATCCTCATGATAATTTTTTCTTTCTTTTTTGATCAAAACATCGTGTAAAGTGGAAAAACGTATTTGAAAACATCAACCAATTCGGTACAACCCAAACATCACGTAGCAGATAATGAATTAAACGTTGTTTTATCGATCAAATTCCCAATAAAGCCAAAGGTCATCTTTCGGAGAATAATAACCTTCAATCGAGATAATTTGTTGGCATACTTGAACGTATTTCGATGGATTACTAAGAGGATATTTCCAGTGTTCATCGATGGATGAACAAGAGTCAAGCAATCATCTTACACATAGCAAAGCTCAATACTAACTAGCCGCTCCTAAACTATTCTGACTATCCCGTATGCAGTAATTGAGTTCCTTTGAGCCATGGCTTTGGAAACGAATATCGGCTTCGGTGACGAATTCCTAATGTTGCGAAAGGCGTGAATTTTGCAATTTACTATCGACGTTGATAAGAAGAAATGAAATTGAAGACACGACCATGCGAAATGTCACGGCTCTCTCTCGCACGCCGCTCACTAAACGGTAAATACTCGGGTATTTATTAACACCGACGACCCGTAGCCTCCCCCCCCCCTCCATCCACACACGTTGTTCAAATGGTGAATGGTAACATACTTGCGCCCATTATCGGTAACTGCATCTCTCAGTCTTTCTGTGTGAGTTCAGTTTTCTGAAAATACTCGCTGATAGGTGGTAATTGATGTTGGAACCAGCGGTGAGAGTCTCAGCTAGCCGGGCAATCAATCATAGTCGATGTCAGTCAGAGATTCCTAGTGAGAATGTATTTCCCCCTCCCTCCTCTTTTCCTGTCTGTTATCGGTTGGAAAGCGTGCAACCTTCCTTCACTGATCTTTTTCTTTCCCCCCCCCCACTTCTCCCTTACACGCCTTATCCCCTCCCCCTTTTCATCGTAGTTTTACTGGGAAGGGTTACAAATAACAAATTTCGTTGTTTTCCTGTACAAAAGACCGACTGTTTATTTCGCCGGCGCCAACGCGACTTTTTTTTACACTTCCCTAGATGGATGTTGTCGTGATGATGTACACATTTTAACACGAGACTTCTCCCTTTCCAATATAGCTCACATGGGATTTAATTAATGCATTTGAAATAGCTTAATTGATGATTCTTTAGGATTAAATACGAAACGAAATTGAAATCTGCTTGGTGAAATTTAATTTGGAATAAATTCTGAATTAAAAAAAAAAAAAAAAAAAAATTGAGTAACAAATGCTCACCACAGAATATCAAAACTAAAATTACGTCAAAAAGTAAACTAACATTAGAATTTTTTTAAAATATATATATTTAAATTGTTTTAATGAAAATAATCTCCGTAATTACATAAATGTTATTTGATTAAAATAACATTTCAAGCCAGCTGTTGCAAATAAGAAAAAAAAATCGAATTAAAACAGCTCAGAAGCTATTTAAAATACTTGATTCGGTCTTTCTGTAGAACATTATCAGGCTCTAGTAAATATTTTCATTATTTCCGGCCCATTCAAATCTTTCCTATCTATCTCGATTTGTTCATCAGCTTATAATACAGACAAGTAGGTTATTTCAATATCTTTCTAGATAAACAACTAAATGGAATGTTTATTAAATGTTTTGTTAATACTTTGAACGTTTTCAATTGGTTAACAATTCACGTCAATATTGGCCATATTGTCATGGCAACGGTATTTCTGATAAAATCGTCTGCATTGTGATTTTCCCAAATGAAATAAAAATTGCTTCATAAAATGGCAATTTTTATTATTTTTTATTTTTTGAGCGCGCGCGCTTGTGTGTGTGTCTTATAATAAAGATGAAATTATTTTTCTTATCTTACCATATCTCAAAGAAGTTTCTTTGTACACAAAAAAGAATAGTGGAAATTAATTAAAGATGGTCTTTGTATTACGAATGATAGTAAAAACATAGCGTTTGTTTTAATTAATTCTTTTTTTTTAAGATTAATGTTGTGTGTCTCGGTTTATTGATAGCAAAAAAATGTGCGATTTTCATGATTTTGACTAAGGAATAAAAACAAAGCTTTTTTTTTTTTTTTTTACACATATAAAAAAAGTGGGGATTCTTCGATATAAGATCGTCAGCGCAAATGCATTCTCTACCAACCAGAAACTTCTAATTAAAAGAATAATAATGATAAAAAAAATCAGATACCCACATTTGTCGTCCGTTAGTATAAAGCAAGTGCAGTATAACCCATCTTCTTCGTTGTATCGATGCATACAGTTGTTAGAAAGCTTTGAATACAACCCTCCATGCTGTCGATGTCTTTAGATAGGCTCTCCAGATAGCTCTCGCGATCGATTTTGTGATGTTCCATCTTGGTGCTGTCTGTAATTCGTTTTCCGTATTGATTTTGTGTCTACGATTATACAAGCGGTCTGCCTAATGAATACAGTAATTGATTTTGAACACAGAATTTGCTACTTTACCTGCACTACTCTGCTTGGTTGAACATAGAGACTTATAGCGGTGAATTATATCTTTAGATTTTTTTTTTATTCTTCTTCTTATTATTATTATTAGCCCTCGTTCTAAAATCCCTTGCGACTTGGAAGATGAATGGAAGAAATTAACAGTATTCAATTGAAAAATGATATCACAATGAACAAGTATTCGCCGTTTTAAATTGGATTACGGACTTCCTAGAGTAATCTTCGAAATTCTTATAGAGCTGTTAAGAAGTGGTGAGTTACTGTTACTTGTATGAAGTGCACACAATAATTGGTAAAAACTTTTCACTGGATTTGGTACCCATTACTGTCGGCTAATAAAACTTGTCTGCAACCGAAATGGAAATTTCGTAGTGTAGTAGATTTATGTTGTAAAAAAAAAAAAAAAATTAGGGAACATTATTTTATTTTTTCAGTTATTTTTAACGATTTTCGAACAATAAAAAAAAAAATAATTTCAGACGCTATTCAGCTGGATCTGGTACTTTTTACTTAAAATTATCATTGCTTGTAGCACACTTTAATTTAATTATGGGTCCTAATAAAATATTTTTGCCTCAATTTATGTCGATTTAACTCTTTTTCATCTCATTCGCTAACATGCAAATTTTAATTAAAGGAATGATTTTTATACGCTTGCTAAAATACGATGCATACAGTTAACCCATGAGAATTCGTTAACCAGAATACGTATCTAATTATTATAACCATTATTTAATTAAATGCGAAATTTAATTTTATTTTCATTTTTTCGAAACTCTATGTATTATTTTACGACTATACAATGACTGGATATATGTGGCCTCTCTCACAGACAGTTTTATCGACCGTATCACAAAATAAACGGTACTTTCACTGTACTCCTGTAGAATTCGCAGTTTGCAGTAAATTCAGACAGCAGTGTATATCCACGTTCTGGTAATACAATAGAAGTTCTTCAACACGCGCGTAATAAGATCACGTAGGAAGAATGCCCACGATCCTATTAGCGTCCCGTCTTTAAATTTTTGTAAGTATTCATGCGTTTATAATGAGAAGAAGCAAATGACTCAACAAATGCGTTTGTTTAGTCTTTGCTGACGTACTTGAGCAGCTTTCATTATGAATTAAATTTAAAATACGCGATTGTTTGTCGAAATTTGATACTAAGAACCGAAAGTATTTTCACAAGGACTGGAGATTTTTAAATTTTTAAGGAGTAATACATGATTTATGTTTAATAAAGGATTCTAGAATGTTCAAGAACTTTTCTATGCCGAAAGCTGTACATAGAAAACTTATATGGCTGTTAACATTATGATTATGATACTCGGCATTTCAAATTAGCTTTCTTTCTTTCTGATTTTAATGTTAAGACATGCTCCGCTTAATAATACATAAATGATGGCGTATGATGTTGTCGCTAATAATATTGAGGGCCTGACATAATAGTAAGCGACAGCTTTGCCCCCTGAGGATTGTGGTGCTTCAAAAAATCCTTTTAAATTGATTTTATTGACGAACATACTGTAGACCATTTGGTTGTTCTGCATTACGGCCGAAGCATAGACTGTGAGCACCAATGTATTGCACCTGGTATTTGCGTATGTTCTTCTGTCCGGTACGCTGTTTTGCGGGATGGGAAAAAAAAAATCGAGATTCCTGAAAGAAAAATCCCGCACATAGGACTGTCTTGCATTTATCTGTACACTTACTAACCTTTACAAGTTCAGTAGAACCATCCTGGACGACAATACTGGAATTACAATTCTCAAATTTCCCCCAACATGTTTTATGGACTTATAAGTGCTTTCACTGAATCTCCCCCCCCCCCTACTAAGAGCACTTTCCATCCATAGTGAGAATGTCAGACAAACTCATTTATAAACTTTTTTCTATAAAATAATTCATCTCCGTAATATATTAAGAAACAAAACAAAAAAAAAGTAAATAATGAAGCAAAACACATTCAAAATATCTACTTATTTTTGCGTTTGAATGACAAATACCATTACTTAATGTTCTTTGCTTAGGGACCAGCAGAAATATGCAATTGGAAACATGCACTCACAGTTCAGACCTTTATGTATTTCCATTTATCCTTCCGTATTTACCTAACACAGTTTATTACTTTTTAGGTCGTGAAATGCTCCCAGCCTTTCTGCAATGGCGTATCGTTGTATAGACTTGCCCGCCAGGGTAATTTGTCTCTCCAAATGGCATTGTCATGCTAATGCACACACCCAGTATCCTTCTTTGTACTCCCTTCGCGAACCACTGCATACGAAATTCGCAGATCTCGTTTACTGGACAACAAAACAATGTTTGTTTTGTTTTTTTACTTTTTTTTTTTTTTTTTTGAAAATGAGAATTTCTTTTCAATTGCATAGGTGACTAGCTACTTCGATCTGCTCTGCTTCTACATGTTTCATGATATTTTAAGGACATCAAAAGAATGAATTGGTGTTGGAATGAACAGACTCAAATTAATTTTCTTTTTTAGGAATTTCTAAGTCGTAAATAAAATTTAATAGGGAATTTTTCTCTCTCTCTCTTTTTATATATATATATATATATATATATAGGGAAGGAAGCGAAATAAATAAATAAAATACGATCTAATCGGCTATCGTCAATCTTTCGAGAAAGATTATCATAAAGTTGGCGAATTCTTCATACTTTCTACCAACATGAACAGAAAAGGGGAATGTAAACGATACAGTTGTATGAATCTGTCAGGTTTCAACTGGAAAATCTCTCTGCTTATCAACCTGGTGAAATATTATAGCATGGTGAAATGCACAGACAAATAACTTTTCTCTAGAAAGCCTTTAGATATAGCAACGAGACCGATCAGAAAGTTTTCAGGTAACTCTGATGTCAATATTTTCACCTCGGAAATAAGCCATAAATCAGTCGAAGTCAAGTTAAAAATGTGTCGCTCTGATGTTCAAAGTTCCTACAAAACCAAACCTTATTTTTAATGTGAATTTAACTATTTCACTATTAACAGTGTTATTAAACCTCCATATTCTTACCTTTTTTTTATAATTATTGTTGATCGCATGGACTATTGGACAATTTGTGCAAAAATAGTACCCGGCAGTCACATGATCAATTGTACATTTACGGAAAAAAATTAAATTTACAGAATAGAACAAAAATAAATTATAAAATATACACATCTACAACAAAAATTGTAAATATACAAATCTACAACAAATTATAAAATATACCAATCTACAGAAATTGCAAAATATACCAATCTACAACAAAATTAGAAAATATACCAATCTACTACAAAATTAGAAAATATATCAATCTACAAAAATTATAAAATATACAGATCTACAACAAAAATTATAAATGTACACATCTACAACAAAATTATACCAATCTACAAAAATTGTAAAATATACAGCTCTACAACAAATTATAAAATATGCAAATCTACAAAAATTGTAAATATATAAATCTACAAAAATTGTAAAATAGACATCATCAACAACAAAATTGTAAAATATACAAATCTACAACAAATATTTTGTAACTTCAGAAATCTACAACAAAAAATTCAGTACTCTCAACTATCTTTAATGCAAACGGGAAAATGTATGAAACATTTCTCCGTTTGAATACAATCTGCACAATCATTCAGCCTCTTAGAGTTTCAAAATAAATTTAGAAACTCTAAGCATGCAAATAAATTATTGCGAGATATGTTTGCTGATTTATCCCATTAAGACGCGATTTTGGTAATAATATTAAAGAAATTAACTTTTTCTCATTTGTTTAATAAACTGCCCCCCCCCCCCCATTCACTCTTGAGTTGCCATTAATATTCAGACCTGTTTTTGAATGATTTTTTTGACTTCCTATTACAACACAGAAAATTAAACTGGTTACTTTTTGCCTATGACGACATCAAAAATGATAATGAATCTCTCTGAACCCTCCACTTACAAAATTAAGACTAAAGTACGTCTTCTAAGTACCAGGGTAATTACTGCGCTGTTTTTTTTCACACTCCATAAAGCTCACACAAGTAAAGCTGATGTTAAATTATCGTTCTTGTTTTTCTTGGCCTTTTTTTTTTTTTTTTTTTTTTTTTTGCCTTTATTTCGTTATGACATGTTTTTCTAGAAAACTTCAACACTGTTAAGTACTTTAATTTTTTTTTTAAACATTTTTTTTTAATCTGTAATGTTCTAGCCGTATCTTCTACTTTGGAAGTTAATCTGGTAGAACGACCCTTCTATTGAGAATGTGTGAGATGGGTCGCGACCAAGGGAATCTGTCGGGTCAGGCGCAATATTGATGAAAGATTAAAGTTGATCACTCTCGTGGGCTGCGTTTATCCAACTTGGTAGATGAAACTGGCAACGATTTGTAACGAATGAAAGTACAACTTTTATTTGTAATATTTGTGGATATCTAATGAAATAAATTTCTTTTTTAGTGCTTTTATTATACAATAGAGTTTACAGTCTTAGTCTCGAAAAGTGTGTGTGTGTGTGTGTGTGTGTGTGTGTGTGTGTGTGTGTGTGTGTGTGTGTGTGTGTGTGTGTGTGTGTGTGCACGTGCGCGCGTGTGAAATGTCCAAGATTATTTCAAGAACATAAAATTTCATCCATTTTAATTTTCCTCATTTACATTACTCCTCAATCATTAACTTTAAATATAATAATTGAATTAAAATCCAGTTAGCTTGGTCGTGATTTAAATTAATAATTTGTTTGAAGGAGGGTAAAATTATTCATATAATTACAGTAGCAATTCGATGACGGGTAACCTTTCATGCTGATATTATTATTATTATTATTATTATTATTATTATTATTAGATGAGCTCCATGAAGTCTGAGGACTCATCGCTGGAGATAACACTAGACGATCCTTCCATCTACATCACATAAGCATTGTCTGCACTACACCACCACCCAATATAGTATACTTGTATGTAAACAGCATGTTTTTTTTTTTTTTCTGTATAGATCAAAGATAGCATCTTTTAAAACTACTTCAGGAGGTCCTGCTTACGTCGTCAAGAATGAAATAGATGATGGTTGTAACCTAGTGTTAAAATACTCTTCTTTGATTCCATTTGTTCGAGTCTAACTTGCCTTCACAAGCATTTATAAAGGTCTATAAACGGGATTTTCCATCTAGAAATTTAGGTTTTTTTTTTTTTTTTTTTTTTTTTTTTTTTTTATTTCCCATACAGACAAACTAGTCATGGGGCACAGCATTGAGAGAGCAAAATGTGGTAATTGTCATCTCCTAGCAAAAATTAGGTTTAAGAAAACATATTTGATACTCTGTTCCCATTAAAAGTATATTAACTAAATTAAATATAATAATAATAACCATGTTTGTTCTCCAACAGGTATATCCAGCCAAACCTCGCTTATGTTAGTAATCTATTGATAATAATAATAATAAATCCCCTAAAAAAAAAAAAAACTTGACTGTAGTTATCATTACTATTAGTAATCTATCGATTCCAGGTTTTCATTGGTAGAACAATAATAATAATAATAATAAATCTCCCCCCCCCCCCCCCAAAAAAAGCTTGACTAGCTTTAGTTATCATTACTATTATTAAAATTGTAGTGACTTATGACCAAGTAACTTGGCTTCAAAGACACCTAATTAATACGACAATGCAGTTTGTATTTCTGTTAATTTTGTGTCTTCTCGCCAGTTTAGCGCTTTTTTTTTTTTTTTTTTTTTTCAGGTGACTGTATTTTTCGGAAGAAAAAGCGTTTAACCCTCCGTATGAAACTGGCTAACTCACCCACAGTTGAAAAAATCCTTATAAACGAGATTCAAAAAGGAAGCTCCAGCTAAACGACTAAGCTATAGTTGCTCTTTTAAACAAATATATGACTTTATTATGCAATGAATTCAACAACAGAAGATAAATATATAAGAACATTGTGCAATGCTAATAGGAACACTCATGTCATTCATTTAGTATTGAGTTACATTTACATACTTAATTGGAAATGGATGATGTTACGAATCTGTTTTCGTTAACAATCTCTTGTGAATTGTTTAAAAAAACTGTTGGATCTTGTTATGCATTTTTCAATAAATTTCCATTTGCTTTTAGTAGCTCGCTCTGGCGTTCATAATAGATAAAAGAGGACTCTCTCTCTCTCTCTCCACTCCTCAGCTCTTCTAATATAATCTCGATGTTTGTGGTGTTTTGTACACACTATGCATAACATCCCTCGGTCACTAGTGGATTACGTTTTTTTCCTTGTTCGCAATAGCCCTCGGCGTGTTCACAGATGTATAAAATTGAGACTACAGTACGTGATCGCTCGACTACTCTTTCCACTACATCAGCAACACTCAAACCCGAACTATCTATTGAATGTAAACTTTACTTTTTTTTTTTTTTTTTACTGGAAAAAATGGATGAGAGAATCCATGCGCAATCTTTTGTTCAAGAAAGAAACAACCTTTACCTTCACAGGTTACGAAGATTTTAAAAGAAGTAGTTTCCGAATGTAAGCTACCGGATTAGACGCATGGGATAATTGCATAAAAGGAGTCGTTTGCTGTAAACCAAAGGTCTCATATAAAGGATCTTTCGGAGTTCGATAAAGGGCTAAATCATGGGTGCCTGTCTGGCTGGAACACCTATTTTGAAACCAGCAGAGCTGTTTTCAAACAACCAGGATATTTCAGAGGTGATATATCTTGGGTGTTTAATCAGTAGAAAAATAACCCACATTGCTTGTTTAAGAGGCATAACTGTGGTCTTAAGACAAGTCTGAGAAGGCTTGTTCAGACAAACAGAACTTCTTATGTACAGTAATTAACCAAAGCATTTAATGAAGGCTGTTCCAGACCTATATCTAACCGAACTGTGCGCAGGGTATATTGAAGAGGATCGGTATTGGCAGCCGCATGCTTATATGGAATATATATATATATATATATATATCGTGGATGAGCACTGCACACCTAGCACTCCCGGAATATTCATCCGTGATATATATATATATATATATATATATATATATATATATATATATATATATATATATATATATATATATATATATATATATAAGAAAAAACATGCTTTGAACTCACTGATGATAGTTAATTTTTTTTTTCTAACCATTTCAAGTAAGGTCGGGTAATCAGATCTCAGGAGATGAAAATTCTTTACCTTCGGATATTTCTGATTTTTTTCCATTTCGAAAAGGATGAAATTATTAATTGTTACTTACTTTGAAGTATCGGATTGATTGTATGGATAAGTTGCATAGAACAGTCGTTTTTTACGATCCAAAAATCTTGGTGAAGAAGAAACACTTTTTTAATGATGAACTATGGATCTTTCCTATTATTATTATTATAAAAGAAAAAAAAAGCATGCTTATTTCGAATCTCGTTAGAAATGTTAGAATTTCCTAGACCAATTTCAACAAGGCCAAGTCATCGAGTCTCAGGAGTGACAGTACAGGTAATCCTCGTATAACACGGTACTTATACTACGCAGTTTCGCTATAACGCGGTCTACAAATTGCAATAATCCTTTATCTTTTCATATATTTTTCACCGGGCGACTTAAAAATCAAATTTTATCTTCGGTAAATTTGTGTCGGCCCGTATCGCGTATGTTGTGATAAGTAGCGAATTTATTTTAGGGGAAATACTCTTCAGCACGCATGTACGTCAATTGTTTACCATATAAAGTGTTAATTATTGTTGAACATTGTCTTCGTTTTCTGACAGGAAAGCGCATTAAAAATCATAAAGCCAAAAATTCTGATTGTGATGAATCCATTAAAAAATTCAGTTTAAAGAAATTTGTAGTAGGATTGGAGTTGGCCAAAAAGTTAGGAAGCTATTTTATGGATAATGATCCCTCAATGGAGCGCTCCGGAAAATTCACGAGACAATTGAAAATGTTTAGCTCCATATTATAAACTTAATAAAAATTGTAGCATCGTGGTAAGTAAGGTCTTATTACTGATTTCTTGATAACTAAACCAGCCGAAGTATGCACTGAGAAATATACAAATGATGTCCTAGAGATTTCAAGTGATGACGACTTCCAGCCACTCGTAAATAAAGAACATCTACGAAATGTTCGTTTTGAAGACAGTGATGACGATTAAGATATGCACTTTATTATGTGCAGTGAAGTTTATGTACAATATGTAATTTGAAATAGTTTATATGTTTTCATAACTTATATGAATTACAAGAATTAAAAATAAAAATATTTTTTGGTGGGTATGCCATTGTTGTTTATATATATTTAAAAAAAAAAAAAACATTTCGGAACATAAACCTACTTTTTCTATGTGATCTGAGTCTCGCATATCGCGATTTATATAACGCGGCATTTTATTTTATTTGTATTAAAACTCTTCATATTCTATCAGTGGAATCGTTCCAATCTTAACTATACAGGCTGCTAAACATCTGCTATCGAAAATGCCTTTAGTTCAACACTGACCGATTACCCATGATTCCATGCGGTTATCGAGCATCTCCTTTCATTAAACTTTGAAAGAGTATCCCTAGGAAAGTCCTATCAATATCATTTATTATACCGCTCGCCCGGTCCAGCTAATTTAATTGTTCTGTACATTGACATAGAGTTTGCGGTTTGTGTCGAGGTCATACAGCTTTCGCATCAAAAGCGCAGTGTCCTTCTTTTATTTATCATTTATTGCAGCGCCCTCTATTAAAATAATGATTACTAAGCCAAAGCGCGCATGCGCTAAATTCTCCTAATATATAGTCAACGTACTCTTTGTCATTATTCGTTGAGTAATATAATATTTAAACTTTTTCTATATTTTCTATAAAATATGAATGGATCCCTAATATCCTCTATTTTATTAAAAAAGAAATATCTAATTGAAGGTAGAAATTTAAATATCATATTTAATAGTTTTTACTTGCAATTTCTAGATTAATGTGCTAAAAAAAGTTTTGCTAATAGATGCCATGAAAAATTACAGAAAGAAATTCCAAGCAGTATAATTCATGATTCTTGATTATTCTTTTTAAATGCGCACTTTGGTCTGTTTCAGATACTACATTTTATTACAACAAATGTAATCGTTCCTTGAATTTTATTTATTTTTTTTAGAGCTCTCTACATTCCCGTTTTTATCGGAGAATTGAGTCCGTGCATTTTAATTTCCTTTTTAAAATGCAAGAAAGATATATATCCTAGATTGTTTCGCTTACAGAACTATGCAGGGAATCTCGTAAGCAAGGTTTAAATTTGAATTAAGAGGCGTTTGCCTTTACAACATTACTTGTGAATTCAAGTTATGAGGATCTGTTATTTAAGAGATTCTCGATGCACTAGCAATCAAATGTTGAGTATTTAAGTGTATTGATTTTGTTTTATTATTTATTTTATTATTATTATTATTCAGCTAGACTTAGAACATATTCTGACTAGAGAAATTTAATCCTAATTCCAGCTTTGGAAAAGTGCTGAAACTGAATTTTTAAATGCTATAGAACCAAAAGACTATTTGGCACAATAAAGATATTTAAATAGAGGATATTATAGATCCATCCGTATTTTATATAAATAGATTCAAGTTTCTTTCTATATTCGGATAGTTCCATATTAATCTCTATTTTAATATCTAAATTTTTAATAAATCTTGCAAGCAGTTAGAGCCTAGCGGTCATTTCTGGAACTAGAGGAATGTATACGAATCTATGTCAAAAAAAAAAAGAAAAAAAAAGCCTGCTGTATCGTAGAAAGGCCTGAATAAGATACTGTAGAAGTATTTAGACAAATATGACGCATCAGAGAAGGGTTTTTGAAAAACATCTTAGAAAGATAGGATATTATCAATAATAATTTATCCTTCTTAGAATGATTCTATAGAAACATAACTCATCGCAGAAGGATCTTTGACAAATTTGATGCATCAAAGAATTAAGTTGACTTCAAAGACTGTCTCTGAGTGTGCTAAAAAAAAGTCCATATTGTTAAAACAGTTCAGTCGACCATTTTGCTTCGCTCTGTAGGATTTTCACATAATAAGAACAGAGTGGATTCTTTTATTAGATAAGAATTCCCGTATTCTTTGAACCAAAAGAAAAGCAAACTAGAACACGCAGGAAAATACAATTTAATAAAGTGATCTTGAAATTTTTCGATATAATATCATAAAAATAAAAGAAAAAGAAAATCAATCTGTGTAGTCTTATTTTCCAATCTCCAGCTTATTAATGTCGATTGTTGTATTTTTTTTTTAACATATTCATTTGACATCTCGCAACCAACAGGAGTGTAGATAACAAATGAGATTGTCTATCTACCAATGACATTGTTTTGTATAATGCCGTTAAGCGCTTTTGTTTTGTAGCTTGTACAGCAACCTCTCAACAACTAGCTAGTTTAATGCTTCTGTTTCCTGAATAAAATTTCGGTTCATAATTCTGTTCTTATTAACCTCCCCCAAATGAAATTAGTTTATACATGTTTCCTTTTTTTAAATCTCATATATTTTTTCTCTCTTTAATTTTGCAGCGTTTTCGGATAATGAGAGTTATAAAAAAAAAAAAAAAAAAAGGTTCTCTTGCAGCTGTAACCTTCCTCAGCTGGGTAGCTTGCCAATTAATTTTAAAAGGATTTTCTGGAACGGCCTGTCTCCCAATAGCGCATCCTCTTTGCTGATACCGTAGAAGATAATAAACGGTACAGTGGAATGGGAGCCTTCACTCTTCATTCCATTTTCTAATTAATTGCCGTGTCATTTTGCTGCCTATGAGGCTCCAGCATTGATATTCTCAGTTTTGTTTGCACCTTTTTTGTGGAGTGGGGGAGGCAGCAAATCATTTAAGCCTTGTTGAACATACTCGTTACGCATAATTTCTCTTTGTGTCTCTTTTTCATTCTCCTTTTCATCTCTGTGTGTGGGGGGAGGGGGATGTTTAACATTCTTCCCTTCCTTATTGCATTATATTTAGGTTTTTCTATTTTGTCATTCCTTCTTCATAGCCTCACTTTGCCTTTCTTCTTCTTCTTCTTATAATTTTTTTTCCTATTCTATTGCTTTCTCTCTTTTATCTGTTTCATCAGAGCCTCAGTTGGTATGGACGAAGTCCTTGGGTCGGAAAGACCTAGGTCCAATTCCCGTCCACGAAGTGAGGAACCTTTATATGGCCACTTTCGACTAAAGGTGAGTTAGTTGGTCTCATTACGGACCTGGTTGGCTAAGTGGTTAGCTTATACGCTCTCCAGCCAAAAGGCTGCGGGTTCGAATCCCGCCCTGGGCATGGATGCTTGTGATTGTCTGTGGAAATACTAGTGGTGGAGAGTAGATGCCGTTGTGTTTAGATGATGCGATTGATGGATGACCGGTGGATGAGGTTAAGTGGTGGAGATAGAGTAGGTACCCTCCTTCTACGAGTCTTGGACTCCCTTGAGGTGTCAAATAATAATAATAATAATACGGAGGTACAGGTTTTTTTCACCCGGAAACTTGGGGTTTTCTTCCCTCAGAACAGATAAACCAGGCCTCACGAACACACACGGATCTACAGTCATAAAGTATACTTAGTCCCTTATTAGGAGGGCTCAACCTGTCCTAAGGGAGGGGGGAGGATAGGCGGGACCCCATACGAAATAAATCTGTTTCATCTACTGGCTCATTATATCTCCTTTCTCTATTCGCACTTTTCTCGATTATGTTTTAGCCCTTTTCTGTCTCTTGTCTCTTTCTTTCTCTTTATTCTAATTTCTTCTCTCTCTCTCTCTCTCTGCTTAATCTTTTCGCTCCTATCGTTCTCTTATTTCTCCTGTTTTCTGTTTTTTTTCCCTCTCTTGCTTCATTCCTACTATATTCTGTCTGCGTTTTTCTTTCGCTTTATCTTCTTCGTGATATTTTTTTTCCATTCTATTTTATATCTCCAACTCCCTTTTTCGTACCTATCCTTATATTCTCTCTCTCTCTCTCTCTCTCTCTCTCTCTCTCTCTCTCTAATATTCCCAATGTTCTCTCCTCGCTGTTTCATGGAAAAGCGAAAAATAAACTGTATATTTAAAGAAAAAAAAATATGTGCAATGTACAGTATCTGTACGTACTGAGTAGCACAAGATATTCTTTTCATTGGCCAGTCAGTGTTTCTTCTATCTAAAGATTTTTTTTTTTTTTTTTCGGTCACTATTTTATTTCCAACGTTTCGGAGGTAAGGTTTTGATAGCTGTCACGTGACTGACTGCTTTATCTCAGCCTTCACTGTAGTACGAAGCAGATCATTTGGCTTCACTCCAACCTTTAATGTATCTCTTGCCTCCACACCCAAGAATAATACGAGAAGGAATTTCGGCTCTATAATGCCGTAAAAGAGACGTAAAACCTGTATCAATACCCCGTTATTACGCTGCTGAGTCTGGGAGTAGTTTACTCACACTGCAAGTGATTGGCACTGTGTCCAAAGAAAGAAGTTTTATTCTGTCCTGTTTTATTCGTATTGTTCAAGCATCCTGTCGAAGTTAGGGAGAAGGGGAGGAGTTGCGAAGAAACGGGTTGTGTATTATTGTGTAGTAAATCAACAGAATAAAAGTTACACCACTGCCAGAAACATTAAATAATACTTTTACAGAGACTTACTTTTATTTCAGATGCTTAACGTAATCTTGTATTAAACCGATACCGAAAGATTCTCTGAATGTGTGTGAGGAAGAGGATGGTCCCTATATTCTAGTAGTAGCGGTTAGTATACAAAACTAGTAGCGGTTGTTTCTTTAGAGGACAAGATGGCATCAGACACCTGGGAGGATTCTGTTGGATGATCTTTGGCAATTGGCTTTTTTTCCCAACATGTTTTAACGTGTTCAAGCATCGCATTGGGAAACCATTTTAAGTGAGCTTGTTAAACTTGAACTGCAATAGGATTTCTTTTTTAAATAAAACAAAACAAAGACGCATAGATTCAAGTTTAAGGTAGGCATATGGTCACCATGGATAACAATCCCTAAAATTCCTGAAGGAATTATGTAAGAGACACAATAGCCGAGACCTACGGTGTAGTTGATATTGTGGATATAAGACCCTGTAAAATATGGTGTTGGAGTAAACTGTATTGCACTAAAAACAAAACAAAAGTGACCAGGAGAATAATCCCTTGACAATTATTCTTTTTGTGACAAAAAGCAACACCAGATCCCTACCTAGCGCTTCGGCGAAGAATAAATGATCCAAGAAACTTGACACTTACGTATTATCCTTCTTGATCCCAGTTTCTAAGAGCGCCATAACACCATGACCCATTTCCGGTGTTCGCTTTCTTATGTCTACAAAGAACTATAAATGTCCTCCCAGTTTGAGGTTATACTTGGCAATCTAAAAGAATGGAGTTGGATGCTTCGTATTTCCCAAACGGGATAACTTTAGTAGTGTTCCTTCTGGACCAATAAAAATCACAATGATAGCTATTTCTACTGTAATGATTTACTTTTCTGGCCATTTGTTTTCTCTTTGTGAAAACAATTGGATATCCCACAGAGAAACATAAAAAAGAAAATGGGATCTGAATCTTAGCCTTTTAACTGTGTTAACGGAGTCGTTCGATTGTGTTCGAGAAAAGAAATCTTTCATTGAGACAATGAAAGGTTTATTTTTATTTTAATTTTTTATTCTTGAAGATAGATTGGAGCAAACAACATTTCTTTGTATTTTTAAAATTTTTTTTTTTTATTTTAAACACTTGGGTATTATCCATATTTAGATTTTGTTGTTTTGATGCATCTCGCATTCTTTTTTTTTTTTTTTTTGGCCTTCCCATCATTCAAGCAATATTATATTTTTACTTCTTTGCAGCCAAACACTTGCAAACATTTTTTGTGCTTAGCTTTACTGTTGTCATGTGTATAAAACAGCATTGAATCTTTTGTAATACGAGAGATACAAAAATAGCATCTTTTTCATTTCCAAGCATTTCTGGTATCTGCTCATAGTTCTCAGTCATTTGTAGAAGGTATTGAAGTATTTCTTCTCTCGCATGGGGTCTACTTTAGGTACTTTAAGCTACAGAACAACAGACAGACTCTTTTATTGTGAGTTATGGTCGAATCTCAGGGCGCCAACTAAATAGCAGGGCATTTGCCTTTACTTACACTTTGTACCTTCGGTATTGATTTTTTCTTTTATTTATTTTTAGGAATAAGAAGGAAATGAATGTGTTCCATAGAAAATCTCTTTCATTCAACCTATTTCTTACTATCTAAACTTTTCTCTCTCATTTCTCTCAATCTTCATTACTTGACATTTTCTCTCCATTATTTTCTCATCTTTTTATATCTTTTTTTTTCTCTCTCTCTCTCTCTCTCTGACACTCATAAATTCCATCGGATTATGATCTTTTCATCTTTCTCTCAATCCTTTAATACCTTCACCTCTCCTATTTCCCAATTTCTGTGCTAATTCTATCTCCATATTTCCCAATATTTCTATCCTTCTTTCTCTCGATCTTTTAATCTTGATGTAGACCAGTCTTTCGCTCTCTCTCTTTTTCATCTTGACACTTTCTTATCGCAGTAAAGAGGGTGATGCAATGGTATTTCTCTCTGGATAGAAAAACCTAGGTTCGAATTCCATTTAGAACAAAAGAAACCTTTATAAATGCTGTTTTTTTTTTTTTTTTTTTTTTTAATGGAAGGTAAGATAGTAGAGATTTTCTCTTCCAAAACAGTCAAACTGGCGCCAGAACAATTTACAAAAATAATATAGTGGCCGCTTCTATCTTTTTTTCTTAGCTTCGGGAACTCAATCTGTTTTTATATCTTCATATTTCGGGTCATCGTTTAATCCCTATGCCTCTCCTAATCCAGTCTCCATTTCAATACTTAGATCTATCACCATCAGTTTTTCAATATTTCCATCCATCTCTCTATTTCAATTCTTTATAAATCTCAATTAGTCTTTAAGCTTAGTGGGTATCGTGGAAATAACATTATCCCGGTTGGAATACGAGTCAACTTTATAAGGGCTTTTTTTTTTTTTTTTTTTTTCAGCTCAAGGCAAGTTATCCTTTCTCATATAGAAGCATCAGGGTTTTTCCTCTGGAAACATCTTCCGCATCAGGCAAAACAGCAAGAGGAATGACCCTTCGTATCTCATTCGGTATAGACGAAACCCTTTGGTCTGAAAGACCTGGGTTCGATTCCCATCTATGACGTGAAGAATCGAACTCTGGTCTCTT
This sequence comes from Typopeltis vanoorti, assembly GCF_054136105.1. Classification (NCBI taxonomy): domain Eukaryota; kingdom Metazoa; phylum Arthropoda; class Arachnida; order Uropygi; family Thelyphonidae; genus Typopeltis; species Typopeltis vanoorti. The sequence goes on along the minus strand of NC_143561.1, from coordinate 35,692,604 downwards.
TCGACTAAAGGTGAGTTGGCCGGTCTCATACGGTGGTGGAGGGTTTTTTTTTTTTCACCCGGAAACTCGGGTTTTTCGTTCCTCAGGACAGGCAAACCGACCTCGTGAACACACACATACACGGACCTACACTCATAAAATACATACTTAATTTGGAAGTTCTAAAGGAACAGTTCCCGGTTCTAATTGATGGCTGAGGAAGGGGGGGGGGGGACCCCACACGAATAAAAAAAAGCAACAAGAATGCCACGCACTTAACAGACATAATAATCATATTATCTTAGCTGTTTCAGCCATAATTCCGGAGATCTGAGAAATCGATATGAATCAGCCTTTCATTTCTCTCTCTCTCTCTCTTTGTGTGTGTGTGTGTGTGTGTGTGTGTGTGTGTGTGTGTGTGTGTGTGTGTGTGTGTGTGTGTGTGTGTGTGTGTTTTCACCTCTTCATTCTTCTGCCTATTTTATTCATTCTTAAGCATATGTTTACTTGATTAGGCTTTATCAAATTCCACTCTTTGCAACAACTATCCTAAATTTTCCTACATTGCTTTTCGTCTATAACTTTATTCACTGCCTTCCTTTGGAAGTCAATCGTTTCCTATGCAAGATGCCAAGATGAAAATCTATCGTAGTCGACATTTAAATCTCTCTCTCTCTCTCTCTCTCTCTCTCTCACACACACACACACACACACACACAAACATGTGCGCGCGCATTAGCTTTCATGAATTCCTGGAAGCTATCCGTCTAATGCGGTCTGCCGATATGACATCAAATGTAATTAGCTAATTAATTGGTTCTTTTGAAGGATTAGCCGAGTCTTTTCTAAGCCTCCAATAAGATCTCCAGCAGGTCTGATTGGAGTTCGTAAAAGTTCTTAGAGGGGGTTGCTCCAATGTAACACTCGAGGCATTTTGCTTAATGAAACAAACCTATTGGCTTATAAAGGATTCCTCTTCTCTTTGGACTTTGCTTAAATGTTACTTTTGGATTAGAACTCTGCTGTGTTTACGCATGGGTAGAGATAATCAATGACCCCCCCCTGCTAGAAAGGACTTTTAACGAAACAGAATCATCCATCATTATGAAAAGTTGGAAATCGTATCTTAATTATATATATGCACACGCGGTATGGCGTAAAAATAGTACTGAACTTCGACCCCTCTTCAGTACACATAAAAAGCATTCGCGAAGACCACGAACTGTTAACACAAATGAGAATCACGGGCGTGTGATGGAGCAATTATTACAGTCCCCGAAACGCAGTCAATTAACGCCAAACAGCGCTAAAACTTGGGATACCGAGACGCCTTAAGGAGCTGGTTGCCTTTTCGTACGTCATTGAGGTGGGTCAGTGTTTAAACAGCAACGGATTACGCTGCACTACGGGAATACTGTACACGCGTGCTGGCCAATGTCTATGAAGATCTGTCCTTCCTCCATAATATCTAGTTCTGGAACAAAGTGCATTTTCGTCTTAAGCAGTCTTGCAAACAGACGAAACTGTTTGCAAGACTGCTCAGTCTTACAAACTCAGTCCTATTCCAACAGGACTGAGCTACCTGTCACACATCACGTGGTTCTAGAGCATATTTATCAGACCATTTCCCAGGGAGGCTCATTTCTAGGTTTACAGCATTCCCTTGAAGTTCTCTTGATCTCGCATCACTTGATACCTTCATATGGGGCATGTTGAAGGAATGGATATTCCACCATGACCCGTCTTCAAACCTTGATGAACTAAGGAATAAAATTACACGATCTGTCCAGCAGATGTCCCAACCCTTGTTTCTCCAACATGACAGAGAACCTTCGCATGCGCTACGAAACCTGTCTTGAAAGACAAGGCCGATTCCGAGCACGTAATCTACCGTCGTTAATGCTTTATTCGACAAAGATATATGTTATGGAGTAAACGGGTTTATTAACAAAGAAATACGTTTACACAATAACATATATGCTTGTATTCAGAATATTCCGGGTGTGCTCATCCACCGAATACCAATATCACCGATATTATATTTTTGCATTTATTCCAGTTAAAGACTCCCTTAATTGTTTGCACACTTCGAGTGATTCCTAAAAGTAAACACCGTACGCTAATGCTTCATGTAGAGGATTTTCGGTGCGTAAACATTGCATTACATTCGCGTTAATAGCCCGAGTGTGCGTTGATTAATACATACACCTTTGTCCTTTGAAAAGATGTACAGATGGGCCAGCGGGTTCAAATTCATAGCGTTCTAGCAGTTTTAAACCGCTCAGAAGGCGAGGCGGGTTGAGCCTCTGAGACAAATAGCACCTAGAGACTGCGATTGGTTATTGTGTCAACCAATTCAATTGAACGTCATGAGTAGCTGTTTTTGATTTCTGAGTTTCATCTGTTATTACCCTATGATAGGTAAGTTTCTAAGAAACGAAGTTACTTGGCCGTGATAGGCAAATGTTCTTGTCACAAAGTGTTCCTAGTGAGATTTTTACAGGGTAGTTCACCATTGCTTTCCTTAACCTTTCCCCCCCCCCCCCCAATTTTATACTACTTGGGACCGGCATATAGCTGACGAATCAGGGCTATGGCTAGGTCGTAAGTATTCATGACTGTAAATCCGTGTGTGTTCACGAGGCCGTTTTTGAAGGACGAAAAATCGGATTTTTCCGGTGGTGAAAAACCTTCCTCCATATGCGACCAGCTACCTCACCTCTAGTCGAAAGAGACCAGTTAAAGGTTCCTCACGTCCAACCCATGTCTTTCCGACTGAAGTGCTTCGTCTATACCGACTGAGTTACGGAAGCTCTCACTGATAGTTAGTTCAAGTCTTTTAATGAATCCAGACTTTCAAGGGGAGAGATTACAGACGTCATCTTGTAGTTCTAAGTGCTTACAGATTAATATTACGTCTAAAATGGTGTGTTTTATGGTCACTTTTGAGATGTAGGGTTTAAAAAAACCAGAGTTTTTTTTTTTTGGGGGGGGGGCAACCCTAGTTTTCTCTGCCAAATATCGAGTTACTCCGGAACTGGCTGAAGAAAGATTGAGAAAAATATGTCTCTAACAGTCTTTCTTTGAACAGTTTAACGCTATGAAAGCAAAATTTCCACAGAGCTACACAGCATACTGCATAAAGACAATTATATATATTAATTCGATCTTTTCATCGAAGATAACAGTAATGATTGCTAAGAAAGACAGTCTAAACCTTACGTAGTCAAGAATTCTCACGCCTTTGTCTCCATTGGTTTATTCCATTCTTTCCGTTTGAATTTCGTCACCATAAAGTTCTTTTTTTTTAGCAAGCGAAAAACGTATAATATACTCATAATAAAAAATAATAATATTTTTTATTTTGTTTTATTTATTTATTTTTATTATTTTATAGTCAAAACTAGTTAATTGTTCTCTCAGAAAAAAACAATCAGGTGGTGTGATACTAAAAGAGATTTAAAATTTCCCAATGCTTTCTTGCTTCACGTCTTCCTGGTTTTATATATTTGTAATCACAGATTAAACTATTACGTTGTATTTTCCCACTATCGGAGCTGGTATAGAAAAGCGTGTTTTATCTTTCCTTGTTTTTTTTTTCCCACCGCTTATCCCAGTTTTCCCAATTAACTTTAAGCAGGGATTTTCTGGTATTGAGAAGGTGCTAATTGGCTTTGTTTTTTTTTTTTCTTCTTTTTTTTGCTTCTAAGCGAACAAAAAAAAAAAGTACTCGAGTTTTTACAGCATATCGGTAGATGCTAATCCTGTTTACTTGAAATGGAGTTTCCTGTTGCATGTCATGTCTAACTGGATTAAAAAGACATCTGTTATCATTTGCTATGTATAGCTTACAGAAAGAGATGACACTTTTTCTTTTTCCAAGTCGAAGAGATATTTCTACCAAGTGTTTCTTTGGTGTGTTACAGAACACCTTCGAATATCAGCTAATGGAAGGAGAGGAAATGTATCGTTAATTGAAAAACATAAATAATCCGAAATGTATTGACTTTCACAAATATAATAAGTTATTCTAACTTCAGTGGTTATTTTACATTGGTACACATTGTCTCGTTAGATATTTAAGTTTTGCCTGTTTTTCTGACATTTTCGGGGGTTGTAAATTCTAAAAAAAAAATAAAATAAAATAAAAATTACGTTTCGTTATTATTCCTTAAGAAATGAATGTATCGATCGCTTTCCTTAGCTGGACATAGACTGAGAAACGTGTCGTTCTCGCATTGCTCAATCTTTGTGTGCTATTGTGGTCGCTAGCAGGTGATTCACACCGAAATGTATCTGTTCGTGAACTAAATATTTTGTGCAAGTCAGTGACAACAATCATGCATTGGAAAATAATATAAAATGATATAAATCACCCATCGTCATTTCAGTGGATATCTGCAGATGCCGTACGGTCATACCTCGGTGATGTGCCCAATGAATTCTCTCTAATTGATCCTATTGTAGGCTTTTTCTTGAGGTTTCAACTCACCCGAAGACCAGTCACTCTAGACACATCACCCATCCATCTGAATAAGGGTCTACCACTTTTTCTTTTCTAGGAACTTTACCAGGGGCGACTCGTGCATGGGCACTGCGGATTTTTCTCGATATATAAATATATTTATTAATTTATTTATATTTGCTTGTAATATTTAATTTTTTTATCAACAATCCTATGCAATTCTCTTATTTTGTATAAATAATAATAAAAATCCATCTTGTAGCACTTGGAGGACGAAGAACTCTAGCAGCACTGTGTCATATTGCTACGCGCGCAAGCATATGCACGTCATAGTGAGATGCGAGGTATTAGCGTAATGCGACACTGTCCGTCACGCAGTTCCACTGTTGTTTATATGCAGTTTGTGCCAGTAGTAGTGTTCGTAGTGCTTATCGTGTTTACTCCATCTCTTTAAATGGTTGGACATTACAATTAAAGGATTTAATGTAATGTCCAAAAATTATAAATCCATTCCTTTAATTACGATTAAAGGAATGGATTTTATTTTTAAGTAATTTTGAATTATACCAAACTGTATAATTTTATTATCCATAATAAACAATATTTTATCATGTTTAATTTTTTTTTTAATTTTTACCATAATTTTGATATTTTATCCAAACACGTCTTTACATCTACTTACAGTACATGTACTTATGTACTTACTGTGTGTATGTATATTTCGAAAGTTGCAGCACCCCCCCCCCCCACGATTTCAACCCACGAGCCGCCACTGAACTTTACACTTTGTTACTGTTCTTTACATAGCAACGGGTATTTATGCTGAAACTTACTTGTTGCTCGGGTGTTCAGTATCGATTTTGACCTCCAAGAGCCTGTGTAGCTCAGTGGATGTGGCGTTTGCACACCGCCGCGCTTGGCCGCACGAAGGAGACTTGGTTTCGAGTCTAGTCGGCGACTAGAGGAAATTTTTCTAAGCCTTTTTTCGACCGGTTCCCGAGTTAGTCGATCTCTGGCACGGGCAAGCAGGTTTTTCCTCCCAGAAACTCGGGTTTTTCGTCCTGTAAACTCAAGAAAATCGACCGTAGAACCCACATTATTTCAGACATTAAATATATTGTGTTAGGGTTAGGGACCACGAGATGGCGGCACATTTGAGCCGTCTCTCTTCACTGCGTACCGCTTAATTAGTGATAGCCTTGGGCCATCTGTCTCTGATTGGGTACCAGTGGAGATTGAACTGCCCACTCAGTCTCCAAAAGTTAGATAGGGCTAAATGGCCTCGCCTACTCCCCGTATACCGGAATAAAAAGGCGTTAGCTGATTTTTTTTTTTTTTTTTTTTTTACTATTTAGAATAGTTTTTGGTAAAATGGTAGTTATATAGTTATTTCGTATCTCTACCTTCTTGTGTAGTGGTATGAAATCAATGAGGTACTAAACTAAATATATTTAACCTAAAAATATATAAAATAATCTCAAATATTTCTTTTATCTTAATGATTGCGTCTAAACTAAACCCTTTTATTACTAGAAGTGAACCAAAGATAGATTACCCTTCCCTGATATACGTTAATAAATGAATTCTTGTAACTGTAATCCTAATTACCCCTAGGATACTCCAGGGATCGTATTTACTACCAGGGGAACATATAACTTAGTGGTATTACTTCTCTTATCACAAACTTGCTCCTTCCCACAGGAATAACACTCACTTCGCTCTGTTGTTGACTAATAGAAATAGCAGATGGGCTAAATTCTCGGTAAATTGTTGCGTCTGGCTTTCTTCATCGACTGCACCATTAGCTCTAACGAAACCCGTGTCAAAACTGTCTCCTATTTAGCCAGTTCCTATGATGCTGGCCATAGCACCAGCCACCAGTTCGGTCATTACTAGCAATGCTTAAACTGCGTGGGATTTGTAGCTACGAAAGTGAGACGCAATTAGATGATTGCTTTCGCTAATCTAATTACAGAGAAGATGAGTACCGATCTTTGCAGCGTTGGCTGGCCCAGCGAGACTTACTGTGTTAACCGCCACTGAGTTATATGAAACTAAAACGGTTTTTGAGCCACTAATTTGCGACGTAATTGAGCATTTTTTTTGCTTTTTTTTTATCTTGTTCTTATTTTGGTTTTCATTAGCAATCCCTTGTCATTGGACACGTGCTACTAATCATACTATTTACTTCTATATCACATTAACTTAGGTTAATAGTGGTATGCTAAATTAATACTTCCTGGTTGCAAATAAAATTATAGTTCTTGTCTCCACTTCTCAGTTGGCAAGCCTAAGAAGTGTGAAAAAAAAATTCAGAATTTATTTACTTGCTATAGTAAGAAAAAAATGAATATAAATAAATAAATTACAATTTTTTCCTTTCTGTGAAAGAAATTATTAAGTTTATTCTGATTTTCTGAGAATTCACACTGTTTTGTAAAATGATCACTGAAAGTTTTAGAGTGCATGCCGCTGAAATAATGAAATAGTCAAAAACATACATCTAAATAGAATGATAAATGCACGTAAACACAAGAAAGATATTTAATTAACATAATTCGGTCTGGAAATAGCAGACCATCCTCAGTGGTATTACAAGAACAGTTATAAAAAAATACAAGCTCGAATATTAACAATAGATCGTTTAAAATAGAACAAACCACGTGATGTTATATCACTAAGTATGAAACGGAATATTTTGAAGTAGAGACATGATTAAAAAAAAATAATAATAATGAGTAATCTTGATTAGAAGTGGCCCCTTGCCTTTAATACAAAACATCATACATCCCCTTCTTGGAGATGTGTTTTGGCATTAAGGGTAAATATTAAGATTAGTGATCAGAGCTTGCTCCATTTTTACCACGAGTTGCCTTGGTCTTGCACTACCTGTGGGATCAGCTAGTCTTGATAAATTGCAGGCGCAAACTTGACATTTTGTTTGTTTGCTTACTTGGAAAAAATGGAGTAAAACCAGGTTTAAAATTGCTTGGTATCTTTAACATAACTATACCCAAGTTAAAAATACTTTCTACAATCTTGATTAGACTTTCCCAGATTTTTGATATCGATATACAGTCATTACGATTCAGGTTGGGACGATGGAGCTAGGCCTCCACGCTTTCCTTGAACAAACGTTCGAACCTATAACGGGATCTATGTAAGAGGCGAGTCCTGGACCAAAGGATGTTGTGGTCAGTTTCAATCCCTTGCTGAGCCGATCCAGACTTTTCAGGTTTGTTGTGAAGAATGGAGGATTGATGTTCTTGGATTCTTTTTTCAAGAGAACGTCCAGTCTGTCCAAAATAGGATAGATCACAGTTGCACGGAATTTGATAAACTCCGGGAAGAGATAAAGTTGAGCGTTTGTCTTTAGGAGAAGGAAAATGAGAAGACAATTTGTTAATAGGTGAATTTAAATCATATTTCTTTAAAATTCTTGCGATAGGTTCTGAAATACCGGAGATATAAGGAATTGGCACTCGACGTATTGAAACTTTGTTGTTTTGTAGAGGATTATAAGACTTGAGAAGATGTTGAGTACTTTTTTCAGAAAAGCCATCGAGTTTCATGTGTTGTTGGATAGGAAAAAGTTCTTTCTGTAGATAATCAAAGGTAGAACAATTAGTTTTTGCTCTTCTGATGAGGCATTTTATAATTCCCGTTTTTTTGACATGGATGATGGGCTGATTCTTTAAGAATATAACGTCCTGTGAACGTTGGTTTCCTGTATACTGTAGATGTAAGCATATTTGAAGGTGACCGGATTCTAAAAAAGATAACTGGTTGTTTTCTTCTATTTCCATAGTAAACTTTATACGAGGATGCAAGGAATTGATACTGTTTTAAAAAAAGGTAATTAACCGAAATATCTGGTTAATTAAATATCTTTCTTGTGTTTACGTGCATTTATCATTCAGTCTTATGTCACAAGTATCCTTAAAACAGCAAATACATCCAAATAAATGACACCATTATTGTAACACTATTGGGCGAAATGCTATGACGTCATTTATTAATATCTGCCAGCTATATTATTTTTTCATGAAGCTACGTCAGGTATGTTAAAGTTTATTTATTTTTTGCATGTTTTATATTTTATTTTTTATGATTGTGATCTTTAATATTTAATTCATTTAGTTTTAAATTTTATTGTTCAACATTCTTTCCCGAAATATCTAAATACAGTAAATGATTTAAATGATTGATCATACACTCTATAACATTGACACCATTATTGTAACTCTATTGGGTGAAATGCTATGACGTCATTTATTAATATTCGCCACCTATATTATTATTTCATGTGGCTATGTCAGTTATGTTAAAGTTTATTTATTTTTTGCATGTTTTACATTTTATTTTTTATGATTGTGATCTTTAATATTTAATTCATCTAGCGTTAAATTTGATTGTTCAAAATTATTTTCCAAAAGAAAAGAAGTAGGCGGTTAACCGACAAGCAAACCCGGGTAAAATTGATGCCAGAAGACATTTGATCAACAATAATTTTCTTTGGTCAACAACCAAAGAAAATTATTTTCACTTTATTAATACGTCTGTAATTTGTGCAGTTCTTTGATTTTTAATACTAAAATATTAAAATAAAACTTTATCTTAGTTTTTATTTAATCTTTTAATTTATGTAAAATAGTTGCCAAAATTCTTAAGAATATAAATAAACCTTTAGTTATCTCATATAGTAATATTACAAATAATTTGAGAAAGAAATAAGATTCCCGTGGTGGGAAGATTCAATCCAATACCCTTGGATGGTAACGGATAGCAATGCTGTAGCTAATGAAGCTCTAACTGAGGCTCGGCTATTGCTGTTACCCTCCTGCCATGATCAGAGCTTTAATTGCTCAAAAACACCTTATCCCTACACTGTCCGCTACAGATAACGCGGAATATGAAAAGCATTCTTGCTTCGCCCCTTTAAGCCAGTCCTTATAAGGCCTTAATAAGATTCCCGTGGGCTATCGATATTGAGATTCATATTGACTCAGTCCATCGCCCAGTTCTTATAAGAACTATAAGAAGATTCCCGTGTCATTATGCTGGAAGGCCAATACCCTTGGAGGGTAATGGATGGCAATGCTGTAGCCAATGAAGCTCTAACTAAGGCTCGGCTATTGCTGTTACCCTCCTGCCATGATCAGAGCTTTAATTGCTCAATAACACCTTATCCCTACACTGTCCTCTACAGATAACGGGGATTATGAAAAGCATTCTTGCTTCACCCCTTTAAGCCAGTCCTTATAAGGACTAAGATTCCCCTGTGAGGATCAATCGACCGTGAGATGCGGTGATTGATTCATTCAATCCAATACCTTTGGAGGGTAATGGATAGCAATGCTGTAGCCAATGAAGCTCTAACTGAGGCTCGGCTATTGCTGTTACCCTCCTGCCATGATCAGAGCTTTAATTGCTCAATAACACCTTATCCCTACACTGTCCTCTACAGATAACGGGGAAGATGAAAAAGCATTCTTGCTTCGCCCCTTTAAGCCAGTCCTTATAAGGACTATAAGGATAAGATTCCCGTGTGGTGGCTGGGATAAGAATAGCCTCAATATAGCTCATGCATGTCGTATGAGGCGACTAATTTGGGTACCCTAGAGGGTAATGGATGGCAATGCTGTAGCCTATGAAGTTCTAACTGAGGCTCGGCTATTTCTGTTACCGTTCCGCCATGATCAGAGCTTTATATAGCTCAATAACATGTTATCCTTACATTGTCCTCTACAGATAACGGGGAAGATATAAAGCATTCTTGCTTCGCCCTTTTAAGCCAGTCCTTATAAGGATTATAAGGAAGCATAAGTATATGAAATGCACAGAATAATGTGAAAGCAAGGTACTGTCATTAATAAGTTTGTTATTCTAAAAGTAATTAAAAAAAAAAATCAAATGATCAGAAGAGTAAAAGGTACTTTAAGATTATTTTACCGAAATACTCTTAAGTCTTCACTAAAAAACAAACAAAAAACAGACAAGTTTTCTTATCTTCTGTCTCTTTTGTTTTCGAAAATATTGACATAAAAAAAAGTAGCGTATATCGGCTAATGGAGGGCGGGGGGGGAGAAAAGAGGGACTAATGGATTCGATTAGCTTGAGTGAACTGCTATTGTTGCTTTAATTCCTTGTGTGAAGCGTTGGCATACTTAGAGTACAGGAAAATACTTGCAAAAAATCGTTTACCATGAAAAAAATCTACACGAAGAACATGTATGGATTTAAGTAAATAAAATGTGCTTTGTCAAGAATAACTTACTCTGATACATGCTGACATTTCCAATGAAAAAGATTGAGTATCTCATATAAAGCGGTTATAATCTAAGCGTGTATATTCGTATGTGGAGATTTCTCACGTGATATAATAACTTTGTTGAAATTCTTCGTCATCAAAAATGACTTAAATACGTGTTTAAAAGGATATTGGTTATTTATTTTTCGTGCGTGTATATTCTTAGGAGGAATTCAAAAATAAAACTTTTTTTTTTTTATATGCATCGGCGCATACAAAATATTTCAAAAATAATTTCAATTATTCTATATTTTAGTGAGAAGTTATTGAGAAATCTTCCACGCTGGAAAATTTCTGAATAACATTAAAATATATCTTAATGACCTTTAATTTTCACGCCATTTGGATACCATAATTTAATTATATTTGAATACGATAATATAATGACAGAAAACTGTCATGACAGTTGTAGCATTTGTTACCATAATTGTTACGATAATTTATGAAAATTTAATGATATTTTGAATTTAATAATGAACATAAAATGTACAATCGAAAAAATAATTGTTTGTTGTTTAGTGTTTTGTAAACCGAGAATAACATCAAGTTGATGACAGGTTTAGAAGAATCCTTGATCCTGTGCTAGGAAAAAAAAAAAAAGGATTTAAAAGTATTCACGAATCATGTTTTGACCTGGATCGCAGCCAAATGATTAACTGTGTCACTCCAAACACTCCCAGTAAGTGAAATCTACGCTTTTACACCACATAGATGGCGCTGCTCGTAATAGTTTAATGCAAAATGTCCTAATGTATTGCAGAAGTACTTAAGTCGTTCAAAACTTTTAGTCAGAAGTGACATTAAATACCGTGTCAGTTATGATCTATTTAGCAGGCAGTTCCTGCTTTTATACGCTGGAATAGCTAACGTTATTTCGTTGCCCAACTCGGCTAATGTACTTGTACATACAACATCATTTGCGTTGAGTTCTTCCTTAGTTTCCTTTCCTTGATTGTTTCACATAAAAGTAAAGTTATAAAAAATATATATATATAAAGGAACTGCAGAATAGAAAAAGAAAAAAAATTCTTTGTAAACTTTTAGATTTTAATCATTTCTTAAATTGAATTTTGCAATGTGTATAATTCTTGTTATATTTCGTTTGGGTTTAAATGTTTTTTTTACGCAAATGATACTAGAAATATTTTTAAAAAATGGTTTTTAATATGTTGTGGTTTTAATTTTGTTCCTTAGATAGTTTTGTGTAATCTTAGAAAGCTAAGGGGCACATCTTGAAGAAGTGCATTAATATATGCACCATCAAAACTCAAATGGAAACGATTGGAGATGAAATTTTGCATACATATTGAATTCGATTTTGCATTTAATCCGAATAGGGAAATATTCTCACACAGTAATCTGAATTTGACGGGTTTTGCCATCTTCATAGGCCATGAAAAGTGACGCATCCAATTTTAAGACTATTTGAAATTCTCTGGCAAACATTGTGTATGGAATTACCCATGGAAATATTGATTAAGCTGTCATTACCTATTGTTTCAAATCTGAATGTTTCATGTATGATCACACACCGTTTTATCTAATTCATTCTCAACAAATTATTCTCGCGTTTACAGTACAGTACAAGTCCAACCTAACGTCCAGTGTTTTTTTTTTTTTCCAATTTGTGATCACTCTAAATAATAATGTTATATATATATATATATATATATATATATACGCCTGAGCTAGTTGTATATAGAGGATAATGACTTCGTATCACTTGCCTTAGTATGTATCCCATAATGTAAAGCACGTCCCCTTTCAGGCGTGTACAATACAATGCATAATGGGAATGGACACTACCCAGACCGGTTTCGACCTTTATTCAGATCTCTTCAATGGGAGCCAGACCCGGGAGAGGTACCAAAGGTTTTTTTTTTTTTTTTTTTTGGCTAGATGAGTGAAGCAAGAATGGTTTTCATATTCCCCTTTATCTGTAGAAGAAAATGTATGGATGGAGTGTTATTGAGCTATAGGCTCTGGTCATGGCGGGGTAACCGCAATCGCCGAGCGTTAGTTAAAATTTCATTGGCTACTGTAGAAGTAAAGCCATCTCTAAAAATTAGGACGATCTCTAGACCCTCCACATTGTGCCGAGAGACCGTCCAACTCAGCGTTGGCTCCACCGCTCATATTCCAGGGAAAAGCATCCACCGACACATTCCTCACCGGTCCATGCCGGAGACTCAAAATGCTCTCTCAGGGCAACCCCCCCCCCCCTACCGGGAGAAAAATTTCGGATGAAATCTAAGAGAGCGAAACTTTATGTCCCAAGGTAACGGCAATAGCCGAGTCTCAGTTATAATTTCATTGGTTACAGCATTGCCATCTATATTATTATTATTATTATTATTATTATTATTATTATCTAGAATACTCCAGTTCTCAGCGATTCGATACCAAGGTCCTTGTAAGGACTGGTTTAAAGGGGCAAAGCAAGAATGCTTTTCATCTTCCCCGTTATCAGTAGAGGACAGTGTAAGGATAAGGTGTTATTGAGCTATTAAAGCTCTGATCATGGCAGGAGGGTAACAGCAACAGCCGAGCCTCAGAACTTCATTGGCGATGTGTAAGTAAAGCCAACTCTAAAAATTTTAGACGATCCCTAGACCATAGTGGTCGAAAGACCGTCTCACTCAGCGTTGGTTCCACTCAGTGCTGGCCTTCACCCCCCCCCCCTCACCACCACCACCAAGCAGAACCGCTCATATTCCGAAGAAAAGCATTCACCGACAAAGTCCCTCACCGGGCCGTGCCGGAAAACACTTACCCCGGAGACTCAAATTTCTCCCTTAAGGCAAAAACCTTAAGAGAGCGAACTCAAAACTCTCGATTCTCAGCGCTCCAGGGGATAACAGCAACAGCCGAGCCTCAGTTAAACTTCATTGGCTACAGTATTGCCATCCATTACCCTCCAAGGTTCTCGAAACCAAGGTCGCAGGACGCTGAACATATATGGCGCAGAGGGTGAAGCTTGACGCTTTTCATATTCCCTGTTGTCTGTTTCGGGAGCAGTGATGGGAGAGATTTGTGAGCTATTTTAGCTCGCCCTGAGTGGGCAGAAGTGGTTATTCGTCGTTGGGTGTTAGGATGGCTTTCGGTCTTTTATGTTTCCAGTAGTCATTACCGTCATAGTTTCCGGCTTGCTGTATTAGTTGGTTTGGATGCGTAGATGTCTTCATAAAGAATTTTTCTGCTAAGGAGCGTAGTAGTGCAGAGATGTAGGGGATATTTATGTCCGGGTGGATCTGGGCATTCCTGATGAACCACGGGGCGTCCAGTATCATTCGCAGACACTTGTTCTGTAGTCTTTGTAGCTTGAGGTATGGCTCCAGGCTGGGGAGGCGTATATAACTGTGGGACGGATCACTGTCTTGTACAGTAGAATTTTGTTTCTTGAGCTTAGTTTGCTGTGTCTGTTGATCAAGGGGTATAGCTGGGCGATAACTTTTGAAGCTTTGGTGCATGTGTTCTTGATGTGGCTGTTGAAGCATAATCGCATATGGAGAATTATTCCGAGGTATTTTACTTCCGTTTTCCAGGGAATTTTGGAGTTGACAGGGTGATGTCTTCTTTGGGGGATGCTCGTCTTCTTGTGAAGAGTATCGTTGTACTTTTCTGGGGGTTTAATTGTAGTCGCCAGTCTTTAAACCATTTTTCTAGATTCAGGATGGTGTCTTGTAGTTTTTTGGTAACGAGATGTGGTTGGCGGGATCTGGCTAGAATAGCCGTGTCATCTGCATAAAGGGCGATGGTGGATGTGAGAGGATTTTGAGGGATGTCTGCCATATAGATGTTGATCAGGATCGGGGCTAGCACTGATCCTTGAGGAACGCCAGCGAGGATTTTCCATTGGGTTGAGACTGTTTCATTGATTTTGACTTGCATCCTCCTGTTGGAGAGGTATGATTTGATCAGGTGTATCATGCTTAGTGGAAGGTTAGCGATGATAAGTTTGTAGAGGAGGCCTTGGTGCCAGATCTTATCGAAGGCCTTTGAGATGTCTAGGAAGATGGCTCCAGTGTGTGGATTCCAATTAAATCCTGTGGTAATGTATTCTACCAGTCTATGGATCTGTTGGGTGGTGCTGTGATTTTGACGGAAACCAAATTGTTCTTGTGGAATGATATTTAGTTGGGTGACATGATCTTGGAGTCTGATGAGGATGATTTTCTCAGCTATTTTCCCTAAGTTGGATAGCAGGCTGATGGGACGGTAATTTTCAGGTAGGTGTGGGTCTTTGCCTGGTTTGTGAATTGGGATGATGCCAGCTATTTTCCATGACTGGGGGAAGTGCTTCCATTCGAGGATGGAGTTTATGATGGTTGCCAAATGTGCTATGGCTTTGCGTGGTAGTGCCTTGATGACTTGGTTAGTGATGCCGTCAGGACCTGGGGCTTTTTTGATCTTCAGATGGTTGATGATGCCGATTATTTCGGTAGGTGAGGTAGGCATTATAGGGCTTGGATTGACATCGGGACGATTTACTGTGAACCTGACTTTACGATGGATCTTGTATACATGGCTGATGTTTAGGTTCTCATATGCAGGACTGCATTGTTTCTCTAGGTTTCTTGCTATGGCTTCGGCTTTGTCAGCATCTGTGTATGCAAGGTGCTGTTCTGCTTGCAGAGGGGGGGGGGATTTGCGCTTGTTCCTGAGGTTGTTTAGGAATTTCCGTATGGAATAATCTGCTGTGGAGATGGAGGTGAGTTTGTTGTCCCATTGTTGGTTCTGGAGAGCTTCTCGGACAGATTTGTTTAATCTGTTGAGGGCTGTTTTGTCCTGGGGAGCACGAGTGTTGTGATATCTTTTTCTTTGTCTGTTTTTTTCCCTCATTAAGTCCATGATTTCTTCCGGGAGATGATTTTGTTTGTGGGTAATCGTGGATACTGTGGCTGCTGTTATGGATTTATTGATTTGATTGGTCAGGTTCTTTATTGCCGTGTCTATTTCTTCCTTGGCTTTTATATGGGGAACCGGACCAGTGTGTTCTGGTAACACTTTCCTAAGTTTCTCCCAGACAATGGAGGATTTTTGGGGGGGGGGGGAGGTGACTGGTCTTTGTTCCCTAAGTGAAGTAGGATTGGGTTGTGGTCTGATGATAATTCGTTCAGTGCTTGAATGATGTGCTGGTATTTGATGTTGTGTAGGATGGCGATGTCTAGGATGTCGGCTGTGCCAGTTGGGCTGTGGTGGGTTGGTTCACTGGGTTCTGTTACGACAGCGTTGTTTAATCCTGTGTAGCTGAAGAGGATACGGCCATTTTTATTTGTGGTTCTGCTGTTCCAGGAGGGATGTTTGGAGTTTAAGTCCTCAGCGACGATGATGGATTCATTTATGCCTAGTACAGCATCCAAGTCGGAAAATTGCAGGGTCTTAGCGGGAGAGTTGTAGGCGGCGTAGATTTTAAGTCTTCCAGTTGAGTTTGTGTGGGCTTCGACACCAGTGAGTTCTAGGTTAGAGGTTGGGGGGGTGAGTATTCCTTGTGCCTGATGCAGTTCCAGATAAATATGGCTGTACCACCACCTCTATAGTCCAGTCGGTCATTTCTATATAGTGTGTAGCCTCTCAGTTTTGGATTGTCTGCAAGTCTTAGATGAGTTTCATTAATTAGGATTATGTCAGGGTTGTACCTGTGAGAGAATTCTTGAAGCTCCAGTGTCTTGTTTTTTAGGCCACTGGCGTTCCAAGCGACGATCTGCAGTGAGTCTGGGAGTAATCTAGTTTTATTCATTAACAAGCATTGATAATATGGTTTGAATTTCTTTTCGAAATCTTTTTCTGGAGTTTGGTGAAGGGTTTGACTTACTGAAGTCTTGAAGCATGTTTGCCAATGAGGCTGTGATGACTGTTGTCATGTTTGGAAGAATTTGGTTCTGCTGGATATCTTTGGACGAGCGGGCTACTTCGGCGTATGTCCTGCTTCGATGGTGGCTTTCCAGACTGTTGGTATTTTCCATTTGTGAGAGCTGGTATTTTGTTGGGTGTCAGGCAACTGGGGAGCCGCCAACTCTGGTGCCTGTGGGCAGGGTTGAGAGATCTGTTTCCTTTTGTTGTCTGTTTTATACTTAGGGTGGTGACTGCAGTCTGTGTAGTTTGCCGGGTGGGGGCCCCGCAGTTCGTGCATTTGGGTGGTGAGGTCCTGGGTTTTGAGCAGCTTGCTGTGGAGTGGTTTTGCCCACATTTGAGGCATTTGTGGTCTGCTCTGCAGAGTTTCTGTGCGTGTCCGTACTTCTGACATCTGTAGCACTGGCCCGACGAGGTTCTTTTCTTTTAGTGGTTCTGTTGTGATTTTCAGACCACAGATCGTTATTATGTTGTATATGTTCTTGTGTGTTTTGGGCATCTCAACGAGTACTAGGGCCATTGGACTCTTGTCAGCCCGTAGCATTCTGTAACCTTGACGGGTGGGTGATCGTGGAGGCAGAAGTCTTCAGTAATTTCATCTGTGCAGATGTTTTCCGTTGCTCCCCTGAGTACAACTTTTATGTTTTTCTCCGACTTCAGTGAGTAAGTATGATATTTAATATTTGACTCATCCATGGTTTTTGTGAGGAGTCGGTAGTCACCTACTGTGGCAGGTTGGATTTTAACTCCGTCGTCTACGTTTTTTGCCCATGAATAGGCAATTTGGTGATTTTGCATAATAGGCCTAAGGGCCGTCCGACGTTCTTTTTCCCGTAGAACAATTGGAAGAATTTTTTCGTTATTGGATGTTGGGAGGTCAGTGTTGGGGTTATCTTCTTCCATCCCCTCGTTTATCTGAGTCTCCGCTGTTTTACGTTTTTTTCCGAGCATGGGTTTCTGTATCGTGTTTTGGAGTGAGAACAGAGATTATCAGGTTCGTCTTCCCTTCTTCCCCTTCTGTGGAGTCGTCTGTCGCTGAATATAGGTTTAGAAACCCTGGCTACTCTACCTCAAATTTCTTCAACAGTTTTTTGAGGAGGTGAGCGCCAGCTTCTTATCCAACGATGGATTAATCATCGGGACTTAAATTGTTCATGTTTAAAATATTCAAATATATGCTTACCTGAGCTGGATCTCAAGGACTTCCGTATATCGTATGAACACAAGATACATCACACTAAAGGACTATCGTGAGACCGCAATCAACACTCAAAACACACTCGAATGACAATGAACAGCGCGAGTTGGAAATATAGACTTTACGGCGAATTCTCATGAGAAACAAGTCTTTACAAGTTCCCACGGTAGCTCTAGGATCAGATATCACCACTGAATAACATCTAACTTCATGATTGATTACTAGATCGATCAATACTCTAAAACCAACCTGTCAAAGCCTTATAAGGACTGGCTTAAAAGGATAAGGTGTTATTGAGCAATTAAAGCTCTGATCATGCCAGGAGGGTAACAGCAATAGCCGAGCTTCAGTTAGAACTTCATTGGCTACCGCATTGCCATTCATTATCCTCCAAGGATATTGGATTGAATGAATCAATCCTATTCTTCCTGTCAAAGTCCTTATAAAGACTGGCTTAAAGGGGCGAAGCAAGAATGCTTTTTATCTTCCCCGTTATCTGTAGAGGACAGTGTAGGGATAAGGTGTTATTGAGCTATTATTAAAGCTCTGATCATGGCAGGAGGGTAACAGCAATAGCCGAGCCTCAGTTAGAATTTCATTGGCTACAGCATTGCCATCCATTACCCTCCAAGGGTATGGTGGTTCAAAGTCGAAGTAATGCAGAATTCATATATTTCTCATATACAAGTATACAAAAGGTGCTTGATCTACTTAATAAAAATCTCTGGATGAGAGAAAGATGTAGAAATTTCTTTTAACTCGATTGTAAAATACTTAAAGATACCAAGGAATTTTATACTTTGTTTTAATCCTTTTTGCGCGTGAAATATATTCACATCTGTGCTACTTGCATATAGAGGCTAATGACTTCATATCACTTGCCTTAGTATGTATGTATCCCATAATGCAAAGCACACCCCCTTTTAGGCGTATATAATGCAATGCATAATGGAATGCGATGCAATGTATAATGCAATGCACACACACACACACACACACACACATATATATATATATATATAGAGAGAGAGAGAGAGAGATGCTTTTAACTCTATTTGAACTTTCTTTCTGACCATGAACAGTGTGGATTATCCACCATGCCACTGTGGCGCGAATCTCTGTACCGAATGTTGCATTGAAAGAGTCAAAAAAAACTATCTGGAATGCTTGTATTCATCTTTGACTGCTGTGTTTATAAAATAAAGAAAAAACGAACTGTGGTCTGTAACTCGATCACACTTCGTGTTCACTAATGAAAATAACTTGACTCACTTCGAGATCTCTTTTTGTTGTGACTGCAGTGCATCTACCCCATACTAAGCGAAGGAGTCGGTTTATCTCTTTATGTTTCCTCCTACTTTAATAAGAGTCTGCGTCTAATGTAAACAACTTTCTTATTACTAGTGATGAAAACGAGCTGTAGTCTTGCTTCCAGCTATGTCTTCTTTTTTTTTTCTCCTTTTTTTTTTTTTTTTTTTTTTTTTTTTCCCTGGTGCTTGCCATAATTGGAAAGTGAAGACTTGTGGCATCTCTATCTCTCTCTTGACGTCATTGTACACGCTAACATACCATGGGATTCGCTTAAGCCAATGAAAATGCAGTGACGTGTTTAGATACAAAAATGTCACCGAATAAATTAATTTCAATTCTCAAAGCGAATCGAATAAGTATATTCATAAATTTCACACAAAAATAAATAAAATTATTAATTAAATTAAACGAACAAAATATATATAAAAAAATAAAGAAAAATAAGTGTATGGTAATGTATGAGTATAGGTTACGTTCTCTG
This sequence comes from Typopeltis vanoorti, assembly GCF_054136105.1. Lineage (NCBI taxonomy): Eukaryota > Metazoa > Arthropoda > Arachnida > Uropygi > Thelyphonidae > Typopeltis > Typopeltis vanoorti. The sequence continues at coordinate 35,673,007 of NC_143561.1, read as the reverse complement.
GCTACCTTGAATTGTTGAAAAAGTGAATAGGCTTCCCTATTGAAGAGAATTAACAGAATTAAATATCTTTTATTTATCATAGGGAGTTTTTTTCATTTATTATTAATTTATTTGCATACTCCTTGTCACGAATCGTGACGAAAACAGAAGTCTTAGCTCTCTATATTAAGCACATAATTTATAATTGCAGCTAAGATCTTATGCAGGTAGCAACATCCCAAGATCGTAATTAACTCTTGGAGTGACTTAGCTTGTTGTGCGTGACAGAAGTGAGCTACTAGATGAGAAGGTATTAGAAATTGCTCTCTGCCTAAATGACTTTGAGCTGACAGGGAAAACGCATTAAGCTCCATATATTACTTGGAGCTCAAAGGTTAATAACTGGGATGTCTAAAAATATGTACAGTAATCGTTTTAGGGATAAAAATAAGACTCGGGTAACTCATATCAAATTAATTTATAGAATGATTTTAGATTGGGCATAGAGTACGACCTAATAGAAGATAGTTCTATCCTTTCTGTTATAAATTATAAACGAAAAATGAACAGAAAAGTAAAGTATTTTATTAGATGTACTTAACCCTTTAACCCACATGATGTTCGACACATATTCTTTCCCCACCATCCCTCTAAGATGAAACGACTCTGCCTCTAAAAACATCTGCTCCCATTACACCATCCCGACATATAGCAGCTTGCATTTTATGGCGGGGTTATATGACCGTGTTTATTGAGTCTTCCGTAAAAGACTGGCCAAGCTGTTGCCATGCTTGGTATGTTCGCCAATTCCTATCAGACAAATACAGTTTGGGTCATAAAAAATGGTCTTTGAAAGAAGCGCATCCTCTTATGACAAAGAATAAATGGGGTACACTAAAACGGATCTGTACCCTCATGTAGTTTACTCGTAAGGCTCATAGAGATAAAGTTACTTTTTCTAAGGTAACACTAAGATAGAGCAAGGGGAAGAGAATAAGAAGAGGTAGGCTTCTACGTTCAAATTTCCAATCACTGAAAATAAATAATGCGTTTCTTTCACGACCAAACCATCACTGAATATTTTATTTTACAAAAAAAAAAAAAAAGAGAGAGATAAAGTCGTCCTTATAAGGACTGGCTTAAAGGAGCGAAGCAAGAATGTTTTTCATCTTCCCAGTTATCTGTAGAGGACAGTGTAGGGATAAGGTGTTATTGAGCTATTAAAGCTCTGATCATGGCAGGAGGGTAACAGCATTGCCATCCATTACCCTCCAAGGGATTGGATTGAATGAATCAATCACCGCATTTCACGGTCGATTCCTTCCCAGATAAAGTCGTGTTATGCTGTCCCTATATATATAGTCCTTATAAGGATTCTTATAACAACTTCATTGGCTACAGCATTGCCATCCATTACCCTCCAAGGGATTATTTCACTCACAATCATCACCCTGTGGTCACGGGAATCTTTCTTATAGTCCTTAGGAGTTTAAGGACTGGCTTAAAGGGGTGAAGCAAGAATGCTTTTCGTCTTCCCCGTTATCTGTAGAAGATAGTGTAAGGATAAGTGTTATTGAGCTATTAAAGCTCTGATCATGGCAGGAAGGTAACAGCAATAGCCGAGCCTCAGTTAGAACTTCATTGACTACAGCATTGCCATCCATTACCCTCCAAGGGTATTGGATTGAATGAATCAATCACCGCATCTCATATATGATATGAAAGATTTACAGATGTATCATATTTTTGTTTGAATTTTAGAAGACATTTTAAATGATTCAAGTTATAATCATAAATTTTAATATATATTTAAGTTCCATTATTATTTGATAAATGATATAAAAATTTTCCTTTGTTCAACTATTTATATTAAATAAGTGGTAGTGCATATGATGCCACATCTCAAATGGTTTAAACATTTGTATAAATACTGTATTAGATAAGTGTCGTAGATAATGATACAAGGTACAATATATGCAAGATAAGAATATCGTATACAAAATACAGTATTCATTTTATACAATGCAATCAAAATATGTTACGTAGGTTATGTTTCTCTCTTACGTACTAAGTACGAATGACAAGTGGGTCTTAACAAATGCTTAGTTCAAATACAGAGTGAGATAGTTTTTTCATGTCTAAATTTAAAAATTGTATAGTTTTAAGTTTTTCTATAATAAATAAGAAAAATCGTTCAATACATAAAAAGGATAAAATGCCATGCATGGATATAGTTCCATGATATTTTAAGAAGCCTGCAATTAATATTGGCTTGGTAGTAAATTATTTTTAAAACATTCTATAATATATTTTTCCGTTTTTTTTAAAATATCTGAGAAAGTGGCAAAATACAGAAAACAAATATCCCTTTGGAAATGACATTTATATCCATAGTGCAAAACAAAAAACCGTTTTAATTTCCATTCTTGTCGCCTCTTTCTAAACCTTTCTTCCAAATTTAGTCAATATCCTGTATTAGCAAGCGGAGTTTCTATCGTCAACTCTGGTTTATAACCCCGCAACTCAAGAAAAAAAATTGACTTATGCTATTTCAAACAATAATATACATCGTTAGCATCAGAGACCACGAGATGGCGACATTTGTCATTCGTACTCTCCTTCGCGGTTAATAATAAAAAAAATTGATGTCTTAGGCTAGCCATCATGATTGGCCATGATTGTGGTCAGCCATCATGAAGATTGGCATCTCCTGTTTCCAAAAATTGAGGTTCGTCCTGACTAGAACTGTAAAACAAAATTAAATCTAATTGGATTGAAAGAGAAAAAGTTAATGTCATAATTTATTTAGGATTAAAACTTGATTGTAATTTAATTTGGGCATCACAAATCATCGATGTATTGTCAGTGAAAAGGGTTATGCTAAGAACTTGTTTTTATTAGATTTGACATGGATTTAAATCAGTATACTGTATGGAATCTAAATCGGGAAGGAAATATTACTACACTGAACCTCTTATTTTCTGTTCAAAATGAAACTTAGATATCAGTAAGTACAGGAGTATTGAAACATATATCATATAGAACAATGAGTAAACTTTCTTTGTATTAAACCTGCACACGATTAAGCAAGATTAATTATATACACAAATATATAGCAACATTAAGTTGCGTATTTATTTTATTGTTTTACAACATCGATTGTGGTTTGATACACATATAATAATTCTTATTTACTTGTTTTTTGGAATGAAAACTTTCTGATGTCGCTAGAAAAGTAGGAAATGGTAAACTTTGTAAAAAATAAAAGAATAAAATAATTTGCAAAACAAAAATTGTAATATAGTGTTTGAAAAGAAAAATATGTAATGTAACGTAATATTTCAAAAATAAAAGAAAAAATATTTGTTATAATAATAATTGTAATATAATAATGTAAAAAATGATATTATTATTATTATTACTATAAACATCGCTAGAAATCAAATACTGTACTCATATTATAGAAGAATATAGTAAATAATGTAACAATAAATTATATAAAGTGATAAAATATATATAAATAACAAATGAATAAAAATAGCAATGCATGAATATAAATATAATAAATAATGAAGTATATTATTCTTCTGTTATGTATGATATGTTAATAAAGTACATACATAACAGAAGAATATTTATTATAATATATTAAATAACAATACATATTATAAATGCAATAATAATTAATCAATCCACTGATTTGCTATAGGCTGCAAAGCCTATAATCATTGTTTGGATACTGGCGGGAATTGTGAACCGAGAGGAATAGAATATAATATAAAATTAAATATAAAATATAATAAAATAAATAACAAAACATTCAGAATTATTATTAATAATAACAATAGTATAATAAGAAGAAATAATTATGTACACCATGAATAGGATAAAACAGTACGGCGCTATGATTAAATGTACCTCAAAGAAATTGTCATTTTGGTCAATGTTACGAAATTGCTATTTCTAGATAGAGTTCATAATCCCAGACTTAATTTTTTTTCCCCTTTCTTCGCTTTAAATTCCAACTATTGTAGGGATTCACGTAACAGAGATGCGTCTGGGGACTTGTTGATGTTAATATAATCCTCGCGTCAACATCGTCTGCTGAGCTCCTCCAAAGCCTAACGCTATTGTGACGGTTTATTGAAAAATTCCTTTTCTCGCACACTTAATAGCGGAGAGTTTGCATTGCATGGTTACCCCCGTCCTCCTGCAGTCCTAAAAGAGAAAGACGACTCTTGTTTATTTTTTTACGTAGCATTTTCTCGACTCCAGAGAATTTATTGAACGGTCAGTGAGGTTTGAAATGTATACACATAGAGAAAGAAGAGGGGGGGGGGACTTTTTATATGAGGCCGCTTGCCAAGAGCACCTGTTTTCTCTATTGTGTATTCCATTTCTACTATATTCAATTTTTTTCATGACCTAATGACTTCTCCAACTTTCGCTCCCACTTAAAATTTTAAAACAATAGACAAATTACTTCAGTCTTTTTTCAGTCTTAGTGGACTTGATTGTCAAAAGTTTAGCATGTAATCATCGATTATCTCCACATCAATATTATCGACACTATCTCTTCCATGAAATGTTCTTCATCGATATAATTATTGGGATTTTGTGCCACTAGTCTTAAGCTGGCGGGTTATAAATTATTTTCGATATTTTTGTCTTCTCCGTTGTATATTAAATAAAAAAAAAACGTAATTACGATGATTGAGTTTATTTCGATATCTATTTCAGCTTGCTCTCGCATAATTACAACAATAGTGGATTTTTAGGTCATTTTTCTAAAATTATTTAGAAAAAGGATTTCATTTTTCTAAATAATGATTTAAACTAAATGATAAATCATTTTTATTATTTAGAAATAATAATATTATTTATAATATTGTTATTATTAATATTATAACTAAAATTATTATTTAGACAAAATAATCTTTTTCTACATTACGAACTGGTATCACTTGTTTGTTATTTTATGGCAAACCAATCATGATCTTGTAGTTAGCACACCCTATAGTAGTTTTGACGTTTACATGTAGTATTATTTCTCTTTAATAAATAAAATATTTTTAATTAGTTGCGTACTTAGTCATATAATATAAAGGAAATAAAAATATAAAAATAATTATTTAACTTTACAGTAAATTTTATAATTAAATTTATTATTTAAATTAAATTGACTATTACTATAAAATAAAAGTAATTTTGTAACAGTAAACATATTTTTCTATAATTAATTTATAACTAAACTTTACGAGTATTTATATTTATAACTCCCGTGTGGTGGCCGGGATAAGAATAATCCCAATGTAGCTCATGCATGTCGTACGAGGCAACAAAAATGGATACCCAGGGATGATAATGGATGGCAATGCTGTAGCCAATGAAGTTCTAACTGAGGCTCGGCTATTGCCATGATCAGAGCTTTATTGCTCAATACACCTTATCCTTACACCGTCCTCTACAGACAACGGGGAATTTGAAAAGCATTCTTGCTTGGCCCGTTAAGCCAGTCCTTATAAGACTATGTTTATAAAAATTATAAATATAAATAAACTTGAATATATATATTCAGTGCTCGAAGTGTCTCTGTAGAAATTATAGTAATTAAAACAAAAAATCGTTACTCCTCACTGATCTGTGAAACTAAACAATCAAGATGCTTTTTGAAACAAAGACATAAGTATGTAAGAATAAATTATCATCACCTCGATTTTAGTGCAAATACTATTTGAATTTAAATCGCTTCAGGTGTGTGTATACATAGAATCTGTCAGTTTCATACGGTATTGATAATGTCGATATTTCTGTTTTTTTTTTTTTTTTTTTTTTTTTGGTGGGGTGGTGTTGGGGGTGGGGTTTCTAGCCGAGACCAGTTAACTGCAGTTAGTTTAAGATTTGAACTTTGAGCAAGTAGATAACAGATAATCACGGAGTTCACTTTTATCCACCGGTGAAACCAAATAGCTGTTATTGACGTATGGAACATCGTCAGCTAACAACACTCAAAGCTTCCTTTTTGAAGAAATGTCACGCATGTGTTTACTTTTTTTTTTTTTCTTCTTCTTTACTAGTGATCATGTTTTGTTCATACTCGGTGTATTACGATAACTGTGTATGTAGATCACCATTCTATTTTCGTCTTCTGCTTATACTAGTTTAGTGAAATTGAACATTTTTTTTTTTTTGACTTTTGACGGTTGCGTAGCAACAAAGCCTGACTATTCGTATTTCGAAAGTGGTTTTCTGAGATCGTTATCCTGTGACAGTAAGAATACATTTAACTTAAAAGTATTCTAGTACGTACTTTAAAGTTATATGTATCTTCCAATTGCTTGTATTATTTAAGAAATGCTGCCTTCCCCCCCCCCCTTTCTCATCTTTTAAATTGCATTAATATGGATTTCTCAGCGACATACAACAGAAAACAACTGTAGAAAGGCACTGCTACAGAAAATCACAGGGAAAAAAAGTATTTATTTATAATATATTTATAAAATAATGACCATTTGTGATAAAGTATACAATATTGGAACGTCTTCCTGATTGCGGGATTGTGTAAAAAAACTATCTTAATCCACTAATCCAGATCTTAATCCACTAACTTAAACCATTCGTATATTGTATTACAAAATTAAATTGCCATGAATTGTGTACTAATAATTGTATTAAGTAACCTGCAAATGTAAATTATAATAAGATTTTTAAAAAAAAAATCCTTCTATTGCTACACACTTCCGGCCTTTGCAACTGGAATCAATAGACAGGTTCTTTCATGAATTGAGATTTTTATCTCGAAGGTTATATCTTTTTTTTTTTTTTTTTTTTTTTCCCTTTTTCCACGACTACATAAAGATGGTCTGTGTGCTGTATATTTATGCAATAGAATATGTACATATTGTGTAAAGGCCCGCCTCTCTTTTTTTTTTTTTTTTTCTCCCTTCAATTCAATCATCTCTTTTTCTATTACCTGGTTTGGCAAGATCTGTTAATCGAATCCGAGGTTTTTGGCATAAAAAAAAAAAACTGCGTGGGATTCTATTAAATACAAATCCTTATTCATGAGCATACCTATTGATCGATAAATAATAATAAAAAATAAAAAATAAATAGAAAATGTATCTCTCAATGACAAATTTGAACAACCAGTTTCACGCTTAAGGGGATGCGATTGCGAGAATTTCCTTTGTTAAAGCTCAAGGTCTTTTGTATGTTTTTTTTTTTTTTTTTTTTTTTTTTTTTTTGCGTATATTTGTTTGCCTGAGTGATTGTAGTAAACTCTGTATCAGTGGTTCTGAGCTTTAGTGTAGTTACAGGAGTGGCAGGAACTGCAATAGAAGATTTAGATGTTGTACTTTCAATACCATAATTCATTTATGGCTACTTTTAGTTCTAAAAAACAGAATTTTGATGTAGGAATAGAAGCGAATAGAACTAGTTTAGCGTTTTCATTTCCAAATGGATTGAATCACATAAAGGTAAGGTTTGTTCAAAACTTAATAAATTTGTTCATCGTTATTATAACAAGTGCGTTTTAGATTAGTTAGGACACCTGAATACAAAGTTTAGAGCATTAAAAAAATATTTTTACATTTAAATAATATGAACTTAGCAATGATAATATAGTCTATATTTGGTCTTAAGATTCTTGAATAAGAAATTCTGCTTATATAAGTCTCTGATGGTTGGGTAGGAAATGGAATGATGAAACAAGAGAGGGGCGGGGGAGAAACTTGGTAAAAAATGCAAGAAAATGAACAGAAGGAGAAAATTAATCGAAAAATATTGAGAGAGTGAGAGACAAGGATCCTAGCCCATGTGGACGTGATTGTAGTTATCCAATATTGGCCTTCGGAATCTGCCGTGAGTGTTCATGTTACCTTATCCCGCCAATTGTCAATTCGATTAAGATCCGGGTTACCGAGCAAGCGATTTGATTATGGCAAATTCATTGTTCTTGAAAACAAAGAACGAATCGATCTGTGCCCTGTGACATGGTGGATTATCTTGTTGAAAGTGATCGTAACCGGATGGAATGTTGAAGTAGATTTTGTCATTCATACATCATTTCGCTACTCTTAGGGAACATAACATATGCAAAGGAAACATTTACCACACCAGCATACAATGCCACCATCTGGCACATTGGTTATTAATTCACAATACTGTACTCATGTCCTAGCTTTAACATTAGTGTGGATTCATTGAGCCAGATTACCATTTGTTAAGATGCTCAGTTGTACCCCTGTATATTTTCCCGTATTTCGATGTTTTTATCTGACAGGAGTAAAACTTAGTGAGGTCTTCTGCATCTATTCCCCCTATCAGGGTCATTGGATTCTGTAATCCGAGATCTCTCTACATTAACGCTCCATCCTCTTTTGAGGAAGAAGGCGTTTTTCGTAGACGTATTGCTAGTGGGTTGTTCCTAATAAAATTGCCACTCAGTGTGTGTGTGTGTGTGTGTGTGTGTGTGTGTGTTCCATTGGTCATTTGTAGATCAAGCGTTCAATGGATGTAATTCTGTTTGACAGTGCTAATTGCGCTACTTGGACAACCAGTAAATGGATTTGAATTAACAAGAATTAGCCCTTCGTACTATATGCTAACACTGTCATGTCATTTAACACTTGTCTGCAAATACAGATAGTATTAGCGAGACCGGGATGTGACACAAACTCCCTAGTCGAGTAAGCTGTTAAGTCGATTACACTTCGGCTGTTCGCGTTGTTAAATTTCAATTGAAAGGAAGGAACCATCTTGGCTTACTTTTCTGTTCTTTTGCATGATAGTTCAATAGAAATATACATTTTCTTTTAGATAAGGATCAATGATTTCCATATTCGTTATGTTTTTTCTTTTGTAGGCTACAGATAGCCCCAAACATCAAGCAAAAGATAAAACTTCAGTGGCTAGTCTGCCTCAGTCCACTGTTGAAGCTCAACTGAGGTATGAGAATGACCGTCTCAAACTTGCTCTTGCCCAAAGGTAAGATGTTGTGCATCCTTATTTTCTTTCTAGAATATATATATTGCATGCAGAATTCTTTTCTAGGTTGTACCTCATTTGATCGCAATAGTTTTAAAATATTCCTATTTTAAAATAAAATATAAACTTTAGATCAGTGTTTCTCAAACTTTTTTCGACTACGGAACACTTCACAGATCCTGAAATTTTGACGGAACACCTTGGTTATTTTGTAATGTATTAATTAATAATTAATTAAACAACAATTAAACCATCATTAAATTAACTTGTGCTGACAAATTAATTCAAAAATTACAAATTACAAAACTTCTCGCGGAACACCGGTTAAGAACCAATGCTTATCCTTATAAGGATTGGCTTAAAGGGGCGAAGCAAGAATGCTTTTCATCCTCCCCGTTATCTCCGTAGAGGACAGTGTAGGGTTAAGGTGTTATTGAGCTATTAAAGCTCTGATCATCACAGGAGGGTAACAGCAATAGCCGAACCTCAATTAGGACTTCATTGGCTACAGCATTGCCATCCATTACCCTCCAAGGGTATTAATCACCGCATCTCACGGTCAATTAATCACCTCTTCGTCCAGCCACTGTTCTTATAAGAACTGGGCGATGGACTGAGTCTTTGTCTCTTTATCCCGTCATCTGAATGAAGAAAATCTGTGCGGATGGAGTGTTGTTGAGCTAAAAAGCTCTAGTCATGGCTGGGTAACAGCAATAGCCGAGCCTCAGTTAGAACTTCATTGGCTACAGCATTGCCATTTGTTATCCTGGAAGTCCTAAAAAGGACTATATATATCTTATCTTATCTTACTCATCCAGCCACTGTTCTTAAAATAACTGGGAGATGGACTGAGTCCATGACTCTTTATCCCGCCATCTGAATGAAGAAAATCTGTGTGGATGAGGTATTATTGAGCTAAAAGCCCTGATTAGTAAGTAAAGGGTAAAATCTCAAAAAATCGGACGATCTCTAGGCCACTCCATAGTGGGCGAAAGACCGTCCATGTCTCAGCGTTGGTTCCACTCATTGACGGCCGCCCCGTCCAAGCACCCCGTTTAAGCAGAACCGCTCAGCGTTGGTTCCACTCAGTGTCGGCCGCCCCATCCTAGCACCCCGATGGGCTCCCCGACTCCTGAGCAGAACCGCTCAAATTCCGAGGAAAATAATTCACCGACAAGAACCCCTCAGCGGGCCCTGCCGGAGAACACCTTCCCCGGAGACTCAAGGTGCTCCCTTAAGGCAAAAACCCTAAGGGAGCGAACTCAAAAACTCACACCCAGGATAACAGCAACAGCCGAACCTCAGTTTACTTCCTCGGTTCAGCATTGCTATTTGTTACCCTGGAAGTCCTAAAAAGGACTATATATATCTTATCTTACTCATCCAGCCACTGTTCTTAAAATAACTGGGAGATGGACTGAGTCCATGACTCTTTATCCCGCCATCTGAATGAAGAAAATCTGTGTGGATGAGGTATTATTGAGCTAAAAGCCCTAGTCATGGTTGGGTAACGGCAATAGCCAAGCCTCAATTAAAACTTCAATGGCGACATTGTTACTTAATTGTAATATTTTGATGTAGAATATTTAAAGGTGTTTTTGTGATTTTAAAATTTTAAGAAAATATTTGAAATTTTGTAATAATATTATTCTTAAATTAAAGGTAAAATATAAATTGCATTATTATTTCTTAGATAAATAAAATAATTTTTAATAATAAATCTTGTAAAAGTAGTATAAATTATGTCACTTCCGTCTCAACATATATTTATAGACAGATTATACTGCGCTGTAGCAGAATTAGGTTGAATAATCAAGTATAATCCCAGTATGGATTCACCAATAGTTACTTCTTTCTATCATTCAGTTCAGTTTCTATGCAGGAATTGGCAATTAGTTTATCGGATGCCGAATTGTTTCGTAGGCTTGCACCGGTTACTGTAAAAGGTAATTTTTCCTTGCGCTATTCCTAGGAGGATTTTGATAATAGAATTCTTAATACATGCAGGAAATCGCGCATGCGCACAAAGTAAACACGTTAAAGTGGGGGGGGGGTAGAGACAATACCATTGTCTTCTGCCTTCATAATCTAATTCAAAACAACATTGAAGCTGCATACGTTATGATAGGAACGATAGAAATTCGACTACCGTATTTCGGATAATTCATCGACTTACTCAGTAGTAGCGAAACAGGATTTCATTTTCTATCTCTGGCTTGATCGAAATCTTCGTGCATTTCCAGCTCACTGCTTAGTTAGAAGCCATATTTCCATCTTACGAAACAGATAAACAAATCAGTATTAGAAGTCACGCAGATACCCGAATCACTTCTATAATTTTTCAGATTATATTTGAATCTTGTTTTTTTTTATTTTTTTTTATTTTTACGAACACAATTACAAAATTTCTTTGCTATTATTTATTTATTTATTTTGCATAACTTCACATTTCAAAAATTTGGTGCAATAATGTAATATGATGTAATAATCACATCGCTTTCTCCCAATCCACTCAACCTTTTCAATCTCTATATCTGTCCACGTGTTTGACATTGTGAATTTTGTCTCCAACCAGCAAAATGGGAGTTCAAATCCTGTTGTGATGAATATTTATGCAATCAATACAGTAGATGATTATCATTTTCCCGTGTGAGGTCACCAAGCTGCATCCTGGAGATTTGAACTCACGTGAACAAGCTCATGTCTGGTCTATCTAGAGCCTGTTGGTGTAGATACGACCGGAATCTTTGAGGCAAGTACAGGGGGTTATCAAAATAATGGAGGCACCTAAAATTTTTTTTGGAGAATTTTTTTTATTAATAAACTGTAGGACCCATCTCGGACTATTAGAACACCAAATTTCGACTCGGAATAGACTGATACAAGCATAAGGTAATGGAATTTATTATTATTATTACGTGACACCTCCAGGGAGTCCAAGACTCATCGAAGGAGGGCACCTACTTTACAACTCTCCGTCTCCACCACGCCACCAACCGCCACTACCTTCATCATCTACACCAATGCCATCTACCGCCGACCACCACCACTAGTATTTTCACAGACATCCATGACCACGGCGGGATTCGAACCCGCAGCCTTTTGGCCGGAGAGCGGATACGACAACCCCTTGGCTAACCAGGCTGGCCATTCTTCCTGTAAAATATGTCCCAACTGTGCCAATAATGTTCCGGGCGGAAAATATGATTGAACCGATTGGAGACAACGCCTTGTTCGCTTCCATACCTTGTCATAATCTTCGATACTGTGGCTCGTTACACACCTACGATTTCTGCCGTTTTGATTACGGCAGCCTGCAATTCGCACTCCAATCGTTTCCGGCGTATAATAATAAACACTGATCCCACGAAACGCATTGATTACCCTAATATCGGAATGGATTCTCCTTCGTCTGACATGCGCAGAAGCGTCGAAGGGTCTCGCATTTGTGGGCGTACAGTATGTATGTGACTTGTATCAGTCTATTCCACATCGAATTCGTGGTGTAGGCCCACTTCGAATTCCCGAGGTGGGTCTACAGCTTATTAAAAAAAAAAAAAAAAATTGTCCAAAAATCTGTAGGTGTTTCCATTATTTTGATACCCCCCCCCCCCACCGTGTATCAACTTTGTCATGTGCAAGATGTTCCAGCTGCTTTACCGTTAGTTGAAAAGTCCGAAAATCCTGCCAACCAAACATCTCTTAGCTGATTTATTTGATCTTCACGTATTCTATAAGAGATTCAAATTCAAGTCTTTCAAAGCATAATTACGACTGATTTTAAATCAAGATTCCTGGATTATGTATATGTAATCCTTAGCCTGTCCATGGCGCATAGAATTGCCATTAAAAAAATAAATAAACATTTCTTTTGTTACTCCTCTTGATTTCTCTCTCTCTCTCTCTCCATTTTTTTTCTCTCTAGCTTTCTTTATCGTTCATTCTTTTTTTTTTAACCAATTTCCTTTCCCCTTGGGTAATATCTTTAAAAAGCAAATAGCTCCCATTCGTTTATATTCTATCCTTCTAGCAAACTCCAGTTTAAACCTACTGCATCGATATTTTGTAAGATTTTTCGAGGCGGCACGTTAGTTTTCGCGTAATGGGAATTGATTGCTGAATGCGTCTAGTGTTATTGATCTGGCGATGCATTAAACATTAATGACTCGATGTTATCGAGGATCTAACTGATGCACATGTTTAGAAAAGGTGCGTTGCTTTCACCTGCCATCAAGGGAGACAAGATTTAGTCAGATGGAATCTTTTTTTCCTTTTTTTTTTTTTTTTGCCTCGGCAAAGAGATAAAACTAATACAGATCTGTAAACAGAAGTGATAGCACAACATTAATCGCAAGTCATTTTTGAATAATATATTTGTATATTATAATTACGATGTAAAGTAAATCTCACAGATACACAAATAAACCTTATTTTTAAACAGGAAGTCTTTTTTTTTTTTTTTTTTTCTTGTAAGATAATGCAATGTCTTGTCTGGCAACTACTAATCAAGTAGCCCCTTATCATCCACCTTCTGCGTGACAGACTCGGCACACTAGTCTGGCCTTTTGCCAACGAGGTTAGAAGAAATGGTGCGTGGTTGACTGCCCACTTTAAGTGACTTACCAGTCTGTTAAAGGACTGTCTGGACTCCTGTGGTTCTGTAACGTTGTTTCCAGCGGCTTTCTAAGATGGATCACAACTATGAAAAATTTCGTTGTTGGTTATTTAAATGATGGTGAATTTTATTAAAATAATTAATTCTTGCTACGTTTGTGTAGTAAAAGGAATTTGTGATCAACTGTAATTGAAAATATTATATGGGATAACAGATTTTATTAATCGTATAATTTGTTTGAAAAGGTATCCTTTATTGAATAATAATAATAATTATTAAAATAATTCTTATTCGGCTTTGAAATAATGTGGGATTTAATATCCCCTTAATTTTAATAATTTTTACGTCGCCGAATTGAAGCCTTTTAGCTCTTTATTTTAAATAATAATAATAAAAAAAACTGTATTTAGAAAGGATAGTTCACTTACTTGACGTAAGAGGGCATTATGGTAGATCGTATATAACAAAAACAAATTAAATTTCTTCATTAAAATTAATATGCTATATAAAAAAGGCTAGCAAAATTAATTACATGTTAAATAAAATTATGAAAGAAATTTATACTTTTAAAAATTGCTAAATATTTAATGTTTGAAAATACACCTTTTGGTTTTTTGATTCTTAATATAACATTTTTTATATTCATGGTTTGTGTTTTATTGTTGACACATAGGATCAATTAAAGGAATACGTGTAAAACACTACCCTTATTAACTCAAGGAGCTATACAAGCTTCTCCAGAGCAGGTTTTTACAAACATTTATGCCCAAGGCGGGATTCGAATCCACGACCTGTTGGTTAGAGATCGGGTATGTTATCCACTCGGTCAACTAGGCCGGCATTTTATTTATTTTTTTGCATAATCCAGAGATGCCACTTCAGGCCTCCCATTAACTGAATAGTGATGATGTCACATGGGTGATGAAAGTCATCTCCTACCTAAAAGACAATCATCAAAATATAACATGCTGAAGGCGGGATTCGAACCAGGCGGAAAAAATTATTTATTTTTTATGTTTTGAGTTTTTATTTTAATATAGCCGTCGTAATGCTACTAATAGAAAGAATGCTTTTTTTGTATATACAATAAATAAATAAATTTAGTTCTTTATTTTAAAATATAATAAATTCCGTTACTTTTTTATATCCCCCACGCAACTGACTAGTTATACATTAGTTTAATTACCATTTATTATAAACATTGCGTAATGTTTCTATGGTTACATCTTTAACTATATGATGCATGAAAATCTATTTTACCACACTTAGCACTAAGTGCCCTTTTAGCTAACAAATAACTAAAGCAGCATTAAAATACAATCTTCAGATTTTTAATAATGATTTCCTGTTTCTATTGAGCAATATCGAACAGTGCCTTGCAATTTAAAATACGATAATGATCCGCGTATTATATACTCGTAAAAGAAACCTAAAGAAAGATGTCAGAATTTTTTTTTTCTTCCTAATTCCATCTAATTATATTGCTTCCCATTGGCTGTTCACATTAGTCTAACTTTTTGCATTCAAATTGTAAACACTCATGGAGATATTCCATTATCAATGCGCATCTATGATTGATGCCAGTGGAGAAAAATAACCTTCTAGCAGAGGACAAAACAAGTATGGATCATAGAAAGGTCGTATTATGAAGCCTATTAAAGTAAAATAAAAGTAGCATAATGTAAATATTATCTAGATAACATGAGAAAAGAAAAAAATCGTATCGTATACAAATACCTATGTGTTCAGGACCTCGCCTCTATAAACTGCAGCTCGTATTCAGCTAGGACTAGGTGACTGTCTTCCATCATATGAAACCAGCATAGGATTTTCCACTGTATGAAAACAGATTTCTATGATATTCGTAGAAAATAAACGAATGAGAAAAAGAGAGTGAGGAAGATTACGTGGTTATATTGAAGTCGTTCATAACAAGTTCTTTGGAAATGTCTATGCAAATTATATCCGGTATTTAGATAGTTTGGATACGTCAATTTGGAAAATCATCATGTTTAATCTCTAAGACAGAGTATCATCACCCACGAAAGGTGTCCAACATCTAGTGGGTGATTAATAATAAACCGAGATTTACACTCTAAAAAAAGTTGAAAGCCTCTGATATGTCCTATAAACATAAACATAACATAAACTATAGACGTTGGTCACTTTTTTGTCGAAAAAAACTAATGTCAATACTGTATACATACAATATATACAATATTGCAAATTTTTGAGCTATCTTTTTTTTAAATCTTTAAAATTTAATATTCAAATCTTTTATTGGTATTTAAACATACTTTTAGAAAAAAAGTGGTAACTCATAAATACTTCATTTTTAAATAGTTATACAAATATAAAATTTAGAATGCGAGCAGATAATAAATAAAATTCTTATCAAAGAGGGAGAGAGAGAGAGAGAGAGAGAAAGAGAGAGATTACAAAGATCCATTTGTAAAATATGCTAGTGTTTGTTCTCATGTAAAATTGGCATTCACTATCTTAAAAATATTTGAATAATAAAAAAAAAAATAGAAAAACTGTTGTTAGGTAATATTTTAATTTGCACTCCATCGTTTAGATTACGCATCGTTACAAACTCCTCTCAGTTCCTCCGAAACAGTATATAATTTATAATCCAACCCTTAATTTTATATAATTGTTAATTTTATATAATATTAAATAAGCAAAATCTTAATATGTTAACAGGGGCCATGAAACAGTACAAAATTAGCATACAGTAGTCTTACACCTAACTGCATCAAATAAATTTTTTATCTAAAAAAATTTATAATTTATAAAGATAATTTATGATAATTTAGAGAAGCTGTTATATGCTTTAGTGAAAGACAAATGCCTACTTAAGAAACGCACCAGAACTTTCTTTTTTTTTTTTTTTTTTTCGATCGCAAAACTTTTGTTGGAGAGTGAAGACCATTTTATCGACATAACTGTTCACCGCTGTGATCTTTAAAATTTCTTCATTGACAAGTATAAAAATGTCGATCTTCTGTTTCGATTAATTGTCAATAGACGGAAGGAAAATTAAGGATGCGTTAATTGGATTTTTTTATTTATTTTTTATTTTTTATTGTTCCTTTCATCGATTAGTCCCAGATGAAGTGAATATGCCGAGTTCTGTAATGAGATTTTACCACCCGTAGTAGCAAGCAAAGTCTTGGTTTTTCTCTCTTTAGTGTTTGCTCTTCTCTTTGCTTTAATGAGATTATTTTTTTATTATTGCTTCAACTTACAATTTCATTGAAAACTTTGGATATAACTCCCATTGGAAATGGTAGCAAGAAAAATTTGTCTGGAACTTTTTTTTTATTTTGTTTTGTTTATTAATTAGGTTTACTCCTGTGAATTTTTCTGATGTTGGACGCATTAATTAGCACTTTTCTACTTAATGTAAATTTATAAACGAAAATTATTAAATATGAATTGCATTTTCGTTTTATTAAAGATTAGGATATAAAAATGAAATAAACTGATTTGATTCGAGTTGTTGCCATGGTTACATTGAAATCGAAATATTTTGGTTGTAATTACTTTTTTTTCCCATGTTAATAAAAGAAGTACGAAATATACATTTAACAAAATGGAAAATTTCGTTGCCATGGCAAAGTGTCGTCAGTATTTGCGCTATGGCAATATGTAACGTGTAAAAATATACGTGCTGTGGTTGTCATGGCAATAAAATCAGTAAAGCTGACGAAATTTACAAATTTCAAGTAAGCCTGGTTTGTGATAGTCATGGCAACAAGAACAACAAAAGTGATTAAGTATTATTTTGATTATTATTATTAAAGATTATTATCGACAAATATGAGAAAATGTTGTTGTTGTTGCCGTGGTAATATAGCAATAAACACCATGATATACAATTTAAGTTTAGTATTATTTCTATTGCCATATGATAAAAAAATAATAAATTCATATCGCTTGAAATGTTGCTTTCTTTTACTGACTCGCAGAGTTTATCTTTAAAATAGTGCAAATCTAAGCAACTGCAATGATGAGTCTTTGACTCCATGGAACACTGAAAATAATAATAATATTTTCATAAGCTCTCTGGTAAATTTATAAATTTTATTTCTATATTTGGTTATAAAATATGGATGGATCCATAATATCCTCCACTTTTTTCTCTTACTTATGCCAAATTGAAGGCAATGGGCTCTATACTTTAGCATTTTCTTTCATTCTTTTTTAACTTGATTTTTTTATTTTTTTAGGAAGGAAACAAAATGGTGTTTCGTTGAACGTTTTTATAAATTAGGAGGAAAGATTTCAAAACTGACATAGTTTTAAATTAAAATAATGAAAAATGCAGTACAATTGAAAAATAAAGAATAATGAAATAACATATTTAAGTTTAAAAAATTAAATAATGATTTGTTTAAAAACAAGAAAAATGATGAAGTATATATGAGTCAAGTATTATTGCTGTTGCCATGATAACATAAATGACGAAATCTGCTAATTTTATTATGGTAATTGTTCGTTTCCATAGTAATAAAAGCAGTCAAGCGTAGAATTGCTATTGTTTCTGTATTAATAAAGCCACTTGAAAATGCAGAAAGTCACAAATTAAGATATTGGTGGTGTTGTCGTGATACTTCAAACTTAATGCAGAAATCAAGGCTCATTAAATGCAGGTAAATATCTCAATTTGACAGTATAGATCATTAAACGAGTCATTTTCACTTAAAAAAAAATTTATAACTTTACAATCGCGTGCATAAGTTGAGCATTTTAAGCAACTACTTATCGGGTTCTGCAAAAGACGTTCAAATGCACATCCATGTAATACGAAATCTTAACTTTGGCGCTGTTAATTAAATCGATGTCCATACGAAACACACTTCAGTAACCACTTTTATTAGACCATCGTTCTGTCGTAGTTATGAATTTATCTAACATCAAATGGGCAGCGAGGCAAGCTTTGCTCGGCTACGTAGCAGTGATAACATTACCGTACTTTAATTGCATCCTTCCTCAACGCACCTGCTACGTTGGTTCATTGCGCGTGACCAAACTATGGAGTTTAGCGAGAAGCATGCGCTGGAAAACAAACGCCCGAGGTCCAGGTATTAAGGTTAATTGGTTGTTGGTGGGTTAGTTTATTTTCCACCGGAACTGGTGTGGATTAACCCAACATGCGATTCACTTAGGGAGAGAAGTTTGGTAAAATTTTCCTGGTCTATCTCTCCAAGGGACCGTGTGTAGTCTTCCGTAAAGTTTGTAGTGAACAGAGGAGATAAAAGTAGGCTTAACATGGTCTGTTGTTCGATGACTTTCGAAAGAATCACAAAGTTCGATGCGTATCTGCTTTATGATTGTGGATGAGGATTAGGAAACAAGCCGATCATGATTTTCTTTTGTTAGATTCGAATTGTCTTCAGATAGTTTAAGACAGCTTCCTAAATTGAGAAGTCCAATTCTTCTCCTTCCAGTCGGGTCAAAAGTTGTTTTTTTTTTTTAATTAAATTTTGCATAACTCGGAAACCTTACTCTGGTGACCAAATATAGAACTAAGATATGCAATTCATCTCCGACCAGAAGACAACAAACATTTGTGCTTGAACTTCAAACCGACGGTCTGGATCATGGTACATTATATATTCAGATAGTCCATCTGGCTAAGTTATATACAATCCCACTTATTGGAGGCCTAAAGCTTGGGAAGAAAAATTTCCTTGTTTGATTCCTAAAGCAGTGTTTTCGGACTACGTAAAAAAAACCTATAAAATATGAAATCATTATGAAAATTAATACAAAAATATAGCAAAAAATCCTTAGTACTCTCATGGTACTAATGCACTATAAGTTCACAAGGTTTCCTGAATGAGTCACATAAAAAAATTAAATTGATTATACCACACCATCACTTAACACCAAGTTCATTTTGCTGGTAAATTTGGCTAAATTCTCGTTACATTCTAAGCCGAGCCAATTTCTGTATATCGAAAAATACACTTAGAATTACTGTTGCCATTTTGAGACAATTAGAATAGACGATACTCATGCGCACAAAACTCTTCGAGTAGACAAACAGTCGCCAGATAACAGCTAACAATATTTACATTAAATCCTCCGACATGAATTAAGGATTTTAATTATACTGTATATATATTTTTATAAGCTTAATGAGAGTGTCAAGGATGAAACATGTTTTATGAGCGGTGACTCATTTATGTCGGCTAAACTACTGCTGTGTTTTTCCAACATATGATGGCCTATTCACCAAAATTTGTTAAAAATAACAAGAAATTGATAACAAAAAATAACCTGTTAATTTAATTATAAGCAAATCTTGGTTAAAAGCATTTTAAAATTAACAGGATGATAATTTTCACATATGACATACGGACGGAAAACTTTGTCCGTATGTCATATGTTTGATCATGGCAGGAGGGTAACAGCAATAGCCGAGCCTCAGTTAGAACTTCATTGGCTACAGCATTGTCATCCATTACCCTCCAAGGGTATTGGATTGAATGAATCAATCACCGACTATCTAAGTAAATAAAGGTGAAATCTCAAAAAATCGGACGATCTCTAGGCCACTCCATAGTGGGTGAAAGACCGTCCTAATCTCAGCGTTGGTTCCACTCAGTGACTGGCTCCCCGACCACCGAGCAGAACCGCTCAAATTCCGAAGAAAATAATTCACCGACAAAGCCCCTCACCGGGCCGTGCCGGAGAACACTTTCTCCGGAGACTCAAATTGCTCCCTTAAGGCAAAAAGACCTTAAGAGAACAAACTCTCGAAACTCATCACCCAAGGGGGTAACAGCAACAGCCGAACCTCAGTTAAACTTCATTGGTTCAGCATTGCCATCCATTACCCTCCAAGGGTATTAATTAATCAATCACCGACTGTTTAAGTAAAGGTGATATCTCAAAAAATCGGACGATCTCTAGGCCACTCATTCGTGGGCGAAAGACCGTCCAAATCTCCGCGTTGGTTCTACTCAGTGAAACTCGACCACCGAGCAGAACCGCTCATTCCGAAGAAAATATTTCACCGGCAAGTACCCCTCAGCGGGCCGTGCCGGAGAACACTTTCCCCGGAGACTCAAATTGCTTCCTTAGGACAAAACCTAAGAGAGCGAACTCATCACCCAGGATAACAGCAACAGCCGAACCTCAGTTAAACTTTATTGGTTCAGCATTGCCATCCGTTACCCTATATGGGCATCTCATATAAAATCAACCACCGACTATGTAAGTAAAGGTGAAATCTCAAAAAATACGGACGATCTCTAGGCCACTCCATAGTGGGCGAAAGACCGTCCTAATCTCAGCGTTGGTTCCACTCAGTGACGGGCTCCCCGACCACTGAGCAGAACCGCTCATATTCCGAGGAAAATAATTCACCGGCAAGTACCCCTCAGCGGGCCGTGCCGAAGAACACCTTCCCCGGAGACTCAAAGTGCTCCCTTAAGGCAAAAACCTTAAGAGAGCGAACTCAAAAACTCATCGCCCAAGGGGGTAACAGCAACAGCCGAACCTCAGTTAAACTTCATTGGTACAGCACTGCATTGTTGCCATCCGTTACCCCAAGGGCATTAAGAAACCAATCGACCGCATCTCACGGTCGATTGATTCACCTATCTTTACTGTCTACTCTTTCTTTTAGTCCTTATAAGGACTGGCTTAAAGGGGCGAAGCAAGAATGCTTTTCATATTCCCCGTTATCTGTAGAGGACAGTGTAGGGATAAGGTGTTATTGAGCTATTAAAGCTCTGATCATGGCAGGAGGGTAACAGCAATAGCGGAGCCTCAGTTAGAACTTCATTGGCTACAGCATTGCCATCCGTTACCCTCAAAGGGTATTGGATTGAATGAATCAATCACCGCATCTCACGGTCGATTGATTCAATACTCTACTAAATGAAAATATATTTGTTATTCCCTTATATAAGCAAAATAAAAGTGTTTTTTGCATCTTAAATTCTTTGGTCTCTGTTTATCAACTATAAATTACTATTTAAGATTTAGAATTGAAATTTTGAATGCTAAAATAATATAAATAAATTTAATTTAAAATAATTGAATTGATTAAGAAATAAAATAGATACATTAATTGAGTTAAGAACAAGAGCATTACATTTTATTCACAAAACAATCAGTTGACTTGATGAATTTGATTAAATTTGGTAGGTAGAATAACTGTTAAAATCGTCATTTCGGTTGAATATTTTAATAGCAGAGTTAATAAAAGTCGAAACTGTCTACAGTATATAAGCTAAAAAGTACACTAAATCCAAATGATATCATGACCTGAGTTCGATTCTCATCTTCTCGAGAGAAACCTTTATCTAAGCTTTTTCCATGAATGGTGAGTTAGCTGTTCTCATATGAAAATAGCAGGATTTTCTCTCCCTGCAACTGGGGTTTTCATCCTGCATACAGATATAGACAAATCGACCTGAGTACACCACAATTTACAAACAAACAAAAAAAAAAAAAAAAAAAAAAAACCACTAGTAGGCGATGGCGTTGTGTGTTGATGGATTTGTATGGTTTGTAAATAGGACGGTGCAAGTTAATGGAAGATTTAGTATGAACAGTGGGTTGTGTGGCGTACCACTGCCACGATACTTTCTTGTAGTATTCATGAAATAATAATAATAATCACTATACAAGAATACAATTACGAAATAATTTTTTATATAAAGGAGAGTTTGACTTTGCGACTTCCATCACCCTACTCATTTATAGGATTAGGAGAGTGGGGAGGGTATGTCTAGGGCTGAACTATTCAAGATTGATGCATCACCTGACTCATTTCTATTACTTTTTTTATTATAAAAACACGTATTAAGAATAGATAGTTTAATATATCCTATGTCGTGTAAAATGTTAAGTTTTTTTGGTATTTTTTCACCTCATTTTTAACTCCTATTCGCGTAGTGTATTACGGTTGTCAATTGCGTATGTTCTTCTGGCCGGTTTACCTGTTTTGTGGGTTGAAAAACCCGAGGTTCCAGGGAGGAAAGCTCTGCCACCTGTATGAGGCCAGCTACCTTCAGGTGAATCCTATAATTCGAACCCAAGTCTTTCCAATCAGAAGTTATTGTCGAAATCGACTGAGTTACGAAGGCTTTCTGTTTAGTTATGGTACCTGGCTAAAACTGGAGTTGTCTGTTTCTGTACATCCTGCAATCAACAAAGAAACATCATACTATAGTACTTTCAAATCGGAAATATAATGCTGAATTTTACTGAAGAAGGTCAGTGGAATGGAGTCGAAACGTCTTCTTTTAATATCTACGAAATAAACTTCTTTAAAAAATAAAATTATAGATTTATAGTTTTAGTATCATTGGCAATGCATAACTTGCATGCAAACCTTTTTTTTTTTTTCATCCCCTGTTTAATGATTGATTTATAAACTAAAAAAAAAACCTGTCTTTTCCTCTTGCAGTTCTGCCAATGCCAAGAAATGGGAAGTTGAGCTACAAACATTAAAAAACAACAACGCGAGACTTACTAGCGCTCTACAAGAAAGTACTGCCAATGTGGAAGAGTGGAAGAGGCAATTGCAAGCTCTAAAAGAAGAAAACACAAAAATGAAGTCAAGAGTATGTGATTTTTTATTTATTTATTTTTGTTTTTTTTAACTCTTGGTCTGCATACAAATTGCTAATAGAACACTCTCTCTCTCTCTCTCTCTCTCTCTCTCTCTCTCTCTCTCTCTCTCTCTCTCTCTCTCAATTCAAAATTGAATAATCTCTGCAATAGCTGAAGACGAGGTAAAATTGCATAAGAGATATCTTAAAAATGTATGAAATTAATTTTAGGTTCTCGTAATATTTGATGTGGAGAATGTTTCTAATTATGTTTCAAAAATACTGGAAGAGTTTGGCAGGAAAAAGATGAACAACAACAACAACAAAAAAAAATTAAATACGTTAATCTTAAGCAAAAGGAAATTGTCTATTTATTTGGGACAAATAACATTCTTAAATAACCGATGTTAAAAAAGTCATTTTTTTCATCTTCGTAATATTAAGTAGTTTATTTTATTCTTTGAATGAATTTTAATATTGTATTCATTGAAAACTCACTAAAGCTTTTTGCATTTTATTTTCTTACAAACAAATCCATAAAAAATCATTAAGTTGAAAATTTTGATCACTTGCAGTGCAATCTAAAATTTCTTGTTGTCTGGACACCAGGGGGAGCTACGTACAGCTTGCCTCTGTTAGGTATTGTTGTATTGCTTCATTACTAGTTAATCCGTTGGTGTCTCTGTTGTAGCTTGTGCTGTTTCTAGGGAAACGCGATATGAAAATGGTTCAGTTGTTTATTGTGTTCTTTGATTTTTCAAATGAATGTACAAGCAAAAAATTTTACATTTATGTTTTGTAGGTAAAATCTTCAATTCAAAGGTTCATTTCAATAGCTTCGTTTATCTGAAATGTTCCTTGAAAATGTAGGAAAAAGATTTTCGTTCCAACAAGTCCATTATGGTTGCTTTCTTTAAGCGAGAATACAGTGTCATTTAAGGAGGACACTATATTCGTTGGTAAGTCAAATTAAGTTAACCCTACACTTTGTTTTATCCAATCTGAAACTTTTGGACAGCTCACTGTACGACTTTACCATCTGGACTAAGTTACGTTGTGAAATTTGTCCTTCGGGTTCTCTGGATTTTTTCTCCTAACTATTCAACACATTAAAACTGAATAATGAGATTATTTTCATCAGTGCTCTATTGCTTTTTTCCCAAGCAAACCAAATCGATTCCCTCATGTACAGTGACATCCCTCCTGGGTTTTTTTTTTTTAAATTTTTCTTTTTGTTTTTTTCAACTCATTTTTTCCCCTCTTCTCATTTTTAGGCTAATTGTGCTTATTTTCCTACAAAATTAGCGTAGTTTCTTTGACTCACCAGAGTTTAAAATCTAAGTTTTGCATCTAAGTTGATATAAGAATAAAATCCAACTTTTATTCTTATATCAACAACCCCCCCCCTCCTTCAGGAAAATAAAGATCGTAAAAATTGGAACCAAAGCGACTACACTAAATTATAGCATCAAAGATAAAGAAAAACCTGTCGTGTTTATCAAAGAAAATTGTGGAAAATTTGTCTTGGTTTTCTTAGACCACCCATATTTTTTTTCTCCCTCATCTGACAGCGTAAGTGCATCTTGTCAACACCATTGTGCTTAGTTTCATTTTATTTTGGAAACACGTGAGGGGTTCGTAGCCGCTTCATCGTTTCTAAATAGACGAAGCCTTATCTTACGCGTATCAAAGCACTTACTAAAAGGCAAAATATCGGTTTATAGTGGACAGTGTAATCACATCTTACAACCCACTTGTTCCTCCGATAATTTCGCTGTCTTCCTACCTACCTAAATTCCTGCTAAAATGAATGTGCGCCTATCCCGGGAATGTCGAGGAAACACTTGCTTTGTGATTGCACTGTTGACGGCTGTTGGGGGCTCCGTGATTGATCACCGAGAAATATTATTTCTAAACCCACCCAAGTTCCCGATATGCACCAAGAAAGAATTTCATTATACAACCTATGAAGCCAGTAGGAACCTGATTAAAAAAAAAAAAAAAAGCAAAGAAAGCAGGGGCGGCTCGTGCATAGGCACTACGGAACTGCAGCACCCCCAGTTTTTCTCGATATATAAATATATTTATTAATTTATTTATATTTGCTTGTAATATTTAATTTTATCCTCAACAATCCTATACAATTCTCTTATTTTGTAAATAAATAAATAAAAATCCATCTTGTAGCGCTTAGGAGGGTGAAGGACGCTAGCAGCACTGTGTTTACCACAGTGTCATATTGCTACGCGCGCAGCATATGCACATCATAGTGAGATGCGAGCTATTAGCGTAATGCGGCACTGTTGTTTATATGCAGTTTGCGCCAGTAGTAGGGTGTTCGTAGTGCTTATCGTGTTTACTCCGTCTGTTTAAATATTTGGACATTACAATTAAAGGATTGAATTGTAACGCCCAAAAATTGTAAATCCATTCCTTTAATTACAATTAATGGAATGGATTTTATATTTAAGTAATTTTGAATTACACTAAACTTTACAATTTTATCGATAATGAACAATATTTTTTCCATGTTTATTTTTTTTTAAAATTTTTACCATAATTTTGATATTTTATCCAAACACGTATACATTGTACTTACAGTGTGTATGTATATTTCGAAAGTTGCAGCAACCCCATGATTTCAAGCCACGAGCCGCCAATGAAAGAATGTAAAAGAAAAACATCTCTCCCACATACATACATATACAGCGAAATCTTTGCATTCTTTCTTGAAGTTTATTTTTTTATTATTTGCACGGTCGTTTCTCAGATTAATCAGTTAAAGTAATAGAGAAGGCAAGGGCCTAAATGATATTACAAAATGGGAAAAAATATATATTCATTACCTCTTCTCAATTGCAAACGTAAGGACATTAATCCCAAAGATCAATTATGGTAATTGTTAGCAGTTAGGTTTACGTTTAAAAAAAAAAAAAAAAAAAACATTTACAAAAATAATTTCTTTCTTTAAACTTTGGCGGTAATAAAGTCCATCATGTATGCCACCAGGCTTCCGGCATTTTTTTTTTTCCCGCTCTCATAATTATACCTCCGAAGGCTAAACAAATAACTTTGTTGTTGTCACACTAAGTTAATCTAACTTCCCTCATGGGCTGAAGTGCATTAGGGAGAACAGAGGGGGAAAAAAAAAAAGAAGACCAAACAAGGAAGTCCTGGAAGTAGATAAAATATTCTATTCATGTTATGGGAATATTTAAAGTACGGTCCATGAATTATTGAAAGTTTCGATCCATGTTAGCATTGCATTCAAAGTCACGACTCAGTAAACAGAAAATTTGAAGGGAGGAAAAAAAAAAGTATTATATTTTATCTTATAAACTCCCAGAAACATCAGCCAATTGCAGTTTGCCTTAATCTTAAAACAAAGCTGATTTCCTGGGCTTTGAATTTGAAGAAGATTAATAAAGTAACTGAAATTTCTTTTTTCTTCATTTAGATTCAATTGGAATTTCATTTATAAGCTTGTGATTAACGATTTTACGTTTGTCAAGTTTGTTATAAAGTAAGTGATGTTGTGTGTGTGTGTGTGTGTGTGTGTGTGTGTGTGTGTGTGTGTGTGTGTGTGTGTGTGTGTGATGGAATTACATTTAATGATGATGATGGAATCTCATCAGTGTTTAGTGGTGTAGAACATGGTCACAAAATCAATGCTCATTAATTAATTAATACTGAGATCACGTGGGATCGTATTACATGTGTTTGATGTAAACTACCATGTACTACTAGTCTACAGATAAGGAAGTCATGATATTCAAATCAATGTTTTTTTTTTCAAAAATTCTCTATTATTTTGGTTCATTGCTGGATAGACATTGAAATATAAATACGAAATATATAAGTCCGCTAACATTTTTTTTAAAATTTATTTATTTACCAAAGAGAGTATGTGAGGCCGTTTAAATCTACCTTAGGAGGGAGAGCTAGTAACTACCTGCCAATTAAATGGTCATCGGAAGACTATATCAATGATTTTAAACGGCATCTACGAAAGAGAGTAAGGCGGACAACTGCCACCATCTTGTGATCCCTAACCCTAACATCATATATATATATATATATATATATATATATATATATATTGTTGCACAAGCCAATTAAAAGAAGCAGTGTTAAATTATGCATTTCAGTTATTAAAACGTTTATTCCAAATTTAAAACTAAAATAATTAAATTAAAATTTTCTAAACTACTTTAACTACTTTGTAATCATCACGTTTGACGAAAATCGTATCGGTATAAGCTTGTAAAATTTTCCGTCAATATGAAGTCAGCAGGAAAAATCTAATAAACTAGAAAAGCAAAATACCTTTTCTAAACTCTTTCTTTGGATGGTTTTGCCTTCATAAGTAGAATACAATGAAGAAAATATCCAAATTAAGGTTATCCCAAGTGGAAAAAAAAAATATCTTGTCGAAGACTGTACCAAGTGTGAAATCATATGAATTGGTGGTATGCATGGGATTTTGTTGAAGAATCGTCCTAAAAATCTGAAATTGATTGGAGTCTCCTGCAGGTAATGGAAGATATATTTGGGATATTGATTATGACCATTCGTCTGTAAAATAAATGCATTTGGATTTCCTTTTCATCCAGCTGTTTCGTTGCCCGTCTGTGCCAAGAATGATCGGGCGCGCGCGCGCGCGCGCGCGCGCACACACACACACACACACACACACACACACACACACACACACACACACACACACACACACACACACACACACACACACACACATTCATATAAATCGATAATCACAAAATTTGGCCGCTTTTCAATCGTTTGTGTTTTATTTTTTTTTATTTTATTTTTTATAAAAATTGCCTTCCATTGTTATCGACCGTCTTAAATCTAAACTAGGAAAATTGATGGATTCTGTATGTATCGCCGTTAAGAAGGACGGAGAAAACTTTGATGAATTTTAAATCGGGTTATTAAATTCGGAAACTTTTAACTCCAACAGTAGCTTTCCAAAGGCCTCTATTTTCACTACAGTATTGTTTCAAGTTAGAACCACTCACTTGGCTGACGTTCATTGCCCTCTAACAACACACATTTTTCCACTTGTCTCTTTCCGATCCCCACACGACTAGCCAATAATACGCTAGATCGTAGTAAAATGCAACTTAGTATCGTCTACAAGTACCATGGATCATTATTTTATATAATTGATTTAAAACTTTTCTGCATTAACTCGATTGAATTATAAGAATGCATTTTGATATATAAATGAATTTTTAAAATAGATTTAAAGAATTTGTAATGAATTTTTCAAATAAACACCAACTTTGTTTAATATATTTAAAAATAGGCACAAAAAATAGAACACACAGGAAAGTGACAGAAAAAGGAAAAAAACAAAACAAAAACACGAACACTGTGAAATTCACAACAATCAAAATACTCTTAAATTAATAAAATGGAACATGGAAAATTGGTAAAAACATGAAAACACTGTGCTATTGGTTGCAAAGTTGCTATGGTAACCACTTGGCCAAACCACGTCAGCGTATTGGATAGTAATGAACAACAGAACTTTTAAATCTCTTCTTCTTACAAATACAAGACAAAAATGGTTATAATTTTTTATCAGCTTTTGTTTTCAAAAAATCAACAGCACGTGCTAGCTCGGGCAAGCTAATTGTTAATCAATTTATTGCTGTTATTAATTATTAAGTCGGTTATATAAACTAGAATTCTGTAGCAATTACCTACTGTGTTTCCGTCAGAATCGATTTGATTGCATATCAACCTTTCTCTAAGTGAAAGAACTGATTTTAGAATGCATATTTGCAAGAAATGTGTTTTCATAGAGAGTCTCCATTATTAAGACGATGCTTTTCTATTGGAAACGCCCGAGTTCTAATTCTTCCAGAACTCAAGGAATATTTACTAGAGTTGGAAAATTAAGGCCAGACTGTTTTTCAAACATCTAAAGATAATCACAAACATCTAAAACATCCACAGCAGGATTCGAATCTCGGCATCGCTAATTGGTTGCAAAGTTGCTATGGTAACCACTCGGCCAACCAGGTCAGCGTATTGAATAGTAATGTCATATTTACACATTCCTCAGATTCAGGGCTCGACAAATTATGTAAAAGTCTACTTTTACATAAGTTTAAGTTTTTTACCTTGGGTATATACTGTGTTAAAGATACCAAGCAATTTTATAAGCTAGGTTTTTTAATCCTTTTTCCCAAGTAAGTCAAGTTTGCGCCTGCACGTAGTGTGCAAGTCTGAGGCAACTCGTGGTAAAAGTGGAGTAAGTTCCGATCACTTTCCTTAGGTCTGGCTCCCACTGACGAGACCTCAATAAAGGTCGAAACCGGTCGTGGTTTCGACCTTTATTTATAGTGGCCTTTGCCTTTAATGCATAAGCATCATACATCTCTGCAAAGGGATGTGATTTGCATTAAGGGAAAATACTAAGGAAAGTGATCTGAGCTTACTCCACCTTTATCACGAGTTGCCTCAGATTTGCAGTATGTGCAGGCGCAAACTTGACTTACTTGTCTGTTTGCTTACTTGAGAAAAAGGATTAAAACCTAGCTTATAAAATTGCCTGGTATCTTTAGCATATGTATATATATATATATATATTTTTTTTCTTCCAAATATCATCCCATGATCACGCACATACGCCACTATAAAATGGATGACATTCTACCATTCTGGTTGTGCTCAATGTCACTTCAGGAACCTTGAAGATCCTCTGGGTAACAAACCATTTTAGATCCAATTCCAGTTTACTCATTACGAGTAATGGATATCTCTATAAGGAGAGAAATTATCCCATTGGATTTTTTTTAGTACTTTTGCGAATGACATCATCACTATTTTAAACCTACAGTCATAAGAACATTCTCATTTTTATATGCCTTCGGTTTTCTCTTGCACTTTAATAGCACACACAAAAAAAAGATTTTGAAGGAGACATCGGCAATGAATTGCTAGCATTTGTCACTGAGAACATTCGTGCTCCGTAACAGCAATACTTCCTTCCCGTTTTCAATCCTTT
Organism: Typopeltis vanoorti; assembly: GCF_054136105.1. Lineage (NCBI taxonomy): Eukaryota > Metazoa > Arthropoda > Arachnida > Uropygi > Thelyphonidae > Typopeltis > Typopeltis vanoorti. The sequence continues at coordinate 35,642,802 of NC_143561.1, read as the reverse complement.
TAAGTGGTCTAGTGGCACAAATTCAGGAGACTATAATCGTCTCTTTGAGAAAATCACCTACAGCTGGCTGTCTAGGTGTGCTGAAACAGAGGCATTAGATGACTGCAGTTTACTCTCTTGGGAGAGATGTTACCTGATGAATTACCTCTGGTTCAGACACCTTTACAGAGGTAATAATTTCTCGCCTTTCCTTTTCAAGTCGTTTCTCTAAAATCGAGTTGGAAAAGCGGTTGGTTAATAGCCTGAGTAAGCCTTTTCACGTCAAACTTGGTGACTTGAAAAATTAATACGAAAAAAAAACCAAAGGAATTATTGGAAACTCAAAGCTTCTCCATAAATCTGAATTTTTTTTAAAAAAAAGATTTCTTCGTTTATTTTACGTATGACTAAAAATATTTGATAGAAAAGTACTGTTTACAACGCCATATTCGTAAAATTTGTTTTAAAAAAGGAGATAATACATGTATATTCTCTCCTTATATGTAGAATATACATTGCATGCTGTCCCTATTCATATATTGTTTAAATATTCATATTTTAGTTTACTTTTTTGCATATTTTCTTTCGTCGAAAAGGTTTAATACGCTTTCCCATGTTGAAAATTTCTAATTTCCAGGATTCTAATAAATTCATAAATATCAAACTTGTGGTAAATGCATCGTATTCATTTTTAAGACTTACTGTTTCTGTATAACTATCCTGTTTATCTTAAAGACTATCTACATTGTCGTTGTTTGTACAACTCCACGCTCTGTAAGTCTAAAGAATGAATATCTTCAGGCAGTTGATTTAAACAATAACAATCATTTTCCATTTGTAAAGTTCTTGAGATGCATTCGCGAACTAAAGGCAGTTAATGTTTATAGATCGTGTGTTTACTTTAAAGATAATTATCAGTTGCTGTTGTCTTCATCTCTCCCATTAGGTACTTAATGGCATTGTCAGAACTAGTACAGTGACAATATTTTGAAGCTAAACTCACTTATTGAGATAAGAATAAGATTGTTATGTTTAAAACAATTGTCTTTCACGTACTTGATGTTCATCATGTTATATTTTTAATACTTGTTTGCATATAATCCCATTTTAGAACCGGATTGCTTTATTGCTCCAGCAATTACATTAACGCCATTGTTACTTTAAATATTCTAACTTCCTTTATAGTCAGTTATAATAGTTGTAATGTTGTTTTGTCCTGCCATATTTACTCTTTTGCATTTGCTTACGTCGCTGTTTTTTTTTCTCTCCTAATTTCCAGATATCTACCTGTGTGTCCTATATACACCTTTTCGTATGAACACTTACTGATACAAGATCCTAAATATTTATCAAAGGTTTGCTCATTTTCTCGAGAAAGTAGAACTCTCTCTCTCTCTCTTTCATTTTATCTGCTGCATATGTTTTTTTTTTTTTTTTTTTCTCCGAGGACTAGCAGTGCATGTAGAGACATTTCGGACGTGTGTAAAAACTGTTAGATCTTTATATATTACTGTCGTGTTGCACAACATTACCTAGTTTTGTTTTATTTATTTTTATTATTTATTATTATTATTTATTTTACCATATCCATTAAGAATTAGCTAGTGAAAGAACTGCAGTTTTTTATATGTTCCTGTGGTGAAGGTGCAACTATTTGTTAATATACATACTAATGATGTTTTTTTTTTTTCTGTCAGAGGATGATAAGAATATGATTAATCAAAGACCGCAGACTCTTTTTTTCATTCAAAAAATAGTCTTGTTTTATGCACTTTAAGCTTAGTCAGACAACTGTATGTTGATCTTGCTATATCAAATCACAAACAGGCAATTTTGAAGGGTGACCTCATGTATTTTCATTATGAAAGAAAATACACTGAGGAGGGGACACTTTATTAGAAACACTTCCCCATTTATCAAAATAGATAGCGTATGAAATCGATCACAGTTTCTTACTTCATACGTAATGTATCATTCAACAAACTTAAGTTGCTCCTTTGAAATTTGGGAACGTGATAAATATCACGTCATGCTTTTGTGGTTTATACAGAAGCAGGGGCGGCTCAGACGTGGTTTTCCCGGCGTCATACCGAGGCCCCCGCTCAGAGGGACCCTGCACTGTCAAATTTCTAAGAAAATTTGATAATAGAATTTTTGATGTTTCAGAGATGTATTATGGGAAATATTTTAGTATATAACTATATGTATTTAATGTTTGTAAATTATGTTTAATAAAATTATATGATTTTTCGATATAAAAAAATATTTTTCGCAAATATTTTGGGACCTCACTAATAACTTTTTCCCGAGGCTCCGCAAAAGCTCCAGCTCGGCCCTGTATAGAAGAGCAGACTTGCGCCGTCAGATATTCTTGGGATACAACTCCACTACATACTCTTCATAATATCATACTCTTGACTGTATCCAAGCACACTGTGGTTGATTCTTTATTAAATGTCAGTTGGAAGATCATCTAAGTGCTATGTTAGGTTGATCAAGGATCAGATATTATCAGTAGATTTGAATATGCGGAATCTGCTACTTAAATTACGAAAGGGTAAAATAATTTACTGATTAATAATATATCTAGATTTCCAGAATAGATTTTCGTACGTACTAAATTTCACCAGAATTAGTCCAGCGGTTTTGGACTTGATACATGTTCACAAACGCATTTTTATAGTGAGAAACCACAGAAAGCTGAGTTGCTGAGGAATAATCTCTTGAGATATAAAACGTATTACATTAACAAATACGTCCTTGTAACAAATATAAACTTGATCACATAGAACTCATGGACAACGAGCAGACATATTCGCATTAAGCTTATTATTTATCTACTAATTATTATATATATATATTTTTCTTTTTAAAGGCGTCTATATTCATCCTATGTAGTATTTGTGATTTACTAAAACGTTTACAGACCGAAAAATAAAACTAATAACTTTTTTTTTTATCTTAGCGGGCTCCAAGAGAACGATTGGGGCTCAGATGATACACGTTATGACACATTACAACATAGCTAATATATTCTGTGCAAGCTATTTATTCTGGGAAGTTAAAGAAGTAGTTCTGAGCTTCGTTTTCCCTCCAAACTTTATCCTGTGTACTATAATGATTCATTGCTTCGCTTACTCCCGAACCACACTTTACGCATTCCACTTTCGACGACGCTTTCAAACTTTTCTAAGATATTGCCTTCTTTATCATTTGCCGACAACACGCCAGCAAATCTCCGAGGTTTTCTCTGGGTCTAAACGCATCGCCAAATAGGCCATAATGTTTGCATTTGGAACAAAAGTCATGGGTAAGAAAGTGAAGACAGAAAATTCCATGATTGCTTTTCAGACTCTCCCTCGGTTGAAAGGGAGTTTTATCTCTCGCAAATCCAGCTGGAGTGTTCTGCAAACTGTCAGCATCGTGATTGATGTGGGAAAGAGAAAATCTGCCAAGAGTCTGCTTCCACACGCTAGCCTTTGAGTGGTCGGCTAAGATTTTTGTGAGACTACATAAAATGCTGTCGCCTTTTTTTTTTTTTTATACGGTGGACAGCGGCTAAGAAATTGATGAATTCGCAGATTTGAAATGACCACAAAGTAAATATTTTTATAATTTATTAGTGTGTGCGAGATAGTATGGCCACAGTTTCTTTTTCAGAGGTGTATTCGGTGGGAAAGATGCTTATATGGCACCATCTTGTAGTTGTTTACACACCCTGGTCTTATGTATTAAATGCAAGTATGAATTTTTTTTTTTTTGTTGAAAAAAAAAAAACAGTTAGCGCCTTTGATTCCCTTACGGAGTAGGCGAGGCCGTTTTAGTCCTGTCCAATTTTCTGGAGACTGAGAGAAGCAGTTCAGCCTCCACCGGAGGCCAATTAAGCAAAGACTATTACTAACATTACTAACAGTATCCTACATTCAGCGAAGAGAAGCGGCTGACAAACGCCGCCATCTCGTGGTCCCTCCTAACATTATATATATATTGTCTGAGGTATTGTGGGTTCTAGGTCAATTTTCTTGAGTTTACGGGACAAAACCCGAGTTTCGTGGAGGAAAAAAAAAAAAAAAACGCTTGCCCGTGCCAGAAATCGACTTTTTTTTTTTTTTTTTTTTTTTTTTTGAGACCGGAATGTATTTTGTCCGTTTTTAATGTTTCAAATTTCGTTTCAAATTGATGAGAAATAAACAAACTATTTTGTTTACTTTTTTTCCTCCGTATTTTTTGATAGATTGTATATTTACTTGGTTACTTTTGAAAAGTAGTTACTATTAATAAAAAGCTCTTATCCCCCTATCAGATATTATGATATCAATCCTATATAAGGTTGAGGAAATTATAAAATTTGCTTCAGAACCAAGCAGTTCCTTTTTCCAACCACAAGTTTGGTGTTGCAAGTTACAAAGATGCCATCAGTGGAAAAACGATGAACGAAAGGACTTGTTTTTTGGATTACATTTGTGATAACGTAGTTCAATAGCAAATTCGAAGGTCCTAAACGTTCTCTCTCTCTCTCTCTCTCTCTGTGTGTGTGTGTGTGTGTGTGTGTGTGTGTGTGTGTGTGTGTGTGTGTGTGTGTGTGTGTGTGTGTGTGTGTAATCTAATATTAATACTATATTATATTAACTGACATGAGACTCTTTTTAACCCTAAATAGAATAAAGTTATTTCCTTAGCTTTTTTTTTTTTTTTTTTTTTTGTGTGTGGGGGGGAGAATCTTTGTCAAGTATTGTCAGGAGTTTGTTCCAACGCTGACTTACGTACCTGTTAATCCTTCCAGCTCGAAGATTACTACCAAATAAATTTCAGGCATCGATTTTTTTTTTTTTTTTTCCCAGTTAATTAACTTGCATGTCGGTCTGGAATATAACAGCGAATAATCACATTTCGTCGTAGAAAGCTAAGAGGATTTTGTTCGACGTTTTCCGAGTTGTTGAATTTTAGCGTCGACAATTCTTGTTAGTGATTTGCTAAAAAAATTAAAAAAAAAATAAAAAAATAAATGCAAGGTCGGGATTTTTTTTTTTTTTTTTTTTTTTTTTTTTTTCAGATTGCTTCCTATGCAATTTTGGTGTGTTTTATATATTGATTGAGTAGACTTGTATAGACAAAAGGTCTTCAACCTGGTTGCTAATAAAAGTTACTTTTTTTTTTTAAAAAAAAGACATTTTTAAGTGTTCTCATGGTGTAAACCACCTTTGGACACGATCCTCCAACCAGAACGTGTTTTCTACTTCTCGCTTGGGTACCTTCAAAGAGACTGTCGCCACTGTGAAAAGAAATCTTGTATTTCATTCCCGTAAGACGTACCGAAGACGTGTTGTCAGAAATAAGAAATCTGTTCTAGTTTGATGATTTTTTTTTACATCATTTCAAACGCACGAAAATAATGATTTTGATTTTTGACACCCCCTCCCTTTCAAATACATTTATTTTCTCTATCTTCTCCCAACCCAACTTTAATTTCTTTCTCTATATATGTGAAACATAAATGGATGGAACACGTTCAAAGAATGAAAACAGAAAGATTACCAAAACAAGCCTCAAAGTACAAGCCATTAGGAAAAAGAAAACCAGGACGGCCTCTTAAACGATTCAACGATGACTTCTAAGGCCGGAACAGGCCATACTAGGCCTAAATCCTTGATACGCCTGATGATGATGATGATGATATATGTGAAATCATACCGTTAATGAATATTTCATGTTTTATGTGGATTTCTGAAATGAATAAATAAATATAAATAAAAAATAAATAAAACAATAAATAATGAAATCAAAATGAAATGTAAAAAAATAAATAAATATGCAAAATTAATAAAAATAGAAATAATTCTTATTCCGGCACCGGTACGAATGTGCTACAGGTTTACAAAACACATACAAAATTACATAAAACAATTTTCCGGAATTTTGTACCCTCCCTACTTTTGTACAAACGTATACATAATGATTATCTTACTCTGAGGTTATTAAAACGAAATAGATGTTATCAAATCTTGATTTCAAAAAGTTTTATATTTTGCTATCTTTACTTTCGTTATAGCGTTTTATTGCTTTTATCCATAGAATCTGTAAATCATCATTTAATGAATATAGTACGATCAGAATAGCGATGATATCGAATTCATTTCACAAAATTCGTTTACTTATTATATATATATATATATATATATATATATATACTAGGGGGACTACGCCCCTGGCGCCTACGGCGCCCAATCCCCCGTGTTCCGGACTGGTAGGCTGGTTCTCCTTGAATTCTGATGACTCGAATTTCGAAGACTCGAAAGGGGGTTCCTCCCCCCCTGACGCCCAAGAGTTCCGGACTGGTAGGCCGGTTCTCCTTGAATTCTGATGACGCGACATTCAGGGTAGCCCCTGAGTTTCAAAAAACGTGACATGAAAAGACTTATTATATATATATATATATATATATATAGGGTAGATATATAATTTTTTTTTGGGGGGGGGAATGAACTGAGTCCTTGCCTCTTTATCCCTTCATCTGATTGAAGAAAATGTGTGGATGGGGTGTTATTGAGCTATACACTCTAGTCATGGCTGGATAGCGGCAGTAGCCGAGCTTCAGTTAAAACTTCATTGGTTACAGCATTGAGATCCGTTACCCTGAGTTTCGGCCATTTACTATTGCTAAAGTCCTAAAAAGGACTAGGAGATGAACTGAGTCCTTGACTCTTTATCCCTTGCTGGCTAACGGCAATAGCCGAGCCTCATTAAAACTTCATTGGCTACAGCATTGCCATCCGTTACCCTGGAAGTCCTAAAAAGGCTAATTCTTCCGAATATCTCTCACTTACTTATACTTATTTAAAGTCCTTAAAAGGACTGGCTACATGGGCGAAGCAAGAATGCTTTTCATCGTCCCCGTTATCTGTAGAGGAGAGTGTAGGGATAAGGTGTTATTGAGCTATGAAAGCTCTGATCATGGCAAGAGAGTAACAGCAATAGCCGAGCCTCAGTTAGAACTTCATTGGCTACAGCATTGCCATTCATTGCCCTCCAAGGGTATTAATCACCGCATTGCCAAATGTAAAGGTAAAGCCGTCTCTGAAAATTCGGACGATCCCTAGGCTACTCAATCGTGGGCGAAAGACCGTCCATCTCAGCGTTGGCTACACTCAGTGATGGTCTTTCACCCACACACCACCACCGAGCAGAACCGCTCATATTCCGAAGAATACTATTCATCAATAAAACCCCTCAGCGGGCCGTGCCGGAGAACACTTTCCCCGGAGATTCAAATTGCTCCCTTAAGGCAAAAATCTTAAGAGAGCGAACTCAAACACTCGAATCTCTGCTCCCCAGGGGGTAACAGCAACAGCCGGACCTCAGTTAAGCTTCATTGGTACAGCATAGCATTGCCATCCATTATCCTCCAAGGGTATTAATCAACGCATCTCACGGTCGATTAACCTGCTATATATATATATATATATATATATATATATATATATATATATATATATATATATATATATATATATATATATATATATATATATATATATAAAACACCATATATATATATATATATATGGTGTTTTTCAAAAATCTATCATTTTATTATGAAATATTGAATAACAATTTAATTACTTATAGTAATTGCCATATTAGATTAAACTTGCAAATAAAAACTCAAATATCGAAATTATGAAAATATGTTCAAATATAAAGTTAAAAAAAATAGGACAATTTCAGCTATAAAAATATTAACTATCAAATAAGGAACAGAAAATCATGAAAAGCCTTTTTTTTTTTTTTTTGCCTGAACTTTTTATCAATACACACGGGTGTGGGTGATCTGCCAAAAGATTAATTGATTACAATAGAGATAAAAAAAAAAAATGAAAATTTATAAATAAAAAAAAAATCTTCGGATCTTCCAGTCATAGCCTAAAGAAACGATTTTTGATTAATTATTACGTTGGAAAGCAAAACTATTGTAGAGGGCGCTAAAAATGTGTGAAATCCACAAGTAACGCTTTAAAGTTCTGAAGCATCAGGATCATCTGAAGTAAAAGGAGTGGAATATTAGCAAATTAGCAACATACGACTAATTAAAATAATTGATCTTCAAATAATTACAAAGTAAACACACATCTAATGTATTACGGGCGGGTTGTGAAAAAACAACTTTGAATTCAGGACATGATTGTAAGGTTCGCATATTTCCATATTAATGACACTTGCCGGCAGAAAAATTTCTTTTGATGGTTTTATGTTCCATTATGAGCTTAAGAAATCACACTGTTATTAGTTCGTAATGAGTAATTAAGACTTTTTGATTAATTAAATGTACGTAATTATGAATGTTTAATGTATATTAATTGCCTTAATTTGCTTATGCGAGAAGGAAAAATTGGGTATTTAAAAAAATCATAAAAAAATGATTTTCGTCGTTGTATTGACACGATCCTAATTATTGTTAAGATAATGTACTTTGGGCTACAAAAATAGAATAGGTTTAATGGACTGAGAAATGAATAACTGATTTTTAATGAAGAGGCTACGGAAGAATAATCTCATTTTTAGAGTATAAAATTCAAAACTGTAGCATTGTAAACAGAATGGGCTCGTTATTAATTTATTTTCATCCCAACTTGAAAGAAATGATTTTTTTCCCCATATAATCTTCTGTTTAAAAAATAGATTTAAATTTAACAAATTTATATTTGCTTCGCAATTATATTTGATTTAAAAATAAAAATAAAAAATCAGGAACGGAATCCTGTCATATGTCTAGGACTAACTGTATATTTAACTATTGACATTAAGGGGTTTAGGGGTGAAGCAAGATGCTTTTCACATTCCCCGCTATCTGTTACGGCTACAGTGAGGGTAAAATTTTATTAGCAGTTTGCTCGCCCTGAATGGGCATGGAGATTATGCATCGCTACAGGAAATTAAAATGGCTTTTGGTCTTTTATGTTTGAATATATATCCGTCGCCTCGTAGCTTGCTGAACTAGATCGTTTGGGGTGCATGGACGTTTTTAGGAAAACTGTTGCTAAAGATTGTAGAAAGAGAAGAGATAAGGAATATTTGTATCTCGATGAAGTTGATTGTTTCTGACGAACCATGGGTGGTTTAGAATCATTCGCAGGTACTTGTTTTATATACGTTGCAGTTTGAGAATGTTAGTATTGGAGGTGTGGCTCCAGGCTAGACAAGCATAAGTGACAATGGGACGAATCGTCAGCTGGCATAAAAGCAATTTGATTCTGATGTTTAGGTTGCTGTTCCTGTTAATTGGGGGATAGATCTGGGCGATGGCTTTAGATGCTTTTGCACACGTAGTCTGATGTGATGGTTAAAAGTTAATTTTTTGTCGAGCACGACACCAAGGTATTTTGTTTCGGTCTGCCAGGGAATTTTAGTATTGAATAGTAAGGCCTCTCCTGCAAGAGATATCGATCTTTTCCTGAAGAGAATGGCTGAGCTTTTTTGGGGATTCACTTGTAGTCTCCATTTAGAGAATCATTTCTCTAACTTTAGAAGGTTTTCTTGAATCAGGGATCCCTGCAGTACTTCGGTCAAGATATGGCGCTGGGATGAGGTAATACCATTGATTTTCACTTGCATGCTTCTGTTCTGTAGATATGATCTAACTAGGTGTACCATTTTCAGTGAGTTACCGGCTGAGATAAGTTTATGTAGCAATCCGAAGTGTCATATTTTGTCAAATGCTTTGGATAGATCAAGCTCCAGTGTATTGACTCCAGTTGTAGCTGGTGGTAATATATTCAACTATTCTGAGGATTTGATGAGTAGTGCAATGTGTTGCTGAAAACGGAATTGCTCTTTAGGAAGGATGTTTAGTTCATTTACTGATGCTTGAAGTCGTGAGACCTTCTCTGCAATCTTACCCAAATTGCAGATGAGGCTGATAGGACGATAATTGTGAGCAGGTGCGTGTTTTTTTTTTTTTTTTTTTTTTTTGCCTGGCTTATGAATTGGGATTACATCAGCCTGTTTCCAGGTGGGAGGAAAATAGTGAAACCTTAAGATTGCATTTATTATTATGGTCAGGTGCAGTACAGCTTTTCGGGGCAGCAGCTTGATCATCATATTTGTGATGCCATCTGGACGGACCAGGAGCTTTTTTTTATGTTCCTTAAATTCTTTATAATATCATATATTTCAGCAGGTGATGTGGGTGCAATATGATCAGCACCGATATCAAGCAGTTTTAATGAGTGTCTGACCCGTCTGTGAATTTTATACAAGTGATTGAAGTCTAAGTTTTCATATGAAGGAAAGTGTAGGGGAAGGGATCTGCCTTTGTTTCTGATATTTCTCAGTAGTTCCCAGATAGAGTGACCAGTAGGTGAGAACTTAACTTTTCCTTCCCATAATTGATCTCTGTAATTTTTGAGTGCATCTCTCACTGTCCCATTTAGCCTATTAAGAACTGTTTTGTCTTGTGACGTGCGAGTGTTGTGAAATCTTTTCCTTACTCTGTTTTTTTTTCTCTGATCAAGTTCATAATATCTTCGGGTAGACGACCAGGCTTGGGTACAGATTTGTAGGAGGTGGCTGCCATTATAGTGGAGTTAATTTGTTGGATGAGGCTTGTGACTGCGGTTTCGACATCTTATTTTGAATTTATTTGAGGAACAGGCCCGATGTAATCCCGGAGTACGTTTGACAATCTTTCCCACGATTTAAATGAGTGAGAGGGAGGAGACTCTTGTTTTCCTCAGCTGTAGTAGAATTGGGTTATGATCAGATGACAACTCGTTCAATGATTTTAGGCTGTACTGAAGTTTAATATTTTGCAGGATAGCTATATCCAGGATGTTCCAAACGTACTAAGATGAGTTGGTTCGGTGGGGCCTGCCATAACAGTGTAGTTTGATCCTATGTAGATGGAAAGGATGCAGCCATTCTTGTTGGTGGTTCTGCAATTCCAGGCAGGGTGCTTGTAGTTTAAGTCTCCGGCAATAATGGTGGACTCTCTAGCGCCTAAGATGGCATTTAGATCAGAATGCAGAAGAGTTTTTAAGAATGGGTTGTAAGCTGAGTAGATTTTGTAAGCTGAGTAGATTCATCAGCCGAGCTAGTGAATACTTCCACGCCTGTAACCTCAAGGTTAGTGGAATTTATAGTTTGAAATTTATATCAAATGGTGTTTGATATAAATTTTATATCAAACACCATTGGTGTTTGAAATGAAGATGGCAGTGCCGTTACCTCTATAGTTTAACCTGTCGGTTCTGTATAGGAGTAACCCCTTATTTTATGGCTGTCCAAGGGTCTTAGACGTGTCTCGCTTATTAGAATAATATTTGGTTGATATCTCTGGGTAAAATCTTGGAGCTCCAAAATTTTGTCTCTGAGGCCATTTACATTCCATGCAACTATCTGAAGAGAGGCTGGAATTAGTTTGTTTCTATTCATCTATAAGTGCTGTGAGGATGACCTGTGTTTCGCGTAGGAATCTTTTAGTGGAGGTTGCTGAAGGGTTTGACTGGCTGAAGTCTTGTAGCATGTTTGCTAGAGAGGCAGTAATAACAGCTGTCAGGTTTCTAGGCGCTGTTCACTGATTCTGATCTGGTGTTGACTTTTTTTGTACGGGCCACATCTGCATAGCTTCTTGTTTGCCTTTGGCACCCTTTATCTTTGAAGGCCTCTGACTGTGGCCGCCGAGCCTCCGGTGTTCTTGTACTAGAGGAGGAGGACTGTTTAGCTGTCTCCATCCGTCTGTTCTTCGGGTGCTGAGTCAACCCCTTATAGTTGGCTGGATGAGGGCCACTGCAGTTGGCACATTTAGCTGAGGTAGTTTTCGGCTTTTTGCAGATATTGGTTGGGTGGCTATCCTCACATTTCAGACATTTAAACTCAGCTTTACATAGTTTCTGGGCATGGCCAGACTTTTGGCACCTGTGGCATTGCCCAGAAGATGCCCTTTTCCGGAGTGGTTCTGGTGTGACGATGAGCCCGCAGATTGATTTTAAGTTATAAATATTTTTGTATATGTTGTGGATCTCTACAAGGACTAACGGCATGGGAGTCTTGTCAGATCTATACATTCTGCTGACCTTAATAGGAGGCAGATCCTGTAAGTTAAGATCAGCAACTATCTCTTCTGGATCAATGTCTTCACAGACGACCACTTTAAATTTTTTTCTGAACTGAGTGAGAAGGTATGGTACTGAATTCCTCTGACGTCCATTTCCTTTGTTAATTTTCTGTAATCTGTCATCGTGACAGGTTGTATCTTGATACCCTTATCCACATTTTTGGATTTTGTGTAATCCATTTGTAAACTGGACATTGTAGATCTTAGAGCTGACCATCGGTGCTTTTCCCTTAGAATGATCGGAGGCACCTTTTCTTTGGGAGAAGCAGTGGAGTCCGAAACTGGACCGTCTTGTTCCATCACTGTAAAAAATGGATAACTGGCATAAAAGAAATACGCCGTCTACTTAAAGTTCTTAAAAGAACTGGGCGATGGACTGAGTCCTTGACTCTTTATCCCGTCATCTGAATGAAGATAATCTGTCTGATGGAGTGTTATTGAGCTAAAAAGCTCTAGTCATGGCTGGGTAACGGCAATAGCCAAGCCTCAGTTAAAACTTCATTGGCTACAGCATTGCCATTTGTTACCCTGATTAGTAAGTAAAGGGTAAAATCTCAAAAAATCGGACGATCTCTAGGCCACTTCATAGTGGGCGAAAGACCGTCCATATCTCAGCGTTGGTTCCACTCAGTGACGGACTCCCCGACCACTGAGCAGAACCGCTCAAATTCCGAGGAAAATAATTCACCGGCAAGAACCCCTCAGCGGGCCGTGCCGGAGAACACCATCCCCGGAGACTCAAAGTGCTCCCTTAAGGCAAAAACCCTAAGGGAGCGAACTCAAAAACTCACACCCAGGATAACAGCAACAGCCGAACCTCAGTTTACTTCCTCGGTTCAGCATTGCTAATTGTTACCCTGATTAGTAAGTAAAGGGTAAAATCTCAAAAAATCGGACGATCTCTAGGCCACTTCTTAGAGGGCGAAAGACCGTCCATATCTCAGCGTTGGTTCCACTCAGTGACGGGCTCCCCGACCACTGAGCAGAACCGCTCAAATTCCGAGGAAAATAATTCACCGGCAAGAACCCCTCAGCGGGCCGTGCCGGAGAACACCTTCCCCGGAGACTCAAAGTGCTCCCTTAAGGCAAAAACCCTAAGGGAGCGAACTCAAAAACTCATCACCCAGGATAACAGCAACAGCCGAACCTCAGTTTACTTCCTCGGTTCAGCATTGCTAATTGTTACCCTGGAAGTCCTAAAAAGGACTTAATAATCGTTCTACGCCGTCTACTTATCCTTATAAGGACTGGCTTAAAGGGGCGAAGCAAGAATGCTTTTCATCTTCCCCGTTATCTGTAGAGGACAGTGTAGGAATAAGGTGTTATTGAGCTATTAAAGCTCTGATCATGGCAGGAGGGTAATAGCAATAGCCGAGCCTCAGTTAAAACTTCATTGGCTACAGCATTGCCATCCATTACCCTCCAAGGGTATTGGATGAATGAATCAATCACCCTCGCCGTCTACTCCTTATATCCTTATAAGGACTGGCTTAAAGGGGCGAAGCAAGAATGCTTTTCATCTTCCCCGTTATCTGTAGAGGACAGTGTAGGGATAAGGTGTTATTAAGCTATTAAAGCTCTGATCATGGCAGGAGGGTAACAGCAATAGCCGAGCCTCAGTTAGAACTTCATTAGCTACAGCATTGCCATCCATTACCCTCCAAGGGTATTGGACTGAATGAATCAATCACCGCATCTCACGGTCGATTGATTCCAATCTCGCCGTTTACTGAAATTACAATTCCTGTATTATTTAGCATTATTTAAAATATTTAATGGTGTTTTTAAAAAAGAAAAATTTAATTTATAAACTATTTCGAAATGAATCATTATAAATTATTCTTTCAAAGGTATTTAATACATTTCATGATATTTCTAAAAATAAAAAAAATTTAACGTAATTTTTGAATATTTAATAGTAGATAACTCATCCTGCTCTAAACAAGCCTGCATTTCATTGACGATTAGCTGCAGCAGAACTATTTGTTAAAAACCTCATGATTATTCACAGTCGCACGGATTTTGTGTGTTAATGAGTTGACTGCTATTAATAGAATCACTCACGCCCAGTGGGACATGCAGCGACACTACATTAATTCAATATTTTTCTTCTCCCAGTACACCAGCCTATCCAAATTGATTCTTGTTTAAACATTCTTTATGTTAATTATCTAATTTCATTACGTAACACACACAGACAACGTGGATTTATTTTTCTTTTTGTGATTTCATGTTTCATGTAACGAGAGAGCACAAATTTGTCACAACACTTGCTAACAAAAATGAATCTTTCTGCCATCGGAACTATTCATTCAGAACAGCTCATAATGAGTTTTTTTTTTTTTTATGTTGCTATCTTTTATTTCTTGTGACTGCTTCTTCTAATGTTTACACTATCTTCTGTAGGTTTTAGAACTAGAAGCGAGTCATGGCAACCCAGAAGCCATAGCAGAGTTAAGAAAGGAGATTGGTACTTTGCGCAACAAGGCCGAACTGTTGGAAGATGAGGTGAAGCAGAAAGATAAGGTGAGTAGACAGTTTGCCACGTCCAGACAGTTCTTCTCTTTTATGGGCCCAACAGGGGCAGTTTATCATTACGGCCTTTTAGTGATGTGTTTCGGTACCGCTTATATATTTAACAACCAACTTGGAGTTCGTATGAATCTTAAGCTCTCGGGATTTTGTTTCTCATTTTTTAATTTTTTTTTTTTAAACTGGTTACTTATGGGTTATTTATGGTTATTTATGGGTTTCTAAAAGATTTTTTTTTGTTTAAAAATCGAATTATCAGTATTTTTAATAAAAAAGAAACCTCATCTGGTCTATTTAAAAACCTTATTCTTGGACTATAGATAATAATAACAAAATAATAATAGTTAAACATATAATTACTGAAATAGCAAAATACTTCATTTTAGTATTAAAGGGGGGGTTGGACTGAGTCCTTGACTCTTTATCCCTTCATCTGATTGAAGAAAATGTATGGATGGGGTGTTATTGAGCTATAAGCTCTGGTCATGGCTGGAGAACGGCAATAGCCGAGCCTCAGTTAAAACTTCATTGGCTACAGCTTTGCCATCCGTTACCCTCATCCTAAAAAGGACTGGGAGATGGACCGAGTCCTTGACTCTTTATCCCATCATCGGAATGAAAAAAATCTGTGTGGATGGTGTATTATTGAGCTAAAAGCTCTAATCATATCTGAGTAACGGCAATAGCCGAGCCTCAGTTAAAACTTCATTGGCTACAGCATTGCCATCCATTACCCTCCCTGGGTACCCATTTTAGTCGCCTCGTACGACATGCATGGGCTACATTGGGGCTATTGTTATCCCGATCACCACACGGGGTGCCTGATCCCTCATCCTTATAGTCCTTATAAGGACTGGCTTAAAGGGGCGAAGCAAGAATGCTTTTCATCTTCCCCGTTATCTGTAGAGGACAGTGTAGGGTTAAGGTGGTATTGAGCAATTAAAGCTCTGATCATGGCAGGAGGGTAACAGCAATAGTTGAGCCTCAGTTAGAACTTCACTGGCTACAGCATTGCCATCCATTACCCTCCAAGGGTATTGGATTGAATGAAATCCTTCATATTTCTGATCCCTCATTAGTCCTTATAAGGACTGGCTTAAAGGGGCGAAGCAAGAATGCTTTTCATCTTCCCCGTTATCTGTAGAGGACAGTGTAGGGATAAGGTGTTATTGAGCTATTAAAGCTCTGATCATGGCAGAAGGGTAGCAGCAATAGCCGAGCCTCAGTTAGAACTTCATTGGCTACAGTATTGCCATCCATTACCCTCCAAGGGTATTGGATTGAATCTGATCCCTCATTCTTAAAAGAACTGGGCGATGGACTGAGTCCTTGACTCTTTATCCCGTCATCTGAATGAAGAAAATCTGTGTGGATGAGATGTTATTTAGCTAAAAAGCTAGTCATGGCTGGGTAACGGCAATAGCCGAGCCTCAGTTAAAACTTCATTGGCTACAGCATTGCCATTTGTTACCTGAAAGTCCTAAAAAGGACTCTCCATCTCCTTCTCCTCTGATCCCTCATTTTTTTTTTTTTTTTTTTAGTCCTTATAAGGACTGGCTTAAAAGGGCGAAGCAAGAATGCTTTTCATATTCCCCGTTATCTGCACAGGACAATGTAGGGATAAGGTGTTATTGAGCAATTAAAGCTCTGATCATGGCAGGAGGGTAACAGCAATAGCCGAGCCTCAGTTTGAACTTCATTGGCTACAGCATTGCCATCCATTAACCTCCAAGGGTATTGGATTGAATGAATCAATCACCGCATCTCACGGTCGATTGATTCAAACGAATCTCTGATCCCTCATGCAAGGTAACTTACTTATATATATAATAAACATATAAATTACATTTTACTGTCTTTCAAAAGATTTCTTGAAAAAAATTAATAATATTATGTTGATGCGAATAATACCCTTAATCTATTCTCAATAATATTTTCAAATATATTTTATGCTTAAATTTTAAAATATTTTAATTTTTTAAAATATGTTTGAGAACGAACGAGTAACGATATGACAGGATGGGTTTAGGTATGATGGCCTTTTGATTCACATATACGCCTACGCCCAGGTACTTTGTTCCTTTTCCCCAGGTTATTGTGGAGTTGAATGTTTTTACGTTATCTTCAGGAGCGGTATATATTGATTCTCCATTTTCAGAATCAGGTTTCTAGTGTGGAGATAGTATCTTGTAGGCCAGGGATTCCCAACCTTTTTGTTTCCTAGAGCACATTCTAAAATACCGATAGAGTGACGGGCGCCATCTATTTTTCCGGAATTGCAACGCTACTATTGCACAACAAACAAACACAATTATCTTTAAAATTAACGAAACAATATGTTTCCTCCCAGTCAATGTTAAAATTAAGTTGTCTTTTACTTGATTCACTCATTTTAGGATTAAAAATCAAAATATTTCAAAAATTTAAGTACAAGACACCGTTAAAATTATGCGCATATAACTAGCAACAGATAATGAACAACTTCGAATGCCCATCTACTTTACATTGTATGCATTTAATACTCTTCATGTGTGTCATTAACGCATGCGTCATAGCATGCCATGAATTGTTGTGTGATGTGCACGTGATTATTTCAAACTATACGGCACACGGTCGAACAGCGGCGGGCACACACAAAATGGTCGACGGGCGCCATGGTGCCCGCGGGCATGGGGTTGGGAACGCCTGTTGTAGGCGTTCGGTGGCTAGGTATGGGCGCAGTGATCTTGTCAAGTTGACAGTGTCGTCTGCATATAATGCCGTGATGATTGCGGGATTTTTATGCCACAAATGAGTATTAGATGCCATTGATCTTGACTTGTAAATTTCTGATGTTGGTGTAGGATTTTATGAGTTGGACCATACTGGTTGGGAATTTTTCTTTGATAAGTTTGTGGAGGAGACGGGAGAGACCATATCTTGTCAAAGATCTAGAAAGACTGATCCCGTATGCTGTCTCCAGTTGTGATATACTCAGCAATTCTTTGGGTCTTCTGTATTGTGCTGTGCCCTTATTGGACATCGAATTGTACCTTGGGTATGATATTTTCTTTTTCTCTCTTGTTTCTTTCATTTTTTTTTTTCAGTCTCCTTAGGATGACCTTTTCTGCTACTTTACCTAGGTTGTAGAGGAGGCTGATTAGTCGATAGTTTTGTGAAAATTCCTTTGAGTATTGTTTTTTCCCTAATGATGGTGACTAGATGCTTGATGGCCTGGTGCGGGACAACTCTGATGATTTTGTTTGTTATGCCGTTTGGTCCCGGTGCGGTTTTTTTTTTTTTTTTTTTTCTTCTTCTCTGTTGAGGATTTTGATGATGGTGGCAATTTCTGCTGGAGAGGTGGAGTCCATCTCCTCTGTGAGTTTGGGGATGGGAGAGAGTGATTCAAAGCTCGGTGAACGTGTAGGTGGATTTTCTGCACGAAGTTTGGGCCGATGTGTTCGTAGTTTGGTTGGCACTGGTTTTCAAGGTTGTCTGTGAGTGTTTCTGTCTTGTTTGTGTCGGTAGACTATTCCTTGTAATCCAAGTATCTGTTCTTGTCCCGGATGAGTTGTATTATCTCTTCAGGTGTCGGGTTGGATTTGTGCTGGTAGCTGTCATGGTGACTGTTGCTTTTATTTGTTTTTCAAGGTTGGTATTGCATCGTCTATGTCTTCATTTCAGTTGATTGGGATTCGACCGTGTTGTGGAGGATGTCTGGGAGGGGGATTATATCAGGATTGTGGCTGGTGGAGAAATCTTGCAGTTCAAAGATCTTGGTATCTGATAGTTGACGTTCCAGAAGGCGATCTGTAATAATTTGGATGTAATTGGGTTTTTAGTTATCACTGAGAGACGTTAATACTGCTTATGTTCATTTAAAAATTAATTTTTGATTATCTAGAAATAAATAACTATTTATCATAAACAAGTCTGCTATGGAAATTCGAGATTTAAAATTCAACGATATTTTTATGAAAGAAATAGATTTTAAAAGTTATAATGAAATTTATTGGTCGAAAATGAGAGTGATTATGATTGGTTAATATGGTATGCACATTTATTATATTGCGCATGCTCCATGTGTGACTCAAATCCAAATTTATTATGCGAGAAATACCAGTATGTGAAAATAGACTTTAATTTTTCGCATTAGTTAAAGCGAACGTTAGCTAATCCCGACTTTACCTACACTGCTTTTGACAAAGGTATTTAAAGATAATCACATAAATCGATTTGATGCATTTTTTTTTATCTTTCTAGGAAGTGGAATCTTTTAAAAAACGAATAGATGACCATCAACATGTGCAGTCAGCTAGCCAAAAAGTAGAAGATAAATTGAAGGTACGTGCACCAGCTATAAACATTGGGCTTTTGAATATTAACTCTCCAATTATTCTCCGATAACTGCGCACAGCTTCTATGACACATATACGAAGAATATAAATCCGGATTGTAGGTATAGTCATAACGAGTTAATAAAAAGGTAGTAATAATTTGTGAAAGATTTAAAAGTTGATAATACCTGCGTTGCGAACATCTGTAATCCCACAAATTTTTGAAAATAAGATAGCTCTTTCTTATATCACAAAATGTAAACTTATATTTTACTTAAAATATCTTGGTAGATTTTTTGATAGTTTGAAATATTTTATAAAATTATAAAAAACGTCAAGGACACCTTTTAAAATTGTACATACTAATTTGATAATAGCATTATAAATTAGTTTCCTGTCGTAAGATAAACCCATGTTTTATCATCGTGGCTTTTTCGTTATTGAATTTAACTTATGGAGATAAGTGGCTTATTTATTCGCGTTTGATACCGTCCTGAACCTAAAATGTTAAATACTCTGATTCCGTTAAAAAAAATAAAAAAAAATGAGGCGATATTTTAAGAGAATTGATTGAATGCTATTTTTATGAACAAAATGCACTTCGTCATTTTTTTTTAATCTTTATCCAGATTTAATTGAATATAATTTTATTTTGGAACTGCCTGCATTATTGGGAAAGGCTAATGAAATGTAAAAATTTCATATATAATCACAGAAGTAGCACAGTATTTGAAATCATAATAAATAATTCGGTATCCCCAGAACGATTTCGAATATATAGTCGCATTTTCGTCTGAGTAGTTTTTGGCATATTGTTCACTATGATTGTATTGTCAGTGAAGTTTTATATTGTGAGTTCAAATCTCTTATCATTGGCCTTTTGAATATAAAAGTGGCGCTGAGATTGTAGAGAGGGGGGGGGGGGTGAAATAGTGATAGATGAGAGAAAGAGGCTTCTGTTGACCCACCGGATACTTCTAAGATGGGCGTTTGACTTTTCACTCATTAAAGGGAAGGAAATAAATAAAAAAAAACAACTAATGAACGGATAAAAAACACGTGAGCAAATGAATGGTGGTATCATGAAATATTATAAATAATATTAATAATAAAAAAACCTAATAAACCTATAAAAAAAACACGTGAACAAAAAAAGGTTCATGAAATAAAAACATTTGTTCATTTCAGCTAATCTTAAAGTTCTTAAAAGAACTGGGCGATCGACTGAGTCCTTGACTCTTTATCCCATCATAATGAAGATAATCTGTGTGGATAGAGTGTTATTGAGCTAAAAAGCTCTAGTCATGGCTAGGTAACGGCAATAGCCGAGCCTCAGTTAAAACTTCATTGGCAACAGCATTGCCATTCGTTACCCTGGAAGTCCTGATTAGTAAGTAAAGGGTAAAATCTCAAAAAATCGGAAGATCTCTAGGCCACTCCATAGTGGGCGAAAGACCGTCCATATCTCAGCGTTGGTTCCACTGAGCAGAACCGCTCAAATTCCGAGGAAAATAATTCACCGACAAGAACCCCTCAGCGGGCCGTGCCGGAGAACACCTTCCCCGGAGACTCAAGGTGCTCCCTTAAGGCAAAAACCCTAAGGGAGCTAACTCAAAAACTCACACCCAGGATAACAACAACAGCCGAACCTCAGTTTACTTCCTCGGTTCAGCATTGCTAATTGTTACCCTGGAAGTCCTAAAAAGGACTTTTTTTTTCTCGTTCACTGGTTCACAACATTTCAGCTAATCTTAAGTTCTTAAAAGAACTGGGCGATGGACTGAGTCCTTGACTCTTTATCCCGTCATCTGAATGAAGAAAATCTGTGTGGATGGAGTGTTATTGAGCTAAAAAGCTCTAGTCATGGCCGGGTAGCGGCAATAGCTGAGCTTCAGTTAAAACTTCATTTGCTACAGCATTGCCATTTGCTACCCTGGAAGTCCTAAAAAGGACTGTAGTAATCGAAATTCACCATTTCAGCTAATTTCTTAATGAATTCATTTATAATGTTAAGATACATAGAAAATATAAAAGTGTATATCTTATTTTTAAACTTTTAGAATAATTTAAGAATTATAAATGTTATAATTTAAAATTTTTAAGTAAAATATAAGTTACATTATTATTTCTTAAAAAATATAAATTTTATCCATATTGTGTAAAGGTATGCGCACATGACATCACATCAATTTAAAATCATCAGTTCATTTTTTTTCAAAAAGAGATATAGAGGAGATAAATTCGTATAATTCCTATTCATAATTTATCAGTGATATTTTATTCGATGTTTTTTTATTCATGTGTGTGTAATGTTTATTTTCAGGCATTATTAGCAGACAACGAAGGGCTTCGTAACAGCGTCAGTAGGCTCCAAGAACAGCTGGATACTACTAAATCGACGAACAAGGCAAAGAAGGGAGCTTTAGAACAATTAAACCAGCAATTAGCTCAAAAGATCCAAGAACTGAAGGACATTCAACAGGAAATCTCCAGCTTATTGAATTCCTGATATCACCTGCTGCCCTCTGGTGGTGGTCGTTGGCCTACAGCCGATAGACGTGTTTTAATGGGTGTTGCTGCCACTCTCCCCATGAGTGGAATCCAAAGGGGCGTGGATTCCACAGTTTTAGTGTGTTTTTGTGTGTCTGTGGGAGTTGATTTTAATTACGTATCGGAATGGAGACCTGAAATCAAAATGCACCAGTGAGGTGGACTTTGCGGTATGTCTCACCCACCAGATCGGGTATATATATCATGTGCAATCTTGAGTCAACAAAACAAACCTGATTTGTTATGACCTGCAGCTAACCCGTTGGTTTAATTTTGATTGCTGTTGATTGATGATACAATTTTAGGCAAATTGTTTACAGTTTTATCAATTTTTATACAAATCCACACTTTTTTGGAGATAGCCTGTAAGATACTGTAGTCCTCACACAATTTGTGTAATATACTAGCCACTTGCTCAGATCTCTTTGTTTCCTAAAACTCCCTAAACTACGAAACAGACGGGGAATGGTTTTGTTAGGATCACCAAGCCACCATTTCCCATAATTCTCAACTCTTGTATAGTGCAACTGTGCTCTGTATGCTAAACCTTATTCAGCTAGGTTAGTGATTTCGACTCATTTGTCAGGAACTCTCGAAGAATCTGTATGTTCAATACTCATGTCTGTTTCTCATGGACCTCAATATCGTTTGAGGGGTTATAATCAGTATTATAGTGTCGAAGTGGCTGAGTCCTAGCAGTATTTGTGCTGCCTTCTACTGCCTTTCAATTGTAAAGTTCAATTTGTTGACACTCCTCCAATTGACAACAGACTTTGATTTTCAAACACTTTGATCAAAATAATTATTTTATAAGTTTATGTTTTTTTTCGTGGAAATAGTAGATATTCTAAGGATAACCTTGACTGTATTATAAATACCATGAAGCGACAAATAAATGTCACATGTTACCTCAATTTATTCTACTGTATTATTTATTGTATTTTATTTTCACCTAATTAATAATATAAGATGAATTACAAGAGCCATACTGGATTCAAAGTCAACGATTTTAATTCAACTGTTAAAAACAGATATTCTGTCTTATAATGAAATTCAACAGTGTTTTCTTCCTATTTTTTTAAATTAAATATGTCATAAAAATGCTTCCATTCTTTGCATCATGCATATATTTGCAAATGAACGTTTTTCAAATTGATAAGCAATGAAGATCTCAAAATAACCAATTTTTACTTTTAATTCCAACTGCAAATGATCGTTGAAAATTTTGCAACAAATTACAAAAACAACACTTGCTCCAATAATCTTGTTTTCCATTAAAACAGTAACAACTTGTAAAAATATTTCAAAAAAAAAAGTTTCAATATTAATTTTTGACTTTGTGTTTTTGTTCACATAAAA
Organism: Typopeltis vanoorti; assembly: GCF_054136105.1. Lineage (NCBI taxonomy): Eukaryota > Metazoa > Arthropoda > Arachnida > Uropygi > Thelyphonidae > Typopeltis > Typopeltis vanoorti. Next base: position 35,619,957 of record NC_143561.1, on the reverse strand, counting down.
ATATACATTCAAATTGCCTATAAGAAGAACTCTGATATTAAGTGAGACTCCTTGTTTGAAATATAATAAATAAATAAAACAGAAAGCATTCAACCAAATGCTAATATACATGAAGATGGAATGTCCTAAAAAGAATACAAAACATACTGAAGTAAACTTAACGGACATCTGCCAAATATGGCTTAAAATATTTAAAATATTTTATTTTTCACGTAATCCGTACATAATTATTATATCACAATAAATTATATATTAATTAAATCGTCATATTAAAAATGCATTCACATTTGTATCGAAATTTATTCACTCCTTATAAGGACTGGCTTAAAGGTGCGAATCAAGAATGTTTTTCATCTTCCCCGTTATCTGTAGAGGACAGTGTAGGGATAAGGTGTTATTGAGCTATTAAATTAAAGCTCTGATCATGGCAGGAGGGTAACAGCAATAGCCGAGCCTCAGTTAGAACTTCATTGGCTACAGCATTGCCATCCATTGCCCTCCAAGGGTATATCGTGTTCTGAAAACCAATCAATTTATTCACTCAGTATGATATCTCATGCTTTATATGGAATAGAGTCGATGACGTCACCGTTACGTCGTAATTGTGGTTGATTGGTTCATTATTTAATTGTAGTATGTATCATGCACAAAATATTACTGTAAGCAGTTTAAATCAAATGAAATTTAATTTTAAATTTAAACTAACATTTACCGATAAAAACTATATAGGAATTTAAAAAAAAAATTAGTAAATTAAATATACAGGAGATTTAACTATCCAAGTTAAAAAAAAAAAAAAAAAAAAAAAAAAAAAAAAAAAAAAAAAAACTCGATTTTTAACTGGCTCAGATAGCTATATTATTACCGGGATACATAATTTTGATAAAATGACGATGATTTGATGAGATTAATCGACTGTGAGATGCGGTGATTAATACCCTTGGAGGGTAATGGATGGCAATGCTGTAGCCAATGAAGTTCTAACTGATTCTAAATGAAGTTCTAACTAACTAACAATGGAGTTCAAACTCGGCCATTGCTGTTACCCTCTTGTCATGATCAGAGCTTTAATAGCTCAATAACACCTTATCACTACACTGTCCTCTACAGATAACGGGGAAGATGAAAAACATTCTTGCTTCGCCCCTTTAAGCCAGTCCTTATAAGGACTTAGACACGTGACCTCTAAGGACGGGAGGGGGGGTGTTGAATTAAATTTCAGATAAACATTATATTATGGTGTAAACAAGAAAAATAAATTTTATATATATATATATATGTATATATATATATATATGTATATATATATATATATATGTATATATATATATATATGTATATATATATATATATATATATATATATATACATATATATATATATATATATATATATATATATATATGTATATATATATATATATATATATATATATATATATATATATATACATATATATACATATATATATATATATATATATATACATATATATATATATATATATATATATACATATATATATATATATATATATATACATATATATATATATATATATATATACATATATATATATATATATATATATACATATATATATATATATATATATATATATATATTAGGATAACCAAGCAATTTTATATATGCTTGGTTATTTTAGCTCCTAATCCCAAGTATGCAAACAATTAAGTTTGCGCCTGAAACAAAGTTCAAGTCTAAAGATGGTACAACACCAGGGCAACTCATTGTAAAGGTGGTTAAAGCTTTGATCACTATTCTTAGTATTTTCCCATAATGTAAAGCACATCTCACTAGAAGATGTATACTGCAATGCATTATGGGTGGGGTCACTACCCAGACCGGTTTCGACCTTATTTGAGGTCTCCTCAGTGAGTAGCTAGACCCTAAATACCAAGGTTTTAGTAATACAAAGCCTTATCAACTTTACCTATATAAGTTGCAACAAGGTGTATTAAGTTTTAATAAAAATCTCTGGAGGAGATATTGATGGGAATAAATTTTTAACTTGGGTATATTGTATATTAGGATAACCAAGCAATTTTATATGCTTGGTTATTTTAGCTCCTAATCCCAAGTATGCAAACAATTAAGTTTGCGCCTGAAACAAAGTTCAAGTCTAAAGATGGTACAACACCAGGGCAACTCATTGTAAAGGTGGTTAAAGCTTTGATCACTATTCTTAGTATTTTCCCATAATGTAAAGCACATCTCACTAGAAGATGTATACTGCAATGCATTATGGGTGGGGTCACTACCCAGACCGGTTTCGACCTTATTTGAGGTCTCCTCAGTGAGTAGCTAGACCCTGAATACCAAGGTTTTAGTAATACAAAGCCTTATCAACTTTACCTATATAAGTTGCAACAAGGTGTATTAAGTTTTAATAAAAATCTCTGGAGGAGATATTGATGTTATTTAGGGTATTTAGGGTCTAGCTACTCACTGAGGAGACCTCAAATAAGGTCGAAACCGGTCTGGGTAGTGACCCCACCCATAATGCATTGCAGTATACATCTTCTAGTGAGATGTGCTTTACATTATGGGAAAATACTAAGAATAGTGATCAAAGCTTTAACCACCTTTACAATGAGTTGCCCTGGTGTTGTACCATCTTTAGACTTGAACTTTGTTTCAGGCGCAAACTTAATTGTTTGCATACTTGGGATTAGGAGCTAAAATAACCAAGCATATAAAATTGCTTGGTTATCCTAATATACAATATACCCAAGTTAAAAATTTATTCCCATATATATATATATATATATATATATATATATATATATATCATAATAAAATATCAATAATAATATATTGTTAAATTCATTTGACAAAGCAGCACTAATCTCCTAGTTTATGATACATATTGAAATAATTAATGGAAATGTAATATATTATGGGATGAGATAAACAAATCATTGATTTTTAAGAAGAGGCAACCGCAAACTTTCAGATAATATGGACACCCGAAGAAATTGGTAATATAATATAAAAGGTAAGCCTTGTCGCTTGTGCCAAGTGGCGTATAGTTTTTCGAAGCGTGGTAGCGAGTGAGTAACTAACTAAACACACCCGATAACAGACTGCAGGAATCAAACTCACATGTGTAAAGCCTGTAGATTTTTTTTTTTTTTTTTTTTACTTCATGCGCCAACTATTTTTGATATTTATAAATATCATTACAAACTTAAAAGATGCACAAAAAAAAAAAAATAAATAAATAAATTACATAAGGCGTTTGTAAATTATTTTTTGCAGTTAGAGAATGAGACACACAAGGGCTCTTTTTGTCTTCCACTCAGGGGGATGTGGATGTGCTTCCATTATAAAAATATTTCTGCTTTAATAACACGGTTCGACAGGGTTCGAACCGTGGTTGTGTACGGTCACTTAGGATTCCGATACGAAATTTTTCTCTGATGATTCATAGGTTTTTTTTTTTTTTTTTTTTTTTAAATGATGAGGAGAAAACCAGAAACTCTTAATTTTTTTCATTAATTTATTTAAGTATCATATCTGTAAGTACAGAAAATACATAGGCTCAAGAGAATAGAATTTTCCATAGAATTAAGAACTGTTTTTTTTTTCCCGCCTATTTTCCTCTTTTCCTGGAGAATAAATAAATAAAAAACTACTATCCTAAGCGAAGAATGGTTCTTCCCTAATGATATGTAGAATCGAAAAGGGGAAAAGATAGGTATTTTTCTTATAAACGCCACAGATTTTATAATTTTTTTTTTTTTAATGTCAGCACAACATTCATTGAGTTTCCATTACACATTATTTGATTTTTATATGAAAGTATGACGACGTTTGCCTGAATAATGCTAACATTCAAGCGGTCTCCACCATGCTGACGGGATGTCCATGCAGGCCAGTCTTCCTTCCTCCAATTTATTTCTTTATTTTATAGTGATTTTCCCCCATTATTAGTCTGTTCTATGCACTAGTTTTTATTCTACATTATGCTGTTATTTTATACAAGCATTTTTTTTTTTTATTTTACTACGTTTATTCTCTTTAAGATTTTCAGTAGGTCAGTAGGCGTCCGTAGCTCAATGGATTTCGATGATGTTATTAGAAAACACTTTGGTTTAAATCCCATCTACAACTTGAACTTAATCACAGCTGCTTATACTCTAAAGGCCAATGATGAGAGACTTGAACATCCCCCCCCCCAAAAAAAAAGAAAGAAACTGAAAAAAAGAAAAAGAAACATATATAACAAATACATCTGTAAAAATTATATAGTCAGGGTATTAATATTCTCCTCCTCCTTCTCGTATTAAGGCCTAGTGGCCTGTTTACGTTCGTATTAGGGCTTGGCCTATTACGATTTGAAACCGCGACCGCCTGGAGGATAAGATAAGGTGATTGGCGCTATGCCTCCCGGTGTGTTCTATGTCTGTAGATGCGTGTGTTCACGAGGCCGGTTTGCATGTGCTAGGGGATGAAAAACCCGAGTTTCAAAGTGGAAAAACCCCTACCTTTGTATGAGATCGGCTAACTCACCTTGAGTCGTAAGAAACCAGATAAAGGTTCCTCACATCTTGGACAAGAATCGAACCCAGGCCTTTCCGACCAAAGAGTTTCACCTACACTGAGCTACGGAGGCTCTGGGTTTGTGTTAATATAATTAACACAAATTATATTAACACACACATACATGTATATATTTTAAAGTTTTTTTTTTTTTTTAACTTGGTTCTACTACAAATTAAAGATGCAAGAATTTATGAACATGCCAAACATTTTTTTTTCTTTTTTTTCTTTTCTTTTTTTTTTGTCTGTTACCACACTCGACTGGCCTTCACAGAGTCTTAACCAAAATCCTATTGAACATCTGTGGGATGAACTGGGTGAGATCAAGGGACGTCTGCCCCACAACAGTCCAGGACCTCATTATATGCCTACTGGAAGAATGATCCAAAATTCCCATTGATTGATTGATTGCTCGCGGAAAGTGTGTCCGCAGTAATGCTGCATCATGGCAGCAAAAGGAAGGCGAGCTCCATGGCTGTTTGTTCCTCAAACTACGGTGTCCGTTGGCTTTTTTCCAAGCAGTGTGTATTAGAATATAACGGTTTTGTAGTCTAATGTTATTGGAACTAGGCTTCGTGAATTGTCTGCAAGATAGAATACACATCGTATGTTGCTTTTTTTTTTAATTTAATAATACACTTAATTTGATTAAAATTTTCCCAACGTAATAATAAATAACCAAATGGAAAAATATAGTACACAAATGAAGTATATAAGCGTTATTTTCTATATTATATAAGGATTTATAGCTTACTGGAAATTTAGCCTTCTTTTTTGGAGGAGTTGATAGCATATGCTCTCCAACGAGCAAGTTCGATTCCCATCACGTGTGAATGTTTGTAACCATCTTGCTAATTCTGTGTGGGAAAGGTAGCCGTGACCTATCACTTCCTCCAGGGATAGATTTCACTCCCCAAAACACTGAGGTATGGAAATGCCCATACATCAAATGTAAACATCTAACAAACTACTGAAAATGCTACACCATCTTTGAATGGCTTAGTTTAAGAGATGAGTGTTACAAATCTTTTCAAAATTCAATCTATGCAATGCTATTTAAACAAAACATAGCACTATATGTGTGCCCCTGTTCAAATGACGCTTTCCTCCATAGTATTTAACTCCCATCGATGACTAGAGGCACATTTCATCTAAGCCTTTTTCAGTCGGTTTCCCCGTTTGCCAATCTTTAATATAGTCAAGTTGGGTTTCCGCCTTCCAGAAACTCGGGCTTTTAACTAAGCAAACTCAGAAATCGATTGTAGAAGTTTAAAACCACGAGATGATGTCTGCCATACTTTATTCCCTAATACCTATGAAATCATTGATAGATTTGGGCTTAGCTATCATTGACAACTTTTGGTAGAAACTGACTCCCACCCTCCCATCATTCAAAGATGTATTTTTTAAATAAAAGATGGCAGACATAATACATACACTACGCTTTTTTTGATAGATTTTTGAATTATTATTTTTATTATATGTTTGATTGATCATGGAAGACAATAAATTAATTTTGTTTTCAAAGAATGTGCACGTCTTTGGGATATCAGTATTTTAGACGGGAGGGTAGTTGGAGATTCATTGTTTGGAATACCTCACGGGATTACTCTATTTTCCAAATATCCTCAAGGCTTCAAAACGAGATTTAAAACGAACTTCATTACAAGTACAGTTCCATACTAAGTTCTCTTTCCTATTACTAATACTAAACACACCCAGTTTGGTCATAATTAAATTGTCGGTCCACTGAATATATTTCTTGTGTACTTTTCTACATATACGCTGTGGGCCTCGAGACTCCCTAGTTTCTTATTAAGATCGATATCAAAATATTTTCTACCGTTGTCTTTTCTACAAACCTTCAGGCTTACTTCAACCCATCTCATCCCCTTACTTCATCAACTGCTGCTATCTTAGCATCACTCAGTAAAAATCTTTCTCCGAAGTTTTGTTCAAAAATCGATTTCAGAGAAAATTAAAAGAAAACAATGGTCGATGTAGGAAACATCTGTTTTATCTCAGAGAGTTTGATGCGGTTGCTAAAGGTGTGAGTCATTAAACCAGAGAAAGCAATAACTATCTATTTAATGGCTCCCAAAAACAGGTTACCAGCAAGACTACAAATATCTACGATGATGTTCATGCTTCCAAATTATTCGCAGAATACGGATAAAAAATGCAAGGCACCAAATATATGAGTATGAAAATATGCAATAACTATAATATGTTTTAGATCTAGGATTGGAGAGGGTGTCAACACCTCGATTAACTTCTTTACCTGTTTTTTTTTTTTTGGGGGGGGGGGGTGAATAAATTACTTTCCTTGAGTTCCAGAGAATTGAAGTTTTCAAAATCCAACTCACCTATGATGATTTCCGTTTTTTTTTTTTCTTCTTTAACTACATTTGTCTCATTGTCTGTGTGCCTGAGTTTCCTTCAAACAGAATGGTTCAGTTGATTTGAGAAGATTATTTGCAATTATAATCTCGTATCGTGCATTGTTTGTCTCGAGCCATCCATGCAGAATGGAAATTTTTTTTTTTTTTTCTGAAGTCCGGATAACAGAATCAATCCTTTAATTACTTCCTTTTATGTGTTTCTAGTGGCCTAATGAGTTGCAAAAACACAAAAGAGGAAGTAATTTCAATGTAGTAATAAGACATTTGATAAATTCCGATTAGTTTCTTGTTGAACCGCTTGGGGGCGCTGCTTGTTGATCACATCTTTTATTATTGTTATTCATTTACTGACCTTACGCCATTAAAATTAAGATTGTTCTCGAACTATAACTCTCTCTCTAAGAAGCTTTTGATGGAACTTTTATTTGTATAGGGAAAAAAAAAAAAAAAGAAATCAAGGAACTAAATCTTTCCGGCTAAGTATCGAATTTAGTAAGACAATCCACTTATTCCTAAAGTATTTTTCAGCGACTCGACTTTTATTTTTTTTTATTTATTTCCCTCCGCTCAAATTACAGTAAATTCACTTTACGTCCAGATTTCCCAATGTTGCTCGAATCTCATTAAGCTACTGACTTTCTTTTTTCCTTCAGAAGATTGTTTTATCGGTTTAAAATTTGCTAAACGCCATCGCAATTTTAGACAGGCACCAATGATTTCAAAGAAGAAACAACAAAATGACAAATCACAACGTGGATATAATACTACTTTTTATGTAGTAGTTTTATTCAAAATAATGTAGTTTAATTACACTATGTACACTAATTTATAATAATTTATTTTTAAAATAATTCATTAAAAATAAACCGTATTTAAAGGGCATGTGTGTATACGAAAATAAATAACCACATACATAAATACATACATATACATGTGGTTATTTATTTTCGAAAATAAAAATACGAAAATAAATAACCACATACATAAATACCTACAATATACATATGGTTATTTATTTTCGTATTTTATGTATATCTTTTGCATTGTTTGTTAATACATGATATTAGTTATATTTTACCTAAAATTAATATTCACATTTTATTTTAATTATTATTTATAGTTTATTATTTCAAATTATTTAAATTATTTTAGAAAATAATAAAAATACAGTAAACACCTTAAAAGAATTTATATCATTCTAATACAATATGATTTCCTACATGGCATTTGTTCATGGCAAAATCAATCAGTTAATCCGCTGTTTGCATGTTTCGCAAACTTTCATTGTTTTTTGGGGTTTCCTAGGCATTTTAGGAATTCATTTCTGTAGTGTTCGCTTTTAATTTATGGTGTATTAGATTTCTATAGTACTTGAAACTTTATCTCGAATGTTTACATAGCGTCTGATTTCCTGTGTAATACAGGGCTTTGTTTCTTGTATTGTATATTTTATTGTTTAATATCGCAATAAATTTTTGATACGAGGTATCAATATTTGTTTTCGTCGTTATCTCTTCCCAAGAGACAATGCTCAAGTTACGTTTCAATGCTCTGGAATCAATTGTTGTGTATGGGATGTTTTGGGTTGTACTTTCAAATCCACTTTGATACCAATTTGAAAGTGATCCGCTAGAGGTTGGCGCAGAACTGCAGCTTGCATTTTGTTTCCACTTAAAATTCTCCCGAATACATGATCTAGGTGCGTTCTACCACCATGGAATTCTCTTGTGGGGACATGAATATGTTGTTCGAGTCTATGCATGGTGAGTAAATCCAGATAATTTCGAATGGAGCCGCTATTCCTCAACAAGTCAATATTTACATCCCCATTTATGAGAACATTGTCACTTCTGATTTCATATAGGCTACACTCGAGTTTTTGTATAAAGTTGGACTCTGTGTAGCACTGCGACCAATATACAGCCATTATTATCATTATTACGGGCAACGCCAAGGAGTCGACAGACTCATCGAGGGAGGCCCTAACATCATGTCAAGAACAACTATTCGACATTCACACAGTATCTATCATACTTCATAATAAGTTTAGTTTAATCCTTTATCCAAGTGTGAGCAAACAAAGTTTGCACCTGGAAGTATCTTCAGGACTGAGGTAAGGTAGTACAACACTGGGTAACTCGCTGCAAAGGTGGAGAAAGCTCTCTCATCACTCCTATCTCAGTATCTCCCATAATGCAAAGCACATCTCCTTGCGGATATGTGTAATGCTATGCCTACTTCGCTTTGAACTCATTTACAGTCATGGCACCCACAACAAACTCTGGCAGCTTATTCCACTCATTCAACACTTTCAAAGTGAAAAACCTAGCTCTAACACCCTTGCTGACCACAGTCTTCCAGCTTCTATGTATGACCCCTAGTCCTCCCACCACCAGTCCTATTCTCAAAAATATCTTCTGAATTAATCTTATAGAAACCCTTCAGTAATTTGAATGTCTCAATCATATCACCCCCTTTCTGCCTATCAACCAATTTCTACAACCCACAAATCTTCAACCTGTTCTCATAAGGTTCATTCCATAAACCTGCTATCATCTTGGTCACTCGTCTCTGGATCCTCTCCACCTCCCCCATCCAGAAGAAACCCTGGTGCCCATATCTGGGCACAGTAGTCTAGATGGGGTCTTATCAAGGCTCGATACAGAGGAACAATAACCTGTTTGTCTCTGCTTGTTAAGGTATTTTTCAGCAACCAAGTGATTTGATGAGCTGATTTAGCCACTTTTGCGATGTGCCCCCTAAACTGCAACTCCCTATCCACCAACACTCCCAAATCCCTGCCCTCGTCAATCTCCTGGAGTACAGTTCGACCAATATGATATACTGCTGCTAATCTTTTCACCCCAAAATGCATAACCTTACACTTTGCCACATTAAACTGACATCCGTTCTGCTTAGCCCAGTCCTCCAAACTATCCAAATCATCCTGCAAAATTTTGACATCCTGTGCACTCACAATTGCTCTACCCAACTTTGCATCATTAGCAAACAAATGAACACTTCCTCTCAGATCCTTTCCTATATCGTTAATGAACAAATTGAACAGTAGTGGTCCAAGAACAGAACCCTGCGGCACACCACTAGTCACGGGCCGTCTTTTAAACACTACTCCTGAATAAACCACTCTCTGATATCTCTTCATCAACCACCCTCCTATCTATCTCACCAACCCTATATCTATCCCCATATGCTGCAGTTTACTGATTAGAATTCCATGTGATATCCTATCAAAGACCTTATCAAGGTCCTGTAAAATCACTGTAAACCCATTACCCTTATCCAGTTCAGCCGTCACTGTGTTATAAAACATGAGCAAGTTACTGAGGCATGATCTACCCTTCACAAAACCATGTTGTCCCCCATACAGTATCCCATTTTCATCTATCCAATCCTGTATTTTTCTCTTGACTAATTTCTCCAAGCGATTCCTGATATACTAATTGGTTGGTAATTTACAACAGTAATTTACAACAGTAGTCTTAGAACCTCCTTTATGCAGTGGAACTATTTTCCCCTCTTTCACCCCCTTGGGACTAACCCAGACCAGTGACTCAAATTAAACAAAATGGTCAAGGGCACTGACAATTCTTTAGCCGCTTCATGTATGACACGAGCTGGTATACCATCCAATCCCACAGATGTATTGACATTGAGGTTTTGTAAGAGACTACTCGCCTTCACTTCATTCACCACAATTCCCGTATAAGCTGTTGGTTCTTTCATTCCCAATGTCACCACCTGGATGATATACTCTTGCAAAGTGCTCGCTCGGTAATTCAACTATATCAACTGATTCAGTTACCTCCCTACCATCGGCATTCTTTAAAATCATTCTGCCATATACATTTTTTCTTTTACTTGCAACATATTGAAAAAACTGTTTGGGATTCTCTTTAGCTTGCATGCCTAATTTCCTTTCATAATCCACTTTTGCTTTTCTTACCACACCCGTTACCCTTCTAGCCTGCGCTTTATACCGTTCATGTGCCTGTAGGTCACCTTTCTCTTTAAATTCCCTCCACAGTTGTTTCTTTTTTTGCAGCTCAAGCTTAATGGTGTTATCATCCATTTAACCCCTACTTGATTTATTATTCGGACTCTAGGTATACAGTCCGCCATTGCCTCCTGCAAACACTTCTTAACCACCTCCCATGCACTATCAACATTGCTGTTTTATTATAAATTAACATTTTCGGCTGTTTTCATTTTTATGTTAGTAATGTTATTAACAGATATGGAATTTCGAATAAAGATAATTACACCTTCAGATTGGCTATAATTTCTACATCGAGAATAATTTTTAAATTCGTTTAAAGGTACAAATCAATTTCTTTGTTTTTAATCCAGATTTCCGTTAATATCAAAACAATCAAGCCAATAGTTTAAATTGTCGGTAGTAATTCCATGTGTTCTCATTTATTTCGAATACTTGTTATATTTATATGCAAAATATTCAAAGTACTTACAGTGTCTTAGGATAAAAAGTTTTTTAATTCTATCGAATCATGACATATTACACATTTATGAAAAGTGACATCACAGTTATTCTCATCTGCCATTATTGTTCGTGAGCCAGTTATTACTCTTGCTATTTTCTCGGAGTTTACACAAGTTTTCGTCGCATCTGATTCGCCATATTTTAAATGTATCGTCTCTTCTCATGAAGAGTTTGTCCTGTTTGACCCAGAGATATTTGTTGTGGACTTCTTCTTTACGTTTCTTGGCAATAAACAGTAGATATTTTTGGTTTCCAGTCAAGTGCTTGTTTAGATATATTTTGCTAGCCTTAAAATTGTCACATATCAGTTGTGCTTAGCCTATATTTCAGTTTTGTTTCCACCTGGCTGTTTGTCTTTGATCGCTTTGCTTTTGAATTTTATAAGGATAGGCATTCGTCTGTTTTTCTGCCCACTAGGAACACGATGTATAGCCCCAATATTATCTTCATTATAGTTGATCTTGATCTTATGTACAATTTTCTTTACTATTTTATGCATATTTTCGCGAGGCTCATGAGGAACACCAATAATTGCCAAGTTTGAGCTAACTGCCTGTTGATTCAGGTCATTCACTGTTTTCATGAATTTTTTTTAGTTCCCTACGCAGCTCCATATTTGCATTTTCTGGTTCAAAGTTCTTTGTTTTAAGTTCTTTAACGTCTTGTGTCAGGCCAGCAATGATAACCAGAAAGTCATCTATTTTGTTCGAAGTGCCGGTATATTCTGTCGAACTTCTTAAGTCGTTAACGTCTTTTTTTTTTTTTTTTTAAATTCTTTCATTATCCCCATTAAATCTGTAATACATATATTGTCCATCTGGAATGCATGAGTCATCACCCCTGGGAGAAGTTGCCGGCAGGCGTTGGCTAACACTGGAACGGCGTCCATCGTGGAACAAAAGAGTTGGAACATTGAGCTGGTCTTTGTTGTTCGGCGAATTTGCACGAAGCACATTTCCAGTTTTCTTTCCTGTCTTTGGAGAGTTTTTTTTTTTTTTTTTTTAATTGGCTTTTGCTGAAACCAGCACAATAAAAATAACCACTCTTGCACACTTCATAACAGATGTAACGTTAATACATGTCTCTTCACAAACTTTGCAGCGGACTGCCATTATGTTGAATAAAGTTTGATATAATGTATAAATAAAAAATCAGACTGACAATCACATTAAAAAAATCGCAGTTCTAAAAGGTGTACATAGAATGGAATTTGCTGGCTCATTGTCGTTCCATAAACTGGCGAACTACAAGGAATTGCGTGTGCTACAAATTTCTGTATTAAACTACGGAAAAAGAAAAATCCCTTCAGGAAGTCAATCTTATGTTATAGAAGAAATAATGGCCTGAATATCCGTCGATTGTTATCCAATCTGAGGCATCCTACTCTGAATAATAACAATAATAATGGAACTGTGTATCATGCCTATACGGAGGAATCAAAAAGGAGATCAGCATTTAAAAAAAAAAAAAAAAAAAAACAGTTTTTAAAAATTAAAATTAAAATAACGTTTACTGTAACACAAAAAATAAAAAAAAAAATTCCTTTTTTTTTTTTTTTTTTTGTAGGTTTTTCTGTAGTCTGATGTTATCAATTCAGTATACTAACCAAATTTCAAATACTCCCCGTATATGGAAACTGTCTGAGTCAATGTTTGTCACTGTTACAAGTCTCTTTACATCTGTAGTCAACCATAATAAAGGCGTTTCTTCTCTAAAATCTCCGTATAAAAAGTTTTCGCTTTTATACGGAGATTTCGTGTACTTTAATAAATAAAATAGGGAACGTTTGCTGTAAAAGTGTCAGACGTTTGTTACATTTTCCATAGCCCTAACTATGACTATTTCGTTCAAATAGAATCGAACTATTTATTTTATTTTATTTATTTTTTTTTTTTTTATCCTGCTTCACTGGCTGACAGGAATTTTGCGTGCAAGCAGTCAAATCCTTCACTAGTCGTTCGGTTGAGGTGTTGAAAATATTTTCTCTTTTTTTTTATTTGTAGCGTTTTTAGCCTCTGTCAGATAACTCTGATAGAAACGTAAGTTCCCTATTGTAGGGGTTTTTGTAAATCTTTTGTGACAGGAGCGGTCACTTTTGTTATACAAAAAAGAAGTCAATAAATCAATACAACTAACTTCAAAGGAAAAATCATCAAACTCCAATCTCCACCGATTGCATTCGTCTTAGCAGTCTAATTCTACAATGTAAAAGCGATGTTAGCCTCTCTTTACATATACGAAAATCCTATCGTCGAGTATGGAAAAAATTGTTTCTGTTGTGTATTATCAACGTACACATTTTGAACTTCTAACCGTTTTTTTCTGTCTATTATTATTCTTGATCTATTCATTTCGTGTTTCCTTTATTCTTTTTCTGTTTCTTTTCTTGTTAGCTTTGCTACCCAATAAGCCGTAGATTCGAATCCTTGGGAGAGGGGATTAGGAAATTCTATCGGTAATGAATGATTATTATCGCTGGATGTGACGACAGCATCATCTCGATAATTGAAAACTTAAAGCAGGATTTGAAAATTCGTTTGGTTCCGATGAATGTTAAATGTTGGAATGTCATAAAAATGAAAATGCATCTCACTTTCACTCACTCACTCATTCTCTATCTCCCAACCATCTGATATTTCTACTCTCCCAGTTATCCCTTTAACTCTCTCTCTCTCATTTTTGGTTGTCGTAAGAGAACACTTAAAATACAGAAATACTGCTAAAAGCGACATCTTTCGGATGTTAACTCTTTTTTTACTTCCCTCTCCTTTGATTTATTTCTTGATCCTTGCTGCGGTGAAGACTTCGGTTTAGAAATTTAAGTGGTCTAAATGTGTACAATTTCAGCAATCTTTCCCAACAAATACCTAGAAAGAGATGGTGGGAGAGACAGAGACAGACAGAGAGAGAGAGAGCTTTGTTTGAGCGCAAGTAAGTCGACCTAAAGAGTGAAATCTTTTTTTTTTTCACTCTCCTGCTGCATCGTTTGATATACCGAAGAAGTAGAAGTTGTTTTTCCGTGAGATTTCGCAAGTGTTCCTTTATTGATTCCCCCAGCGTTCAAACGCGGAAAGGCACACGCTATCTTTGGTGAATTTTCTTTGCCGATCTCTTTTGGGAAAAGTTTACGTTTGATCACGACGCCAACATCTTGATGGATATCCTCCTTTGTGTGTGTGTGTGTGTGTGTGTGTGTGTGCGTGCGTGTGCGTGCGTGCGTGTGTGTGTGTGTGTGTGTGTGTGTGTGTGTGTGTGTGTGTGTGTGTGTGTGTGTGTGTGTGTGTGTGTGTGTGTGTGTGTGTGTGTGTGTGTGTGTGTGTTGCTAAGTGGCCCCTTCGTATTATTAATAATACAGCTCTGCTTGGTCCCCCTCCTAGCGAATTCAGTCGCCTGGGAATACGGTGATGTATGAAGCCCATTATTAAAATATATCACCGCTAGATTAGTTTTTATCAGAGCTCACGAGTGTTGCAAGACTCCTGTGGTTACTGCAGAAAGGATAATGTATGAACGAGAGACAAGCGCGTGTTTAGAATTCATCTTTCTCACCTGGTATTGGTGAAAAATAACACCTCAAATTCCTCCGAGAGAAGAGAGCGAAGAGAAACATTATAAGAGAAAGAAGAATTAAGGAAAGATATAGATAATTATTGGGATGGAGAGAGAGAGTGAGAAAGGCATGGAAAGAGAAAAGAAAGAAGTAAGAGTAAAAAATAGAAAGAAGTAAAAGAAAAACAGAGAGATCCCCCTTAGTTCAGTTGGTAGAGTCGAAGTCCTTGGATTACAAATAACTGGATTCAAATCCCGTTTAGGACACGAAGAAACTTTAACAGGGCTGTTCAACTGAAGGCGAGTCTAGCCAGTCCCATACAGAAGGGGTTTTCTTCCTGAAAACTCGGGTTTTCATTTCGCAATCAAGTAGATCGGGCAGCAGGACACACGCAATTTACATAGAACGAATACTTACAGGCTTAGAGATGCCCACCTTATCCTGGAATTATGGTGACGAAATCCAAGGATACTTGGAAGATTGTGGGCACTTAACTGTGCTTGTTAGAAGCACTGATGATGTCGGAGAAACTGAAAGACGAGGTTTGACCAAAGCAAATAAGGATTCGGAGTTCGTTTATTATATCTGTTAATCGCATTTGTTCTTTTCGTCCGTTTCCTGTTTTGTGGGTTGAAAAACCCGACTTTTAGGGAAGAAAAATCCTGACGAAATCGCTTACATCTAATTTTCTGTTATAATGGTTCGTCAATTTGTAGATGAAATTCGAACGTAACCAATGAGCAATATCGAGATCGATGAGATTGAAATTGCTAAGCAGCATCAAAATGGGAGAAGGGAGAAAATACATTCAAAACGCAGGAGCAAAAAAAAAAAAAAAAAAAAAAAGATTTAAGAGAGAGAATACGCTCATTATACCCACATCGAAAAAAAAAAAAATAAATAAAATGAATAAATAAATAAGTACCCTAATATCCAAAACATCCCCAAGTCATTTATTTATTTAGTGTCCACTAGGGTAGCGATTAGCGATACCGTACAGGGAGACTGCATGCACCGTATTAAAAACAGGCTCTTAAAAGAGAATGACGTCGACTCGATCTTGCAGAGCACCATTGATTTCCCTGGAGGATACGTAAAAAAAAAAAAAAAAAAAAAAAAAAAAGGTCGTGTTGTTTGACGATGTCTCCTATCGCCAGCTGATCATTGTGACTGACCAGAAGGACTGCAATAACTTAGTGATAATCCCACTCTGTCGCAAAATGACAGCGGGTTTCAGAGAGCGCTTTCTCGCCAGTTCCTTCCATCAAACAAGACGCTGTTATTTCCCTCGCGACACGCGTGGATCTTTGTAACTTATGACAGCGTTTCTTATTTGTTAAAGGAATCTCCGTTCTCGTCCTCATCTAACTGTTGTTGTTCGGTGATGGACTATTGCTTCATCGGCTAACAATGCACCGAGAGCAAAACAGGAAAAAAAAAAAAAAAAAGAAGTGAGTCAAAAATAGGCAGTAAAGCAACAGAAGAGGGTAAAAAAAAAAACTGTCACACGACTCCATTTCATCGTAAGATGACGTCACCAAAATTGTTGGATAATCATATGATCTTTTTCAAAAGCAGACATAACTCAGCGCAGCTAATTTCAATAAGTTCCCTCATCTGCCGCTTGTGGCGTTGGCTTCATCAATTCAAAAATATGAGCCTGTCTACTGCTGGACTATGGCTTTTTTTGAACTTATCTTGATAATTATTTTTCTCTAAGATCTCTGGATAAAAAAAAAAAAAATTCTTTGTTTGTCAGAATGTTTCACTTAAAGATTATTTATATACTTCCCGATTACCAGCGAATTTTTAATGTATTTTCAGAAATTTTATGATTTGAAGTCGGCAAATGGGACTTGGGTATTTTAGAGAGAGAGAGAGAGAGAAAGAGAATAAAGAATTAAAAACCGTGCCATTTTAAACTAGAAATTCGTGCATAAACTTGATGTCATGAGCAGGAGAATTATCACGGTGGTGAGAGTAATCTTACTATTGGTTTACAATTTGACTTTCAATTTCAAATTTGTATTGTTCAATTCTCTTGGAAACCAATCAAATTTTCATTTATTAATTTTTCGTATAATTAATTTTTATCGAGGGGGCACTCGAAAAGAGTACAACATAAATCACAATTATGCGATACTTCTCAACAAAGGCAGGTAGACTCTTATAATAAAAGGCACATTCTGCTCTGCTTACATCCATTAAAGAAGATTTGCACTTAGCGTCATCTGGCGGCCAATCTCAAAAAACGATCATACCTTTCATTTCCAACAGAACTCTGAGTGAAAACAATTCATCTTGAGCATATTAAATTCTTTAGAACGATAAAAGAAAATCTTCATTTCCTTCTGATCATTTTCTATAGAACTGTTCATGAAGGATTTTAGAACTTTTCTTTGATTCCAGAGAAAGATAAATTTCTCTTCTAGGTAAAAATCCACTTTAAAAAGTCGCTTTGTTGACACCGGATAAACGAAATAATTTATTTATTTTTTAAAAATATTTTTCTCAATTATTTTCTATTCTTCTGTTGCGCTTTATCCTTTTCTAAAAAAAATTCTTTTCCAATTTTTCCTCTAGAGGCAGAAGGTGTATTGAAAGAAAATCGGATTTTCTGCTAGTTAATAAGACGATATTTCACTAATATATAATTGCCGTCGTATAGATTAAGATCTAACTTATTTCTGATTCAAGGAGCTTCTCCAAAAAATGGAAATTGTGATTTACGATGGGTTTCTCAATGAAAATAAAAATAAAATAATAATAAATAAAAACATCCCACCTTTATTGGAGAACTAATGCTTGAATATCGGAGTAAGAAGCAATATAATAAAATTCATCCTTTTGGAAAATGTACTTGTTTTTAAAACATAATTTAATTATCTTTTCCAGAAGACAGATAGTGATTTCTACTTCGTGTAAAGAATATTACAAAATCAAAACATTTTGTGAAAAAAAAAAAAATCCATTTTTGGCCGTGCACAGGAATCATTTATTAACACTATGGAGTTCTTAAAGATAAAGATTTGTAACTCTGTAATTCAAAAATGCACTTTAAAATATTACGTACCAATTATTTCGAAGTTAATGACAATAGTTATCCTTATAAGGACAGGCTTAAAGGGGCGAAGCAAGAATGCTTTTCATCTTCCCCGTTATCTGTAGAGGACAGTAAAGGGATAAGGTGTTATTGAGCTATTAAAGCTCTGATCATGTAAGGAGGGTAACAGCAATTGCCGAGCCTCAGTTAGGACTTCATTTCATTGGCTACAACATTGCCATCCATTACCCTCCAAGGGTATTAATTAATCACCGCATCTCACGGTCAGCCATTCTACCTCAGTATTAATCATCCTTATAAGGACTGGCTTAAAGGGGCGAAGCAAAAATGCTTTTCATCTTCCCCGTTATCTGTAGAGGACAGTGTAGGGATAAGGTGTTATTGAGCTATTAATTAACTTAAAGCTCTGATCATGGCAGGAGGGTAACAGCAATAGCCGAGCCTCAGTTAGAACTTCATTGGCGATGCGTAAGTAAAGCTAACTCTAAAAATTCGGACGATCCCTAGGCCACTCAATCGTGGGCGAAAGACCGTCCATCTCAGCTGTGGCTCCACTCAGTGATGGCCTTCCACCCACACACCACCACCGAGCAGAACCGCTCATATTCCGAAGAAAATCATTCACCGACACAACCCTTCAGCGGGCCGTGCCGGAGAACACTTTCTCCGGAGATTCAAATTTTGCTCCCTTAAGGCAAAAACCTTAAGAGAGCGAACTCAAAACTCTCGAATCTCTGTCTCTGCGTCCCAGGGGGTAACAGCAACAGCCGAGCCTCAGTTAAACTTCATTGGTACAGCATTGCAATCCATCACCCTCCAAGGGTATTCCAGTATTGTGAAGCAGTAGATCTTATGATTTGCAACTATATAAATTACTAAATGGTGTGCTATTTGAAATTGATTGAATTTAGTTTGTTTTGCAGAAACACATTAATTAACTGAAATAAATAAATAAATAAATAAATAATAATAATAATAATAATAATAATAATAATAATAATAATAATAATATGCGCCGGAGTCCATGGACTCATCAATAACGGCCACTAACATTTCACCAAACACTAACCCATCATTCACTCAAGTTTTGTCAACTAATTTTTTTTTGGAAACTATTAGGTGCCGGTACGCATTCTTCGCTAGGAGAAGTGGAGAAATAGAGAAATATTTCTTCCAAGAAACTTAGGTTTGTATCATCTCCACCAACAGACAAAAATGCCGGAGAACACAGTAAATAAGCCATCTAGACCACTCTCAAGGACATTGCTACATTTACCGAAGGGTAAATGTAGCAGTGTGCACATTTACTACACTGTCTAAGTGAGTATTGCACACATTGAAAGATTTAAACACCTCGGAATCATAAATTGGCATTCACCTAGAAAGAACCGGATATTAGTTGAGAAACACGAACTAGACCTGCGGAAACAACAGTCTTTCATTCGACTGTTATTCTGCACCAATGAATTACTGTAGCTATAGAGCACATTGCGAAATAGTCACTGTTAATTAAAAGCCAATATTGCATTTAGAGAAATGATTAATAAAATTTTCCACTTCAAACATCGTACAGACAAAGTCTCGAAAATCCTTCCGGTTTAATATACATGCGAATGTGGACATTAGTGGAACACCACAAAATCTAATTACAAGAGTTTTGCCACTATATATTAAATAATCATTTATTTGCTTCCTGAAAATGAATTATGTGGCATGCGTTGACAGTATATGGCATTGTGCCAAAATTTCAATCTTCGACAATAACTATGGAACAGACATTCAATTTATTTTCTTGTAACTGATTTTGAATAATAGACAATGACAAGGATTGCAAAATTAATTTGGTTTATATTTGTGACTATTAAATGGAGATGAAGTATATGGATGAAACACGCCCTTTTAGATAAAAAAAAAAAAGCCTGAATATAGTTCACACACTGTGAAATTGCTCGGATACTTACTTGAATTTGCTCCAATTCCATTTCATTATAATGTAATAAAACTTTTTTCTTCTTTAAGTTCCATTTAAAAATACTTTAATATATATATAAAATGAGTAAATTAAAAACCAGTCGTATTTCCTTAAAAGGTCCTTTTAATCAAAAATAAACTTCATATATTTAAGAAAAAATCAAATACACCTTAATGTTTAAAATATAGCAATGTATGTATAGGGCCTATATTCCTTTATGAGTTAACTTATCATGGTTTAGAAGAATCAATCGACCGTGAGATGCGGTCCTTGGGGGTGATGGATAGCAACGCAAAGCTGTACCAATGAAGTTTAACTGAGGTTCGGCTGTTGCTCTTACCCCCTTGGGCGATGAGTTTTTGAGTTCGCTCTCTTGGGGTTTTTGGCTTAAGGGAGCACTTTGAGTCTCCGGGAGGGGTGTTCTCCGGCACGGCCCGCTGAGGGGCTTTGTCGGTGAATTAAATTAAATTAAATTATATTTTCCTCGGAATCGGAATTTGAGCGGTTCTGCTCAGTGGTCGGAGAGTCCGTCACTGAGTGGAACCAACGCTGAGATTAGGACGGTCTTTCGCCCACTATGGAGTGGCCTAGAGATCGTCCGTATTTTTGAGATTTCACCTTTACTTACATAGTCGGTGATTGATTTTATATGAGATGCCCATATAGGGTAACGGATGGCAATGCTGAACCAATGAAGTTTAACTGAGGTTCGGCTGTTGCTGTTATCCTGGGTAAATGAGTTCGCTCTCTTAGGTTTTGCCCTAAGGGAGCACTTTGAGTCTCCGGGGAAAGTGTTTTCCGGCACGGCCCGCTGAGGGGTACTTGTCGGTGAATTATTTTCCTCGGAATATGAGTGGTTCTGCTCGGTAATCGAGTTTCACTGAGTAGAACCAACGCTGAGATTTGGACGGTCTTTCGCCCACGAATGAGTGGCCTAGAGATCGTCCGATATTTTTGAGATATCACCTTTACTTACACATTCGGTGATTGATTCATTAATGCCCTTGGGGGTGATGGATAGCAACGCAAAGCTGTACCAATGAAGTTTAACTGAGGTTCGGCTGTTGCTCTTACCCACTTGGGCGATGAGTTTTTGAGTTCGCTCTCTTAAGGTTTTTGCCTTAAGGGAGCACTTTGAGTCTCCGGGGAAGGTGTTCTCCGGCACGGCCCGCTGAGGGGCTTTGTCGGTGAATTATTTTCCTCGGAATTTGAGCGGTTCTGCTCAGTGGTCGGGGAGCCCGTCACTGAGTGGAACCAACGCTGAGATTAGGACGGTCTTTCGCCCACTATGGAGTGGCCTAGAGATCGTCCGTATTTTTGAGATTTCACCTTTACTTACATAGTCGGTGATTGATTCATTCAATCCAATACCCTTGGAGGGTAATGTATATAGCAATGCTGTAGCCAATGAAGTTCTAACTGAGGCTCGGCTATTGCTGTTACCCTCCTGCCATGATCAGAGCTTTAATAGCTCAATAACACCTTATCCCTACATTGTCCTCTACAGATAACGGGGAAGATGAAAAGCATTCTTGCTTCGCCCCTTTAAGCCAGTCCTTATAAGGACTATAAGGACTATGAGTTAACTTAGGAAAATAATGGGAATCAATCGATCGTGAGATGCGGTCCTTGATTTCATATGAGATGCCCATACATATAGGGTAACGGATGGCAATGCTGAACCAATGAAGTTTAACTGAGGTTCGGCTGTTGCTGTTATCCTGGGTAAATGAGTTCGCTCCCTTAGGTTTTGCCCTAAGGGAGCACTTTGAGTCTCTCGGGAAAGTGTTCTCCGGCACGGCCCGCTGAGGGGTACTTGCCGGTGATTTATGAATTATTTTCCTCGGAATGTGAGCGGTTCTGCTCGGTACTCGAGGTTCACTGAGTAGAACCAACGCTGAGATTTGGACGGTCTTTCGCCCACGAATGAGTGGCCTAGAGATCGTCCGATATTTTTGAGATATCACCTTTACTTACACATTACGGTCCTTGATTTCATATGAGATGCCCATATATAGGGTAACGGATGGCAATGCTGAACCAATGAAGTTTAACTGAGGTTCGGCTGTTGCTGTTATCCTGGGTAAATGAGTTCGCTCTCTTAGGTTTTGCCCTAAGGGAGCACTTTGAGTCTCCGGGGAAAGTGTTCTCCGGTACGGCCTGCTGAGGGGTACTTGCCGGTGAATTATTTTCCTCGGAATGTGAGCGGTTCTGCTCGGTACTCGAGTTTCACTGAGTAGAACCAACGCTGAGATTTGGACGGTCTTTCGCCCACGAATGAGTGGCCTAGAGATCGTCCGATATTTTTGAGATATCACCTTTACTTACACATACGGTGATTGATTTTATATGAGATGCCCATACATATAGGGTAACGGATGGCAATGCTGAACCAATGAAGTTTAACTGAGGTTCGGCTGTTGCTGTTATCCTGGGTAAATGAGTTCGCTCTCTTAGGTTTTGCCCTAAGGGAGCACTTTGAGTCTCCGGGGAAAGTGTTCTCCGGTACGGCCCGCTGAGGGGTACTTGCCGGTGAATTATTTTCCTCGGAATCTGAGCGGTTCTGCTCGGTACTCGAGTTTCACTGAGTAGAACCAACGCTGAGATTTGGACGGTCTTTCGCCCACGAATGAGTGGCCTAGAGATCGTCCGATATTTTTGAGATTATCACCTTTACTTACACATATGGTGATTGATTTCATATGAGATGCCCATATAGGGTAACGGATGGCAATGCTGAACCAGTGAAGTTTAACTGAGGTTCGGCTGTTGCTGTTATCCTGGGTAAATGAGTTCGCTCTCTTAGGTTTTGCCCTAAGGGAGCACTTTGAGTTACCGGGGAAAGTGTTCTCCGGCACGGCCTGCTGAGGGGTACTTGCCGGTGAATTATATTCTTCGGAATGAGCGGTTATGCTCGGTACTCGAGTGTCACTGAGTAGAACCAACGCTGAGATTTGGACGGTCTTTCGCCCACGAATGAGTGGCCTAGAGATCGTCCGATATTTTTGAGATATCACCTTTACTTACACATTATGGTGATTGATTCATTAATGCCCTTGGGGGTGATCGATAGCAACGCAAAGCTGTACCAATGAAGTTTAACTGAGGTTCGGCTGTTGCTGTTACCCCCTTGGGCGACGAGTTTTTGAGTTCGCTCTCTTAGGGTTTTTGCCTTAAGGGAGCACTTTGAGTCTCCGGGGAAGGTGTTCTCCGGCACGGCCCGCTGAGGGGCTTTGTCGGTGAATTATTTTCCTCGGAATTTGAGCGGTTCTGCTCAGTGGTCGGGGAGCCCGTCACTGAGTGGAACCAACGCTGAGATTAGGACGGTCTTTCGCCCACTATGGAGTGGCCTAGAGATCGTCCGTATTTTTGAGATTTCACCTTTACTTACATAGTCGGTGATTGATTTTATATGAGATGCCCATATAGGGTAACGGATGGCAATGCTGAACCAATGAAGTTTAACTGAGGTTCGGCTGTTGCTGTTATCCTGGGTAAATGAGTTCGCTCTCTTAGGTTTTGACCTATGGGAGCACTTTGAGTCTCCGGGGAAAGTGTTCTCCGGCACGGCCCGCTGAGGGGTACTTGCCGGTGAATTATTTTCCTCGGAATGTGAGCGGTTCTGCTCGGTACTCGAGTTTCACTGAGCAGAACCAACGCTGAGATTTGGACGGTCTTTCGCCCACGAATGAGTGGCCTAGAGATAGTCCGATATTTTTGAGATATCACCTTTACTTACACATACGGTCGATTGGTTCATTAATGCCCTTGGGGGTGATGGATAGCAACGCAAAGCTGTACCAATGAAGTTTAACTGAGGTTCGGCTGTTGCTCTTACCCCCTTGGGCGACGAGTTTTTGAGTTCGCTCTCTTAGGGTTTTTGCCTTAAGGGAGCACTTTGAGTCTCCGGGGGGGGTGTTCTCCGGCACGGCCCGCTGAGGGGCTTTGTCGGTGAATTAAATTATATTTTCCTCGGAATCGGAATTTGAGCGGTTCTGCTCAGTGGTCGGAGAGTCCGTCACTGAGTGGAACCAACGCTGAGATTAGGACGGTCTTTCGCCCACTATGGAGTGGCCTAGAGATCGTCCGTATTTTTGAGATTTCACCTTTACTTACATAGTCGGTGATTGATTTTATATGAGATGCCCATATAGGGTAACGGATGGCAATGCTGAACCAATGAAGTTTAACTGAGGTTCGGCTGTTGCTGTTATCCTGGGTAAATGAGTTCGCTCTCTTAGGTTTTGCCCTAAGGGAGCACTTTGAGTCTCCGGGGAAAGTGTTTTCCGGCACGGCCCGCTGAGGGGTACTTGTCGGTGAATTATTTTCCTCGGAATATGAGTGGTTCTGCTCGGTAATCGAGTTTCACTGAGTAGAACCAACGCTGAGATTTGGACGGTCTTTCGCCCACGAATGAGTGGCCTAGAGATCGTCCGATATTTTTGAGATATCACCTTTACTTACACATTCGGTGATTGATTCATTAATGCCCTTGGGGGTGATGGATAGCAACGCAAAGCTGTACCAATGAAGTTTAACTGAGGTTCGGCTGTTGCTCTTACCCACTTGGGCGATGAGTTTTTGAGTTCGCTCTCTTAAGGTTTTTGCCTTAAGGGAGCACTTTGAGTCTCCGGGGAAGGTGTTCTCCGGCACGGCCCGCTGAGGGGCTTTGTCGGTGAATTATTTTCCTCGGAATTTGAGCGGTTCTGCTCAGTGGTCGGGGAGCCCGTCACTGAGTGGAACCAACGCTGAGATTAGGACGGTCTTTCGCCCACTATGGAGTGGCCTAGAGATCGTCCGTATTTTTGAGATTTCACCTTTACTTACATAGTCGGTGATTGATTCATTCAATCCAATACCCTTGGAGGGTAATGTATATAGCAATGCTGTAGCCAATGAAGTTCTAACTGAGGCTCGGCTATTGCTGTTACCCTCCTGCCATGATCAGAGCTTTAATAGCTCAATAACACCTTATCCCTACATTGTCCTCTACAGATAACGGGGAAGATGAAAAGCATTCTTGCTTCGCCCCTTTAAGCCAGTCCTTATAAGGACTATAAGGACTATGAGTTAACTTAGGAAAATAATGGGAATCAATCGATCGTGAGATGCGGTCCTTGATTTCATATGAGATGCCCATACATATAGGGTAACGGATGGCAATGCTGAACCAATGAAGTTTAACTGAGGTTCGGCTGTTGCTGTTATCCTGGGTAAATGAGTTCGCTCCCTTAGGTTTTGCCCTAAGGGAGCACTTTGAGTCTCTCGGGAAAGTGTTCTCCGGCACGGCCCGCTGAGGGGTACTTGCCGGTGATTTATGAATTATTTTCCTCGGAATGTGAGCGGTTCTGCTCGGTACTCGAGGTTCACTGAGTAGAACCAACGCTGAGATTTGGACGGTCTTTCGCCCACGAATGAGTGGCCTAGAGATCGTCCGATATTTTTGAGATATCACCTTTACTTACACATTACGGTCCTTGATTTCATATGAGATGCCCATATATAGGGTAACGGATGGCAATGCTGAACCAATGAAGTTTAACTGAGGTTCGGCTGTTGCTGTTATCCTGGGTAAATGAGTTCGCTCTCTTAGGTTTTGCCCTAAGGGAGCACTTTGAGTCTCCGGGGAAAGTGTTCTCCGGTACGGCCTGCTGAGGGGTACTTGCCGGTGAATTATTTTCCTCGGAATGTGAGCGGTTCTGCTCGGTACTCGAGTTTCACTGAGTAGAACCAACGCTGAGATTTGGACGGTCTTTCGCCCACGAATGAGTGGCCTAGAGATCGTCCGATATTTTTGAGATATCACCTTTACTTACACATACGGTGATTGATTTTATATGAGATGCCCATACATATAGGGTAACGGATGGCAATGCTGAACCAATGAAGTTTAACTGAGGTTCGGCTGTTGCTGTTATCCTGGGTAAATGAGTTCGCTCTCTTAGGTTTTGCCCTAAGGGAGCACTTTGAGTCTCCGGGGAAAGTGTTCTCCGGTACGGCCCGCTGAGGGGTACTTGCCGGTGAATTATTTTCCTCGGAATCTGAGCGGTTCTGCTCGGTACTCGAGTTTCACTGAGTAGAACCAACGCTGAGATTTGGACGGTCTTTCGCCCACGAATGAGTGGCCTAGAGATCGTCCGATATTTTTGAGATTATCACCTTTACTTACACATATGGTGATTGATTTCATATGAGATGCCCATATAGGGTAACGGATGGCAATGCTGAACCAGTGAAGTTTAACTGAGGTTCGGCTGTTGCTGTTATCCTGGGTAAATGAGTTCGCTCTCTTAGGTTTTGCCCTAAGGGAGCACTTTGAGTTACCGGGGAAAGTGTTCTCCGGCACGGCCTGCTGAGGGGTACTTGCCGGTGAATTATATTCTTCGGAATGAGCGGTTATGCTCGGTACTCGAGTGTCACTGAGTAGAACCAACGCTGAGATTTGGACGGTCTTTCGCCCACGAATGAGTGGCCTAGAGATCGTCCGATATTTTTGAGATATCACCTTTACTTACACATTATGGTGATTGATTCATTAATGCCCTTGGGGGTGATCGATAGCAACGCAAAGCTGTACCAATGAAGTTTAACTGAGGTTCGGCTGTTGCTGTTACCCCCTTGGGCGACGAGTTTTTGAGTTCGCTCTCTTAGGGTTTTTGCCTTAAGGGAGCACTTTGAGTCTCCGGGGAAGGTGTTCTCCGGCACGGCCCGCTGAGGGGCTTTGTCGGTGAATTATTTTCCTCGGAATTTGAGCGGTTCTGCTCAGTGGTCGGGGAGCCCGTCACTGAGTGGAACCAACGCTGAGATTAGGACGGTCTTTCGCCCACTATGGAGTGGCCTAGAGATCGTCCGTATTTTTGAGATTTCACCTTTACTTACATAGTCGGTGATTGATTTTATATGAGATGCCCATATAGGGTAACGGATGGCAATGCTGAACCAATGAAGTTTAACTGAGGTTCGGCTGTTGCTGTTATCCTGGGTAAATGAGTTCGCTCTCTTAGGTTTTGACCTATGGGAGCACTTTGAGTCTCCGGGGAAAGTGTTCTCCGGCACGGCCCGCTGAGGGGTACTTGCCGGTGAATTATTTTCCTCGGAATGTGAGCGGTTCTGCTCGGTACTCGAGTTTCACTGAGCAGAACCAACGCTGAGATTTGGACGGTCTTTCGCCCACGAATGAGTGGCCTAGAGATAGTCCGATATTTTTGAGATATCACCTTTACTTACACATACGGTCGATTGGTTCATTAATGCCCTTGGGGGTGATGGATAGCAACGCAAAGCTGTACCAATGAAGTTTAACTGAGGTTCGGCTGTTGCTCTTACCCCCTTGGGCGACGAGTTTTTGAGTTCGCTCTCTTAGGGTTTTTGCCTTAAGGGAGCACTTTGAGTCTCCGGGGGGGGTGTTCTCCGGCACGGCCCGCTGAGGGGCTTTGTCGGTGAATTAAATTATATTTTCCTCGGAATCGGAATTTGAGCGGTTCTGCTCAGTGGTCGGAGAGTCCGTCACTGAGTGGAACCAACGCTGAGATTAGGACGGTCTTTCGCCCACTATGGAGTGGCCTAGAGATCGTCCGTATTTTTGAGATTTCACCTTTACTTACATAGTCGGTGATTGATTTTATATGAGATGCCCATATAGGGTAACGGATGGCAATGCTGAACCAATGAAGTTTAACTGAGGTTCGGCTGTTGCTGTTATCCTGGGTAAATGAGTTCGCTCTCTTAGGTTTTGACCTATGGGAGCACTTTGAGTCTCCGGGGAAAGTGTTCTCCGGCACGGCCCGCTGAGGGGTACTTGCCGGTGAATTATTTTCCTCGGAATGTGAGCGGTTCTGCTCGGTACTCGAGTTTCACTGAGCAGAACCAACGCTGAGATTTGGACGGTCTTTCGCCCACGAATGAGTGGCCTAGAGATAGTCCGATATTTTTGAGATATCACCTTTACTTACACATACGGTCGATTGGTTCATTAATGCCCTTGGGGGTGATGGATAGCAACGCAAAGCTGTACCAATGAAGTTTAACTGAGGTTCGGCTGTTGCTCTTACCCCCTTGGGCGACGAGTTTTTGAGTTCGCTCTCTTAGGGTTTTGCCTTAAGGGAGCACTTTGAGTCTCCGGGGAAGGTGTTCTCCCGCACGGCCCGCTGAGGGGCTTTGTAGGTGAATTATTTTCCTCGGAATTTGCGCGGTTCTGCTCGGTAATCGAGTTTCACTGAGTAGAACCAACGCTGAGATTTGGACGGTCTTTCGCCCACGAATGAGTGGCTTAGAGATCGTCCGATATTTTTGAGATATATCACCTTTACTTACACATACGGTGATTGATTCATTAATGCCCTTGGGGGTAACGGATGGCAACAATGCAATGCAATGCTGTACCAATTAAGTTTAACTGAGGTTCGGTTGTTGCTGTTACCCCCTTGGGCGATGAGTTTTTGAGTTCGCTCTCTTAAGGTTTTTGCCTTAAGGGAGCACTTTGAGTCTCCGGGGAAAGTGTTCTCCGGCACGGCCCGCTGAGGGGCTTTGTCGGTGAATTATTTTCCTCGGAATTTGAGCGGTTCTGCTCAGTGGTCGGGGAGCCCGTCACTGAGTGGAACCAATGCTGAGATTAGGACGGTCTTTCGCCCACTATGGAGTGGCCTAGAGATCGTCCGGATTTTTGAGATTTCACCTTTACTTACATAGTCGGTGATTGATTGATTCACTCAATCCAATACCTTTGGAGGGTAATGGATGGCAATGCTGTAGCCAGTGAAGTTCTAACTGAGGCTCGGCTATTGCTATTACCCTCCTGCCATGATCAGAGCTTTAATAGCTCAATAACACCTTATCCCTACACTGTCCTCTACAGATAACGGGGAAGATAAAAAGCATTCTTGCTTCGCCCCTTTAAGCCAGTCCTTATAAGGACTATGAGTTAATTTAAAAAATGTTTTTTAAAACTGAACAAGTACTAAAAAACAAACCTGAGAAGTTTTGTTAGACTAACATCTTCATAGGTAAAGAGATCTAAAAGTTTAAAGTACGAACAATAAGAAATTACGAAAAAGGAGTTCATTTGTTGGTATGAACATCAAGAAAGGTCATTAAATAACCGAATAGCAGATCTATACAACCGTTAATGCGTGTTAGCTGGAAACAATGTTATTTGATGTCACGTTCTGTGGTTCACGTTCACTCTCTTCGAGGTCTTAATTGCGTAAATTTTTAATAAACACTGACCAAACTTGATTTAAAATCAAACCCTGATTTTTGTTGCATTGCGTAGGAATTTTAATCATATTTGCTGCTTCTTTGAATTTTCTTGTGAAACAGTTTTTATCAATGTAGGACATGTTTGTTCTGTCCCAGAGTACATCGTGACCAGTAGAATCTGTGTGAAATGTCAAGCCAGACTTATGTTCTGTCTTTTTTTGTACGTCCTTTTGATGTTCGCTCATGAGGATTTTTCCGATCTCCTCGTCAGGCCTACGTAGCAGATGTCACAGGAACAGTGAATATTAACACGTTCTTCCTTTACCAAGACAAACTCTGGGAACAAAAAGAAGGACTAGCAATGGGTTCACCTCTTTCACCAGCTCTAGCAAACCTCTACATGGAAAATTTTGAAAATAATGTTCTACGAAACTGGCACAAACTAAAAATTTGGCTCCGCTATGTGGACGATATCTTCATCATTTGGCCAGAAACAGCACTAGAACTCCTAGACATTCTTATAGAAATAAATGAAAGAAAAAAACAGATTAATTATCGTTCTCCATTTATAGAAAACCAACAAACACAGGAAGATTCCTTCATGCTACCTCACACCACCCCAAGCAAAAAATAGGCCTAATACAAACCTTAAGGGATAAAGCATACAGCATCCCCAGTACAGAAGAAAAGCCGAAAGAAGAAATACAATATTTAACACAGATCCTACAAACGAATGGTTTCAAAACTAAGACAATTAAGAAAATTCTCAATACAGCACCTACAAGAAACTTAAATAAACAAGACTTCAAGAACGCAGTCACCCTTCCTTATATCAAGAATGTAACACATAAATTAGCCAAACTTATCTACAAGTACAACATAAAAGTGACTTTCCTGCCACTTGAAAAAATATCAAAATCTCTTCATTCTCCGAAACCTCCACATCACCCAATAAAAAATCCAGAGGTTTATAATATTCACTGTTCTTGTGGCATCTGCTATGTGGGCCAGACTGGGAGATCGGGAGAAATCCGCATGAGCGGACATCAAAAGGACGTACAAAAAAAGAGAGAACATAAGTCTGGCTTGGCATTTCACACAGCTTCTACTGGTCACGATGTACTCTGGGACAGAACAAACATGTCCTACATTGATAAAAACTGCTTCACAAGAAAATTCAAAGAAGCAGCTTATATGATTAAAATTCCTACGCAATGCAACAAAAATCAGGGTTTGATTTTAAATCAAGTTTGGTCAGTGTTTATTAAAAATTTACCCAGTTCAGACCTCGGACAGAGTGAACGTGAACCACAGAACGCGACATCAAATAGCATTGTTGCCAGCTAACACGCATTAACGGTTGTATAGATCTGCTATTCGGTTTTTTAACGAACTTTCTTGCTGTTCATAATACCAACAAATGAACTATTCGTCGTAATTTCTTGTAGTTTGTGCTTTAAACTTTTAGTTCTCTTTACCCCTAAAGATGTTAATCTGACGACTAACGAAACTTGTCGGGTTTGTGTTTTAGTACTTGAATTTTTCATTTATTAGCCAAATGGCCAGGAACAGCACTAAAAATTTTTTTTTTAAAACTAAAAACAATGTACTCTGTTTTTAGTTTTAAAAACACACTTTTTAGTTTTTAAAAAAAAAACAGTTTTTTTTAATAAACAAGTGGTCACAAAACTGGAATAATTCGATTGAGCTTCTTAACCACAGAAACCTCTGCGTGATTAAATTAGTTAAATTAATAAATTAATAATTATAATCATAATTTGATAATTATGATTATAATTATAATAATTATAATAATAATTATGATTATAATTCGGATGCCTACGGTAATCCGAAAACGTTACCTTAAATACGTATTTCTTCGCCGGTATTTTTGGCCTTGCTAAAGTTGTTTTTGAGACTGATTTGACTAAGCAAATCTAAGCCTTACAATAATCAATGAAACTCGAAGAATCAATTATAGTTACTCATATAATAAATCATATCAATAAAGTCTATTGATAATTTATTTAATTAAATCATTATAATAAAAAATATTATACTTTAAAAAAATTTTAAATATTTAAAAGAATTTAAAATTTTTGTTTAAAAATTGCTCAGATATTTCAAACACCTTTCAGAAATTAACTTAATAATTTTACAAATTAAGATGCCTATAACATAATAATTATAATTATGATTATAATTATTGTTACTTCAATTCAAGACTGGATTAGTTTGATTAAACTAAAAATTTTTAGGGGTCAGTTCTGATCTAATTTTTGGATTCAATATCTCAGATAACAGTTTTTGTATTTGACAGGAATACATTTTGACTTACAAATTTTGAATACAAATTGACAGGAATACAACTGCTAAAGCAGTTGTATTCCTGTCAAATGGTGAACTACTCTGATGAGTGAATTTGGAACGTAATCATGTTCAACTGTACTTTTAAGGTTAACCTTGCAGTATTTCTTTGTTGTTTGTGAGAGAGAGAGAGAGCTGGATGGTAATCTCACCCGCATCTTTGAGACCTTTTGTGCTGTCAGAGCAGCTGTTTTAATCCACTAACAGAAGACGTGTAGGTTACCTTTTCTCCTACTACTACTTCGGTTTATTTAGTACTTCGCGTTCACATTTCTTACTCATAATGAGGTGGTTGTCTTCAGGGATTGTATTACTTATTAAAATCTGCTTGTTCTACAGAACTTTTGACTTTATATATATATATATATATATATATATATATATATATATATATATATATATATATATTTTTTTTTTTTTTTTCCATTTTTGTCAAAGGTGTAATTTTTCTATCTTTTTCATCTTACTATGGATACCAGCGGACTGGATGAATACTTGTTCTTGACTTTCATCATTCTTTAAATCCATATTGCAACCATTTACACTATTATTTTTGTGATTTTGACAGCTACAATTTTTCTCGATGTATCAAAGTACATCGGCAAGACTGACACAAATGCTTGCACAATTTAATCTGTCGTTTTACAGGATAATGTGCTAAGGGTTTGGCATTTAATCCTTAAACCTGGTGGATTAACAGAAAAAGTGACATTTTAAAAATTAGTTTCTTAATCTAAAATTCAACGAGAATTGAAGTATGTAAAAAGTTTATCAAAACCTTTAAAATGTCTAAATATTACTCGTGAAAGATTTTTTTACATTGATGTGAATAGACTGAAAATTGCAATATATTAAACACGGAAATACACCTGACTTAAAAAAAAAAAACCGAACTTCTAGTTCAGTGCTTCCCAAACTTCTGGATGTCAGGGCCCCCTTTGCAAAAATTAAAATATTTCACGGTCCCCCTCGAAACAAAATCGTAATAGAGAGATATATTATTATAATATTTATTGTATTTATATTCAATACAAAACATACACAGCAAATATTGCAAAAATCAAATGCATATATTACATTTTTTGCCTCTTACCGTTTGGTTCTGAAGACGATACGGGCTGTTCTGGTAAAATATGAAATACTGTCCTTTTTTTTTTAATCTGTTTCTGCTTCTTCTGATTGTTCGCGGGAATTTTTTTTATATTTTTTTTATCAGCCACTTATCCATCTCAGGGTTAAATTTTTTTAACGTAGAATAATATCACCACTTACCGATACTGGCACACCACTGACTGATAACATGAAATTAGTGAATATTACCTGAATAAGGGAATCCCTGGACCAGGAACATTTTTCACTTTTGTGACTTTTCTCCTTTTACGGCAATTAAGCCTAACGCGAAACAGACAGCAAAGGCAGTCTGTTTATTAAAACGTGCATAGGATTGGTGCGGTATTAACAAAAGATCGCGCAACCGAAAGATAAAAGCATAGCTGACAATTGAGTTGAAATGCTAACTCTCTTCAACCGAATTCCATATGTGAAACTGCCATAACATTCATTATATATATATATATTACTTGGTTTTAGCACTTTTACGAATTTTAACACGTTCGGTTGAATTTTATTGCTGCCTTGGGAAATCGAACTCACACACATCTAATTAATACCAATAGTTTTTAGTTAGTACTGTGTTTACCCATGCAACATATGGTTTTGTTTCAGTCTATACAGCATAGTTTCTCTATGAGGGCACATGTGATTCATTAATTAGTGTGTTTTTATCCCAGTTGTCTCTAATTGCACTGTTTGTTGAGAAATATATTACACAGACTCCTCATACCTTATTCACTGGCATAATAAAAGTACTTATTTTTATTGCCTCTGCAGTATAGTGGCTGTTAGGGAGAGAGAGTGTTGTTTACCACTGCAAGCGAGTTACTATCTCCGCACATGAACTTGTTTAAGCTTTTTTTCATGTGTGAAGTATATGCGAAACTTTTATTGGTAACAGAAAACTAGCTCGGATGACAGTGATAATATAAAACGAGTTTTGATATGTATATAAAGTCAATATCAACAGTCCCTGATTACGAACGCGTTATGAAAGGGACAGAAAGATTTGGAGCTTCCCTGGAGAGCATTCGAAGTAAATACAATTAACCACTGCTTTGAAATGAAACATATGAATAAGCAATATTTACTAATATTCGTTAAGCGCCGAAATACGCAGGAAGCAAAGTTTGTGACCCAACACCAATGTGTGAATTTTTCCATTAAAATATAAAAAATAACAAAAAATAAATAATAAAAGTTAAATACGTTTCTTTTAAAATAAAAAAATATACTTAGTCTTAAAACATTTTAAATTTGTTTTCATTATTTCACGGCCCCCCTCAACAAAACCTACGGCCCCCAAGGGGGCCTCGGCCCACAGTTTGGGAAGCGCTGTTCTAGGACACCAACACTGCTACACTGGCCTAATGATATTTTCCGTTGCAGGGGTTTCGGGTTTAACGACCAGATCAGACACAGACTTAATGTTGTATATCTCCCGTTGCTGCTAACACATTTTCACCAGCATTAATAGCATTTGACTCTTATCTGTTCTGTATATTCCGCTTAGTTTGATGGAATTTTAAACCACGACTATTATGATCTCATCGGGTACTGACTGTGTGACGCCTTTGCAACATCACTCTTTATTTTTTTCTCTCGCTTCTGAGCACAAAAAAGTATGATATGAAACACCGCTGCCATCTAAAAATTTAGTGAGCCTACGGTAATCCGAAAACGTTACCTTAAATACGTATTTCTTCGCCGGTATTTTTGGCCTTGCTAAAGTTGTTTTTGAGACTGATTTGACTAACCAAATCTAAGCCTTAGAATAATCAATGAAACTCGAAGAATCAAGTGAAAAATGTATCAGTTTTGACTGGTATCACTGATAATAAAGGTTCAAGATGAATGAAGCCAGTATAAGCACAATAGTTTATATATTTATGAAGACTGAATAACAATAGATTATACATACACAAATCAAAATGAAAACACAAAAAACAGGCAATTGTATGTTATTTATTTAATTATCTCATGAAATTATACATTCTTTATTGAATTATCATAATTTCTAATATAATGTTGATCTTTAAATTGCATAAAAATTCTATTGAAAATAACGCGCGCACACACACACACACACACTTGAATTCTGCAGGTTCTTATTAAGGCAGTAAAACATTAAAATAAACAAATATATTCGAACCAATTAAATCTAATTTAATGAAAAGCTTTTGGAATAAACATTACACAAAAGATGAATATTTTAATTGCATGAATATAAAAGTAGATGAATATATGATACTATCCCTATATTATAACAATTGTCTACACCGAAAACAAATAAAACATAACGCTGAAATTTATAACAATGCATGCCTTTTTGTAAGCAGCGTTATACTAATAAAAAAAATGAATAATTCATTCTAAACATACTGATGTGAGATGCACAGTATAAATTGTCATTTGAACAATACCAGTTTCCTTTATCAAATAAACACCTTTCATCTATTCAACGTTAATTACTTTTTTGAACTAGGAAAGGAAGTGTAGTGCAAAAAAAAAAAAAAAAAAAGCGTTCTAGGCGCCCTCTGACGTGAAGAAACTGGAGTTGTACAAATATCAATTACATTCTTTGAACATTCGTGTCTAATATCCATATGAAATTTTATTTGGTGTGTGTGCATGTAATGAAATATATTACATGCTATAATTTATTATTTAAATTATAATTACTTTATTTATTTTTAAAGAATTTAATTTTATGTTTAGGAAAAATATTTTTTAAATTCGAACTAATTAAAACACCTTTATGCATTACAGATAATACTTTTATAATAAATTTTTGCAGGGTGCTTTAACATATTGGGATTTGATATGAAGGTCAGGATTGATTGATTCATTCAATCCGATATCCTTGGAGGGTAATGGATGACAATGCCGTAGCTAATGAAGTTCTAACTGAGGCTCGGCTATTGCTGTTACCCTCCTGCCATGATCAGAGCTTTAATTAATAGCTCAATAACACCTTATCCCTGCACTGTCCTCTACAGATAACGGGGAAGATGAAAAGCATTCTTGCTTCGCCCCTTTAAGCCAGTCCTTATGACTATTTTAACATATTATGTTATTGTGTTATGTTATTTTATGAAATACTTTGTAAATATAATTTAATTGATATAATATAATATATTATGTTATTTTATGAAATACTTTGTAAATATAATTCAATTGATATAATATAATAAATATATTTCCTAATCTTTTATACAATATATAATATATTTCCTAATCTTTTATATAATATATAATATATTTCCTAACATAATAATTCTTGTAGGGAACTGCAATATATAATATAATATATAATATAATATAATATTGTGTATAATTTCATGATATTATTTCATAATATTTTTATACTCGGGGCTTTCACGGGCTACCGAGTATGGGGGAAACCCTGACCACCATCCGTTGGATATCGGGGCAGCTCTGAATATATTGAATAAAGAGCCGTGGACCAGTGGTTTTGGGACTGGTGATCCCATGGGAAAATATTGCCATTCACCAATCCGCACTTGGCCAGCGTGGTGAATTAATGGCGCCTAACTTTCTAAGATGAATCCGACAGAAATAAAATGGCCCTCATTCCTTGGAGGTCAGATTGTTACTACCTATGGCAGTAGGCAGTTAAACATGAAGGCAGAGAGTGCTAAGAATCCCCGTGTAACCAGATCATGCTGCCATTGGGAACTAGAGCTTGGACCATTAAACTGTAGGATTCTGAGCAGTGAAAAACAGCTAACCGAACTAACTGAAGAGGTAAAGCGACTAAAATGGAACATTCTTGGACTGTGCGAAGTCAGACGTAGTGGTGAAGAAATTCTTCGATTAAAAAATAGAGACATATTATATTATAGAAGTCAAGATAAAGAAAGAATCAGTGGAGTTGGATTCTTGATCAACAAAAAACTGAAGAACAACATAATAGAATTTGACAGTGTATCCGATCGAATAGTAAGTATTGTTGTTCAAATCTCGAAAAGATACACTCTTAAGGTCGTCCAAGCCTATGCACCAACAATAAGTCATACTGACGAAGAAATCGAAGCCTTCTATCATGATATATCCCAGCTCTACAATAAAGGAAAACATCATTTCAGAATTGTAATGGGAGACTTTAATGCTAGAAATGGTATTCAACATTCCGATGAAAGCTCAATGGGAAATTTTAGATAAGGCATGAGAGACGACAGAGGAGCAAGGTTAATAGAATTTGCAGGAAAAGAAAACCTGTATATCATGGATTCCTTCTTCAAGCAAAACACTTAGAAAGTGGACATGGAAAAGTCCAAATGGAAAAACTAATGAAATTGACTTTATCCTCAGCAATAAGAAAAACATCTTTCAAGACTGTTCTGTTATAAACACCTTCAACATTGGAGGTGATCATCGTATGGTACGCAGTAAGATTCAAATAAACTGCCAAAAAGAAAGAAGAAACATGTTTCGAAAATCAAAGCAAAACACAGATGTACACAAACTCAACATTAAAAAAGATATATTCCAACACGAACTAAGCAATAGATTTAAACATCTTATTATAGATGGCAATGCTGATCTATCAGAAAGTAACGACATTATTACCTAAAACCTTTAACAATGCTCACTTGAAATAGCTGGTACCACAGAACGGAAACAAGACAAAATCTCTGAAGAAACAAAACAGCTTATGAAGAAACGAAGAGAAATGAAATAATCAATTAACCTACAAAATAAAATTGAATACACTGAATTATGCAAAACAATCAGAAAACGTATCACAGAAGAAATAAGAAAATTCAATTGTAAATTCATACAACAAACAATTGAAGGACATAGTCTCAAAAAGGCCAAACAGCAATTGATGAACAGCAAACAGATGGTTGCAGTCAAACCACAAGATGGGACATCACCAGAGATAGACATGCTATAGCAAAAGGAATTGAAGAATTCTACTCAATATTATACCAGGATGATGAATTAAATGAAGAAGACAACTACAACACGGCTGAAGTACCACAGATTCTACCAGAAAAGAAGTTATGCAGAGCATCCAAAGCTTCCAAAATGGGAAAGCTGCAGGTGAGGATGGAGTTATAGCTGAACTTCTAAAAGCAGGTGGAGAAATGATCTACAAAATCTTAGCAAAACTATTTACCTTATGTTTGAAGAAAAATAACGTACCAAGAACATGGAAGAAGGCTACCCTAATTCTGATACATAAAAAAGGTGAGATAGAAGACTTGACGAACTACCGACCTATCAGACTACTATTAGTGGTCTACAAAGTGTTTACAAAAGTCTTAGCTCATAGGCTTTGTGACTCTGGACCTAGCACAACCAAAGGCTTTCGAAGGGGCTTTAGTTCAATGGACCATATTCAAGTTGTACAGCAGACTATTGAACGGTGTAATGAATATCAGTTACCACTATGTCTTGGTTTTATTGACTATGAGAAAGCCTTTGATTCTTAAAACTTGTGCAATATAAAGCATTATGAAACCAACAAGTGGAGGAGCCCTACATCAGAACCATCAAATCAGCATACACCAATGCCACAGCAGCAATTCATTCCAATGGAAACATCTCTACTGTGGGAATACAGAAAGGTATAAGACAGGGCGACACAATATCTCCAAAATTATTCACAGCGTGCCTAGAAGAAATATTCAAACTTCTTGATTGGGAAGGGAAGGGTCTGAAGATAAGTGGAAGATATTTAAGCCATTTACGCTTTGCAGATGACATAGTTATCTCTATTTCAACTGCATGTGAATTGCAGACTCGTATCCATGAGCTCCAAATTGCTAGCAGAACAGCAGGCCTAAAGATAAACCTAAAGAAGACCCAAGTTATGTTCAATAGCTATGTCCAACCAGAAATAATTAAAATCAATAATGAGGAAATTAAGGAAGTAGATCATAACATATACTTAGGACAACAGATATCAATGGAACAAAATATCATCGATGAAATAAAAAAAGGCGTGCGATGCTTGGGTGGAAAACATTTGGAAAATTACATTCAATATTCAAATGCCAACTACCATTATGCCTGAAGAGAAAGGTTTTTAACCAGTGTATTCTTCCAATACTGACATATGGCTCTGAAACATGGACACTGAATGCAAAGGAAATTCAAAAATTAAGAACAACACAACTTAGTAGGGAAAGAAGTATGCTTAGTATCACAAGATTGGATCACAAAAGAAATATACACGGATAAGAAATCAAACCAAAGTCTCTGACGTCATAGGAAGAGTGAAACATCTGAAGTGGCAATGGGCTGGGCATATTGCCCGAAGACAAGATCAGCGATGGACAAAAGAAGTACTGGACTTGATTCCACTAGAGGAAAAACGACCACGACGCCGACCTAAATCACGGTGGATTGATGACATCATCAGATTTGTAGGAGTGACGTGGAAAAGGAGAGCCATGGAGACAGAGAGTTTTGGAGTAATCTTGGAAAGGCCTTCATCCAACAGTGGATCGATAATGGCTGATGATGATGATGATGATGATGATGATGATGATATTTTATAATAAATATATAATATTGTGTATAATTTCATGATATTATTTCATAATATCATATTTTATAATAAATAAATCCATATGAAAATTAATTTTTTTATTTTATGTATGTCAATGTAATGAAATATATTATATGCTATAATTTATTATTTAAATTATAATTAATTTATTTCTTTTTAAATAATTTAACTTTTATGTTTAGGCAAAAAAATTTTTAAATTCGAAATGAATTAAAACACCTTTATGTATTATAGATAATACTTTTATAATAATTTTTTGCAGGTGCTTAAATACCCTTGGAGGGTAATGGATGGTAATGCTGTAGCCAATGTAGTTCTAACTGAGGCTCGGCTATTGCTATTACCCTCCAGCCATGATCAGAGCCTTAATAGCTCAATAACACCTTATCCCTACACTGTCCTCTACAGATAACGGGGAAGATGAAAAGCATTCTTGCTTCGCCCCTTTAAGCCAGTCCTTATAAGGACTTTAACATAGTGGTGAGGATCAGTTACCAGGAGGAAAAAATGGCGGATCGTGTGTTAGTGTTTAGTGCCGTGTATTATTGATGATGAATTATGAATTGGTTTGATATGTTTTTAGCGATTTATATTTATGCTTATTCATTAGTAATAGTAGTTAATTGCTTGCTACCATAAATAGGCACTTTATTTTCCATAGTGTTTATCCAGGTAAGTCATTTGTAATTACAAGGGCGATACGCGAGGCCTACAGCCGCAAGAATCGCCTTTGTTTCTTATAGTGACATTTTATTGCTGGTAGATAGACACCTAAGAGTGTCTACGGGATTTGCTAGTGGACCCTCAAAAGTCCACATGATTATCTTTACCTGCTCAGGACTGCTGTGAAATCTCTATTCTTTCTCCATCTGTGTCTTGAAATGGCTAAACTTGTGAATGAAACCAAATTCGAGGAAGTATATAAGGAATTCCTCAGACTGGGAAAGCTGCTGAGTGATAATTGGTCGGGAAAAGTGAAATTGTATGACACGTTTCCCAGCGAATGTGTCTCAGACGTTGCCGCTGAAGATCATTTAGAATCGGTGCCTTCTACTTCTTCAGGTGCCTTTTACCTCTACTTTTTGCGTGGGCGCACTTCTTTGTAGAAGTGCGCACACGCAAAAAGCGAAGAACAACAGATGAACCGCACAATGACAATAGTGAAATGGAACAGGAGTCTCAGGGTTCGGACGCCGCTATTTCTCCCAAAGAAAAAGTGCTTCCGATCATCCTTAGAGAAAAGCATAAGTGGGCAGCTTTAAGATCTACAATATCCAATTTGCATATTGGCTTCATTAAGGCCAAAAACATGGATGAAGGCATAAAGATCCAGCCAGCAACAGTGACAGACTATACAAAGTTGTCCAAAGAACTGGACGACAGAGGCATCCTGTATCATACCTTTGCGCTCAACTCCGAAAAAAACTTAAAAGTAGTCCTTCGTGGTGTCTGTGAAGACATTGACACAGCAGAAATAGCTGCTGACCTAAATTCTTAGGATCTGCCCCCAGTCAAAGTGA
Organism: Typopeltis vanoorti; assembly: GCF_054136105.1. NCBI lineage: Eukaryota > Metazoa > Arthropoda > Arachnida > Uropygi > Thelyphonidae > Typopeltis > Typopeltis vanoorti. Next base: position 35,579,142 of record NC_143561.1, on the reverse strand, counting down.
GCAGAATGTACAAAGCTGAAAAGACTCCCATGCCATTGGTCCTTGTTGAGATTCATAAAATATACAAGGATATTTACAACTTAAAAACAGTCTGTGGTCTCATCGTCACACCGGAACCACTCCGTAAAAGATCATCTTCTGGGCAGTGCCACAGGTGCCAGAAGTTTGGCCATGCCCAGAATCTATGCAGAGCAGAATATAGATGTTTAAAATGTGGAGACAGCCACCCAACCAATACCTGCACAAAGCCGAGGACTACCTCGGCCAAATGTGCCAACTGCAGTGGCCCTCATCCCGCGAACTACAAAGGATGTACTCAGCACTCAAAGAACAGACGGATGGAGGCAATCAATCAGCCCTCCTCCTTCAGCACAAGAACGTCAGAGGCCCAGACATCAAAACCGGAGACTCAGCGGCCACAGTCGGAAACCTCCAAAAATAGAAACACCCGGAAGCAAACAAGAAGCTATGCTGATGTGACCCGTACAACTAGACCAAATCCAGAACAAAATCAACCAACAGCACCTAAAAACCTAACAGCTGTTATTACGGCCTCACTAGCAAACATGCTAAAAAATTTCAGCCTATCAAACCCTACTAAAACCTCCACTAAAAGAGTTCTTCGTGAAACACAGGTCATCCTCACAGCTCTCATAAATGAATAGTAACAAACTCATTCCAGCATCTCTTCGGATAGTTGCGTGGAACGCAAATGGCCTTAAAAACAAAATTCTGGAACTCCGACACTTCACATCTAGGTATCAACCAGATGTTATTTTAATCAGTGAAACTCATTTAAAACTCTCAGACAATCCTACAATAAGGGGCTATCACCTATACAGAAATGACAGACTACTCTACAGAGGCGGCGGCACTGCCATCTTTATAAAAAAACTACATTAAGCACCACTCTGTGAGCATTCCTTCAACCACTAACCTTGAGATCACAGGAGTGAAAGTAGTCACCAGCTCCACTAGCAAACTGAAAATCTACTCAGCTTACAACCCTCCCCAAAAATCTCTACTTCACTCTGATCTAAATGCCATCTTATGCACCAGAGAGCCCACAATTATTGCCGGGGATCTGAATTCCAAGCATCCTGCGTGGAATTGTACAACCACAAACAAGAATGGTTGCATCCTTTACAATTACTTAGGATCAAGTAACGCTGTTGTGGCAGGCCCCACCGAACCAACTCATCTCAGTACGTTTGGCACTGCTGACATCCTGGATATGGATATATAGCTATGCTGCAGGATATCAAACTTCAATACAGCATCATATCTATGGATGAACTATCATCCGATCAGAATCTAATTCTACTACAGCTGGGAAATCAAGAATACCTATGTCCTCCTTCTAACTCTTACATTGCATGGAAAAGACTGTCAGCAGCACTGAAGGATTATATTGGACCTGTTCCTCACATACGTACAAAAGAAGAAGTAGAAACTGCAGCTACAAATCTCACACAACAAATTAATTCTGCTATAAAGGTAGCTTCCTCCTACAAATCTGCCCGCAAGCCAGATCGTTTGCCTGAAGACATCATGAACTTGATCAGAGACAAAAACAGAGCTAGGAAAAGATACCGTAACACGTGTGCACCACAAGATAAAATAAATCTAAACAGATTAAATGGGGCAGTAAGAGATGCACTCAGAGCTCATAGAGACCAAGTATGGGATGAAAAGTTATCCTCCATTTCTCCTACTGATCACTCCATCTGGAGACTACTGAAAAATATCAAAAACAAAGACAGATCCCTTCCCCCAATATTCTCTGACCAGGGCCTTGCTCACACAGATGTAGACAAAGCAGAAGTTATAGCACACAACTTAGAGGAGCAATGCAGGCCTTCGTATTGAAACTTTGACTTTGATCACATATATAAGATTCACAGCAAGGTCAGACACTCACTCAAACTTCCTATCTCCAGCACTGACCATATTGCACCATCATCACCTGCTGAGTTATATGACATTATTAAAAAATTAAAGAACAAAAAAGCTCCTGGGCCAGACGGCATTACTGATCGGGTGATTAAACTTCTGCCCCGGAGGGCAGTAGTGTACCTGACCAGTATAATAAATGCAATTTTAAGATTTCACTATTTTCCTTCCACCTGGAAACTGGCTGACGTAATTCCTATACATAAGCCAGGCAAAGACCCACACCTACCGCAAAATTATCGTCCAATCAGTCTTATCTCAAATCTGGGTAAGGTTGCAGAGAAGGTCATCCTCTCACGACTCCAAACCTCAGTAAATGACCTAAACATCCTCCCTAAAGAACAGTTTGGTTTCAGGCAACACCATAGTACTACCCAGCAAATCCACAGAATTGTGGAATACATCACCACCAGCTACAACTGGCACCAGTGCACAGACGCTGTTTTCCTAGACTTATCCAAAGCATTTGACAAAATCTGACATTTTGGACTCCTGCACAAACTTATCTCAGCCGGTACCTCACTAAAAATGGTTCACTTAATCCATTCATATCTTCAGAATAGATCAATGCAAGTAAAAATCAACGGTTCTGCATCCTCCCAGCGCCACATCTTTGCTGTAGTGCCGCAGGGATCTCTACTGGCTCCATTGCTGTTCTCTATATACATGTCAGACATCCCGCACAATCCGATGACTTCCATTTTGGCCCTGTATGCGGACGATACGGCAATACTAACCAGATCTCTCAGACCCCATTTCATTACCAGAAAGCTTCAAGAAAACCTTCTAAAGCTGGAGGGTTGGTTCTCCAAGTGGAGATTGGAAGTCAACCCCCAGAAAAGCTCAGCCGTTCTTTTCTCAAAAAGGCTAATGTCCCCTGCAGGAGATGTGTTACAGTTCAATACTAAAATTCCCTGGCAGACAGAAACAAATTACCTGGGTGTAATTCTCGACAAAAAGCTATCTTCAAGTTCAGCAACAGCAAAAGAATCAAATTGCAACTATACCAGATGACGATTCGTCCTATAATCACTTATGCCTCTCCGGCCTGCAGTCACACCTCTAATGCTAACATTATCAAAATTCAGCGAGTGCATAATAAGTGCTTGAGAATGATTCTGAACGCCTCGTGGTATGTTAGAAACAATCAACTCCACAGAGACATAAATATTCCCTATATTTTCTCTTTTCTACAGCCCTTAGCAACCAAGTTTTTCCTAAAGACGTCCACACATCCCAACGATTTGGTTCAACAAGCTGCAGCATACGATCCAACGGACATATTCAAATATAGAAGACCAAAAGCTATATTGGCCTCCTTTAGTGATGCATAATCTCCATCCCCATTCAGGGCGAGCAATCTGCTCATAAATTTTACCTTCACTGTAACCACAACAGATAGCGGGGAATATGAAAAGCATCTTGCTTCACCCCTAAAGACATAAATGTCAATTGTCAATTAACATAGTGGAATGACATCCGGTTGAAAAAAAAGCCCTTTTTAGGACTTACAGGGTAACGAATGGCAATGCTGTAGCCAATGAAATTTTAACTGAGGGCTCGTCTATTGCCCGTTACCCAGCCATGACTGGAGCTTTTAGCTCAATAACACTCCATCTATACAGATTCTCTTCATTCAGATGACGGGATAAAGAGTCAAGGACTCAGTCCATCGCCCAGTTCTTTTAAAAACCTTAACATAGTGTATTATTTCATGAAACATCTCGATTAATATATATCCTAATCTTTTATAATAACTTCTAAAATAATCGCTTAGTAATATAATTTTATAATTAATAATAACTTCTTGGGGGAATGAAACGTGTTATATATTTATATTATACACTGTTTGGATAGAAGTCAACGAACACCATAGTGTGAGGAACTAACAGCCATGGCGTCCCACCTTAATAAGATGTAGGACCTCCATTTGCTGTGATGACTGCAGCCATCCTAGAAAGCATATTTTCTACAAACGTACGATAGTGATCAACGAGAATTTTGGACTGTTATTCATGTAGGCACGTAATGAGGTCCTGGAATGTTGTAGGGCTGACGTTCCTTGGCCTCACCCAACGCTCCAGTTCATCCTGCAGATGTACAGTAGGGGTCAGATTAGAGCTCTGTGATGGTCAGTCAAGTCTGGTGACTTTCATGTCACAAACCACGCAGTTACAGCAGCAGCCTTATAACACAGCGCATTGTCTTGCTGAAAGAGACAAAGACCATTTCCGTAGAAACGCCACAAACCTTTGCATTGTCCAGAATGTTCAGACACATCTCGGAGTTCAGTGTTCGTGACACCACAAACACAGGTCCGAAGCCAAAACAGGAAAAACAGGACCGTACCATTTCACTGCTACCTCAAAATTTCATACTTGGTGTTACGCACCCTGGAAGTGATTCGTCACCAGCTTTCAAGGCCTTCATGTTCCACTGTACATGTTCTTTGCACCACTGTGGACGATGCTGCATGTTGGTTCGGGTAATGTGCGGCGTGCAAATGGCAGTCCTACTACGAAACCTATGTCGTAAGCTTCGGTTCTGAATGTTTTTGTGCAATAGTGTTTCAGTCGATGCCCGGATCTCCATACTTAACGTGTCAGTGGACGAATGGTAGTTTTTTGCATATTATCTTTCGTAGCATCCAGGGGGCGAATGCTGGTGTTGAAATTCACGCTTGCTCCTGTTATCATTCAGGGAGTGAGAGGTATGATTGAAGTTTGGCGGAATAATGAATTACAGGTAACCCTCGTATAACGCGGATGTCAGGTTCCATAGAAATGTCGCGTTATGCGAGACTCAGATCACATACAAAAAGTAGGGTCATGTTCCGAAATCTTTTTTTTTTAAAAAAAATTATATAAACAACAATGACATATCCAGCAAAAAATATTTTTATTTAATTCAGGTAATTCATGTAAGTTAAGAAAACATATAAACTATGACACAAATACATAGTATAAAATTATAATAATTACAAATTCTAATTAAGCTGCATTGCACTTAATGCATAAATGTTTTAGGCAAATTAAAAATAAGTGCATATTTTAATCTTTCATAGCACGAGGATTTGAGGATCGGTTAATCAACATTAGTTTTGTCATGTAATCACCTGATGCATTACTACAAAACAGTAGAGTAATTCTATCTTTGGAAACTTTGAATCCAGGAGCTGATCTTTCATTTTTCGAAATATAGGTGCGTTTTTGCATTTTTTCCCAATGTAACCCCGATTCATCCGCATTGAACACCTGGTCTGCACTATAAATGTTTATAAACGTTGAGAGTTTTTTGTTTAATACGATTTCTATCCAAAGGAATTTTCTTTTGAGTGCATCTTCTTTCCAGATCTTTACAGATTTCTTCATTTTTCTCTTAGAAAATTGCGTACACGAGCAACGCGCTTTGCACTTACCGTTGACCCAGCAATAAACACTTTCTCGGATTTTTTGTTCATTTTGTTTGATTGGTCGAATTGTTGATTCATTTAAATTCAAAGTCCCTGCAAAAACTGGTTTTTCTCCATTTTTCAACCGATCCATGATTTTTTTTTTTTTCGAGACGAATTTTCTTTTTAATATTAATTTTTCCCCTTTCAATGCAATTTGTGGCCATTACTACAAAAATCTTTCTTTTACATAAAAAAGCATTACATATTGTATGTAACTTACCAGAAAATAAAGAGTTCAGTTTGAAATAACACACTTATGATTTTTAATGCGCTTTCCTGGCAGAAAACGAAGACAATTTTCAACAATAAACACTTTATACGGTATACAATTGACGTACATGCATGCTAAAGGGTGTTTCCCCTAATATAAACTCGCTACTTATTCTGCCTGCGCGATACGGGCAGACACAAATTTAACGAAGATAAAATTTGATTTTTAAGTCGCGCGGTGAAAAATATAGGAAAAGATAAAGGGTTACTACAATTTCTAGACTGTTTTTGTCAAAATCACGTTGTATAATTACCGCGTTGAACAAGGGTTACTACAATTTGTAGATCGAGTTATATTGAAACCGCGTTGTATAAGTACCGCGTTATACGAGGATTACCTGTATTTAGAAATTTATGTACATTTAATCATACAAATACAGCATTTATTTTACAAATGATATTCTATCTTTTTCAATTTAGCTACTTGAATACAAATTCTACCCTACGGTTCTTCTTTATGAACTGGTCAATAACATCGTCATAAAAAGTTGGTTGTAACTTAATTTTCCCAAGCAACACGCACACTTGTGAAGGCTGACTGAAGCTCCCTCGCTAGAACTACGTTGACTGCGTATGGCCTGTGTTTAAGCAACAGAGTGAGACGACGTGAAATGGCTATGCGCGCGCATGAAATGCCGCGTAAGCTTAAGACGTCTTCTGTCTACAAAAATAAAAGCCTAAATGGAGTGCTTATAAATGCATGCATTTATTAACAAATAAATAGTACTTCTTTCTCAATTAATCAGCTTGCGCAGCAAGCGTGGAGAATTCGCCACTGGTAGCATCCTACAGTCACATTCAGTGAGTGTGGTGCGTCGTACATTGCGGGTAGCACTTGTAGTTGACTCCATCTTAGAATGGTATCACTGAGTTGACCTCGGATGGTCCAGTTTGTCAACAATTTGCCATTTTCAACAATTGGAAAAAAATGACTTGGTAGCATCATTTTCTTTCAATTTTTGCCGGTACAAACACTCGTTACATGCACCTTGTCATTAACTTCTTTCCAAGCAGTGTATATTATATTGTGGTGGTCGGGAAAGTGATTGAATGTGTTACATATTCTATTATACTATGAATATGTTATTTTTTTATATTAATAAAGCCTATGTAATTATTCATGAACGAAGATAGATTTATATTAATAAATCTCTAATAACACGATTGATAATTAGATTAGTAAATTTAGCTAGAAGGATTGGTCCATAATTATTCATCATATGGATCATATGAGATCATCTGTTTGATAAAACACTTCATAACTACTAATCTTAATAACTTGAAAGTCTTCAACTGTTCATTAATTTTTTAAATTATTTTTTCTCTTATAATCTGATGAATGTTTTTAAACAACATAACTTCACATATTTAAAGATAAATTTTTAATTAATCACTGGCACTTTATAGTTCATTGATGCGATAGCTTTAACTGTTAATCTCTAATTAATTCTTATTTTTGGTTGTGTTTTTGGCATTTGTTGAAATATTAAAATCAGGAGAATAGAATACCATCCTATTTGAAAAAAAAAAAAAAAAAAAAAATCATAGCACCGATACTTCAATAAATTTATGGAGAAACTTTCAGTAGTAGTAAATAAAATTGTTTTCAAAAATTATAGGACAAAAAAAACCCAAACAAAACAGTAATTTAAAAGTAGAGAAACTTAATCCTGAAAATATCCTCCAAATCAATTTTTCCATGGATTTGTAAAGTTATATTGCCTAATAAGCGCCTTTAATTAAGTAAAATGCAAAAATAAAAATAAAAATAAAGAAAAAAAATAGCAAAGTAATAGATAAAATCTCTAATTAGATTTAAATATCTTGCAATTTTCAGCTTTCAAGGGGGGGGGGATTATTTTCCCTGTTAACGCATCGACTTTGCTAATTTACTGTTTATTTAATAAGGAAATAAACGCATTTCAAGTCTTAAATGAAATATTAATGCAAGAACATTCATGAGATTAATAAAAAATAATAATATTAAATCAGATTTCAACTAAAATTTTCCAGAGACAAAATTTCCAAACGCCGGTTCAAATGCTAAGCATTGTTGTAAAATGTAGTTGAAAATTTTTCTCTGTACAGGTATTTATTATTTGTTCGAAAAACAGAAATGTACATTTGATGCTCATTTTGAGCGCGGTTAGTAGTTGGAAGGGGGCCAATCGTTCGATGCTGTCGGCACACTCTCCCTCGATGAGTCTTTGGACTCCCTGGAGGTGTCAAAATAATAATAATAATAATAATAATAAACAGCGGATTTACGAAAAAGCACAAAATGCTAAAATTATTATTCAAAATTTTTCTTATATTCTTATATTGAATTACCCTTTTGGTTTTTATTTATAGAGTATTTTGAAAATGACTCGAGGATAAAAAAGTGCTATTATTAATAAAAGTTATTATTAAATATTAATTGATATTTTTTTTTACTTTTTTGTAATAATAATAATAATAATAATAACAGATTAAGGTTTTTTTTTTCTTCATTTTGTTCTAAAATTTAACAAAGTATAAATTTTAGATTTATACTTTGCTAAATGTTTGGTAGAGGGTGTGTGAAAATATCCTCCATGAAAACGGGGGATATTTTCACATCAATAATCAATCCTCAAATAATCAAATCAATGCACATCAATAATCAAAATACATCAATACTAACTTGCATTTTTTTTAATGCAAGTTAGTATCGATGTATTAGTTTTATCAGTCTTTGTATGTATATTTATTATCAAAGTTACTTTCGATAGAAATGAAGATAGAATCTTAAAATATGATTCGCAATTTACCATACTTTTAACATTAGAGTTTCTTTGGGTTTGTACATTTAAAAAAAAAAAAAAAAAACATCTTTCGAGTATATTTGCCTTTTGTTGGTCTTTTTTATTTTTTATTTATTTATTTATTTCTATATTTACTATAAAATATGGATGGATGTATAATATCCTATTTTAATATTAAGAATTTTATTTACTAATGTAAAGATTTTTAATATAAAATATTCAACCATCCTTTAAAGTTCCCTCATGAGGTTTGTTTAGACATTATCAACATTTTTTTTTTAATGCAAGTTACTATTGATGTATTAGTTTTATCAATTTTCGTATGTATATTTATTATCGCTGTTTGAAAAGATAAGGGTGATCAAAATGTTTGTGGAATTATCAGTTTTTGTCCGTTTTAAAATTGCATTTGGAAAGCCTATCAATTGTTTCTTGGTATATTAGGGATCTTCACTTCAATGAAAAATAGAAAAATTAAGCCATATTCATTAAAAAAAAATTCTAGAAATAAATGCTAAGAAACATTAAAATTATTTTCGGTATGAGCATATACTTTTACAAAGATTATACGATGACATGAAAATTTAAAATTAAATAAATTCTTTAAAAAATAATTTAATTTAATTTATTACATAAAATATATATATATATATATATATATATATATATATATATATATATATATATATATATATATATATATATATATATATATATATATATAAATATATATATATATATATATATAAATATATATATATATATATATATATATAATATAAATACATATATATAAATACAAAATATTATTATATATATATATATCAGTAGCGTCCCGTGCTCATTTCGGTTGGATGTGCTGTCACGTGGGTTATGCAACACGCGCTACAAATTTTATGTCAATTTGACCGCATGGGCATAGGTCCATAGAAAATTTTCCAGAGGGAGGAGGGCAAAACTTGAAGATAAATAATTACATCAGTAAATTTTTATAATTATTGATTTAATTACATAAACTTTTAGTTTTTTTATGTAATTATTTGTCGATGTAAACTATAAATACATTATTTCCCTTTTGCATCGATTTTAATGATCTTTAATTCTTGGAGAAACAAAAAGCTATTCAGAATTAATAGTTTTTAGCATAATTTCATATATAAAAAATTGACCGGCATATTTTATTAAAAATTAACTAATTAATTAATCCTAAATTAAATTATTTCAGTATAAAAGCAAAAAAATCATAAAACTAACAAGTAAAATAATATTAAATTACATTCACTTACCTTTTAACATGTATTTTTCTGTTTAAATTTGTTTCACTATAAATTTACAATTCACACTTCACTCAGTAACTCCCTAGACACAGAGGGCAAACTAACCGGACACTGTTCACAAATCAGAAAAAGATGAACCAAAAACAGGAACACGTTTTTTATTGCTGCAATAAAACACATGTTCTATAGCTACCCAGCCGTGGGCCGGCTGAAACAGACCAACTCAAAATAAAATTTTAAGACAGACAAAGCATTCCCAGGGTCGAGGGTGTAAGATTACATATCTCAATCAATGTTATGATTATAATTTGTGGAATGTTTTAATCAATCCCTGGGAAATTCCCCCAACCCCCCCACCCCTGCGGACACCCATGACCGTGTGATTGTATTTTATCGATGTATGAAAGTGTTGAGAGGGCATAGCGCATCATGCTCATCTTAATTGGTCCAATGCTATTAATTGCAGGATAACGTTGAATACTTCTGCATAGAGTGGGGGAACAATCTTATTTTGGATTTATAAGAAAACAACAATGAAGGAGAATGCTGTATTTGTTTGGTATATTTGAAATACTCAAAGATGGAAATATGTGAACCATCATTTATAAGACGTGTGAGAATAGGAAGAATAAGTGCGAGGAGAAACACTTTCGTTAATAGTAAAGAATAATTAATCCTATAAGTTGCTGGGTAGAGCGAATAGCATGATCGTATAAAAATTCTAAACATGAATAAGTGAATTTATGATGGCATAATTAAAAAAAAACTTATGAAGAGAGAGAGAGAGAGAGTATTGCATGAATAAATATGGTTTGATGGAGCAGCAAATTATCTCGTAAAATTTGTTGCCCATGTTATGTGTATTTCTCTGGTTTGTGTATATTTTGCTCCATTTTCCAAGAATTTTCTTTTGTTTACTGAGACTCAGTATACATAACATCCGATCATTATCAGAATTATCCACACTTCTGGGAATCCTACATTTATTAGTTTTTTTTTTTTTAGTATCAGCGGTTCTGTCTCATCAATCTGACATATGCTGATATTTTTTTTGTAGATCAGCAACACCTCATAATGCACAGAATATTCATTTTTATTCAGGAATAGATATTTTTAACTGTCTGTTGTTTTCAAAGACCAGAATAAAAATGTCTCTATGCTGTTAAAAAACTTTGCAACCTCAACAGATGCTTATACTGCACGAGCAAAAGAAAAACAATTAGCATTTTTCTCCTAACAACCACTTTCAAATTTTCAGTTCCAGAAAACATGCTTAACAACTGTTTGTAATATACATCGGATAAGAAAAGCGCTCAACTCATGACAAGTGACAACATTCAATTGGATTGGTTGACACGAAAACCAATTACAGATGCTAGGTGTTGAGTGAGCTCAAAATTTTAGCTCACCCGGCCCCCGTCTTCTCAGCAGTTTAAAAATATTAGAAAGCTAAGAATTTAACCCGCTGCGCCCTCTTTACATCTTTTCGAATGGCTCAAAAGTGTATGCATTTCGAAAGCACACCCGGGCTATTAACGCGAATGTGACGCAATGTTTACGCGGCGAAAAGTGACTTCTTCGTGATGCACTAATGCTTTATTACCCTCTTGAAGAGGAAAATGAAGCATTAGTACAGTACATTGTGTTTAATTTTAGAAATCGCGTGAAGTCTGCAAACAATTAGGGGAGTCTTTAAGAGGAATAAATGCAAAAATATAATGTGGGTGATACTGATGTCTCGTGGATGAGCACCGCACACCTAGCACACCCGGAATATTCGCCCCTGAATTACACACACACACACACACACATATATGTGTGTAATAAATTTTTTACATATATATGTAAACATATATAACGCCGATATATATAGATATATATATATATATATATATATATATA